>NC_089653.1:9127500-9742500 GCF_037042795.1 Molothrus aeneus
CTGTAATCCTTCTATAATCCTCCAGAAGAACACGAGAAAAATCCAATTAGTAGAGGTGCAAAGAAACCAAAACACAACCTTGGCAGCTCTCTTTCAGTTACATGTATCTTGGGTGATGAAAGAGACATTAGCCTCACAGGGGAAAAAGAAGTAACTCCAGAACTTGAGAGCGAAGAGCTCTAAAGAAGCAAGACGTCTCCGACACAGCTCTTCTAATTCTGCATGCAATCTTTAGAAACCTCTTCTCCCGATCCTCCTTTTGCAATCGGAATGCCCAGCCGTGCCAGAAAGCTTGAGAGAGAAAAATAATCAAAGGCTTGCGTCATTTAATTACTCTTGGTTTTGTGGTGTTCTGCCAAGACCAGTGTTGCCTCACCTCCCACAATACACTGAATCTTCAGAGACAAAGCAAAAAATATAAATGTTCCTCCACCCAAAAAATAAAAATATGGAAAAGAACAGAGGATTCTGAGAAAAGCATGTAACAGCAAGGAAGTTTGGAGTATGTTGGCAAGGTTAAGAAGGAAACTAGATTAAAAAAATAAACCACAACATTCAAGTAAACCCCATGGCAGTAGTCAAACATATCCTTTACAATCTTGTAGTGCTTTTTTTTTTTTAATAATATCTTATTCATTCAAACAGTTACACGAGGATTTGTGGTTCTATGAACACATGCTAGCACGTTCTCCACCCTAGAACTGGGATTTTGCACTGAACATGGAAGCCACAAGGCTCATCCCTGACTCGGCAACACACTGCATTCTCCAGGGGAAAAAGTCTCCAAATTTCCTTCATCTGAAACTATGTGTACCTCTATTTAATCTAGGTACATGGAATATATGATGTCTTATAAAAGGCACGGAAACAGGAACAACAAGATTCATGACAACACATCTTTTTTTAAATTCTCTTAAGTGTAGTCCACCTATATTTAAAGAAACTTGCATAGTATCTTCCAGGCACATTCCCAATGACATCTAGAATTCTACCAATTTTGATACACATAACAATTGAAATTACCTATTAGGGCTAGTATGAGCAAGATAACTCTAATCCAAATGTATTTAAGTATTAACTGCAGCATGAAGTCACTACCAAATAGACATATGTAGGGTTTGTACATCAGCAAAAATTAACTGAGAGTATAATACCCTACAAAGATATCCTGGGTATCTCTGAAGTCATGTTCTTCATCTTCCACACAATTATAAATTCTTCATCTCCTGTCAAAACACACAGAACTTCCTAAATACCTCCAAATGTGTTACAGCAGCCTAACACATTCCCTTCTAGTAATACTTCATTTGTATTTCTGTTAAACTCATTCTACAAATATTAATGAAGTCTCAGCATTGCTGTAAGGCAGGCAAATATCTTCTCACAGATGAGTAGTCCTGGTTGCCAGTGTGCCATGCAAAATTTCAGACATGCTTGCAAGCCTGCAGGCACAGACCATTGCCGTGCCCGTCACACAACATTCCTGAGTGCTGAACTTACACAGGAGTCATTTCAAAGCAATTTCAGCCACAGCTCCCTTTCTTTGTTCAACCCCTTAATGAACCATGAGCCAATCATACTGTGTGAGCTACTGAGGGATCAATTTAGGGATCTCTGTAAAGCAACACTACTTGCAATAGGTGCAGGGGCTAAGACTGTGTGTCACAGACAGAGCAATGCTGAGTGTAACAAACTGAGACAGGCAGGCTCTGTGCTTCCTCACAAAAACCACTGAGCCAAACACCTGGTCTTCTTTCCAAGCACCTACAAAAAAAAAAAAAACCCCAAACAATTCAAAACATGCTCAAGACACACAGCTAAGAGCTGCACCTATTCAGTGGACTTCAAGTTCAAAACACAACTCTGCTCTCAAAATGGGCTGTAAAACTAACTTTTGAACAATTTTTGAGCAAAGCTACAGGTATGACAAAGTGATTACATTTTTTTAGTTTATTTTTATTGTTTTGGAGCAAAAGTCAGGACTAGAGGCTTTGCAGTTCTGCCATTGCAGCAAGACTAATTCAAACTGGCCTGAATCCTTACAGTAGCCACGTAAGCTTAGTACCTGCACTGCTTCTGCTCAGGCTTAGCAGAACTGACTTCTTACCATCATGACTGCTCACAGGAGCACATCCAGTTTGCTCATTTGGCTACATGGCCTTTGCAAAGCTAAGAACAAGCAAATAACACTTAAGCTGGTAACCACCCAGTTAGGACAAAACCAGATCTCCAGATCACAGCTTTGCACTCTGCCAACCTCGATAAAACTTGCCAGTGCCATACAACTCCTCATATTAAATAAACATTATACAAATGCTTTAATAAGGAGTAAATAAAATAATAATAGATAACATATAATAAAAAAATCCAACCCAACATTGTAGATCTTGCTTTGTAGCAGCTTCCTTTGGGAAGGCAGGAGGGCTCCCAGCCACAGAGACAGGCATGGGGCATCACTGCAGCAACACAGCCCCAGAGCAAAGCTGGCCACGGTTCAGCACACAATTCTGGCCTGAGGAAACCAGAGTCTGTCCTTTGACAGCAGAGCACAACACTCTACAAGATGTACCACAGAAGATAGCAAGACCCTGTTTATCCCCATATTCCCTTGCTAAATCAATCACACAGAAACGTAACATCTCAAGTTGCATCCTTTATTCTCTGGCAAGGGCTCACTATCATTGTTCATTTTTGGGGGTGAGGAGGAGGGGTGTGTGGAATGTAACACCCCTCTCCCACTGCAGTCTCACGTAGCCAAACATTTTAGGCTATTGCTTGAACTCTCAATCCAAGCGTGTGGGTGAATTAGAACAATCCTGTTTAGGAACAAAGATGCTTCCATATAGCACTAGGCATGGCTGAAACCACCAATTAAGCATTTATCACACTATTAAATAAGAGCAGAGGTCTGGAATTTAGTGTTTATTACTTATATTTCTGAAAAAAAACCTTTCAAAACACAGAACAAAGTAAATGCTTCAATGTGTGAATGTGTCTGATTTTAGAGAAGAGACTCCTTTCCCCCAGTATCCTACCACCTATTCTGATGGTAGGGAGTAGATTAATGGTGTTGAGGGCAAATCATGCCTTCACATGCTGCAACACCTCTGAAACCCAAAGAGGTGAGAAACAGCTTTGAAATCAAGATCTTTTGATAACAAAAAAAGACAGACTTGTCCAAGACAATGGATTTTGATGAAAGTTTTCACCCAGATGGCTCCTGAGTTTGACTCAGTGAAGAGGCACAAGAATAATCCCATGGCTGTTCTCAGCTAGATGGAAAGTTTGTAGAAATAGAGCTTGAGAACACACTTTCTCCATGTACCTGCAATGATGAAAGTGTCTGTGAATTTCTGCATGGATTAAATTATATTTAATTGCAGAGATATCAATATTAAAGTCTTAATTTAGTTTGGACATCCCAAAAGATAGTCAGCTTTGCAAGTCAGTTTAAATTCAATCTTGAAGGTAATGAAATAAAATAGAGGGGTGGAAAAACTTCCCAATACCAAATAACCATGAGGCTGGATGAAGAAAAGAGTGAAGAGGGCAATGACCTGACAGAAGCAAAAGAAGATGATTTCCTCCTCTTGAGGATGTCTCTTCTTTTTGAGATTCTTAGCTAGCCAGAAATACGAGACAGATGTATTTGCTCACCTAGACAATAAAGTGCAACTACAAAAAGGTAGATTTACATTCATCTCTGTTGCCAAGAATTTTTTCACAGTACAAATGGGACAACAGAGGGGAAAAAATTTCTGCTTTATGCATGCATTTCTCAGCCTTGATGGCTCTGCTGGGAGAAAGGGGCAGGGAAGAGTCTGTAATACTTCTGCCGTCAAGCTTGTACCCATCTGACAGTCTTCCTCTTAAATGAACAACCTGGTTACCTGGCTCCGTGCTACTTGTGCCAACTGGGAGGAACCAGGAACTGCAACTGACAGCACCTCACAGAGCCATTGGTGCCCACAACAGACTCATACTGCTCTTCCTTGTTTCCCATGTGCTATTGCGCAATTCTCAGTCCCTGAAGTGTTGTAGAGACAAAGCTTTGAGTACCAGGGACCTTAGGCTAACTTCCCAGAGCCTTTTTGGAAAATAGAGTTTGCTAAGGTTATGGTAAATACTCTTTCCGACACCAAAGAAATCCTTCCAAATACTCGATGCAAATTATCCAAATGTCTGGCTAAAAGTAGCTGATAAAGACAATCAAAATGATCTCGGAATGAACACTAAAAACATGCTTCCCAAATCCATGGATGTGCTTCTACAGAGAGTACTGATACAGCAAGCCTGATCCAACACCACAGGTTTCTCCAGAAGACACAGTGAGGCCATTTCTGAGAGATCACCTCAAGATAATGCAAACAAAAATGGATAAGACTAGACAGAACAGCAAACAAAACTAGCATAACAAACATTATTTTTGGTCATTACCACTGTATTTATACAGCCTATCAACCAACAGAAGAAACTGTAGTCAAAATACTGATGGGTCAATCACTTTTTAGGAATACATTTCCCAATGCAGCAATGTTGCCATTTCTACAGATAACTTAATGCTTCTACAGTCATAGGAAGGAAAAAAACTGAACAATTTTATGAAGAAAAAATATGGTTTTACACCAACTTTTGAAACCAACAACCAACAAACCATGAAACATGAAAACCAACCCACTCAACATTCCTGTTAACTGCTCAGACCAACAAGAGGCATGAAGAGATCACATTCTGCAGAAACACTCCAAAGTGAGACCCTGTAAACTGCTGGGGTCAAGTATAGCTTTATACTGCATGAAAACATTCTTTACACCAAAACATTCTCCAATTTCCTCATCCAAAATGCTAGTAGGTTTTATAAAACTCTGGTGGACTGCCCCTTAAAGCAGTGTAATGAAATCTTGCAAACACTTACCTAATCTGAATCATTTGATTTTAAGCCTGAGAGTCAGCCAAATCTATTTAAAGAGCATCTTTCACAGTTAAGGGGAAAAAAAAAAAAAACACCAAAAAAAACCCCAACCACCAAAACCCAGAAGAAAGCCATTGGCTTTGAAATGCAGAAGATTCTCCTCCAGGGTTACAGTTTTATCAGCCTTTTCTGCAGCCCTTTCTGAAATAAGGACATCAGCTGATAAACACCTCTGTTCTGTGCTGACAACCACATAGACTTCTGCTCAGAATAATGGAAAAGTATGTCACTTTTCTATACAGCTATTGAGACAGTAAGGTAGCTGTGTCCAGACTTTCATAAAACAGTTAAGAAGACTCAAAATATCCAGCTGCCTCTCAAATAATGAGAGAAGCAATTAAAACCTATCTGGTAAGGAGCTCCAGTACAACATGACAATTATTCAAAGGCAAATTATAATTAAGAAAAAAATTAAAAGCCCAAATGCAACTCTCAATACCTAAAGCCAGCATTACAGCCTTTTCTGATCAACAATTACTTAACCTGTAAAATGATCTAGAAGTTTCTAAAGTAAAGCATATCTTCTTAAAGTCTGCAATTGTCTGTTCAAAGGCAAACAATGAGAGAGTGGAGGTCAGACCTAGAGATGAAAATGCAACATTATTTACTTTCTGTGGGGCTTACTGCCAGAACACATTTTGCTCCCCAAACAATGGTTCTACTGACAGAAAAAGCAGTATATTAATATTGATCTCATGCATCATGGTACTTTCAGCACATGAATTTGCTGTGAAGGTTACAGAGAATGGAGGCAGACAAGCCCACTGGTTTTACTTCCAAAATCCTTTGGAAGCAGCAGCCGCCTTTATGTTACATGACCCTTTTGTATCAGCAACTTTTCTCTGATAGCTGGAGAGGCAAGGAATATATATAAAATTAAGAAAGTCTGCCCAATCCTAAGTAAACTCAAATCTTTTCAAAACCGTCCTCATTCCCTTCAGATCTACCCTTCACAGTTGTTCAGCTCTAAGACCGCTGTACAAGATAATAAAAGCCTACATTTTAACTCACTTGGATTTCCAAAGTGCTTATCCTCAAGTTTTCTATTTCTTTCTATATGAAATATAACTTTATTCTCCCAAGCCTATATTTAAAAAACACTCTACCTTACCCCAGGCTGGTGCTAGACATTTCTCAAGGAACAAGGGTAGAGTGAAATCAGCTTTTCTTCTCACTCTGCATGGAACTTGTGCAGTTTGGATAAATGGAAAAACACAGCAGCTTCAAATGTTATGCAATTGCTCAAAAGTAGTTAAATATCACTAATCAATCCTGTGTAACAAAGGAAAACATGAAAAATAGGCAGCTGTCAACCCTCCGGTGAAATGGAAGGTTCTGGTTTGACTCAAGCAAGAGCTCAGTCAGCCTCTTGCTACCAGTTATTCCCTTTCCAAATCTTTACCTTGACTTTCCAAAGCAGAGCTTCAAGATTAATTTAGTATTTGATTCAGTCTCCAGATGTAAACACTTTGATTGCAAAATTCTGTATTTTACAGCCATCAGCTATTGCCAAAAGCTTTCAGGGCCCATTTTCATATGGCACCTTATTAACAAACAATCGCATCTCTCTTCCACTGATAACAGCACTGGTCCAAAAAACCAAGGGATTTGCACTCTGGCTTGTGAATTCCAGTCCAACAATGACTTAAGAGCCCTAAAAGATTTCAGAAGTAGTCAGCAGTATTCAACAACATATGGCTTAATGACTGGTAACTCTTTAAATCCTAAAATCCTGCTGCCATTCTTTTCCTGGCCTTGCAGATTTTCACTGCTGAACAGAAAAATTCTTCCTCATCTGTAACTGCTACTTTGTTGTAACTGTGAGTTCTGTCAGTCTTCACACCTTTTTTTGCTTAAAGCAGAAGTCAGTAGCAATCAACTCCTAATCATACACTGTTCACATTACAGCACCACAAACCCCTCTGTTCTATTAAACTCTATTATAAACCAATGATTTCTGATATGTTTGAATGTGGAAATACACACATATCCATACAGAATAACAACCACACAAGAAACAGATTTTGCAGGAAAACAGGCAAACAGAAGAAGTCTGGCTCCATTAGTACTTTTGATTTCAAAGGAAATACAACAAAGATTAAGCAAAGGCAGCAACACATTGAGAGTAGCAACAAACTGATCAAACAGATGGACAGTGTTTGGGTGGAAAAACAGGTCTTTCTGCTGATGTGCTAGGAATCTCAAAGTCAAATACTGCAATGCACTGTTCTCTCCTGGTAGTGCTCAAGGGGAAAGATGACATCCAGGGCAGAAATCAGTTTCCTCAACATATGCACATAATGGACCTTTTGATAACTCTGGCTAGTGAAAACTTCCACAAAGGTGAGCAGACAATTTCCACCTCCCTTGTGATGAACAGCTGGGGCCAGATAATGCATTTATTCCCTCCTTCTTTGGTCAGGACAGTATTTGGTATTAAAATAATAGTTCTAGATGAAAGTATTAGTTCATTGTATTTTGTGTTTTATCTACACCACCATTATCATGTACCAAGACAGATTGTAACTCTCAGGTTCTTGACAGACTAATAACACACCAAGGTGCAAAAGTAAAGCAGTATAGGGGAACTCACAAAAACAGAGTAAAGGCAGAGTGAGCAGCAATTTATAGTGCCTTTGCTGGGTCCCAGTATTAAAGTACTAAGTATTTTAGTATTAAATGCTTACATCATTTTTCTCCTGTTTTACTAGAACTGACAAGCAGAAGAAGCACTGCTGCACTGCAGAACATTATATAGATTCATACTTCACATAAAGCTATAAAGCAAATGCTCTCAGCATGCACAACATGCTGATTATTCTTCTTTTTTAAGCAATCATCTGTGCTGTATAGCTATAAATAACATTTCAGCAGAATCACGAGTGTGCACACACATGCATAAGCTGAGTTTAAGATCATTACTATGTAGTTTTAGAAGAATAAGTATAACTAATAAGAACAGGGAAACTAATTTTTGCTTCATTTGGCTCTGTATAGAGAAGCATTTGCTGTGAAACTCACTAAAGACTTCAGAACTTGAGTAGGAAAAACATTTGCACACACCACAAGAAAAAGCTTACTTAATCAGAACATCCCATATCCAACAGCACTTAACAGCATATGGAAGAGTAAAACAAACAGGTTGGGGAAAATATGCAATGGCACCAAACACCTCACCAACAACCTGGAACAGACAAGCAGGGGTAGTGGAACTGTACCAGTAGGAGGCCAGCAGAAGAAAACATCTGACCAATGCATTGAGGGAAATCAGAGGAAAAGACTGTCTCTGCAAGCTAATGAGCTGGGTCCTATCCTTTCCTGAATATAGAGCAAATAGACATGACCATACCTCAAGACTTTTCAACCCAAAGTAGCAAATAAAGTGTTTGGATTATGCTGCCATGGCCTCCCTGGGGGTCCTGCAGCCCAAGACTAGACCTGGCCAACAGGTCCATCGCTGGCTGATCCAACAGCCATGGATGAACTGTGCTTCTGCCCAGCTGCAGACTCAGTCCACCACAGACCTTAAAAACTAAAGAGCCATTCCACAGGTCTCTGTGAGTTTTGAAAAAAGAAGATAATAACAACTTAATGCACAACAATCCTGAACTCAGAGCTAAACATCAAACACAGGCAAAGTCATGAAATGGTTCCTACAAACACAGGAAAAGAACTCTTGTATAACGAGGATGTTCACCTAACTCCATTACTTGAAATTTTACTTTCATTGAGAAGCCCCTTACAAATAGATAAATTGTTTGAATTCTTCTGGTATAAAACATCTTCTGAAAGATAGTAAAAAAAAGCCTTAAAGTCAAGTTTAACAGCTCTCACAATGGGAAAGCTGGAGTAGATAGCTAAAACAGACAAAGGATACTTTCTTTGTCAAACATTACATAATATATGCCTAGTATACAAAAATGAAAGCTTCATATGTGCAGATTGTTGTACAAACATGTTTTCTGAAATATGTATCTTTTATGTTAGAACTAATAATAAGGTGAAGCCATGAGATTGCATATGAACTTTCACAAAAATCTGCCCTCACTGAATTCAAAATACAAATACAAATTTTTAAGTTATGATTCAAAAAAACCGGTTGTCTAAGTCTTAACAGACATTACCGTTAGAAACTAATTACATACTGACTTAAACTTTTAACACCCTTTCCAAGATTTTAAAATATTAAAATCTATAAGTAATGGGCTAGGGAAGAAAAACCCGAACAAACTGTTGGTCATTTTATAAGATGCAGAAACAATAACACAATTTCCTTCTATCAAAACCAGGCTGATGGAGATAATGTTATTGTTTTCATTCAGAAAGGTTATTTTATCTTCACCAGAAGAGTGCTGTGAAACTACCAAATGCAAAAGGGATTATTTTGTGTCCTGCTGTGGCCTGGAGAGATCCACAAAGCATGAAAGAGACTCTTGTTAAGCACAAGCAGGCTCTGTCCTAATGGGTCACAGAAGCAGAAGCTGTGCAAATGCAGTATAATACAAACTGAACAGATCAGTTGGGTGTTGGGGTAAGAAAAAGAAGAATGATGTCAACAGCTTTGATTTTTTTTTCTCTGCCTGGCGATAAAATGACTCAACTGAGTGGCACCAGAAGCTCCCTACAAAAAACCCACCAAAAGACCCCAAACTCATCTAAACAAAAAACCCAAATCCCCTTACCTCTCTCCAAAAAAACCAAAACATCTCCCAGCCAGAAAAAAACCCCAAGTCCCAGGAAGCACTCAAGAGGAAGTTATATACCCTGAAAGGGGCCTTTCCAGATTATTTGTGGGTTGCTCATTGGCAGAAAAAGACCATGAAGAGATAGGTCACAAGAGCTCTTTTCTTAGCAACTGAAGAAACCTGTTAAAGATATAATTAAAACTATTCTGAGGGTGCCCAGGAAAGTTGTAATACATTTAACCAACTAGTACATGTGGAAAGGAAAACACCTCTAATGAAACTTCTTCCTGTTGTTATTTTAAAACAGACTGACAAGGAGCAAATTTAAGGATATGTACACATGCTTTCATACACAAAAAGGAGGCCTGTTCTGACAGGACTGCAAAGTACCCAGCCAGCAACAAATGTCAAAGCTACTAGTTCAACACTGAAAAAGTATCTAGAGAAAACTGCGGTCTAGCTCAACATCAGACAGTAAGATTTCAACTGCATTGTAAAAAACAAACAAACAAACAAAAAAAGTATGCTTTTACTTTAGAGATTCAGTTTAATTCCTTTCAGCAGTAATTCAACTTTTTCAATGCTTCTGTGGGTTTGAGCTCTACAAAAAAATAAGCAGCTACTTCTGTTGCTCTCCCAAATCTCTTCTTGCACTGGCTGAAACCACATGTGAAACTAAACACAACGCACATACCCTTTAAATAGGGACTCCCAGGAGTGCGGCAATGTTAAGCACAAAGGATTAAGCAGCTTCTGGCTTAGTCCAGCACAGAACACATGAAATTTAGAAAGCACAGCTTCCTAAACTCGTGTCTTCTATTCTGTGTACTCGGTTCATCTTTTTTCTTCCAGCACAGAGAAAAAATGCCCAGCCTACAATGATGTGTGCCACTCTCTAAGCAAAGTACCTTGGGGAACAGCATTGGAGCACAGAGAAGCTTTGGGGAAGGTTTCAGGCAAGAGACAACAGCAGCTTTAGGGGTTCTTCCACTCCATCACACACAGTAGGACACAGGAAACTAACTGGGTCTCAGGATGATAACATTTATGTAAGCATTTGGTTTCTGGCTTTTAATTACGGGTGCCATACTTTAAGAGTGTGGCTATGCCACGTAGTACCCCTGGGGGTAGAGTCCTATCCTGCCCTCTTGGGGAGATACCAAGGCTGTTCAAAGATGAAAGCTCCAGGGATTGTGTGGCATGGCTAGTCTTAGCACAAAATTTCCAGTAAGACATTTGGGACCACTCAGTGACTGCAGGCTGGGCAAGCAAGATATAGTTGGTAACAGGAAATTTGCACACAAGCCAATTTCCATTTTGTATTCTCTAGATTTTTAATTTTTTCTTTTTAAAAAAGTAACATTTCTATTACTATTTAAATAAAATATGGCTTTTCTGATGTTAAAATACTTTCAGTCTTTTGGGAATTCACCACAGCAGAAGGGTTAGGCACATCCATCTCAAAAACTGTGGAGAACTCCATATCCTGCCACGGCAATCCAAAATGGTCCCTAAGGCTTGCTTCTTCCTGCAGGCTCCTGTACAGGTTACACAGCCACCACTCCCTACACTGGGACCCCCTAGAACTGGTCACAGGATGGAATCTTCACCTTCCAGTTGCAAAGCAGTCACATGTTGCCCACACCTTCTCTTGCCAAATTCTGTTAGTGCCAGACTAGCTGACATTGCTCCAGGCTCACATCTACAAGCATTGTAAGGCTGTACAATAGAACTTGTTTTCCCCAGAATTCCCCAGACAATATGCTGGCAACATAAGAAGCTGCTGAAGAGATGCAACTGTTGCATTAACAACTCGGGGCAGAAAACAATTCAGATCCAGAGCACCAGCAAGGCAATAAAAGGACAAAACCAAACACTGTCCTGTTTAAAAGTCCTCTCCCCTTAGAATAACTGGGCTTCAAGGAACAATCACCTGACTTCTGGGAAAGCAACATCTGTAACAGCTATCCTTATCAAGAAGGGTTACCACACCACAACGGTATTTTCAGTTATGTTATTATACCAAGATAAATACTTTTTTGAGAAATAATTTACAAAATTTTCCTTCAATTCTAGACAAAAGCATTCAGACACACTGTTACTATAATTATTATCCCTTGCTTAACCAGCATTACAAGTCTTATACAACACTTCCTTATACACACACCTGTAAGGGAAACAGGAAAAAATGAGAATATTTTATCCAGATTAAGAGTCTATGCATCCTTCCTCTGTGATTAAGAAAATAAAATAAATCATGCACACGTGTGCGTGCACACGTGCAAGTAAGTGGATGATCTGGAAAAATCTTACATTTCTCATCCATCAGAACTGAGCTCACTCCATTTGAAGTTAAACTGCTCTGAGCTTGAGCGAAAAGGTACAGTATTAGAGGCATTTTCTTTGCTAGACTAAAAGGAAATTTCTCCAGCTTTTTCAGTCACTTAAAAAGACTATTATTATGACTGTAATCTGGTCTCACATCTTACATCTGTGTCAACTTCTAGGAGAAGCATCAAGGGAATAATATCAGTTGGAACATGGTAGAGTTGAAAAACTGTCATACTGAAAAAACATCTTCCAAATGCATTTGTTTCAGCTCTCTTAATTTTCTTCTTGATTATGTTTATGTCTACTCAGAGGGGCAGTATGAGCATAAATTTCTCTAACACATTGCTTTGACTATATCCAACTATTCCCCCTTCCCATGGTAAATCAGTTTCACTGCACTCCCTTCTAAGGGTCCTCAAGTTTAGCAAAATATTGACTTCCACATTTCTAAGTGCATTATTAAATCCTGCCCCAAAAGTTTATGGTTCCAGTCTTCCAGTCTAACCAACCATTAGTTACATTATAAAGCAAGTGCTTCTGTTTTCTCTCCCTCAGAGAAGATGGAAACATACCAAAAACATCTACAAACCTATCTGGTTATCCTCCAAATCACTCCTTTCCTGCCAAGCACACAGAGAAACTCAGCAGCAAAGCAGCAGGTGTGCCAAAACCATTGTTCAACCTGACAGCCACCACAGTCTGCTTCCTTCACTCCTCAGGCTGTTTGTCATGTTTCTCTGGCCTTAAACAGAGAACTCTTTAACCTGGAATCATCCTGTTTGGGATTTTAAGATACTTAAAATTCTTGAGACCACTGTCATAACCTATAGGCATAACTACATCATAAATTAACAACTTCAGAAAGCACAAACTTCTGTATATCTACTGCAACACTTCTCCATCAAAAAACCCCAAGAGGTTTCTGAACTGTCAGTTATAATAATAGTAATAAAAAAGCCTATGGCTTCTCCAACTCCCATGAAATACAGTGTTCTAGAAAGAGGATGTATAATCTCAGACAACCTCTGAGAGGAACCTTATTAAATAACCAAATGAAGCCAAAATCGTGGGGCCACCAGAGTAGTGTGAAGAGGGCACTTATCCCTCCATGACTGCTCTGGGGCAGGCAGTTCACACTTAGGCTCACAGAAGCAAATTCAGCTCACAAAATTAGCACACTTGGAGAGATGGCAAGAGAGGAGGAGGGGGTTTGCTTTATTTCCTACTAGGTTAGTGACCTGAATCAGTTTATCAAGAAGTTATAGTTAGGGGGCAAGGACATTGGGACTGCACCTTCCAGGTACGAATCAGATGAATCCTGCCTCTCAAGATTATAATCAATGTTCCTGTAATTCTCATCTGCTTTAGGCTGCCTGAGAAGTCATTCCTTCAAAACAATCTGGAATGCATTAGAACAGGCAGAATGTTTATTATACTGAATGTCAAGTATGGGAACTGATACATAGATTATTCCCCTCTCTGATGACAAAGTCTAGAACTGGACTTATAATTTTGGGGAATTAGAACTTCTGCTTAGTGTCACCAAATATATCAAAATAGCGTGAGGGTTTTTGTTTCTTTTTTTTCAAATCTAGAAATTTAAACAAATACATACTTTTTGCTAAGCTGAACTGCAAAAAGTATGAACCAGTAGTGACAGACTTCAAACAATCAAAAAACTATTACTATTTTTGGAAACAAGACATCGATAGAAGGCAGGGGATCAGGAAAACAGATAAAGCAAGTTGACTTTTATAAATCAGCACATTACAGTAACAGAAAAGCTCTGCATATGTTTAGTACCTCATTTCATTATCAACTTTCTAACACAGGATCCAACAAGTAGAGGGAAGGAAAACCACATCTAACTCATCAAAAAAGCAGTCTGGAGTGCTTCTGACTCAGTAATTCTTAAACTGTACAATAAGTGGGATGGGAAATGAACTGCCAACATCCTTTCCAGCTGTAACAATTGATATGGTGAGAAGAGATTCTGATGGGTTTTATCTTCAGATTTATCATGGATACCATCAGACAAAAAGTTATGGTATGGTAGACCAGAGGCAGCTTATGTCTTAGAAAGTACCTTTCACAGAGGTAGAACATCATAAACAAAGTGTACACATATGAAACACCATTAGCTAGCAGGACTGGAACACTGAAAAGCAAACTATTAACTAAGTGAAGCAATACTCTTTCTTTGTATCTTAGAAACAAAAGTCAGCCACACTGAAAAACAGAATTTTCTATCTTTCAGTACCATATGTAGGAGAGAATTCCTATGACAACCTGAACTCAATAAAAACAGTCACATCACAGTGGTGGTGATGCTGAATTAAAAATCACAAAGACCTACCTTCAGAAGCTGCTTTCTATTTATTGTGTGGACTCCACACTGGTATCACAACAGAAGCTGGAGATCAGATGAGTTAGGAAAACTGAGGACTCGCTGTGAGAGTAACTGCTCTGATTAATACTTGCACAGAAGAATTATTTAAGGGAGGAGGAAAGAGCTAGAATAGCATGGGAGGGGATAACCTGCTGTTTCAAACAATAGGAAGCTGTTAAAACAAAAAAACAAGGGCCTCCCTAAGCACAGGAAAGTCTCATTTGAAAAGCATTGCCCCTGCTGCCACCTTTCAGGCAGGCAGCTCTGACAACAGAGATAAGGCCAGAGGCCCAGCCCTGCTCACTCCCCATGGACACAGGGCCAGGCAAGGAGGAGGGTTTTCTAAACCCTTTTATAAAAGAGACCAGACTGGGGGCAGAGGAGAGGGAGATAGGGCTGCAAGGGATGACTTCATTTTACAGCAGCCGCCTGCCTGTGCAAGGCAGGGCTCCCCTCATGATGGTGAACTGGACAAGTGAACTGGAGAGGTTCCTGCAGACTCTGCAGTTAAACGTCAAGGATTGTTTTCTTGTAGAAGAAATTGATAACCAGGAGCAACATGTCACCATTTAACAGAAAAAACAGAAAGGACTCAAAAGATAGATTCAGTTTTGGTCCCTCGGTTTACAGCCCTGCAATTGCAATACAAACTTAAGAGCAGTTTTTCAAAGAACAATTATTGCAGGACACTTCCTGGAACCATCCCCAGAGCCAGTGATACAGATCACGGAAAAAAGAAATTTGTTCAGAAAAACGGCTTCCTATCCCCAAAACCTCCCATAAGCTCAGCATTAGCATTACTACACAATTATTCCCAGACACTCCTACAGTACAGCTCCAGGACAGGGCTGCCATCTGCATTCAGCATCAATTTGTTCTTCTAACACGGTCACGTTTAGAGCACAGACAGGGAGACTTACTGTACATCCAAGACCAAAACAGCTGAAGAGAAAACTTTGGTTATGTTACCAAAAAAAACCCCAAAGCAATGCACACCATTGTCTTGCTGCCCCAGCACAATATACTGCTAACAGAATCAGACTGAAACATAATAATGCTTTGGACATACAAGGAATTGAAGATACTATCCCCACTGGGACCATTTACCTAACAGAAACAAACAATGCAAAAAGGAAGCATTTGGAATACAATTAAATTGGTTTGCCTTAAGAACAATTTAGTCTTGCAGGATAGAAGGGGCTGAGCCAAGTTTTAACTATGTCTTTCCATAATGATAGACTTTCGGAGGGACAAAAATAGGAGAACAAGAAAGGAAAAAATACAGTAAAAGCACAATACTCTAAGCAGTTTTACCTCATGATGCTTCTACACAACTTTTTTTTTTTAAGATTCAGTGTGAGCAAATTTGAAATAAAGTAATTTTTTAAAGTGCACTGACAGTGCCATAATTGTGAACAAAAAATGTGTCCAATGTTCAGTAATCATGCTGGGCTCCAAACCTCCTCCACAGCTGTGTGTGGTTAAAGCAGCATGTTAACTCTGTAGCACTCTTCCCTCAAACAGCTTGTTTCAAGGAAGCCAAATCACTTAAAAACACAGTTTGCAACACCAACATAGACTTTTGCCAGGCAAAAGCAATATGCCAAATACAGAAAGAGTGACCAAGTCTTCCAGGTGTCTCACCCTATTTCTTGGATCTGCATATTTACTCTCAAATATGTGTAGAATTTTACCAAGAGTATGGTGGCATTATTTCCACAAAACAACAACCCAAGGTTGGTAAGCACCCTTGCAGAGAAAACACTGGCGTCTACACTCCTTTAGTCCTCCTCCTTCCAAAGCAAAAGCATTTGCCTTTCCTCCTCAGACACAAAGACCACATGCATCCCCCATGACTCGACTGACTTCCTTGATGAGGTGATGCCGGTCAATGCTCACAAAAGGGCAAAAGCATCTAAATCAGTAACATCAAGAGTTTTGTGGTACTGATGTTTCCAAATTCCTATTTGCTTCTGCCTTAGTTTCCATAATTTTAGAACTCGATTTCAGCTTTTTGATAAAGTGCTTCAGGTGTCCACACATACTTGAGTAACTGCAAGGAATATGGATCCAATAGCAATTGGATCCAATAGGACATTTTCAAACACCTGTTTTGACATCATTTTGCACAGTCCCTCAGCATGTGGATAGTGGAGACTACCTGTCTAAACAATAACCAGTTCTTCAATACTTCAGTGCATTAAGAAAGCATGAAAATTATTTCTAAATGCTCTCTTGAAAGCAAGATCAGTTCTGCTTCCATCACACCTATAATTAAAACTTTTTAGAATCATACAGCAGCAAAGGACAGTAAGTGTTTTACTACTGAAACAAATCCCTCTGCATTAGACAGAAAGTAAGAGTTCACTCTGTGCTGATAAGGGTCTGACAGTTCAAACAGCGAGCAGGGCTTCATGCCTTGAGCAGAAGCAGGGGGACAGGTCCCCAGCTGAAGAACAACAGTGCTACTGCACTCACAAAAGAAAACTTTGCCAAACATACCAGCTAAGAATCTGACTCACTGCCACCAAACTATGACAGAATTCAGAGCAATTACCACACTTCTGCACAGAACAGGAAGAAAGGGGCAGGGGGGAAATCATTTCAACTCTTCTAACATTTCATCTAAATTAGTACAGCACAGCAACCCTCAAACTGTTCTGGTCAAGTACTGCAGCCCTCAGGGCAACTGGAAGAGCAATGGCAGCAATTATACAGCCATGCTCACAGCTACCTCAGCAATGAGGCAGGAAAACCAGGCTAACTAAACCAACAGAGACAAGCCTGAAATCTCTGCCTTCCTTGCTTTTTTTGCTTTGGTTCAGACATAGCAATCTGAAGCAAATGTATTTGCAAATAACCCCATCTGTTAGAAGCATGCATGCCAACAGCATACCTTCACAGCTGGCAAGACAAAGAGCAATGGCCAAGAAAAACTATAAAAACATAAGTTAAAAAAAACCTGAAGAAACAAAGTAGAGATGACAGAGCTGAAACAACCATTCTCTTAAGACTGAAAAGAGTTATTTTCCAAATGTCTGCAGAGTCACATGATTTTGGCTTCCTTCTGCTTTTGCAGATCTTTTAGCTTCCTACCTAGCAAAGGCTATGCTAGCCCTTCCCTTCACCTTCACATAATTATCCACCACAGCACTCCCACTCATAGAGCTGTAAATGTCAGCACACTTAGTACAGTTTAAATACCCTAAGTTTGTCTACATGGAGAAGTTTGTCAGGAATAAATGCTACATGGTAAAGATGAAGTTTCTTGACTGCCAACAAAGCAGCTGGTTGCAGAAGATCCTGCCAAACTTCCACAGATCAGTTCTTACTATTCTCACCTGATGCTCTATTCTGCAGGTGGCAACCACTGTAGGACCACATTACAAATTGCGACACGAAAATAATGTAGGTTAAAAATAACCAGAAGATAAAAGTATGAAGTGGGCTACTTTTAAAATTTCAGTTATTCAGAATAAAGAGTAGTCCTGCAGTATGCACTTGTAACTGGCACAACACAGACCAGCAAACTACAGAGCACTACAGGGCGGAGAAACAGTAATTACAGCAGCTTCTTTGTGAGCTTTGCCACCAAAGTCAAGACACCGAGCAGATGTACTAGCCACTAATTTCTAGCACAGGTAACTTACAGTATGTTTTATGATACAGCTGTGCCAAGCTGACAGCTGCTACCAGGGTGATCTGTTCACCATCACGTGCCCCTTCCACTCCCCTTATGCTAACACTGTTAAGCTTGCAAAATGACGTATAACAAACAGGACAGCAAAAAACAGTTGGCAAAAAACAACTCTACCAATGGAAATTTTATTTTTTCATTAGCTTTCTCACTCAAAAGCAGGAAAGTAGGCCGAGTGAACAATGCTTCTTGACAGTGGCCTGTAGTTAGATCCTCCTACCCAGCTACCAAAGCTGCCCCTCCATCTGCAGTCAGAAGGCTGAGCAGCAATCAGGAGCACAGACAGAAGGCACAGTTTCATTTCACTGAGGGAAACAGCAGACTGTGTCACTCTGTGTACTTTCCCCAGCCTCACGCTCCCACTGCTTCCAAGAACTGCACTGAGCTGTGAGCCACTTCCAGGAGCCACTTCAACTAAGAGCTGAACAGGGAGAGAGCAGGAGCACCTACTCCAGACCCAGCCACCTGCCCTGCCCTGTCTTTAAGCAGCCACAGTAAAGCTGCACTCCAGGAGACATCAGTTCAAAACAACTGGTGCAAATTAATCCCCCTGGTTAACCTTTTCTCGCCTCTTTCATTTATGTAAGTACATTCTTCTGGGACCTAGTTTTGAACTTGGAGAATGCATCTCCTGGACTTTTAAGAAGTCTGAAAACAGATGTTTGCCCTCTTCACTGAAAATCCCTGAGGTCAAAAAAGTTAATTCTGTGGCTAAAAAGCAGTCACCATCTATAATTTCTTTTTTGGGGTATGAGGAGGGTGAAGAAGGTGGGTTAAGAAAGAGAAGCTCATGTTGCCACATCAGCAGTGCAATTTTCAAGAGGATGGAAAAAAAAGCCAAAAAATCTAACAACAGTCTTAACAAACTTTAGGGCAATGTGTTCAAACATATTGGGCAAATACATATGCTGTACTCAGCTGACCTTTTCCACATGGCAAGACAACTGTTTAAATAAGGTCTGGGGAGTGGGGAGGCACAGCAAAATCTTGCTTTTACTTCATCAACATAGCCTTAGAATCAAATGGACTCATACTTAAAAAAAAAATACATTCTGTTTTGTCTTACCATCCCAGTTACTTTTTTTTTTATTAAAGTCAGGTAACCCAGAGCTATTCAGATAGCTTGTAAATTACAAGACGAACAAAAATCTTTTTTTGCCTTTTCTCATAGAAAAGAATAACCAAACCAAGCTGTTTTAATAGCTACCAAAAGAGAGTCAGAAATATTTTTCAAGACTACTCAGACATTGACTAATGTGAGGACAGAGCTTTTATGCCCCCACTTTCCTTCAGCCTCCCAACTGCTCATTCTCATCCTTGTGCAACCCTTCAACATGGCAACACAACAACCTGCTCAGGGTAAACAGCAGCCAGGTGGAAAGACAGGCCAGGGTGGTTTGAAGTCAGATCTGTTCCTCAATGTTCCCTACATAGCCTCCACAAGCATTTTCTGTGTGGAGCAACTTGGGGTGCTAGAACCAGTTAAATTAGTTTAGACTACATCTGTTCAAATAAAATCTAAACTAGTTTAAAAACAAGCTTGAGAGCAACGAAGTGGAAACAATTCCTTCATAGGTGATGTCCAGTCATCGCTATCAGGAGTACTATTGTCAAAATTCCATTACAACCTTATACTTGACAAATGAATCTGGCTCATTTATAATCTTAAGAGTAAAAAGTTGGTATATACACTCAATATTTTCCCCTTAATTGATAAAAGCTATTTTATTTCTTATGTTTTTGTGCTAGAAGGCAGAGTGCTCCTCATCGAAACTAGTCTTTCTTTTGGCAGATGACTCAAAAAACAAAAAATAAATACCAGGAAAAAAACAAAGTGCTAATACCCTCAGCACATTACTATGAACATATCCTGCTAGCAATCTGACTTTCTACATCTAGGAACTCCTAAGAGTGACTCAAACTAGTTTTACCTGTAGCACTAGGAAGTCTCAAAGACTACAAAAGCCAGGGTTTAAAAGTTACCGAAGACAAGCAAGAATCTAAATACCACTCTTTACCACAGAGGTAACACCACAAATACCACAAATAACTGCACTTCTTGTTTCTACTACTCTCCCAAAACCACCACAAAAATAAGAAAAGCAATTCTATTGCATACTTACTCCCAGTGACTGCCAAACACAGTGCAATGCATTTAATCCATCCTGCTTTTTGTAACTTCCACCTCAGTAAATGGACCCAAGCCAAAGAATGTTTTATAAATACCCTATCAAAAAGAGAAGGCAAAAGGTCTTCTTGACTGCAAGTAAGACACCAGGTTATAGATGCCTGTTAATCAAGCAAAGCACTAAATTAAATTTCTTGGTCAAAGCATGAGCACATTCTTTGAGTGACTGTGATGCCATGCTGTGTTGAAAGCCAAAGACAAGTCTCCTGTCACCTCTCCAGCTGGGAAAGACACACATACACAGAGTTTTATGCCTTAAGAGGCATGGTACAAAATCATTTTCCTGTAGAAAAAGAAATTTCCTGTGGTTTAAATATGATCACACGTCATTGAGGAATTAATTTATAGTTTGATTAAGTCAGGAATCAGGAAACAACTTTTCCTACATAAAGCACACATATGGCACAGAACCAGCATAACTGGAGTGATAAATCTGTATCCATTTTTCCTACACTAGTCAAGAACTTAGATAATTTTGTGACCCTAAATTACAGCACACAACCTGTAAACCTTGAATCTTAGCAATGCTGTGGTACTTGACAAAAGGCTTGCAAGAAGTCTTGAGAAAGGAAATTGTGCAAGTTGGTTTCACCTGCCTGCATCAAATAAAACCAGCGCTTTTCAGCCTCTTATCTGACATAAAAAGGAGATGACAGGTTGAAGGTGTAAGATTCACCTTGGAAAATATCTTGCATCATTGTGAAACCCAAAGCTTGGCTGTTTGACTTTATTTTTGTATCACTTAATTTAACAGAAAAAACAAGATCACAAAGCTATAGTAATAGAGAAGGTAATGAGACTCATAAAATATTCTCTTCCACGATTCCACATTCTGCATTAATTATTATCTGTTCTGTTTTATTTTTGTCCTATGACCGAACCTTGGCAGACTGATATGCAGTCAGGATGTACATATATAGCATGGAACTCCCAAGAGCATTTAAATCCATGCCACAATACTGAAGAGCTGAAAATAAAAGTCAATGCCACACATGATTCCAGGAATCCTCCCAATCACAATGGGGGAATTAGGATCTTAAACAAACTTTTATTTGCAATTCTTAAAACTAAGTCCTCTATGAAAATGTGCCATTAGAAAGAAGAGGGGAAGTAACAACAATTCTTGAATCAGCTTTCTTTTCACCCTGAAATATTTTCTAATAATTTCATTAGAACAGCCATTATTTCTTATAATTTTATGCACATACAAAAGCTGCTGCAGATGCTTACATTTCAGTGACTTTTTCAACAGTATACACAATCACATCTTATGATGACTATTGTTTATTTCACAGCCAGTGAAATTAAACTGGCTTCAGATGCTAAATATGAACAAGAAGGGGAAGAAATAGGTGATGACATCCAGAGGAAACAGTAAGCCACTTGCCAAAAACCTATGGAAAGTCACATCTGTCACAGTAATAGGTGCTGTAATGAAAAAATATACTTAAAAGTTAAAGAGATTTTAAGGTAGAAAAGTAATTGACTGGATTCCACCCTGTGGACTAATCCTGCTATGCCCTGGATTACCTACTTGTTCACCTTACCCTGGTGTCCCATGGCTGGAACATCCCACTGGACTACAAACCTGTTTCTGACACAACACCCATACCGTCTGCATAAATATGGGAGAAAAAAAAGAAAAAGGAGTAGTAAACACTAGCAAAATGTGTCATTCACTCCCTTTCCCCTCCCCGAGGGGTAAGGCACAAGTATACATACATTAACAAGATACAGAGCAAGTATACATGAACAGACCTAAAGACTCCACTGGTCTTAAAGCATGCTAGATTAACATATTCATCCTTTTAAACAGCCCACTGTTAATATGTCATTTGGGAGGATGCATTTTCCCGGACAAAGGCCGTTGGGGCTGATCTATCTATGCAGGATGCCCTCTACAAAGACCAATACAGAATACCAAGTAGTATATAAACATCAGCAGCTAAATTTAGAGAGCAAAAACATCACTCATTGAATACTGATTAGACTGAAATGCTATCAAGACAATAGAAAAAAGAAACCTGCAGAATGATGGCTTCAGAGGTGTGGATTCAAAAATAAAAATAGCACATCTCTAAACATATAGATACATCCATACAAGTATTTTTGTTTATTTAAACAAAGACCTACTCCAGAACCCTGCTCTGCAAGATTAGAAGAGACTAAATCGACTTTGGAATCTAATGCAAAAAATTAGATGTGGTAGACATGGGCATTTCCAAATCAGGACTTCAAAGGAAAGTCTTAGCCTACATTTTTAGCATAACAATGCCCAAGAGACTTTTCTCTAGTCTTAAGAACCAAGCCTGCTAAAGCCATGTTTTACTTGGTCATATCCTTCTGCCACCCAGAAAATTACAGAGGTCCTCCTGCCAACTTTATCTTCACATGATGATTTCCCTGAGCAGGGATTTTTTTTTTTTTCTGCCAATTTTAAGTTATCTGGTGAAAAGTGAACGTATTAGCCAGAAATTAGAACTACAAATATAGAAGTCTATTTATCATGAAGATTAAATAAATGTTCAAAGAAAGGTTTCAATGCCTCCCCTCACCTTACAAAGAAAAAAAAACAAAAACCCAACCAACCAATAAAAAGTACAAAAACAAAAGCCCCAAAAAAAGCTACAAGCAATCCCTTGCCTTTCTTCCTTTCTTCTCCAGAACCAGCAAACACAATTCCTGTGCATACAAGTATTTAGGCGGTGTAAATTCCACATGGGCTTACACATTCCCACCTAGCTGGCAAAAGGTCCAGTCTCTTTTCCATACAGAGGGGATATAACCTTCCATTGGCAAGGGAGGAAGACATCTGACATCCCTCCTCTAGTCCAAACCTTAATGTTTGGATTTGCCTTAGTTTACCCAAGCATAAAGAGTCAAATTTCGCGCAGCACTTTCTATCAAGGACAGTAGGTACAAAGCACAATTCATCATCATGGAAAACACAATCAACTGAGGCAGTATCTGCTGTTCACTTACTGCCTAAGCAACAGTTTCAACAAGTAAACACAAATGAAACACACAACATGATGGATGGCTGTATCACAGAAAAAAAACCCCAAAACACCAATTAAATTTGCAAATAATTAAACACGCTGCACACAGCACATTTTTCCCACCTAGCCTGCTGCAGGAGAAAACCTTTCACGTGCTCACAGGGCAGGCAGCCCCACACGGACCGAGCCGACACCTGCTGCAGCGGCGCCGCTCCCGCCCGCGCGGCCCCGCGCGCTCTCCGCCGCCCCGCGCACGTGCGCAGCCGCCGCCGCCCCGTCCCGCGGCGCGGGCAGCGCGAGCGGGAGCCGCGGCCCCGCCCCATTACGTCATCGCTCCGGCCGCGCACCTGATCCCCGGCAGGTCGCGCCTTAAAGGGACCGCTGCGCCTCAGCCCCGCTCCTGTAAGAGCCGGCTTCCCCCGCGGGGCACGCCGGGCTGCCCCACGGCTTCCAGCGCCTCTCCGCCACCTCCCGGCACCGCCGAGACACCCTTCAGCCGCGCCCTGCCCTCGCACGCCCGCAGCCCTCCTCCCCGGAAAGAACTTCCCAGGGTGCCGAATATGGAAATCATTTGGGCGACCAAACCGCTCACCTGGTGGATTTTAGCAACACACATCAAATCCTTTCCCGTTCTTTCCACAGCTCTTTTTAAGAGGCGGCCGTGGCCATAGTAGGATGTGCCTCTCTGATTCTTCCTATCCAAGAATCCAAATTGCGACAGTTGCTAAGAACTTGAAGGCCACAGCTTTCCTCTTTTACCCTAGAACCACAGTACCAGTCTGCCCATCGGTAAAGTACAGCTTGACCATTCCCAGCATCATGTTCGGAATCAGACACAGAACGAGAACTGCTGTATTTCTGCCAGAAGAAACCAGCTGATGTAACATGGTACAAAACTGATAACCACTTAGTTTGTATCATCAACAAACAAGACATTCAAAACGCAATTGGGGCAAATCAGACTTATCACTATCCTCTTCCCTAATCAAAATCAATTGTCCTCTTACCCTGCTCAGTGATCCTCTGTACTAAGGAAATTTGCTGGAGGACAAAAGACCTTTAAATCAGTATCTGCATCACTTCAACTAAAGACAGGCAAATAACATGAAATGGGGAAGAGATGATAATGAAATGGAAGATACGAATACTAAAAGTTCAAACCCCAAATTTGAACAGAAAATGGCAGTTTCTATACTGTCATCCTTCTTATTTCTATCTACCCACATCTATTTATATCCTATTAATATATAATCCATACAGAAAAATACTATTCTTACATAGTCAGACATGAAAATATTTCACTGTCACCTAAACCTCAAGGAGGTTGCTGGGAATCTCAAGGTGCAGTCACATTTTGAATTCTCTCACTGCTGTTATCAACCACCAGTCTAGACAGACTAGCAGGATTAACCATCATGTCTTCCAACTTTCAGGGCAACTTCATGCAAATGAATTCATCTCTGTCTGCTCCAATTCCTGATTTGTAAAATGGACAAATGACACTATCCTAATTCTCATGCATGTTCCCAGGGATAGTTCCTCCTTGTAGATATCAAAGATGAAGTAATAATAGAGCACAGTGTCACTCATTCTCCAACTACTATCAAAAAGCTTTTATTTAACCTCCTACAGCTGTTTCTAAATAATTATTTGAATCTGCAAAATTTCCCCTTTTTCCTTGTTTCTGTGTATGGGTTCCATCATCAATTACACCAGCACTCATCAATAACTGTGCTGGCCATTGAAAGTGCAGCATTCAGAAAAGAGGAGAGACAATTCTTGTGTGCATATGGGAACAGGCTGAATTGTACTTCAACAAAATATATTATAACCTCATACATAAGCTTTTGCTTCTTGCTTTGTTAATAAGGAGATACCATAAATATATACATAATCTGATACTTCAATTCCATTCAACTCTTGTTTTCCCTTAAAGAGATTACGGCTCCCCCTTCCCATGACATTTGCAGGCACCCAGATGTCCAAAAACATTTTATGTTTAGACTCCTTTCTTTCCCCCACCCCCATTTCCCTGAGTACTTATAAAATCTGTGTTTCTGCTTTAGTGAGCTTAGTTGCCTAAGATTACTATACTAAATAATCCGGACTATTTTCCAGAAAATGATGAATGTGATACGGCATGTTTTCTAAAATAGAATTTCACTTTCATACTAATCTCAGATTGCATGTGGACAGAAGTTATACAATCTTATTTTATTTAGGTGCTTAAAAAAAAAGTAAATGCTTAATGCTTCTACAACTAAGGCACCTCATCCCCTGCACTCCCTAGGCTATTATTTAAATGTGAAAATTTTTTGCTTTTTTATCTTTCATTCTAAGGTGAGAAAGTGTGTGGAACAATCAAAACAGTTATATTACACTATAATTAAAAAACTCTACTTATTGTCATAAGCTAGGCCTCCAGTTCATTAGCGCTAGTTTCAGTTCAGCACCTCATTTGCTAAAATTTTAGTGGCAAACACGTAGTGGCATTTTATTTTAAAGTATATTCAGAACAGACTTAATTATTGATAACAATAAATGTGGAATTTAAATACACTTAAATACACTTTTCCCTAAATAAAAGTAGTTTTAATCAGTTTAAAATGTCACATTAAAAAAAAAAATCCCTTGTTTGATTGTTATCCATCCTGTTTGGTGTCTTTTTGATCACTGAGCTCCCACCCTTAGAGAGATGTCTGTGCAACTTCAATTGGAGCCTGGAAGTCAGCTCTTCACAGCTGACAGATTGACTATTGTCTGCAACATGTTTGCAGTGCTATTGCTTATCCAGACTATTGTGTTGCCTTCCTGTTGCCTTCCTCTAGAACTATTAAATTAAACCCAACATATTTACACATATTACCATCCAACACAGCTATCCCACTCACAGTGTTGAATAAGCAAGACTTAGTTGAATAAGTAAAATTACAGCTCAGGTCTGTCTTGCACAGTGAAATCATGACAAAATCACTTCTGGACTTTATTTTATGTATGGAACATAAAATAAACATTGGATTTTTGCCCACATTTCAGTAGCTTATATAAATTCAGAATACTTTTAGTCCTCTAAATAAATTGATGTCACTTAGGACCATTTAGCTACTAAGTTTCTACTGTAACAAGAATTTCATTTACTTCTGTTGCAACAAGATAATTCAAACTCCACTTTACAGTGACAGGGACTGCAGCTGTCTCACTAAATTTCAAGTTTGGGTTTGACTCTGCTACAGAGTCTTCATACCACCACACTTTATGCTTATAAATAAAGCTTCTATTATGCTTTTTAATGTTATCCTACAAAGAGACAGACAAATACTAGGCACTAAAACATCCAATAGCCTAATCCAGCATTCCACAATGAGCAGCATTCTTCCTCCACCAAATAAAGCAAAGTAATTTCTGTTGGCCTAAAGTTACTTATCTTCATTAAGAAAAGCACAGAAAGTACAACATTATGCAACATAAACAGTAGGTAAGACAGGTCTGTGCTTCCTCAGTAGATTTGCAAATGCAGCTAAACAAGGAACTCCAGTTCCAGAAACCTACATTATTTAAGGCATGTACATTCCAAGTCTAAGAAAAAATAAAGCCATGAGTTTTCTGATCTATTATGGCTTTCAAAAACAATAGATAAGATACAACATGAAATTATCCATTGATAAGCAGCCATTTGCTGCTGTAAATTTCATTCCAACCATGCAAGGGAAAAGCAGCTGTAGTGCCCTAACCTCGGGCACTGGCATCAGCTCAGCTCCCAGCTCAGCAGCATCACAGCACTCCTAAACCCCAGGCCTTCTTAAGTACATCATTTGAATCACACCAAATGCTGGTTTGGCCTCCTACACCCAGTACTTAGAGCTGGTTGATGAGGCTGCAACATCCTGCAAGTTCCATACTACAGCATCTCTTTATTACACATTCCTCCTACGCAGCAGTCTTACCCTCCAGTTCCAGTGGCAGATGCTATTGGCATTCTCTCTGAGGCTTAGTATTTGGGGCATATTTTTCAAAGATTATTTTATCACTAAGTCTTCATGGACAATAACTGTCTTACTTTGCATTCCACTACAGTAAGGGTCCTCCTATTTATTCCTAGTATCAATATCACCTACTAGATTCATACAACTAACTCTACATTTTCTACTTTAAAGCAAGAGTTTCTGGCTCTGTTGGTTAAAAATAATACCATTAAAATGTGGCCAGAAGTTGAAAAAGCACCAACTTGTGAGTTTTCCACATAGATTTGTCTGGAAATTTGAACGCTTATTATCAATATTTAAATAATCAATGTCAACAGTAACTTTTCTTGCAGACAATATGAACACAAACCTAGGAAGGCAAGGTATGTGATGCAGTAAAAATAATAGAATTTACAGCACTTAGCCCAAATTCTCTATGTGATGGAGAAGCAAAATAGTAGCAGAGGAGAGAGAGAGAGAGGTTCAAATGATCACCTCAAAACCAAAACAAATATTTTCAAGTCACCCTGATCCTTTGTGTAACATGCAAAAACTTCCACCTCTTAAAAGCTCCAGTGTCTCCCTGCAGGACGCTGAACTCCTACTGCTTCCATACCAGACTGTGTGTAGACTGCCCATGGGAGAAAGGAAGGGAAATAGTAGGCATTGAATGGAGCTTTAATAAGTTATTAGAGATAAGGAATACTGAAATGCTGGTATTTCCTTCACATTTACTTTAACAAGAAGCTCCATTAAAAACTGCTTGGAGCTGTGACAAATTCCATTCTCAGGCGCAAAATTCAGGTTTGGCTGGCTACACTGTACACAGGCTGTTGGCTTTGACTCACAAAACCTCTCTGAGCAAACAGAAACTAAAAATGCTAAGTAAGGTAATTTCCAACTGCAATGATTAAAGACACATATTCCAGGGTATAACAATGCAAATACAGACTCGAAGTATACTAACAACATATGTTACACCCCCAGGTAACTGAAGCTGTATTCATTTCTTAGTGGAGAAACAGACAATGGAAACTGAGAAAGATTTTATAAACAAAACAATCACCAACAGTACACTCCTTGTTTTCATAGCCTAATAATATGTTCAGTACCCAGAGTACTGGAGAAACAATTATGAAAATGAGAAAGAAATAAAAGTTAACTACTGACAGGCTTGTTAAGGGCCCTTGAAAAGGAAAAAAGAGCTGAAAATCTTGTGTGGTACAACTCTTACTTGCATAGTGAGATACCAACAAAAAAAAGATGAGGCTACTGAGTTAGAGGCTGTTAGAACTCAAAGGACTGGCAATATGGAGACTGATTGCATCACAATTTTGTCAAGTGGATACTGTCACAGGGTAAATTGTATCCACGAACAAAGTGTTAATTTTTTACTTAGTAACATTCCAAAAGGCTATATGTACCCTTCATCAATCTGAAAATAATGATGTTGTTCAAAAAAACAGCTAAATAAAATTCTTGAGAAGAAAGAACAGTCAGCTGTCTCAGCAACCAGTCCTTTGTTCATGATGAGACCTAAGCTACGGTTTTTGTAACATTTTAAGATCACTCATCTTTCCTTTTTTCTCATAGATGGGCTTTATACCAAAAAACTTCCTACCTTCCTGAAATTGCCTACCACATACACACAAAATTATGCCTTCTGGTTCTCTTTTTGGCACTTGCACACTCACTCCTCTCCCCAGTTCAAATTATTTCAGTCTTTCCAATTAGGCCTCATTTTCTAGACCTCGAATTATTTGATTACTCTTCTCCCAAACTCTGCTCAGGTGAACTCTATTTCCTTAGGGCATTTGCCCTTGTGAGATGCAACACTTCAAGAGAGGACTTACCCATAGATTAAAAAAAAAAAAAACAAAAAAAGATTTTTCTGTATCTTTTTATCCCTCCTGGTATAACATTTGGCCTTTTACATCAGAAATTCTGGAGAATTATAATCTAACTACTTGTTCCCTACAGTCTAATTGTGTATTCATGATTTCTGTTAAGTGTAGAACTTCAATCTGTCACTATTTATCTCCTAAGATTTTTTTAAATTTCTCAAAATAATTTGGTGTTCATAAAATTGTGTCATATATATATATTCCCTCCAAGTTCTAGGGGCATTTTTAGTGAATCAATTTTGTAAGCACACTCTCTATTCTATCATCAAGGTCATTAACAAGAAGATTGAAATGAAGCAGAATGAGTACAGACCCAACAGACCGTGGCAGATCCGGATTCAATACAACCATTTCATTCTGACAGACGATCATTAGTAACCACCTACTAGGCACAGTCATCCACCAAGTCTTGCTCCTACTCTACAAGAGTTTCTTTCAGGTCACATTTCTTCCCTTGTTTGCAATATTATAGCAAGAGAACTCTGCCAGAGAACTCACTAACATGAAAAATACTAACAGTCACACTTTTCCTGTCAATTTGCTGGCCTTATTGTCATGTTACAGAAGAAACTGTAAGGACTGTTAAGACTGGCAGGACTATTTACTCTTCCTAAATTCATCATACTTGTGCCTCACGTTCCTGTTGTCTCCCTGAGGCTTATGCTTTCTGCAAGAATTTGTTCAAAATGTGGAAGACAGGATACAGGAAATTATAGACCTTTCCTCTCTTTACCCACCCTCTTTACATTTTCAAGTGTTAAAGCATCTCAAAGGGCAGCCAGCTGTACTGAGATAGCTTCCATCACTTTTTTTTTTCCTTAACCAGTCAAAGGATGCATGTCATCAGGATCCAGCCTAATAAATAACCTACCCCAGTAGGTCTTGCATACTAAAAAGTACGTGTTGTATTTCCTCCTTGTGCTAACTGCTGCTCATTTATACTCCTCTTAAGGGTATTTTAATAGTTCTTACTTCTAGTCCATCTTACAAAACTGCGCTGCCTACGAAGAGCCATGGCTCTGTGGCTGCAGGGAGGGCACTGCAGTGAGTGCAGCTCAGAGGGCAGCGATGCTCCAGGGTTGCCCCAGGCTCTGCAGCCCCCGGCAAGGTCAGGACGGGGCTCTGCAGCAGGAAGGGACACTTCCCACTGGGGTGGCCACCCCTAGTGCAATCCCAACACAGCAGAGCCGCACTGAGACAGGAACAGAACCAGAGCTCTGCAATCCACTTAGCAATCACACCAGCAAGGGAGAACAATTACCAGATCGTTTGCAGCATATTAGCGTCGTTTCTGTGTCCATTATGAAATCTGTCTCTACAGCCAGCCGGGCAGACGGAGCTGGGTTGGATGGGACACACACACAGTACTTTGTTCACAAAATTCATGCATATACACTGGAAAAGAGATTGCAGATTAAAAAAAAAACAAAACAAACAGGATTAAGCCTGACACAAATGATCCTGCAGATACGATGGCTCTCACAGTGTTGATAGCACAGCACACAAACCCAACAACCCTTTTGTACATTCCTACATTGTTGCACTATTACTTTTAAAACGTTAGTAACTTGCTGTCCTTGCCCAAAATTAAACTGCATAATAATACCCTTATTACAGTACATGTATATGCGGCATGTACTATATTAATGTAAATATTTCATTACATTATTTCAACATAGTAACAAAGAACAGGAAGAAAAAAGTTTAAAATACATGAGTTAAAGATAACTAATTCCTATGTTTTCTTAAGCATATTGTAGGTTATTCACCATGTACCCAAATTGTTTATTTCCTTTTCACAAGAATTATACAATGACTACATAAAACTGAAAAACTGCTCATTATCTTTCATGTACAGTAAGCATACTCATAGCCTTCTGGCCCTTCCTTTCATTGAAGTTTAATCTTCCCAAAAATATCAGAGACTAAAAGAAGTAAGATAGCGTAATACAATTGTAAAATAATAAAAATACTTAGGATGCAAAAGTACCTACAAAACTAATTAGTTCCCCTAAGATTATCCAAAATTAATCTGACACATTACATAATTTTATGGCAATACTTTATAAAACAGCAGAGCAAAGTCTAACAAGTTTAACATTAGAACAAAAATAATAAAAATACTATTTGTGTAGGTGAATGTAGCAAATGAATGCTTAGCTGTTGGGAAGTATCTGACTTTTTTTCATTAAAAGTGCAAAACCAAATGTTTTTGAAGGGAAAAAAATACCTGACATGCATGTTTTATCCCTGACAGAAGGAAAAGGCTGAAACGCTGATTTATCATGACTTAACAGGATACTGACCACCAGCTAAACTGCATTAATCGACTAATGCATTTCTAGTCCAATTACCCTGAGAAGCAAAACAACTTAGTATAAACCACTAGTGAATTAACTATATATATTCTCAGTGAAATCTCAGACAACATAACAAAAGAAAACTTACACCGAAACTAGTCAGTCACCAATTTACATCTTACCATATTTTTTCCTGATGAGATAAAGTAATTTACAAGGACAAATATTCAGGTTTCAACTGGTGGGATTTTGGAGAAGGATTTTGTTTGTTTGCTTATTTGCTTTTTTACTATAGGCATGCTAAAGGGTTAATGTTTGGAAGGTAGTAAAAATGTTACAAATTATATTAATCTTGAACACTAATATTAATCACTAATCACAACTAAATCACCAATGAGATAACAATTTGAAGTGGGCTGGCATTCAGTATATTTTGCAACAGATATTACATACTAACTGATTTTTCTTTTACATGAAGTAGATTGATTACTAGTTCCCATAACAATTATTTCAACTCAAAGATCAAGAAATTAATGTGTTTAGGAAAATTTTCATAATAAGAGGCACATCTCCTTGCAGACTTTGTACTACTGCCTCATATATGCGACAGATATTGACAGAAAAAAAATCACATTGATGCAGCCTCCTAATATTACCTTTAAACTTGGAAAGAAGTAAGAACTCTCTCCTATTTAGTTCACTGTCTGATACATGATAGTATGTGAATATAACACATCTGCTCTATTCACATTCACACTGGAATTCAGTACAAACACATATTTAGTTTAATAATTCTTTTAACATAATTTGAACAGTTAGTACAGTCTGTATTTACAATGCTTGTTTATGGTTGGTTTTAGCTGCAAGTTCAGTTGCATCCTTTCTATATGGTCAGAACCCATAACAAGAAATAATTACTGCTGATTACTGTCCAGAGAAAGCCTGTTCTGTGAAGGTGATCTCTGTAATGAAATCCAATTTTTGTCTCTTGTGTATAGATATGTACTTGTACAAGTTACACTACCAAAAACATTTGCTAACTCAAAAGATTTCATTGTAATGTTTCATTATGCTACTTCACATAGCAAGAATTTCCACCCCAGTAGAATGTAACAGATTTTAGAACTATTTCTGTAAGAAGACAGACAGTTCAAGATCTGGTTCCTCTTCTCACTGAACTGGGAATGTGACAGCACCGGAACAGCCAGAACACCCAAATTTTATTCTGAGTTCTACACTAACATCTTCTGACAAGCCAAGCCTCTGTGCCCATCAATTCTGGCTACTTCTGATACGATGCCAAAGTTAATTTTGTTGAAATATCTGCATTGAAAGTCTCCAAACAGAATTCAAGTAAAAAAGAAAAGCTAAAAAACATGTCCAGAACTGAGTTTTTCAAATTAATTTGAATTTTCAAACAGTAAAAAGAATTCTGCCTGCTTATGTAGCAAAGACAAGAAATAAATCTTCAACCCCTTGCTTGTCAGAGGAAGCCTCGTTTGTGGACATCCCTCACAAGCAGCAAAGGAGTGGTGCCATATAAAGCAGCTGACCCTGACTACAACACATGCATCACCATGCCTGGGTAACAGCTAGGTACAATTTGACAGGGAAGGCTGGAATGGATGCTGATGCAATAAGTACTGAGTAGAAACTAACGCAGGCCCAGTTCTCATTCCTCTGAAATGTTAACTGTAATCATCTTTTCCACAGTACCAGCCTACCAACAGTTACTATTTGAATGAATAAGCTAAACCTAAAGACAGTATTGAAGCAAAAGAAATTGTGCATACTCCTTTCCTAAGTATTTACCAGTCCACCAACCTCCTCTCCTTTTTATATGCTTCCCCTATGATAGATGAACAGCTTTGCAACTTAAAAACTGGCTGCAAAACCTGCAATGAGCAAACTCAGTATTAAGGCTCACAAATGTCTGAAATCAAAACACCTAACTCAAGTTCTTCTGAATTTTCCTATTCTAATTCTCCTTACTGCAAAGGATACAGAAGAGCTGAGTAAGCAAGTGATGTCACTGCACTTTACAAAAGAGGTAGAAATTGCATAAAGTGTAAAGATGCAATGCACATCAATTCATTTCCTAATTACTTACATAATAGATATTGTTGCTTTTTGTTATTATATCTTGCAAATTTACACCATTTTAAACATGCATTCTAATACTTTGCCTAGAAATTCTACTTAATTATCTACTAGGCAGAATTATATTTCTAATTAAAACATAACCAAACATGCAAGGAAGTGACATATAAAATTTATGTCATTCATAACACAAAGCTTTCAGTGTTGGTATCCTGGCTGTATCCCGAAATCCAAGAGTACCAGTAAACATATCTTCCTGTTATACCATTCAATAGGAATAAAAAGCTTACAAGGCTGTAATTTAAACAATCTAAGAAAGCAGGACTGATTCCAGTTGTAAATACATCTGAAATTCCAGTCATGGGTTGCTGCCTAAGGCAGCAACAGCCACTGAAATCACAGAAATTCCCTCCTGGTAGAAACTTCTGTCTGCAAGAAAGAGGCTACTCTAGTTGTGGAAGCAGAACTGACATCAGTAAAGAGGAGACAATCCTGCTATACATTATCTTAGTCTAAATTCCAAATAATTTTGGCAGCACCAGTATGCATTTAGAAAATCTTAGTGAAACAGAGGAAATATTTCCCTAACAACCCTTTTAAAGAATCTCCAAAACAATTCTGCCCTGAAAATACATGAAATGTTTCCTCCAGCACAGGTTTCTTTATAAAAATGTCAAGTGGATTTTTGGCAGCGATAATTTTCCTACTTCAACTTTCAATTTTCAAAACCATAATTTCGAAGATCTCAATCTGAAATGGGCTAAGTTGTGACATTAAGTCCAGGTAAGTTTAAAGGAGGCACTGGATTTGGCTTTGCATTTCCCAAAGAACATGGAGATGATAGACAAACACACACACATGCTTCATCCTCTGTCACCAAATTCAGAAACCAAGATATTTAAGTGAATGCCTTTGAGGCAAAGAACATTATTTTCCTGCTCTAAAGTCAGCTGGATAATTATACCCCGCAAGTAGTGCTAAACACTTGAAGGAACTACTAAGTAATTAGACTTTGCAGGTGTGCCATTTATTTTGTGAAGTCCAAACAGGAGAAAAAAGTTGACACAAACACCTCTGTGACCATTAGCTTTTTTGGGAAGTTCTGACTAATATAAAAAGTTACAAGTGTCCAAAGTTACAAGTGTTTCAAAAGCCAGAATTCCTGTGATTGGCTTTGTCTAGACTTCTCTATGTAGCATTACATTAATATTATTATGTTTCTCTCAGATTAATAATAAAATCCTTTGTGAAAGCTGATTGGAAAACCACAAAAAAATACCTACATACCAGCTACTGTTGCAAACGCACTTTTTGTTCAAGGAGTGAACATTGTGCTACTTTTTCTATTTCTTCTGAGGAGGTAAACTGCTTATGAGAGGAAGAGTTAAGGACAGCATTATCAAGGACAGCACTAGTAATTAAGAGTCTTCATGCTGTCCTGAGTTAGGCCAGCCAGGGATAATAGCATAAAAATGCTGGCCTTTATTAAAAGAGACTGAAGGTTTAATAAATTCAAGAATTTTTCCACAACCTCTTTAGAGCAGCCCAGAGTTGGCCTTCACTATTTCTTAACAGATTCAAAATCATGATCACTGCTTCTCATTTATGTGGAATATTATCAGTCGATGGAAAATTCCTTTGGTAAGCAGCCAAGGCAACTTCTCCCCCCCCGACAAAGAAAAAATAAACATATTTAAAAACCCACACAAACCAAACCGGTTGATATTAATAAAAAGGGGGAGAATTGAACATCCTTTGTTTCATTTGACACCGTTTTCCTCTATATTCAGTAGCTGTTTGGATTTTTATTTTTTTAAGAAAAAAGAATGTTGGCAGAATTAAAACTGTGTGACTACAAACCTAAATAATGGGAGTGGGCAGAGGTAGAAAAATTCAAACACTAATTTATGTGCTAAAATTCTATTTATTGCCTATAGTCATCATGTGGGAGGACAGATATCAGATCATTATTGGGGAAAGTAAGGGGCAAGATATTTTTTAACTGTTTTTCAGTTTGTACCACCTGTATGCAGTCCAAAACAAGCAGCTGGATCTCACTTTGGCATTCACACCAGAAAGCACTGCCATCACCTCTTTCTGTGGAAGTGATCTGGCAAAGCAAACCGGCAATGCAGAACATCCCCGCGCAGCACCAGCAGCTCTGCTGGGGCGGGCAGGCCCTCAACCTGGAGATCTCCTTACAAACATGCACATGAAAATCAACAATTTGATCTTCATCCCACACCAAAAGATAACACTAGAATCAAAAGTGGGTATTTAAAACAAAAGTGACCCGATTAAAGTCTAGGACCAGTTTTATTAAAAAAATATTACTATTAGATAGAGAAATAAGACTTCTTCCTCCCCGTTGTAACTTAAATCAGGCATTAATCGCTTCATAAAATGCTATTAGTTATACTTATAGGCATAAATTATGAATGTGTCTATATTTTTCCTATCTTATGACAACTCCAACTCTGAAGACAAAAGGATTTTTCATAGTCTCAAAAAAAATCTCCCAAAGAGATTAGTTTTTAAATCTAAATGCATCTTTCATGTCTTATCAAAGAATCAAAAGTAACTGACAATGTTATTCTTGAAAAACATTTATGCAGTTCAGTCTGCTCAACAGCTGACAGCAATTTAACAAAATTTCTTTTTGGCCTTCTTCTTTGTTTATATCAGTAACAAAAGAAAAAAAAAAAAGGAAACCAAACACATTTAGTCATTTAGTTGCAGCAACTATCTCAGCAACAGGCACATTGTACAATGCCTCAGTGACTTCCTGCTTAGGAACCCTACTAAACTCTTCTGAAATTCTGTCTGTTTTATTAGAAGAAAAAATGTGCTGGCTCCCTTGCTCTAATTCTTCTTGCCTGCATAATATCCAAGTTACGCTATGTCCTACTCACAATTAGAACTTGTTCTGAATATTATATAATGTCTGAGAATCATCTATTTCTTGTACAAAAATTAATGTTTGTTTAGTCAAGGTCCTGCATAATTTATTAAAATTTAGAACAAAGAATTTCATCGTTTGGTTAAGTCCTCTTAGGAAAATGGCTTAATCTAGACTAAATCTTCACAGAAATATTCTTTAAGGCAGGAGTTAATCTGTCCGCAGCCACAGCTGCTTATCAAGACAGTTGGACAGCAATTTGCTGCACTCCCTTTCCCCCTGAGCTGGTGCCTCAAATTCTCCAGTCTCATGTGATGCCATTCTTACCAAAGGAATTTATTGAACACTCCAAATGAACAGCTCACGCAATTAGGAAGAAAGATTGCTGAAAATGAGTGTGATCAACAAGTACATCAGAGCCACAGAATAACTGAGGCTAGAAAGGATGCCAGAGGAGGTTTATCACCTAACCTCACACCGAAAGCATGACTAAGAGGTCAGATCAGGTGGCTCTGGGCTTCATCCAGTTGGGACTTAAAATCCTCTAGGGATGTAGACTGGATTGCCTCTCATTCAAATGCACAGCTGTCAATAGAGTGAGGAAAAATATCTTCCTTACCACCAGTCAGAACCTTTCCTATTTTAATTTATGCCCATAAATTGATAACGGACGTCATGTGCTTCCCGAGGAAAGTTCCTATGTCATATTTATGTGTGATTTTCACAAACCAAATGAGAACATTAGTTTGACTGGACAAGTGAAGACATTTTTATGTCCTATTTAAAGCAGAGACATATTGGCAATCCCATATCAGCTCAATAGGCTGGCATTACACAGAAGGAGTGAAAATTTAGTATGCAGAAAACAAGAAAATGCCACTGAGAATTCTTAGAATTCACCTCAAGAACAGTATTTCAATTGTTTTATTGAAGTAATAATCTCAAGTGTTCCTTTGCAGAATAATCCTGAAAAATAAGATTTTCCCAGTACTGTTGCTTTTTCTAGAAATGCTTCTGCAACTATGCCATCAGAAAAAGCAACTTCAATTAGAAAACGCCCCTCTCTATCCCTGAGCCTGAAAAATTCTCTGTTCTAGTGGAGATAACAAGACTCTACCATCTTCTGCCTGTGGTTGCTGTTGGTTCCTACCAGGCAACAATCAAATACAGTGGAATTGCCCAGCTACCTTTCCAGGCTGCAGCTGCAATATCAGATAAACAGGCAGAGGAGAATCCATCACATGCAGACAGTGAACAGAGGAAAATATAATGGGTAGTGGTAAATATCTTCATTTATGTGATAATTATACAGCTGACTATCACTGCTACAATGATTAACAACAGACTGTTTGAATAAATACATTACTAAATTATTAAACTGCCTTTCTATCTCTCCCAAAAATGAAGAGCCCTTAAAGAAAACACATTTGCACAACAGAAGATATTTCTTAAAAGACAGCTATTTCTGGGTCTTAAACCCAGCTAGGTTTTGTTAACATTCCTTCTTCATCCTCTTCTGAAGCAATGCATTTTAAGAGATGTATCTAAAGCAAAGTTTTGAAAAGCTTCCCTGAAAAATCTGTGGAAGTTTTCTGTCTTCAAGAATTTAAACAAATTAGTAATATCATAAAAACACCACTTAAATGAAAACTGCAATATTGCCAAATTCACACCACAGCATTTTTTCCTAATTCACTTTGAGAAAAATAAATAAATCTTTATTTAAAATCTATCAAGCATCCATAGTCAAAGAACCCTAAAGTTTTTGCTGGCAGTGCCTTTTTTTAACATACTTCAAAAGTATTTACATCAACTCCCCAAATATCATCTGTTACAAGTACTGCATGGATTGATGTGGTAAGTGTCCAAAACAGACATCAGAGAGAGTGCTGCAGTTTACTATCCCAATGTTTATGAAGTTTTGCTGTCTATTCATTAGCACACTTCAGATGCAGCATAATGAAAAAGTTTTAAAGAACAGGAAGAGTAAAAAAAAAAAAAAATCAATCTTTTTTTCCCCTTTTATTTTCCCTTCCCTTCCCCTACACCATGACCTATTTTCTTGAATAACATGCAGATCTACTGAGGACATTAACCTGTTTCCATGTCACAGTAACAGCCCATGTATCAACATGCTGAGATGCATTAGCTGTTGTTTATTGATCCATTTATAAGTTCACTGTACTGGGAATAAAAACTGGAGGATTATAAAGTCTTTTGCTATCCTCTGCTTTGTGACACACTTTACTGATTAACTATTTCCCAGAACACATTTATTTCCATGTTTTGTGGAAATACTTACAGAAGATTCCTCCTCTTCAAACAGTCTCCCACATCTGAATCACTCTTACATATTTTTAGTCTATTCATTATTTTCAAAATTCAAAACGTAATAAACCACATATCATTTTTTTTAAATTAAATCATATTAATTACATCCACCAAACAATATCTACTACAAATACTGATTTACATTTACCAAGTATGAGAAATAAACAAGCAGGTAGGATAAAAAAAATAAAGCTAATTTCCCCTTGATTCCCTGCAGGCTTCTCATATGTGAACTGTTCCCACCATACACAGGACATGCAGCATGTACCTCTGCATAAATTTTGGTGAGCCAAAGTGTTCCATAAGAAAAGCATTCTAGTCAAGACACTAACATGTGGCCATTGGTTATGACAGTTCATCCTACCTGCTTCTACCTTTGAACCAGTAGTTACTGCTTATTTGTAAAGCACACATTCAAACCTGCTCTTTTGTGCTGCTTTATGGCACTAAATAGTATATACCATCTAGCAAGTTTGACTACATTCTAAAAACAGGAATCCACAATAAACCCACATTCACTGCTTCAATTTATATAGGATGGGAAAGCAGCTGAAGTTTAACTGCCTGGATTTTCAGAGTTGTAAAAGACAAAAGGGAAAAGCAATTCCAAAAGCCAGACTACTACCCTTCAAATTCAAGGACTGCATGCTTGATCAAAAGCACACATCAAATCAATTATGGCAGAATGTAAAAAGCCAGATTTTATTGCAAAATTATTAAAAGATCACCAGGGTTCATGCTCTGTCACACTTTTACAGACAACCACATTTCAATGAAGTCTTATCTGCATTTAAAAAAAACCAAAACCACAAAACAAAAACACCCAAAGGAAAAAAAAAGCATAGTTTCAGGCTTGGAGAGATATCTGAAAGAGGGAAACATTCATAAATTGTATCTATGAGTTTTAAAACCCTAATTTCTAGAATTCTCAAAAACCCCTAAGGATTGAGGTATTTTGCTTTCAACAACAGAACCCTTGGAAGATGAGTTCAGTGCCATCAAAGGAGTGGGGGGAAAATTACAAAAGAGATACAGCTCATGTCCTGTCTACTAGAAATTGCTATGCAAAAAGAAAAATACTGCCCCAAGAGAGATGCTCTAGCTGATACTCTCTAGAGGGAGAAAACAAATTGCACCAAGGATACATCTCACAGCGTAATCATATGCCTTGTTTCACTAGTAACTTGGCAGTAATTTTTTTTTTGTTGTTGCCCACAGAAGCATATGACCAAAACAGGTTTTCTACCAATACCTTTTGAATCAGTTGGCCAATTTTCAACATTTTGAAATAAAACCCCCAGAGATCTCTAAAATAACTTATGTTCCTCTAAACCACATGAAAATTAATGGTCAGGGAGTGGAAAAAAACCTAATTTGTTCTCATAGTGAGGGGACAGTAGGAAATTCACCTCTTTATACTTGATTTGGCAGCAGATCAATCCATACAGAAACAGTTGATATGAAGTCGAATGAGATTAAGGATTGGAGGAAAAGGGATAAGGAGATAAAAAGACAATCCAAATACATACAAATGTTAATTTTATTATTTCTGTAGCTCACAAAAACTGTAACTTGTAGACAGTAACTTAATAGCTTTAGAAACTAAGAATCACTTGCCCAAGTATTTACATTTGTTGACCTCCTCCTGCTCACTAGGTTGCCTAGGAACACCTTACCTCAGAATGAATGGAAAAATAGTTTATGAGCCCATCTGGACATTTCAAATACTTTTTAATCTCTTTTATGAAATCCATGCAAATGGTTTTCCATTATGCTTTTTTACAGCATTAAAGATACTCAATGAAGAAAAAAAGTAGAGGAGTAATAAAGATAATATACTCTGAAAAGGCTTTCATAGATAAATACCAATTTGGATACAACATGCAGAAGTGTTGGTGGGATGACTCAGATCCAAATGATATTTTATTTAAGTTCATTTTCTTAGCAGTAGCCTGATGTTGTTAATAACTCCCAGTAGGCTACTTAGAGCTGTAGATTCATTTTCCCATTAATGGCAGCAAAAGGTTCTTTGTTAATGGTTTTAGGATAATGCTGGGTTTTGCCATATGGTTGGATTTCTATGAGGGTTTCTCATGAAAAGCCAGAGAGTGTAAGAAATTGTTACTATATTTAACTGCAGTGTCCTCACACGCACAGCAGACAACTGGAATGGACACTGTTCTAATATTTACAAGTGCAAATGATGCTCAATATTTACTGCATGTTCTGTTTAAGAGGACTACAGGGACCTTAAACAAGAGAACATGTGGATAGATCAGATGATTCGTAAAACAATACTGAGCTTTTCACCTCTAGGTCATTGGTTCAAATCTAAACTGGTCGGTAATGAAGGCAAGCTATTATCATCTGACAGCCCTGGTCTCTGCAAATTGATTTGTCAAGCTCAGTCCTGCTCTCATCAAACTCAAAATTCAAAATGTCAATTTGCATTTCTGAAAACAATCCCAGCAACATAAGAAAAAAATGAACAAACAGAAGTAATCTCTTCCTCCTCAGATACCATCTCCAGACCAGAGCCTCTGGAGAGTGCCAGAGGAACAGTGCAAATTATAGCACTACTATAGCACTAGCACAATGCATCATTCTGTGGATAAAGGTTATTTCTGACTCTCAGATACCCAATTGTACAAGTATAAAGCTTTCAGAGGTGTCATTAATAAAGAAAAGAGAAGAAAGAAGAGACCAATATGCAGATCTTAAAGCTGAAACTTCACAGTCCTGCTTAAAGACCTCTTCCTATATGTTGTTCAAAGGTGTGTTCCTTAAGGTTGAAAATTTTGAAGAAAATGGTTACAGTACTCTATAAAAAGAATATCAAATTTAGTTTCCACGTTGTTATGATGTCTTTGTAGTCAAAATGTTTAAACACCACTTGTAGCAGCAACAATGTATTCTATTACTTGAAGATTTAATTCAGAAATGGATTTATTTACAAGTTATCATGAATAATACTAAAGAAGCCATATTTTTACAGTATTTCTTCAAAATGATGTTAGACAGAAAAAGCACAGATAATGTCATAACAGTATATAATTTTCCACATGCTTTCATAATTTGAACAAAAATGGTCTTAAGCCTCAAAACCACATCCAGCCCATTCCTTTGCCTTTTACTAGCTTGGGAGCAATCACAAGAAACACTCAGCAGGTACCACAGTCCTCCATTTTACTAAGCAATCACTGCTACAGGACTGAATAGACACACCAACTTTTAATACAGTGCCTTTAAGATCACCTTTACATCACAAACTTACAGCACTAGACAACAAAATCTACTCAAAGTTTTACACTCTATGAACATGAAATATTACTCCTAATATTTGAGACTACAACGGAATACATACAACTCACAAATCTTGGGAAGTATCAAAAAAGTAAGAGCCTCTTGCAGGTTCCTTGGTTTTTACTAAGGTGCTGATAAACTGAAGTTTTTCCTTCCTTTTTCAATAACTCCAGATATAAAACACTTACTGTGACGGTAGGAAAGACCCAACAGGTTAACTTGCCAGCTGAATGACGGTACACAGGTTCTGCAAGCTGAGTAACTGAGCTGTATACAGCCTATTGCTATAAAACCAGAGTAGCACAGCCCAGCCATATCCTAGTCTGGCCAAACATTAGACCCACAGTGTCCCATAGACAGTGGCTGGTGACATGCTTCCCCCGTCCCAGAACAAGAAACCCCATGCATCAAGTGACATAACAAAAAAAAGAGAAGAAATGAACTGCACACTAAATTTGTATGTCAAGAGACACAGTAAGACTGACTACACTGTGTCTTTTGTCTCAGAAAGTGTCCAGCCTACACCAGGAGATGGCTCCTCCCAGCAGTCTCACACACAGAGCATAACCCCAGGCAATGGGGCTGCCTACAGATGAAGGGAAGAAGGCAAAATCCTAAAGACTATGGATTGCCTATTACTTAACTTGCAATTAACAGGACCAATAGAGGGATCCAAGCAAGCCAATCCAAATTCTTTGACAGTCAGTAATAAAATTTCATGCTGTTCCTCTCTGCCATCAAGCACTGCATATCTTTTCTAGGGAATGACCTTCAGTGACAGAATATAAAAAGGTTTTGGAATTGTGCCTGTAGACACCATTGACAAAAAATAAAGAAATTTAAAAGCAAACAAGAAGTATTTCAGAGAACGAATTAAAACAGTTTGAATAAATGTCTGTGGAACATATGTTAGAAAACTGAAGGATGTGTAAGGTATTCAGAAGGCTGCATAAGAAAAAATGAAAATACTAATAAGCTCTACAGGTATCAACAGGTATGTCAATTATAAAACAGTTTTGTTGGTTCTGAAGTTAGGTAAGCAGATTAAAAAAAAGAAAAAACAAAAACAAACAAGAGCTGTGACATTTTATTATTCTTTCATCCTCTTACCTCATTTTTTTTTAATATCATCTGTTGCAATTTACACAGTTGGACCAAAAGGGATTCTGGACAGGCACAACTGTTTTTTACAAAGATATGTTAATAGAGTCCCCAAAGTCAATGAACCTCTCAAGGTAACAAACTTTTTGAAGCTCCACAAACTGGGAAATAAACACACTTTCTCTTCTATGTACTGTCCATGAAAACTCGCCTAAGAAGGCTTAATCCCTAATAACATCTCCAAGACTAGACAGAGAAGGATTTAAATTCCCATTATCCTTTTTAACAAACTTGTGACTACAGTCTCAAAATAGACACTTAACCCAGAATTGAGAGAAGAACTGGCATATTTCTTACCTGCAATGCCTGAAAGAAATGAACTGAAATGTTTTACAAAACATCTAAATTCTCTGGGATAACTGTAAATTTATAAATGCAAATTTGTAAATGCACCAGACAAATCTGGCACACCCTTACTCCTAACTGCACCCCAAGAACATAAAGACTTCATAGGTGACATTACCAGGTGAGAAGGAAACAAACAAGCAAAAAATAAAGCTTCTATTTAATCCAGTCTGAATGATATGCAGCATGCTTGATTAGATATAGTTTTGATTAGGTGATGGAATAGAACTTACAGACTATCCTATCTAATTTAACTGTTACTATTCCTATCACTTCCTAAATGAGAACAGATTTCAACAGGCTGACAAATATTTTTCAGCCCACAATACATTATTTTAATTATTTTTAAAAGCTGTCATATTCAAGTCGTGTTACCTCACCAGCTGAGTTCTCAGCACAGCAGTACTTTCCCTCACTCTTGAAGCAAACACAAGACTACCTGTGCTGCTGCTGTTTTCCAAATCTGCTACTCAGTGTCAAGTATATTGCAGCACAAAATCTTTCCGTTGGAGATTTTTTTTCGAGTCTGAAAAGTAGCACAAGCTCAGATAATTTTTTTTTCGGTACACACGTCTTTCTTTCAGGCTGCATGAGAAATACACAGCTATTTTCCCTCCCTTTTTATATGCATCTTTTTTCCATTATTAGAACCTTCAGAATTTGTTCTGAAATCTGGAAAGCTTTTTGAATTTTTTTAACACACGATCAGCCATTACAATAACCACAAGAAGTTCACGTAGCTGAAAAACCAGAAAGCCATTGTGCCTGCAACTTTTTGAAAGCAGAGGGTGTATATTGTTATGGTTTCTATTTATGGCTGTAATCATCATGAATGTCCACTTATAATCTTTCTACTCAAAGAAAGATTTTAAGAGAACTCCTTAAGAGCTTCTGCTTTCTTTTAAAAGAGGGGGGGAAAAAGCACATGGTTTTAACTACCTTAGACCAACACAGTCAATTAAATACTAAGGAGGTTCTGCTAACCAACAGCAGCTCCCATGCAAGTTTAACTTTTGACGGCAGCGATCACGCCTCGGTTATTGACCAAGATAATACAACATCCCTTATTATTTCAAAGACCCCTGCTAATAAAATACCTTTTTAGGCTCTAGCATTCTCTTTTTCTCGTACCTGCTACTCCTTCTCTCTTCTGCGGGCGTGCAGGGCAGAGGGGCCTTTCACGCCCAGCCCCGCCGGAGGTCGGGCCGAGATTGGGGCCCGGCCGAGTCCCGCACGGACCCCACTGCGGCCTGACCGAAGCGGGCGGGGGCTGCGCCACAGCGCAGGGCGGGGGTCGCCACCGGCGAGGCTCCGGGCGCACGGTCGAGCAGCTAGTGAACAGCTGGGTCTGGCCGCGGCTCCTCCTGAGGGGACGGGACGGGACGGGACGGGACGGGAGGAGAAGAGAGGAATACCCCGCACTCCGGCAGCGGCCTCAGTCCCCACCTGTCCCCGAGCTCGGGTCCCGCCGGGCGCGCTCATCCCCCGCTGCCATAGCTACGGGCAGCCGCGCCGCCCGCCTCTCGCGAGAGCCGCCATCTTCCCGTGAGAGCCGCGGGCTGCGCCGGCGGCGGGCGCCTCCTCTGGCGAGAGGGCTGAGGGAGCGCGGGGCGGGGCGGCGGCGCTGCTGCTGCTGCTGCAGGGGCGCGGCTCTGACTGCCGGGGCACGGCTCTGCCGGCCGGGAAACACCTCGGGGTTGCCCACAGCTGCAAAACCTGGGCAGTGCTCGCTGCCGTGAAACGGCTGGAGGAAACAGACACGTTCGTGTCCAGTAAAAGTTTGCTTGTAGTTCATGTGAGCTGAGTTGGCTGACAGGCTAGAGCCGAGACATGGGGTGTTCAACACCGTGCTTACTTCAGGTGTGAATTAGACCATCTCAGGATGAGGGAAAATTGAGTAAGATATTTTAGAAATTTGTAGTGTGATTTTCTGAATTCTAGGCAATATGTGAAATTATTATAAATCTCGTATTCCATGAATTGTGTCAACTGTACATTGCAATCTCTGATTTCCTGTCACCAGTGCAGACTGATGGTGATACTAACTCTGGTGTAATAGTTCTCTTGGTGATACCCAAGAAACACTTTTCAAGCCCACTGAAATAACTAGGTGTTTCCCTATGAATTCAGAACCATGTATGTAGAGATAATCTGAGGATAACTGCGGCGACCACCATTTCCATGACCAGTTGGTACCTCAGTGCCACATGGATAAACAACAATAGTAATTACTCAGACAGAAACATGAAGACATGAGGGTTAATACATTTTCTTTTCTGCTGTTTTATTTCCAGTGTTCCCAGCATCTGAGAGATACAGCTTTTGTAACAAATCTTAGAGAAGTGCCACCACCTCTGTAAGTGTACAGGAAGTTCTTTCTATTTAATTGCTGAGCCCATTTTTACATAAGAGAAGTGAGTTGATGCATAGTGTTCTGTATCTAAAAGATGTATGCCAGAATTTGCAGCTTCTGATAATTCAGGTATCCTGGTAGTGGTGTTCCAGATGCACAGAGTGTGCCTGGGAGTCTGGGACTGTTGTTTGTTCTGCTTACAGCAAACAAAGCATAGAGTCTGTGAATATATGTCTGCAATAGTGTTCATGCTGCTGTTAATATGGCATTTCTAACACCACTAAGAATAAGTTTGTGCATTTGGGAGAATATTTGTTTACTTGTGTCTTCCCATCCCATTTCAGTTTTTTGCTTTGGGAATCTAACCAACCATAGTGGAAAAAAGAGCAAATGAGGAAGGCCTCAAGCCTCTCTTAGGGACCAAAGATAATTAAGAGGAATAGTTAGAGAGAGAGTAGATATAATGAAGCCCTGAATATGTGCTAGCTTCAGGCCCATAAAAGTATGGCTGTTTTTGTAATAGACTATGGAACTAATTGCATGTCTGAGCCAGCACTGTGGGGTTTGACTGAAGCACTCCTCAGTGTAATTGAATTTGTGTAGCATCTGTGAGCGGGGGGGGTCCTGTGCCACAGGGCCCATAGCGTGTCCTTAGGCAGGCCAGCAGAAAGTTGCTCATTTGTTTGTCCCTCCTTCCAGGGACCACTTTGTTTTCCCTGCAGTGAACGACGTACTATGGTATTGTTGCTTCAAGCAGGAACTTCTCCCAGTAAGAACACAAAGTCCACAGAGTCCTTGTTTACCCTTTTGTGTAGAAGGATGTTTTGGAGCAGGAGTGCAGCATTGCTTAGTGGCCAGCTTTTTCACTGCTCTTTGTGTCCTCCTTGTATGCCTTTCTTCTCCCTAGCTGCAAATGCAGGAACCTGGAGTTAAACAATGATGTCTGAGCCTGGGAAGAGTTGAGACCTTTGTCAGCCTTCTGTAGTACCATTACACTGTCTCTGTCTGAATTTCTAGAAAATGTTTGTTCCCAGTAAGCCCTGTTACAAGAACCAAGAAGAATAACTATTTTGATTTGGCACCTGAAGAACTTATAACCATAAATTAATCTCATCTTGTGCATTTATTTGTTCACTGGATTTTTGAAAGGCAAATGTTTGTTTTCATTCTGGCTTGAGCTATACCTAACTTCTGCTCCAATTTCTTTAAAGGGTAGTCTGCAAATTTATTTGTATCAGTTCTCTCTGACAGTATTTCAGATGATGTTTTGTTTAAATGAAAAACAAACTTTTAGAATTAAAACTCTTTGTACAAAACATTTTGTGTTTCTTTTATTGTTCATCAAGAGATCAAAATAAACACAGAAAAAAGAACCCTGCAGGTTTTCTTAAAAATAGTTGGACAATATGCATTAAAAGTTTTGGTGTAAATAATGTTTCTAAAAAGTATAATTGAAAATCAAAGTAATAGTTTATATTTGAGAATTTGTTTATTAAGCTGACTGAAGTTTAGATTGCATTTTAAAAGCACTGCTTCAGGGTTGTTTATGTAGTTCTCTTCCCTTTACTGCGTGTCTTAATTAACACAAAATATATCTGAGCAAGTACTTGCACTCCTTAAAGCTTCATGTAGGTTGTACTGCAAGCAGAAGATGATCATCAGAGAGATAACACCTACTGTGTGCTAAATACTTAGAGAGCAAGAACATAAAGGCACTGCTACTTAATTACATTAGCTGAAGAGACTTTTACTGGTAGATATATTATTATAATTATTTTAATTAAGAATGTTTCAAATTCCACATACTCTCAATTCACAAAACTTTTAGAGTTCCACCAAATCTGTGTAATCTTGCTTCTGTATCTGCCTGCAAGTTCTTCTTGGTTATCTGTGGCCCTGGTCAGGGACATCTGCAAGACAGAATAGGCAACTTGTCTAAATTAGTTTATAACCTGCAATTTGGCCATAGATGAGATTGCATATAAATGTCTCAATGTGCTCTGAGCCAGCAGGATGGCTTGAAAACTTGTGACACTGAATCTAGAGAGACTCTTACGTGTGCAGCAGTGGCCCCTGTAAATTACCAGTGATGTTGGCAGCATTGCTGTGCCAGGGGGCAGTCCCTTGGAAGGAGGACGTTTACCAGATGATCACACCTGTAGCAGCCTTCTGTGGAAGAGAACACATACTTGCAGACAAGCTAGTTAAGGGGGAAAAAAACCTCAGTGCAGTGAATGTTCAAGCCTTGTACCACAAAACTGTACTTCCCATGGAGGGAAGTACTCTGATCCATAACAGAAATACCATAGGCTGTCTGGTGCCTGCCATGTTGTAGTAAGAAAAATTAATACATTTTATATATTCACAGTATGATTAAAAAAAAAAAGTCAAAAAGGCAAAGCAGATATTCTTTTAACAGCCTGAAACTCTCCCAGATCTTATTTCAGAGAGAGTAAGTCTGATGCCAAAGCCATCTTTTCTAAGTGATCTGTCAATGATCTGTCAAACTGTTCCCTTTGATTAGGGAATACATTGCAGTCAAATGGAAACTTTTCTGCACAACACAGAAAATCATGTTAACTGTGCTACTGCCTGTCGAATATTTATGCAATCAGCTATAACTTCAGGCAAAGTTTTAAAACATCTGAGACCATATTTCTGGATAATATGATTGAGATTTTTTAAATGCTTTTTTGAAATGTGGCCACTATTTTTTAATGCATTTTTAACATAGCTTGGGTTCTTTATGATAGAATTTGTCTTCATGAGAGAAACATTTCAAAACTTGGAAACTGTAAAATAATATTATTAGAAATGACAGTGTAAATAACTAAAAATGTGAGAGCATTTTGTTTTGAATGAAAGATCTGAATGTCATAAAATTCTATGCAATCCATTTTTCAAGGGTGAGCCCCTCCCTATTAAATGCATTTTCAGCTGTTGTTCCATGGAATATAAGCTTAATATCCAGTAAATCCTATATAAGGGAACTGTAGCCTTTTCAAGAAGATGAACTCAATAATTTGTTCTTTTTTATCTCTAACTATGATGATGCTGCTTAAAAGCAGTTGACTGACTTTTTGTTCTGTAGCTTTTACTATGTGAGACAAAATCACATAGTAATTAAATCTAATAAAATCCTCTAATTCCTAATATAAACAATTCTCTGACATAGACAATTGCTCTGAGTCTACATCAGAGCCCAAGGAAAACAAAGAACAGGAGGCTGTTTCTTACTTCCTTTTAAATATTTGATCATTATGGACAAACTTCTGCCCTGATGAACAGTAGCTGAAAGCCTTATTCAAAGTAATTATTTTTGAAACAGAATCTGAATTACTGGTTTTTCTCTCACTTGTAATGTTACTTTGCATGATGACTAAACTAGCATGTAATTTAGGCTGTGTAAACAACAAGATAATAGTTGTCTGAACTGTTCTACAACATGTAGTGTTGTATTTCTCATTTTGTACTAGAAACAAAAGCACATAAATCCTGCTTGACAGGATTTGAGATTGCAAGTGCACTGCAAAAGAAGAGCTATGTGCCTTATTAAGCAAATGTACCAAAACTATGAAACAGCTTACAAGTATGAATCATAGGAATATTGTTAATACATTTCAGTGATGCAGTACTAATTCCAAGGACATTGCAATGTCTGTCTCCATTTAGGGTTTGTGTTAATGGAGTGTGTTGACAAAACCCCTTATCCAACTGTATACTGTGAACCAGACAGAGCTTTGGGTACATGCCCAGCCCTTTAGCTACCTGCAGGATCATGCTGCTTTCCTCGTACCTGGGAGCTTTGAGACTACACCACCAGAGAGCACTGTGCTATTTCTGCATGTCTTCCTTACCTGTCTCTGTGTGTTTAAGGACCTATTTTATTCAGTCTTTTTTCCTGTGATACAGTAGAACTCAAGTGGTTGTTGTGATTCTACTGAAATAACCAAACATTTTGCTTCTGTTGTCCTGTGTGCACCCTGTGTGCAGCCCTTCCTTGACCTAACCTCATCTGGGACCTTCACCCCACTTATGGCCCAGAATCTCTTTTAAGCTCAGACCCACTCCTGGGGTCCTTTGTGTGAGTGATGTTGTTCAGGTGCTGGCCTGCACTCTTGAGTCCTGGGTGGACCTGAGACCTGTGCTGTGATTGTCTGGGGTAACCCCTTCTCAGAGCAGCCAGTCCTCTCTGCACCTTGGCATTCCTTAACTGGCCCATGACCTGGAATACCTGCTGCTGAAAATAGATTGTGACACATGGCTACCAAACTATCTTGTTTCTGCAGTTCCTGACGTATTTACCAGGAAAGCATAATGTATTCCACTTAAAAAAAAAACAAAAAGAAAACGTAATTCTATATTGCAGTAGGATAAAATCTGTGTAAGAAAAGGGGAGGCAATATTTTGCTTAATGTCGCCTTTTTTTCTCTGAAATTTCCTCTGACTTTCTGAATTTCTAGCTTTGTCATTGTGGACTGAGTTCTTGTATTAAAGTACTTTTGAACTGAAAAAGAAATCCATCCTCCTTAATTACAATGCAATTGAAAAGCTAGATTGATTTGAAATATTGGAAAACAGCAACCTTATCTCCAACCAGTGCTCAAACAGAGCTTTTTCATTTTTGTTGAAATGTTCTCCAGACCAAAGTAGCACCTTAATATTTTTAAGTTTAGTCACAGAACTGAGTTATGGATACCTCTTAATAATATAATAGGATATATAATAAATGTTCTTTAGCCATTGCTAAAGACCATTTAGCAATGCTTATTATTAGCATAATTTTAAAGACATCTCACAGAGGCCCTGGCAGTAGCTTTATAGGGGCATGTAGTAAAGACAACCACATAACTATCCCAAGAGAATAAAAATCAAATACATGGTTGCAGGAATTCCTAGACAAGGAGGAAAAGCTCCTAAATTAAAAGTACTTCACTGGAAGCTGTCCCCAAGAATAAACTGTTCAGCCCTGCTTACAGGAGGAAATGTTGAGGCACCAGAACAGAATTCCAAACCAGTCTCCAAGCAGGAATTCTTTAGTGGTTTTCCACAGTGCCTGCCTTTCTTCCTATTTGTGTGGCATTGCTGAAACTGCTGCAAGAAATGGAATAGACTTTCATGGTGTGTATTTGAATAAGTAATGCACTGTGGTAGGTGTCAAATTAGCTCTGTTGTTATTAAAGCATTTGTTTTCTTGCTCTGTCACTATGGGTTAGCCATCTTACTTGGGTGTGCCTCTGTTGCTTTCCAACCTATTAATTTTATGTTCGCTGTAAAAAAAGAAGAGAAAAAAAAGAACCAAAAAACTGCTTAAGCTGTCACCTTGTTTATTCTCTGGACAACTGGGGGATCTTAGCTGACAGTGAAATACTTTAAGCTGTTTGTTTTGCTGACAAGCTGACTTGCTATTTCATTTCTGATGTTGTTCTAATTTCCTCTCAAAGTCATCATCCTACCCCATCACTTTGGCAGTATTTTTCCAAGCTACCTGGATGTATATAAATCTATGACCATCCCTGTAAGTCCTTGATCTTTCCTCCCAGGATAATAGTCTCATTGTGAGATTGAAACTTTTGTTTCAATTTGCTAATTGCCAAATTCTTTCAGCAGCACTTTTTAAAGAGAAAACACAAAAGCTGTTTTTCATCTTGGTGTTTTATTTTTTGTTAACACATGACAAAACAGGTTTATTATCAATCAGACAGGCAGCATGCAGCATTGCTAAACAGAAAAACACTTCCTTAGTCTTGGCCTCTTATGTGCTGGTGAATAAAAAGCTCCTTTTCCTCAAACTGTGTCTGATTTAGATTAGCAGTACAGTGAAGAGAAGTTTAGAACCTGCTTGGGACTTGTCTTGGCTACAGGCAAAAGAAAGAAAGAGCTGACAGAGCAAGAGTTGCACTTTTCCTCCTTACTATCAACTTGCATATAGAAAGGGCTGAGAAAAAAAGGGAAGGTCTTGGCAGTGGGGATTTACAACTCTTCTGTTTCACCACTCATTGGCACATTGACCGCAGTCTGGTACTCTGAGAAGTCTCCTGAAGGCATCCAAGGTATTGGGGTTCTGTTGAAGGAGGGTCTTTTGCTGAAATTTTGATTATATATCATGAGAGATTCTGGGAGCAAAGGGCAGATATCAAACTGAGGCACTTTGAAGGTCATCCGTTTGGCTGCTTTTTCAAAACCCCCATAAGGCATGGCAGTCCTGGCATAGGGGAATACATGGAGTTAGCAAACAGAGCACAGGTAGACAACAGGATTTATAAAATAAATAGTCAAAGTTATCAAGATTCTAAATTGTGCTACTCTTGCAGTTGGCCAACAAATCCTTCATGAGAACATAGATGTATCCATTGCCCATGTACTAAAAGTTATGTAAACACATACATATGCTGCTGTGCACTTCCTTCCCTCTTGTTGCATCAATCTCCATCAAACCATACACCTTTCACACCTGTTAGTTTTCTGTACACGTAGCAGGCAGAGGCTGCATTACTGCAGAAATGAGTGGGATGTGGGTTTGTTCTTGGTACTGATGACCTGAGGCTATGGAGGTGGGTGGCAAAATTGTTGCTGTCCTAGAAATATTTGTAAAACTTTCAATGCTTATCATAAACAGCAGAAACAGCTTGATTTGTATATGAAGTGCTGTGAAATCTATGGCTGCTGATCATAAGTATTTTTCATGACCTCTTGAACTTCAAAGGGTTACAGTAAAAAACAGTGGCAAGCTACATCTCCTGGTCAAATGGGGAGAGAAAGAGAGGCAAATAGGATTAAAGTCCTCTTATCCAACTGCATTGGTTTTCTGTGCATAATCTGAATTAAAATCTCTAGGTCGTAATGTATTTTGTCTTCGTAGTCTTCCAAACATTTCATCCACTGGAGACTGTGCTAAGTAAAATAAAGTGCAGCTAAAACTTATTTACAGGAGGGCTATGATCAGCATTATTGTGTTTTCTCTTGCTAAATAAACTGCATTGAATATCTAAGAGGACTTACCGGTTAAAAGACTTGTAGTGGGGGAAATCAGCTTTGGGGCTGTATGACAGTAAGTCCGTGGAGAACTGACTTTTGTCCTCAGGGCTGATACCCATCGCTCGTTCCCAAGGGGAAATATAAGTTTTAAATATAGTAACTTTTTTGCCTCCTGACTTCCCATCTGTAAACAGAGGAAGGTAAAGCAGTCCAGTTAGATGGCACTCTTAACTGCATTGTGCTATGTCCTGCTACTGAAGTTGAAGCACCAGCTTTGTTTCCATATTCTGTACCTTCTACATCAATACAAGCTTTTATGGTTAGATTTCTGTTTTGAAAAGATGACATACATCACTTCTGTTCTTATCCACAAAAGCAGATAGTACCACAGTCTAAGAGCCACTCATCCAGGAATTTGCATTAAAGCATGTATTTGGAATTTTTCATTCTTCTTTTTGCTCATATAGAAAGAACCAAAGTCCTCACCTCATCATCTCTTCCACTAATAGGAGGGAAGCTTCATATGAGGAAAGATGCAAACAATTTCTTCATTTACTTTTCTTTATTTTCTGTCAGATCATAGCAGACATGACATGGCATTTTCTTTGTGTTTACATGAACAGATATTCACATTTTTCCCCTTCTGAACTGGGATGTTAGAGATAAGTCTGTCTCAATCACCTCAGGATGGCTAAAAGCAGTTTGCAAATATTATGTGGTATCTCACTTGAAGTTAAAATCCTATCAGTGACTAAAGCTGCACTTTGTTGTAAAGTCAGACACCTGATTGCTAAAAATTTTAGATTAGCTTCTAGCTGCTCCATTAAGCAAATGAGTTTAGACAAGGGATTTCATTCTGCCTTTCCCTTCCCTTTCCTCCCCTTCCCTTCCCTTCCCTAGCTGTGTATAATACCACCTCGCTAGTAAGAACGTAAGTTTTGTATTGATATGTAGCACACTTATAATATTTTCATCCTTCATAAACCTTAAAACCCCTGAGCAATGATATCTGCTTAGCTTGATTAGGGCAGATGAGAATAACAGATTAGTGGAGAGAGACATTCTGGTGCTTTCTTGGTGCTACATTTTGTGTAGAAAACAAATCTTTATGAAGTAAGTGGCAAAGAATGAACACTATTATCTGAATCTTTCTTCTTTATCACACCTCCTTTGTCTGTCTTGCTTATTGCAAACCATGCCAAGTCCTGGGGCTCCCTGCTTTCAAAGAATTGCAGACATTTACAAGAATCTTTTTTTAATTTAAAAAAGCCCTAAAAAAACAACTACTCCCCTCTTTTTTGTGTGAAGTATTTAAACTAAGCAGTTTACCAGCAAATTGATTGCTAGAGTTGAAACAAAAGCAGCTGGGATCTGTCTCTGCAGTGAAAGCTATAGGATGATATTAATCCTCCTTCTCCCTGCACACACGATAACAATGAAGAAAAGTCTCCTGTAAGAAAACTATAAGAGTCTATACAGATTGCTTTTTCACAGGAAATGTAAAAGCTGATTTTGATATAAAATGCACATTATTCCAGAATGTAAATGAAAATACTTGGATTTTACAAGATTTTACCATTACAAATCCATTTGGTGACTCAAGGCAGTTATTCCTGGCTCCCGAGCAAATTTGATTTTTTTTTTTTTTAATCTCTAGGGACTGTTAAAGTGATGATTACATCTGCTGACTCTCATACTAGGTATTTGTTTCTAGAGATTTCTGGCCAAACTAAACAGAGGATAAAATCAGGCAAAGACTAAATTGAATTAAAACTATTTTTACTCATAAAGATATTGCCTCAGTGGCCCAGTGGTGGTTACCAGATAACTTTTAGAAATATTGCTGCTCCTCTCTGAAGATTATCAAAAAAGTGTTCTTTTTTTAGGTAGAAGCTTTGATTTGAAATCAGGGCTCAGATATTCAAGTCTGATACTCAGATCAGACTACTGATCTAAAGAGTTAATACCAGTGTCTCCAGTAGTGGTCAGTGTGAAAGCCTTGAAAGGGAGTGCCACACTGACATGGCATAGCTGTACTGGCCTACTGCTCTACCAGCCCTAGGAGTTCAACAGATAAGTTTCCTGTAATTTCTGTGGTCCAGCCAAGCAAGGTATTTCTGCCTCCTGCCTGTGGTTGAGCAACACAGAAGAATACAAACAAAACCATCAAACTAAAAGCAGTTCAACTCTTCTAGACTTTACACTGGAGCTTTGTTTGGAAGAATCCAGGAATTAGATTAATTTGCTTTTCCTTAAGAGTAGGCTTGGCATCTGGTCTGATAGCTTTAGTTTCTTATTTTTGCAGAGAGATACTTGCCTTTGTCAGTACCATCGCCTCCTTCTCCAGCACTTCCAGATGACTTCCCGGCATGCTCCCCTTCACCATCTCTGGCACCTGCTCTGCTTGCAGGCCTGGGAGAGGCCCCGGGCTGCTGCTGCGTGCTGGAGCCGTGCTGCCCGGCTGCCGATCCTCCCACCATCCGCCCGTGGGCATAGCCGTGAGCATCTTCCCCATAGCTCCCTCCTGGCGGGATGAACTTCTGGAAGTGATCCTAGGGGAGGAGAAAAGAGTGTGCTTGAATCTCTGCTACAGGACATGGTGTATTCGTGTTTGTAGGGCTGGGTCCCAGAATGTGAACTCCTGAGTCTTATTTGGGGTTGGGTTCCAGAATGTGAACTCCTGAGTCTCATTTGGGGTTGGGTCCCAGAATGTGAACTCCTGAGTCTCTGTGATCTGACCAGTTCTGTGTCTCTGTTACAAAGCCAGTGGCAGAACTTCATGTGGGTTATTCCCTTTACTCAGTATAGCAGCAGCTGTGGAACAGCAGAAGTGGCAATGGAAGCACACTCGCCTCATAGTCATTTTATGTGGTCAGGGTGGTGTTGTCCCCACCAATGATGACTGTGAAATAGAGGAGGGGTGAAAGGAAATTTAGCTTTTGCCAGAGCAGGTAGAAGTCCAAACAGAGATAACATTGGCTAACCTGTGGGAAAGCAAGCCTGGCAAGAAAGTGTTTTCATGTCAAAGTTAACATAACCCCAGCTCAATTATAGTGTGGGAATTAAGTGTTACAGGTCACCAGAACAGCAGGGTCTCTGTGACAACACAAAAGTCAGGAAGATATCTGCCCTTTTGCCTGTTTCCCGTATATATAATACCATTGAAGGTCTATATGAAGGTCTGCTTGGGGAGGAGTATTTACATCTTGAGAAAAACTGAAGAAATAGCATCCTGGGAAAACAGAAAATACTTTCTGGAGACCACAAGAGGGAAATGACAAAAAGGAAACAAAAAGGAAGAATTTTGTTTGTAGCAGTATGTGAATTAGCAAACCAAATCTAACCAGCAACAGGCTAAGAAAGAAAGAAAGTTGTATCCATCAATAAAATTAGGTTGGTCTTATTTTGCAGACCATTCACTCTTCCTTGGTCAGGCTAGAAGGCACAATCTCTGCAGTATGTAGTAAAAGAGCAAACAATCCATGCAGGATTTATTGACCTTGTGGTGTACATTTTGGCACAATATCCTGTCTTTGCACACAGAAACTTTCATAAATGCTTGTGTGGAATAGAAACTAATATAGTATGTTTAGAAAAATGTTTCACATATTGGTCATAAGTGACATCAAAACTAGACTCCTATCAGACTTTAAAAGTATCTCTTGTGCAGTACAGCCCACACAGCTATATAATGCAAGTAACCTGGGTTATATATCACATATAGTCTTTCCTGTTGGACTAGGAGATTGGGTATTAGATGCACAAAGATGCAACAAATACATATTAATGACACTGAATGAATCTGTGGTTCCTCATACTGCTATTCTACCTGTATAAATTAATCTCAGGCAGCCTCAGAGATGGCTCTCAAAGGGTTTAGGCTTTCTCAGGGCTCTTACACCTAGCACAGTTTAGCAAAAAGAAGCTTTCCAGGCTGTAAACAGGCTTCCAAGGCCAGCTGTTCAGTCAGCTAAAAATAGTCGAGAAGTGAAAACCCCACAAGGCTCAAGGCAGAATTAGCTAACCCTCTGCTCCCTGTGTCTCCCACAACAGTGTCCAGGGTTTCACAGCAGGTCACCAGGCTGCAACCCAGGCAGGCAGCCAGCTGCAGGCTGAAGTGGCAGAGCTGGTTCCCCCAGGGCCTTTAGGGACTGTCTGTCCTTCTCCTAGCTGCAGGGAATTCCCTTTTTAGGAACACAGGAGATAATGTTCCCGTGAAAGTCAGGAAGCACTGAGAGGGGAGAGGATTGCGAGCATTAAGCTGTGCACAGGAGCTAACTGGGCAATCTGCTCCATTATGCATGGCAGCTATGTAGCTGTAAAAAGGCAAACTGAAAAAGGGTATTTTGAGGGTTAGGGGTCAGAATGAGGTTATTTTCAAAATGTAAATATATAGGCAAGGGTAATGCTTCACTGGTTTGCTCACTACCTTCAAAACTAAATTTGCATCTGTTTTCCTTCTAGTTTCACCCATGCTGTGTGCCCTTTCTGAGAATTATGGGCTTATTTCTCTTTTCCTGTAGTTACTTACATGCCTCTCCTGCAAGAGAAAAAAAGTCCCAAAGCATCAGCATAACATGAGCTGCAGTAAAACGGACTGTTGTGTTTCTGCTCACAGCAGTATTTGATGTGACTAGGGAGGGGCATCATTGTCATCTGGTGTTATTTTAAATGGCAGTATTATCACTAAGTAGGAATGAAGTTTCTCTGGAACAGAAGGTCTGTATCAGGAAAGCCATTCCTAAATCTTATTTAGCTGCAAATTAAATTAGTTTGATTTGCCTTAAGCTATTCTTCATGGGCCTGCTGAGAAAACATCTGATCTGCTAAAAGCAGGCAACTCCATTCAGATGGGAAAGATATTTTCCATGCAACACCCCAGTTTACTCACCTGCTAAAACAAAAATATAATTTACTTCAGTTTTGGTCACCACAATTGTTTGTCTTAGCTCAAATTAACATGAAGCAAAGAGAAAATAATCTTTTTGAAAGATTTTACAAGACAGTGGAGCTCAGGAAAGACAGCCTCAAGCAAGAGTCTCAACATAGTCAAAGCTGCATAGGTACAGCTTTGTCTCCAGTACATAGAGCACACCTCTGGTCAGAGTTTTAGAGTGAAATTTTAGAGTTTTGGAGCTCACAGTTGAGGAGAATGCATGTCTTGGGCCACTGCTAACAGCATGTGGAACATTTACATATATGCATATTCACATCATAAAACCAGCCTCTCTGTTAGTATTGATTGACTGTGTTGGTGGGAGTTCCAGGAGAGAAGTCCAGGAATGTCAATTGAGATGGCTGACAACCTCCTGTTGGGTCTGGGGACAGATCACACAGCTCCTCCTGTCTGTGCATTGGTGGAGGTAGTGGATATTATCAGTCCCAGGGCGTCCCTAAATCCACTCTAATAAGAGAGCACTTGTTGCAAGTTCATGTGATGGGCCCCCTGGGTTGGCTAAACAAATTGGGCTCATGTCTTTCAAGTCCTTAGTGCTAGCAAGCGCCTGCTCTTGCAGGCTGAGTGCTTAGATGGACAAATTCTGAATTCTCTAGAGCATGTGCCTAATAAAAACTAGATAATGAAAGATGATCCAACTAATGGAGCTGAGATCTCTGTGTATCTCAAGGCCCTGACGTCACTGCAGGCAGTCCCCAGGAGAGACACCGTGTGCTCCCCTTCAGCTCCTTGCTGTGCCCTAAAGAAAATGATTGAGGCCACCAAATGTGTTTCTATTTCCACCTCACTGCTAAAGAGCTCCCCAAATGTTTGATGCCTATGTAGTTACTAACACTTCTGAAGTTACTGGACTGCATCGTCTCCGTGGCAGCCACTCAAATGCTCCTTAATGGTGGGATGGAAGATTTAAAATTCAGACACTTGGAGAGTCTCATAGACTGCCTGCTGTTTTTATCAAAGTGTGGGCCTCAGTCCTTCATTTGGAATTGCATAGCCTTAAACCTATGACTCATTTCTTTAAAAAGGGTGAAAATAAGAAGCTGTAGAAGCATCTTACATTTTTTTTTCAAACTTGCTACCCAGAGAGGCACAGTAGATTGAGCTCCTGCTTTCTATTTCCAGGTCCATTTCTGACTTGCTGTGTAATCTTAGACAAAATATTTTTTGCTTCTGTGCCTGAATTTACCCATCTAAATAACAGGAATTTTTATCTAATGCTACCCAAAATTAGACATATCTTATTTGTATATTTTATATCATTTTTGTCACATTTTCTTTGTGGATGAAAGAAATTGTGTTTCAGAATTTTGGTCCAGAGTTTTCTCACACTGCTGCAACAAATTGGAGCACTGTGGAAAATAAAAGACTCTTTTTTTCTGTTACTCTGCTTTTTCCACTCCAGTCACTTCTTGAATAAGAATGCATCAGACTCCACGTTCACTCTTCCACAGCTTTGGGTATAGTGGGACCTCTAGGTCTTCTGCACCAATCCAGCTCCAGTGCAGCAAGGCTCATTTTGTTAAAGTTACAATCTCACCTGGCTCAGTCGACTTAGGTCATAAGCTGAGAATTGTATTTTAGCCTGCAATTATCCTGTAATGTTTGTTCAAGAGGTTTAACATTCTAGGAAGAACAGAACTCCTAGAAAAATTATTCCTAACATTTCCCCTTTAATCTTACCTCCACTGATCTTGACTGACATTCATCCAAGTACATTAAGGGGCATACAGAGCCAGCACTGCATGCTCTGTAATAAACCAAGCAGCTGCATGATGACATTTCTCCATCATTGTTTTCCTTCAGACACTGTATCATGCCTGGCTATTCATCCTGTAAGATCTCTGAGGCAGGTTGGTGGTGTACTGCTGTCTGCTCTGAAGCATCACTTTTGGTTTGTAACATAGCCACTTCCATTTTCTTCCTGCTACTTCTGCCTGCTCGGAGTTCTTGTCCAGCACTGAAAAGAATACTAATTCCTGCCATTTTCCAGAACAGCAGTAATCCAATTCTTTAGATTTCTTAGATTTTGTTTCGCAGTTGGTATCAGCTTAAAAGAGACCTCTTGACCTGAAGTCCAGCAGAAATTGCTAACACATTTTAGTTTGTTTTCATACAAGCTTTGCCATGACTGGAAGCTGCATTTATTTTAATTTGTGGATGAGTGTGAGAAAGCACCAAGGTGGGGATTTTGGTTGTGGTTCGGTGTGGTTTTTGAGGTACTACTGCTCATAATTGTCTATTTAGATATTGGTTATTTTACCTTCCTAATTGTTTTAAGATCTGATAATAAAACATAAAAAGGAGAGGAGAAAAAGGAAAGTCTCCTAAATGTAACCCAAATCAAGCCACAGGTTTTGACTAGCAGAAGGACCATATTTAAGGATTCTTACTGGAAGAGAGACAGAGTAATGGCAACATCCAAGACACATAACTATGGCTTTGTTTTCAGTTTCCCATGAAACTGAAAATGCCTGCCAGTCAGGTGTTAAAAGTTTCCACTTGATGACAGCAAGCTCTTACACTGAGGTTCAAAAGCAGAGGTGGGATGTTGAAAGGAGTTAGGGCAATAATGAGTGCGGCTGCAGGGCTAAGAAATATTGTTTCACATGATCTTAAATGTATTTGAGGCCAAACAAATTCAGCATTATGAAGGAAAGCAGTCTGTGAACTGCTGATCTATTAACTGCTGAACAGTGAAGTGGGATTTAGGAGATCCAAAGACAAGACTGAGACCCTATCTTTGATTTTGGGTGACTCATTAATCTACCCCATGTTTCAGTTTCACTGTTAAAAAACAAATGTAGTGATTTTCCTCATTCTCTAGTCGGCCAGAGGATACAGTAATAGAGCACACAGCAAGATAGGATTTCATCGTGGTCTTTAGTCAGTAATAAATTATATCTTGCAGCTCCACAATGAAGTTGAAAATATCCTCTGAGACATGGAGAGAATCACAGTTCCTGTGGGTGGCACAGCCTGGGGTGAGGAGAAGAAATCCTACATCTGGTTTACTTAGAGAGGGCTCAGAAGAGCCCAGCTTCTCCAGCACAGCACAAAACAAGGAGGATGTTGCCCAAATTCTCCCTGTTTGGCAGGATATTGGTGTCAGACTCACCCCTCCCTAAAACCTTCCCCTTGTACTGTATATTTGCAAGCAAAGAGAGTCACAGTATTGAGAACAGCTCTACAGGATGTGGTGCATTTCATTTTACTCATGTTAGGAATGGTCAGTCCTTTTGACTGGGGGTTTAGCCACATTTGCCTTTAACTGGATGGGTAGAGGTGCAGCAGTGACAGAGAGTGACAGGTTTTCACTTTTACATGGGGCTGTCTGACCTTCATGTGCACACAGTATATGTGTTTCCTCTGCTACAAGTAAGGAGAGTGATCTGATTGTCCAGTGTGGATTTTTGGCTGGAGGAAAAGAAGGAGGAGAGAAGCAGAAGGGTGGGTCAATGACACATGACTGCTGAGATCTTCTCCCTTGTGTGGAAGGTTTATGGCTACAGCACAGGCTATTCTGGAACCCCTTATATGGTTTGGATTTATTTTTAATAACCTTTCTCTTTGTGTGTTTTTATATTACATTATCGTGCTAGTAAACTTCTTCTGGGGGAAAGAAACAGTCCATACTCCATCCCAGACCTGCCTTGCCCTGCTTTCTTAAGCGTGTCCTGAGAATATTTTAAGACAAGACAGTTAAGAAATCTATGATATACAAGCAGAAAACACATCACCAGCTTCAAATTCCTTCACCGTCCCACAGCCTCAAAAACACAAGAACTTCTTTGGAATGGGCGCAAAGGACATGGAAGTGAATTGGGAGAGGGAAGTAACTGGGTGTAGCAGTAGGACTTCTTACTCTGCCATTATCTTCCTCACACAGTTATCTTTTGTTTAAGCTTTCTTTTCTGCATCTGCCCTTGAGCAGATAGAGCAGCAAGAAAGGAAAAGAAAAGAAAGCTATTCAGGTACTGCAATCAAAAGGGCTTTTTGATGAGAGTTATTTGGTGCTAAGGTCAGGCGCTGTCCTGATAGTTTGGAAGATAACAGACGCAGATCTGTTGCCTTTACCTGCTCAAGAGCACCCAGCTCTCCGAGACAATGGCTCAGTTGCTGTGATTGCTCAGTTTTCCTTAATGGTCTGACTGCAGCAAAGCAGTGATGAGAACAGTTACCTGCAAAGGCAGTGGGTGCAAGCAGCGAGCTCCTGGAGCAGCCAAAAACCAGTAACAATTATGTTTTGATCTTGCTAAACTGACCCCAAGCGCAGGCTGTAGGCAGACCAAAGTCTTCCTGCACTGACCAATACAGTTTTGCTATCTGTTGTCTCTCCATGGATGTGGAGAGAAGGCCTGTAAGCTAATCATGGAGGATTTTAAGCAGAATGCCACCTGGTTTGGAGACCATGACATGGTTCTCCTACAGCAAAGCAACAAAGAAAATCCTAGCTTTTTAAAGGATTTTCTAACCCCCAACTACATTTCCCCATGGCATAGGATCTTAACAGCCATGCTGAAAGATCCTGGGAGCAGATGTGTGCTCACAAAAGAGAGAGATCCACTACCGAAGGGGTATGGAGTGAAAGTCAGGCACAGATTAATAAACAAAGTAGGAAAAAGCTGCTAACAAAAGATAAGCAATTGTCATCAGCATTTATAATGTTAGTCATGAAGTGACTGTGCATGTCCAGTCTTGAGTCAGTTTGTCACAACTTCTTTGTTTTGGATTGTTCTGATTGGACATTCTTTAGTGACACCCTCAAATTTTTGTCACTTTGGACTCTAGCCTTATTATTCCATCAATTTGTTATTTTCTCACTTCTCACTGCAGCAGATTCTCACATATGAACTTGGCCCTCGTATGTTTTAGGAACTCTGAGATTGCTGAGTACTTATGAAAACAGCATGCATTTCTCTAGGACATTCATCTGTGGAGTCCAAAGTTCAATATACCATTCATTCTCACATTCTTTCTGGGAGATAATTCACTGAAGAAAAGAACTACCTAAAGCACAAAGAGGTGAAGAAACTGACCAAAGTTTAACATTACGGGATATGCTTGTTAGATCTCTGGTCTGTCATCCCTTATCTGTAATCTTACTGTTTAATTTTAATTTTTTTTTTTTGTTAGGCATCTTTCCACATTCTGATTTTTATGTTGGCATTTCTAGAAGTGAACTGCAGATATTTTCTTATTGCTGTTTTTGAAAACATCAGAATGCTAAAAGATAGTGTGTTTTTGTTTGGCAAAACATTTTCTTCAGCTTAACTTTTGTTGTTTTCCTTGAGTTTCCTTGGACTGGAAGATAGATGCCATAAAGGGATAAAATGTCACCAAACCAACTTTAAAGAACATCAGAAGATGAGGTGGTATATCAAAATGCATTTGATCCTTAAACATTTTCTATTTGTTTTACTGAATTCTGATAATCATGTGAATAGAGAGTTTCATTTGTAAAAGTTTAGGTGTCTTCAAAAGACTTTACACCTGCAACTAGCTGTAGAAAGGAGTTATAACAGTACCAATGCAAGGGAAAGGGAAAAGAAAATGAATGTCTGTATTTATATACCATATCTGAAAGGAAAATGTTTTAGGGGAAAACAAACTGGGCTTCTAGCAAAATAACTGAAAATATTTCAGAGTCAGGTTAGAGGTTTCACTTGTGGAACTTGCAGATACTAGCAGAGGACTCTGTCCAGCAGAAAGCATAAAAGTATCCTAGACTAAAAATAGCACTGGTCTACTGGAGTTGGATGGATCATTGCCATCATGCAAAGAAGAAATGGAATGGGTACAAAACCAATTAGCCCTGCCCTGAGTTCTGAACACTTGCCAAACATGCAGCCTTCCTTCATCACTCAGTACTGAATTTTGTCATGCTTCTGTATGTGTGATACCAAATATTTGCCAGACGAGACTAATGCTGCTGCCAAAAGGAAATAAAACTTGTGTATTTATGTAATTTTGTTTTCTTCTTTCACTGCTTTGCTAGTAGACCCTCCCTACCCCCTGCCCACACACAGTAAAACAGAAGAGAGCTTGGGCACACTCCATTCCTGTTTTCCCTGAGTGTATGGTGTAGCATTTTAGTCTTAATCTTCAACTTACCACAGAATTGTCAGTGAAGGCATCAGGGTTATTCTCATAAATGAACTTCTCCACTCTTAGCTGACGTAATTTGAACATCTTGGATCCTTTGTTGGTGAGGAGAGAAAGCTCTTCTAGCATCACATCTCTGGGGATGCTGATCTTCTTCCCCAGGTTCAGCTTGGACACCTCTTGTGGCATAGCTACAAAACATATACAGTGGGACACTTTAGGAAGCACTCTGGTCTATGTCTTTTGTCTGTTTCTTCCTATCATCAGTAGTGACTTCAAGCACCCAAATTATCTTCTAAATTAAGATTTTAGGACATTATCTATGCACCAAGTCTTTACATTGAAGACACTTTGGGTATAGATCTTTGGTATTTACTCTGGACTGCAATCAAGGCAAATCTGCAGAGAGAAGTTGCATAGGGGTGGAGCTAGATGGGTGTCTGCCACATCTGAAGCATCTCAGTTAGTGCAGCAGGATTTCTTGGCACTGCTTCAAATGAATACTTTTCCAAACCTCTAAAACCTTCCTCATGCTGTCAAAAGTAAAGAAAAGATAAGGACATCACACTTATTGGAAAGTTACCCTACCCAATATACACATATTCTGTAGAAAGAAAAATGTTCCAGGTTATATTCTTCCTGGTCTATTAACTTCTCTAAGAGATCTTATCTTGTTCAGCTAATGAGTGCTGGAATTAAAGAAACTCTCTCACACAGAGAGAAAACAAGTATGAAACAAAGGTTGTAAGAGAGAGAATGATGTAGAATAAATCTAGGCACTGCAATATTGACCCCTGTAAAATATCATGCTTTCTGTCCATTTACACTGATCTGCATCCAAATTAATGCTGCAGGAGAATACAAGTTTGCAGAGTGCAGTCTCGGTTGACTTTTGGCCCGAGTGTGTGCAATGCTTTTCAGCTGTAAGATAGAAAATGTGATATGGTTGAAGGCTGGGCTTCAGTAAAATTTGTGGCTGTGCCTCCTGGTATGTTCAATGCATGTCTTGCTTTGAGAGTTCAGTTAGGCAAGGTGTGAGATTTTAAAGGCCGAAATTCAGGTTGAAATCCAAACAATTTTTACATGTGCAGTTTTGCATATCTTACCTTCATGTGTCAGCTTCCCAATGAGTTTAGTGGACTTTTTCCTTTTAAGAGGAGCAGGAGTCCCTGCAAGGGGCATTCCCACAAAGGGTTCTCTGCTTTGCTCTAAACACACAAGGAAATGGAGAATGAAACACTGGAAATGTATTTCTTGCCTCTCTTTTAGTTGCCATCTACAGGTAAAAGATACACAGCCTTCCTTTCCCACACTGGTTTTTTTCTATCCCTTCCCCATAATGGAGCTAGTGGAAGGTATCATCCCATACAGGAAATCATCAGCAGGCCATTCTGGGGTTCTCTGGAGACTCAGCATTCTGACAAAATATGGTAGCAGATCCCAGCAGAAGCCTTGCCAAGGTGCCCTATAGCACTCATCCAAAAGAGGCAATTTAATTGCAACAAGACAGTCTCTCAGAATCCACATGAGCTGTAAGAATACTCTGTTATTATCTTGTGCTGCAGTAACAGGATGTCACTTGGAAAATTTGCTCTATGATGCAATGTTATAACAACATGCAGTTATCATTAGATGGTAATATATATTTTTGGATAAAGGTTTCAGGTCTGTCCACAAGTTATTTGGAGTATTTTGCATCATGTGCAGTTCTGGTTTGGATATTTCAACAGTCCTTTTAGAATTAGAGTAAGTACTCAGAAAGTTACCAGACTGCAAGTCTGGAAGGGAAAAAGAAAAAAAACAAACCCAAAACAAAACAAAATTCCAAGTAGTTCTGTCTTTTATGACTGCTACTGTTTTGTTACAGAAGGGCTGGAGGAGGAAGGCACAGGAAAACTTGTTAAAGTTGTTCACCCAATTTGTTTGAAGTCACTTGCATCTGTATCTTATGTATTGATCTTAACCAATACCATTTTGAAGGGAAAAAGAGGAGAAGAGGGAGATTTCTTCTGATACAGTGTTCCCCATCTCTGTCCCCAGATAGGATGAGATCTGAACTGCAAAAGCAGGGAAATCAGCAATTCCATTTCAGGCAGCTTTTGAGAGTCCTTCTTAGGGTTTATTACACATAATGTAAGTAGAGTAAATCTCTTGCCTTCGCTTCAGTGCTGTCCATGCCCAAACAACAGCATATAGGGGACAGATCCCCACCTAATATAATGCAATACAATACAAAGAAAAATGGGCAAAGATACATTGGCTTCAGCTGCAGCAATAACTACCATCTCTGTCTTGTGATTCTTTGTACTTTACTTGCTTAAGATTTCAGAACTGAAAAACTTTGAACTATGAGTTATATTTTAAAACTAGCAAGCAAACAGCTGTAACTGGAAGTTTGTATACTACTTTTCTGATCAAGACGTTTTTATCTCCTGTGTATTCTGAAGTATCATTCCACCATTACTTCTTTTGCAACATAATTTTATTTGATAGAATTGTGATAACTGTTAAAAGAAGCCCAGCCACAGCAAAACAGTGCCAATCACATTGGCAGATACTCCCTTGGATTATTTTTTCTTTCAAATTTGCAAGTTTTTCCTTTTACTGAGATGCTGCCTGTGTAGTTCACATCATTTATGAGCCCATCCTGGGGTACTCCCAAAGCAAGTGTGAGCAGGTGCAGCCATGACGCACACACTGCACATTCTCTTTAAGCAGCCAGACATCTGCTTGGCTGTATAAAAGAAGCAGGCCCTGCTTGACAGGAAAAGGGCAATGCTGCCAGGAAATAGCAGAGGTGAGAGGTTATGGCCCATCTGATGGGTCCTAAAATTCACAAAACAGAGAAATCATCCGTATGCCACAAGCATGGATTTCCTGGGGCAGGGCAGAAAGGGACAGCTGCGGTGGAAAGCTGTGCTCCTCACACTAATTCCCAAGCAGCAGTGAGGACAAGTCTATCACATTCTGCTGTCCTTCTTTACTAATCCAGCAGGACTGAAGATTGAAAAACCCACTGCATGCAGTTGGTCTAGCAGAAGGAAAGAGACAGCAGTGTCTCACTATGGACAGGGTCCAGAGTTACATAGCACTACTGCTCTCTCAGCCCTCCCAGAAGCTGCTGGAGCCTCAAACCCCATTCTCCTCACTATGTCATACATAAAGCCAGGGCTTTTCTCCCTCAGATCTGTCTTCTTGTTCAATTCATCTGTCTTTTTGTGCATTGATCTTTGCAGCAGTCATTGGTGCTGGAAGCCAAACCAGTCTTTACTTCTCCACCACCTGCACTATTTTGCTGTCCAGTCAACTCACCTCAGGCTTGCAGTGCCAGGCTCAGACCAGCTCACACACCTGCCCCAGAGCTCAGCAGTGGCTGCTTCCTCCCAGCCTGTCTCTGGGTGCTGCCTGGGGAGGCTTGTCCAGCAGCCCCCTCTCCCAGGGTGCCTGGGTGCAGGGAAGCTCTGCCCAGCACAAAGTGCTGATGCAAAGTGCAGTGAATTTGACTCCTGAAGGCTGCTCGCACAGGCATCCTGCAGTTATTAATAGCCAAAGGCCCAGAGGGCAGAGTCTCAGATAGCACTGCTGCCATCCCTGAGGAGAGGAAAGAAAAGGTTGCACCTCAGGTCTCCTGCAGTCACTGTCTCAATGTCCAGGAAGACCAGGCACTCCATAGGCGGCTCACTTCTTCCTCCTCTTTGTTCATATAAACATGCAGTTCCTCCTCCTATTGCTTTTTGATGCAATTCATAAATTCTTCTCAATATCCTGCTTGTCAGTAATGCCTCAAAAGCTATCTTGGGTCTTGGTATGTTTTATACCCTCCTTCTGCCTCTCCTTAATCAGTCATCCCAGTGTCCCCTAGGCTTTCATACATATTTCCTAAAATGCTTCAGAAAATACAGAAGCAAAATAATAGTATGCATAAAGCAAGAAGTAGTAGGAAAACCCACAAAGTCTAGAAAGCTATTTATAGAATTCTAGGAAGTAGGTATTAAATATGTATGGGAAACCCAACTGAACCAAAGATCAAGGAAATTAATTTCCAGATCTATCAGGAAATTGGGGTTGATAGTCTGCATTTGGTGCAGCTTTTTACATTCAAATAACTCCCCTTAACTCCTGTTCATTATGAGGTGACTCTCCCTCTTTTTCCTGCTTACCCAATTCGGTTCTGGTTTTAGGATGAAGAAAACATATCTCATTTTACTGGAGTACTCAAAGATGAACATACCTTTCAGTTTCTGAATAAGGCAAAAATCCTCCAGAAAACATTGTCTTACTATTTCACATTGGAAGATCAAATCCCTAGTGGATCAAAATCAAGTTGTCCATTGAATAATCCCAGAGTCTAATGAGGAGAAAAAAACCCAAAACACAGTTGTGATTATAATAGAAAATCATTTGGACAAAGAATTGCAAGCAAAGTTGATATAAAGGAACATCAGGACATAGCCACTTTCCTTTTTCCCTAGACTTTGCTGCTGTTTTTTCCTGCACCAAATGCATATAAAACTTTGCAGTGTGGTAACTGGGGTGAAAGCACTACGTGTTAATCCCCAGTACTGTTAAGAAGGTCCTGTAGAAGACTGCTGAACATTCCTATGGGCAATAGGAAAACAGTTTTTATATCCTGCTTGGAGTTAGGGCACACATGGCATTCTCCTGGCCTAACGTTTCCCATTTTCCTCTTGCTTGCATCCATATAACCACAATGTATACATTGCATTGTGCCTATTTCACAGCTCTGATTCTCCCTCATTTATATCTACTGTAAGAGCATGATGTACACGTTCCACTGCCCATGAGAGCACTGCATCCTTCACTGAGCTGGGGTGAGACACCAGAGTGATGTCCAGCCCAGATCCTGCCCTCACACTCCCATGCCAGTGATTCAGGAGCAAATCCCTGGAGCAGTTCCAGTGTAAAATAAGCACAATTAAACTGTAAATACCCACTGCCTGCTCTGGGCACCATCACAGAGCTTCATGCCTGGTGAAGGCATTTACATCTGCACAAAGGAGGGTGTCAAATACTACAGTCACAGCTGACCATCTGTCCACACGTCACACCCACTCTGCACAAGTGCAGGTGGCCATAGAGGAGCGGGTCTCTTGGTGCTACCAAGCCCTCCTCACTGCAGATTGTACAAGGAGGAGTGTTTTTCTCACCATGGTAATTCTTCTGGATTGGTTTAGCACCGTGCTTGACATTTGACCAGAGTGCCCAGTGTCTGCTGTGACATCCAGTTGTGCTCCTGGAGATGCTGTTCTCCTATTCAAATTCCTGTGCTCTAAATACTCATTCATCATTCATCAAGGGAGGGTGGTGGCATATGGAGGGACAGAGTGAGAACAAATACAATGTGCTGCTTTATTGCTTAAAATCAGAGCCCTTTGCTGCTCATTTCCCAAAGGCATGAGGTAGAGTTACATCTAAATTTAAGAAGTTTCTAGCTCCATTTTGATAATCATCTGAGAAATTAATGTGATTTATATCATCAGGTGAGAAGCTGAGAAATGCAGCTACCATTATATGGCACCTTTTTGTGGTAACTAAGCTGATGCTAAACTCTGCCTCCTCTCTACTTCTTCCAGCAGCTGTTTTCAGACCATTCTATAGCTGTTGTTTTATTTCTCCAGTCATCTCCTGGGCCTACCTGAGCACAAATTACACCTTAGGGGAACAGTTTGTGCCAGCTGGATATCATGTGGAACCTGATGGGTTTTGAGGCAGGGTGTATCTCCAAAAGATGATGTAGCAGGGAAGTATGTGATTGCTCTTCCCTGTCACATGACCTGGTGCAGCTCTGCTTCCTCCCACCCCAGGCAGCTGCAGAGAGAGAGAGAAGCTGAGCATGCTGGAAGGGAGCAGAGTGCCCCATGGTAATTGGAAGTGAGCAGGAAACAGATGTGTTTCTTTATCAGTTCCTCTCATAAAACTGAAGTGAGACTAGGATAAAGCAAAGCAAGAAGAAGGCATGTCTAGCATGGTGTGTGAGGATCTCAATCAGATGGTGAGCAGGCATGTCCTGCAATTAGGACCAGGAACAAGGCACTGACAGTTCAGGATGAGCCAGCTCCAGGAGACAAGAGCCTGCTGTGGATCCCCAGCCCAAAGGGCAAGAGGCAGGCAGGATCAGGGTCAAGGCCAAGGATGCTGAAGTCCAGATTTAAAGAGTGATGGGAACTGTGGTCTGATGGGAACAAAGCATATGTTTGTGTAGTTACCGTCTCATATGAGAAGTATACATATACCAGGTGAGAAATGGGACCTAAGAGTGCATCTGGAAGGAACTGAATGGAGCCTGAGCCCTGAACCCATTAGTATGGCACCAGGATTTATAGGGTGATTTGTATAAGGCACTCTTGTATCTGACACTTAAGCACCAAGACACACCTTAAACTGAGATTCTTACCTTCTACCCTACCTTCAAATAAAATTATGTCTTTATTTTCAGTTTCCACACTGAGTACTAAATCCTGCTCGTTTCTCCTTTCTATACACAGTTTCTCCCTGAGACACAGGAATGTCTAGAGGGGGTCTAGCAGAGACTTCACTTGTGTCCTGCCACAGTGCCAAGTTCAATGGCTTTTTTGCACTGGAATATTTTACCAATCTTCTATCCCTGCCATAAATAATGCAACGAACTCAGAAGAAGATACCTGTTATCTTACTGTTATCTTACCCACTCAAACTAGTCAATGCTAAGAGATTTTAATCACTACAAGCTGTACTTGAGGTGGTTCAGTTTTCTTTAGGAAGGAAGGATTTACCTGGACCATGAGGTGGTTTGGTGACTAAATTCAATCCTTGCATAAGTACATGGAATTTCCATTAATGCCAGTGGGGTAGTATATGTGCTGCCTGTAGGACTTTTCACCCCTTCAGAGAGTTTATAATCATACAGGAAAATGTCTTTATTTCACTGTGAGCACCTCCCTCTTTCCAAATATACCTTTTGTTTAAGTGACCTGAGGAACAGCCTAAACCAAGCATGTATCTTCAAAATTAATTTATTTTTGCTCTGCATTCTTGTACACCTAATTTCGAATGATCTAACTTCAAGTTGTCAATGCCTACAAACTTATTTAGAGAGTAGCATATGAAATCTGCCTTATTACGCTGCTAGATGGACACAAGCAGTACTTCAGTGAAACATCAGCAGCAGAGCTATGTCCAGAGCACATTTTGATCATGTAGAAGTCAGGAAAACAGCATCAGTATTCACCACTTTAATTTTTCCAAGATGGAGAATTAAACCTTGCCCTTGCTCTTCTTTTTCCCTGATGCCCAGGACTGATCTTTGTTGAAAGTATTCATAAACAGCAGATTCCAACATGACTCAATCTGTTCTGAAAAAAAGTTGCAAGACTCTTGATTTGGCGCTTTTTTCCTGGTTATTGTTACGGTGACGATGATGAAATAAATATAATTTTTGTTATTGTAAAATATTTCATGTGTTCTTAACCTGTTCCGGTTTACACAGACATCAGGGAGACTTGTAGCACCAAAATAAGAGAAATAATAAATTCCAGGCTCTTTTGTGCCACTAAGTGGGCTTAGTGCACAATAAGACATAGGACTGGGACAGAAATATGTGGGATTTGAGTACAGAGCTGGAGTGTGTGTGGAAATAGCTGCGGTTCCCGTGGTGTGTTACTTGCTGGGCAGCCTGTTTGTCTGTGTGACCCAGGAATCCCCTCCGAGCTGCAGCAAGCCCCTGGCTGCCAAAACTCTCTGGTATGAGCCTGACCTTCTCCTCTGGTATGTGGGACTGAGCAACACCATATGTGAACGTCAAAAGAGGATAGATTAGGAAGAAAGGACTTCCTAAGATTTTAAACCCTCTAGACTTAACACGACATCAGGCGAATGCCAAACCCGCAGGTAACTCAGAGCAGAGCAGTGGCTACATCTAGTGGCAGTGGAAGCTCTAGGTCTGAGCTGTCGGGGAACAGCCTTGTCTTCCCTGTGTGCCGCGCACTTCCCGCTGTGCTCTTCGCTGCACATCCTCCTTCCATCGGGTAGGATTGTTTGGGGGTAGATATCTCCACTAGGCACCTTACTATTTTTTGGTTTTAAACTTCTCTCTAAGATGGGTACTGACGGCCAGGTTAATCCCTAGGCTGCTACATAGCTGTTTAGTAATCCTTTGGTTTGGCAGGCTCCTGTTCCACCTTTCAAAGTCTGTTTGTCTGGCTCCTTCTGACATGATCTGCTCTGAGAGGAAATGACTCTCACTTGAGAAGGTTGTAGAGGTTAACAGGGAATTTAATTAAGAGCCCTAGATACAGCAACTGTCCTGCAATGTGTCAAACCATCTGGAGTAGCTCATAATCCTACTATGTCAGATTTATTAAGCAAAACAAGATACAGTCCTAATCTGCAGCCTTGCATCTGTATACTCACTTTTCTGGGAGCTGTGCTTCTGGTTGGACAGAAACTTAGGTTTGGCATCAGCAAACATTGCTGAGCCTTTCTGCATTTTCTCATGGCAAGTCAATCAGAAATATGCTGGATAGTCCTACAACCTACCTGCAGACCACTGCAAAAGGAAGCCCTCCTTGCAATTAATCTGACAAACATCCACAAAATTATACTTGGACAAATGTCCAGAGCCCACAGTCTAATCCTACAGCTGATCCCAGAGTCTTTTGCAGTGCTTAGGATGTTCTATCTGTGAGCGAGGTATGTCTGGGAAAGGCAACCTGCTAACACTTGTCCTAAACTGAACACAATGAACCTCTCAGGACCCAGAAACTGAGTAGATTTTAACATGAATTGGGTTAAGTTTAGAGTGAGAATTATATTTGGAGCCTGGGAAAACAATGGGATATATTTGATTTTCTGACTGACTTGTTTTTCTGATATCTTGGCTAATATTAAGTTGAATTGTTCAGTGCAAGTTTCTATTTGGATTTATCAGAGCTGACCATCTTACACTGATACTGGATTTACAAGCAGAGGGTAGGGTTTATATTGGAACAGGCTGAGGGGCAGTCATGGGGCAGGCCAGCTCAGGCTGGCCCACAAATGTCTTCAACCTGTCAGTGAGTGAGTATTTTATAGTCTGTAGTATCAAAGTTTTGGATCTCACTTAATTTTTTGCTTCCATGGGGCTTTTTTAATGTATAGGGGCTTTAAGTCCAACATAGGTGTTTTTATTGCTGAGGGATCCCATCCTTTTTTGCACTCCTTGTATTCTCTTGTCCTTAGCAGTTTGTAGTAGGTAGTGCTAAATGCATGTGCTGTACACATAGCAATTCCTCCTGGGTGCCAAGCAAAGAAAACTACAAAATGCCACATGTAAAGTGCATATCACAAGTTTATTTCTCTGCACAAACAAATAGAAAGTGATTGTAATTTGGAAAAAAAAAAGACAAAACAGAAAAGGAAAAAAGGTATTTCCATAAACAAAGATGCCAACTCTGTTCATCTGGAGTCACATCTTTCACCAGACAGAGCACTGCTGCTGGGCTCCCATTCTCAGAGCACTGATGGGTCTCTTCTAGGAAAAGGGTTTAGTAAGGGTGCTGGATATTATAGCAGAAAGGGAGCATATTCTTTATGAGGAACAATCTTGCCTCACACTGTGCTCATGTCTGGCATCAGTGACTCCTCATCACACCAGTTTCTTCTGAGATTCTTCCTCCCAGGTGCTGCAGGATCTTGAGGTTGTCTCTGGTAAGTGTTCCCATGTATTGAGAGGGAAGGGACTGTTACTTCTGAAGCAAAGATAAAACCCCTGAATTGCCAGAGCTGCAATGTGTAGCCTGCAGCATGCTAGAGAGGAGGGATGATAGGCAGTTTTAAATCAGAGCCCATGAAGACATCTTCAAATACTTAACAAGGGAACACTGGGGTTTGGCCTACCACTGCAGCTTATAACTTAGCAGGTGGGAGCTAAAACTTGTCAAACAACTGTTTATGTCTGTGCTTGTTCAACAGCTGAGGAATTAGACATTTGGAGAGGCTCAAGACAAGCTTACATGTTTCTAAAGTATTCCTTGTAACCTCACCTGTGACCTTTCTAACAGGCCAGCCACAGTATTTTCATGAGCAGACATTAGCAGAGCTGCTTAAAGCCAGCAGTAGTTCAGGTTTCTTCTTTAAAACTTAACAGATGCATTTCAGTATTATTTCTCATGTCATGCTACTTGCAGCTACAGGCCTTATTTGGGATACACCACAAGCACCATAGGCCTCATCTGCAACAGCCTCTGCTTCTGCAGATCAGTCCTGTGTCGGCATAGGATCCAGAAAAGTTTGTGAGGGGCTGAAATCTATTAAACTACTTCAGTTTTGCTTCTGAACATAGCTTTGAAACAAGGATGTAAGTAAAATTCAGGATTCCCAGCCTCCTGTTCTTTTCCTTGCTCTTATATTTTATATTTGTTCTCCAGTCAAATGTAAATTTTTCATTTCCTGCCCATTACATTATCGGAAATGATGGGGCAAATGCATTTATTCTACTCACTTGGATCATGATATCTAACATTGAATGGTGTTTGGCAATCACTCCTCAGCAGAAATCATTGTCTCCCAGAAATCTGGAGTGGGATCACTAAAATACTAAACCCATGCAATCTCCCTTACATACTGAGGCCAGACTTCTCTATTTTTCCAGTGGCAAAATGAATTTCCTGAGACTTTCAGGCCCTGAAAGCACTTAATTTTAGGGGCCTGAGGGAAAGGGATACTGGAGTAAGATTCAAACTTTCTGAGGTTATTTCTTGACTGCAGAATTATGTTGAGCACCCTTCCTCTGGTCCACACAACCCCTCTCTACACCTGAGTTTGGTAATGCTTTCAGCCTGGGCTAGCTTGTCTGTCTGAGGCTAATGGCTTAAATCACTGGCCAGGGACAGACAACACTCCACAAGATGAGAGACAAAGCTTTTGGAGCACTGCTACTTCTTGACTTCCTTCATAGAGCTTTCCTACATAAAATAGAAGATTCCTCCCTCCATGTTTGGGAAGAGTCACAGAGGTTCAGTTTTCACACAGGTTATTTTTTTTTCTTTCTTTCTTTCTTTTTTCTTCTTTTTTTTTGTTTACTTTTTTTATCTTTTTTTTTTTCCCAGAAATGCTGGCAATGAAAAGCAGTACAGGATGAGTGAGAAAGCAATCATCTGAGATAGGTTTTATAGCATGGCTGCCCCCCTTCACTGGAGCTAAATGGATTCTGCTGATCTGAATTAACTCTGGGGTGATGATTTCTCCTAAGACATCCTCTCTGGGGCTTTTCAGGGACACAGTCTCCTCATCAATTCAGGTTGGCTGCTCCTATGTCATACAACCAGATGCAGCATCTCTTCTGACTCAGCCTCACCTTTGGCCATTAACTCAAGGTATTCACATGGCTTTTCTTACAATCCTCTCCCACGGTTGATAGTGTGCCAAGTAAGGTGTAAGTTCTGTCCTCCTCTCTTCCCAGCATGCTCATGATATGTTTCAGGGCCACCAGGAATGTGCAGTGCAAACACAGGTGTGCAAAAAAAGTCCAGCCAGAGTGGGAAGGATTCAAAGGCAGAATTGTGAATTACTTCTCCTTTTCTCTCATTCTCTCCCTCTGAAGAGGTCCAGGGTCAGAGGTGCTGGCTAGGTTTTCCAGCCTTCTTTTTCTTCACAGGAGAGCACACATGAAAAATCTCCAGGTCCCCACAGAGAAAGACTTTCAAGCCTCCAAGAAAAAGTGGAGCCCCGGCTGTCATGAAAATGCTACACATCATAAACTCTTGCTCTGCAGAGGAAGGTTGGCTTAGATTTAGTATGAAACAACACTAGCTGCACTGCATACAGACTGCTTCAGACTCATTAGCATTCCTTTTTTTTCCCCAGAATCTACACTTTTGTATACCCAAAGTTTGTGCTCAGTTCAGTCAGGGAATGGCTACTGCTTGAAGCAGAGGAGCAAGTCTAATGAGAGGGAGACTTGTCTCAAGGAGAGAGGGCTTTGAGACCCTCATTCTGCCTCCTGTACACATTCCTCTGGGTTTTGCAAAAGGCTGGGCAACCCTGACCCAGAAAGAGGTGGCAAACCCCTTCCCTGCAGCTGGGGCATCTGCTGTGTTTGGAGCCAGATTTCCAGGAGCAATGCTTTCTTGGTGTACTTGTGGGATCGCACTGGAAAAGTGGCTGCTGGCAAAGGAGGATCACAAGCAGAAAGTAAATGGCCAGGAGGTGTGTAAACCAGTGTATAGATGACATGCACACACACATGCACAGTCCCTACTAAAATGCTGAATTCTTCCTTGGGAAGGCAGTGCTTCCTTCCTGGATGCCTGTAGTGTGGAGATGAAGTTGGAGGCTAGCCTGGGACATTCAAGGAATAACCAGTACTGTTTCCCCAGCACCACCAGCAAACTGAGCTCTGTGTATGTGTATGAGTGCAGATCCTCTGGGATTCTCAGAGCACTTCTGTTTTTACCAAATAGGCCCCACAATAATACCTAAGTTGTTTCGTATGAAGTTTTACTTGTGACTTTCTGTTTCCTTGACCTCCACTTCCATGCTGAGAATGTCTGTAAAGGCCCTCTGTTTTCCCCTCATCACAAAGCTTTCAGCAAGTTTTATGTCATGACCCATTTCTAATTTAGTCCCACTTCTGTCCTGAACTAAACCAAAAGATCATGAACAAATGCATATTCAGTCCTGTCTCATTTTAAAGCCAACTGTACTTCCTCCCATGCAATCCACCTTTCTACTTACAGCATCCATATCCTGTTCAGTGGGACTGATGCTGCAGGGCCTTTCTTTGTGCCAACCAGACACTGCCTGAGCTTAGCTTTGATTTTGTGTATCCTTAAAAATGGATACTTCCTCCTACAGTTCCCACAGGTGGTGATAGCCCCATCAAGCCCCCTCAAAGCCCCTCTTTGACAAACTCTTTCCAGACCTGATAGTGGTAATTAGTACCAGCTAGGATGACTCTCCTTTTTAGACCCAGCCCTGGTGGCTGGAGGAACAGGCACACATGGGCACTCTTGGGCTCAGCCACACTGCCCACATGTGCATGGGCAAACACCACTGCTCACTCTGCTCTCTTGCCTTCTTTCCCATGTCCCCACCAAGGGAATTCTGGGAGAAATGTCCCAGGTGAGGCCCCACTTGTCCTTTCACTCCCTGCTGAGTGTTGCTGTGTGCATGTGTGTGTGCACACACAAGTGAACATGACAGACTGGGAGGATCAGAGAAGAACAGTCTCATGGGAAAGCTGCGGCTTCTGCTCTGTAATCCCACCTCTCACCCTTTCTTCCTGGAAAGCTCTTGCCTCCTACTTTCCTTCCATGCAGGGGTGACTTCAAAGCCCTTGGGGACGGAAAACTACTGCTTCATGTGTGTCTCCATGTGAGATAATCTCTGCCATTCACTCCCTCTGGAGGTGGGTTTTGCTGCTGTGTACAAGTTCCCAGTCTTTGTGTACCACACACTTGCCTTCTCTCCACATTCTTCCTCCTACTGTAGCCACAGCCAGTAAGCCTTTCCATGAAGCATTTCATCTAAGACCAAGGGGAGGCTGGGGAAGGGGGTGGTGCAGAAGGGCAGTAATTTTTTGAGTTTTTTTCTTCATTTTGTGTCACTCATTCCAATGTACTGAGCTGACATGAAAGACAAAACAAGCGCTATCTCTGTGGGGCCACAGACAGGATGGGAGGGGTGCCTGCCTCAGTGATGGCCAAAACTTGGCCTCCACACATTGGCCTGCATGCCTGTTCTTGCTGCAGAGAATTTGGGCCTGGCCACCTGAAACCGAGAGGCAGAGGCTGAGTTTGGAGGAGGTCCCTGTCCCACCTGTCCAGGCTCTGGGGAGCTCTGATATGGCTTAGGGGAGGGGCTGAGCTCCACCTGGAAGGGTGCTGGTGTAGCAGGGGCAGAAGAGGCCATTTCTGTTCTCCACAATGGCTCATCCAGCGTGGTGGCTGAGCGGGGCATAAGCACAGTGGGTGCCAGGCTGCTGGAGGTTGGCATGGGAGCCGGAGTGGAGAAGCGACGAATCTCCTGGGTCTTGGCTATTTTCACAGGGACCTGCTTGGCTGCCACGAAGGATGAGCTAGCCTGTGGGGTTGGCTGACCAGGAGTAGTCAGAGTGCTGGGGCTTGGGGGATCCCCAAAACAGAACATGGCTGACTTCAATTGATAGGGCTGGTGGCGCATTAAATCAATGACCTTGATCCCTGATTTCTGGCCAGGTGCCTTTTTCACTTTGCTCTCTGCTTTGCTAGCCTGAGATTTGCTGGCTGCCAGAGGATAGAAAGGGGAATGCATTGGGTTGTAAGCTATTGGAGGGGGAGCCCGGATGTTGGGTGAATATTTCCAGCATGAGGGTAGAGAAGGGGATGGAGAAGGGGTCCTGGGCTTGTACTCTGGCTTCGGCGTTGTTTCCACCACATATTTGTCCATGCGGCTCTGGCGTTTGGCAAAGAGCTCTGCCCCCTTGCCTTTAAGCTGAGGCATGTCCTGGGCCCCATTTACCAATCCAGCATCTTGCTGAGGCTTGGGGGCCACCGGAGGTGGGGTCTTGAATTTGCGGCCTGAGGACTGCATGAAGTTGCAGGCCTCAGCACCCAGGCTGAGGAAGTCCTCCTCAGGCCCAGACTCAAAGCCTGCCGCAGGGTGGTCACCCTTTGGCTTCTCATCCAGGTTCTGCACTAGAGACAGGAGCTCAGGATTGGGTGAATTCTTCTTCTTCTCCTCAATCTTACTGAACATGGGTTTCTTGTTGCCCCGTCGGCGAGCCTCCTGCAGGATGCCTGTGCGGGGAGCTGGCACAGCTATCCTCTGCTCCCTGGAGGTTAAGGGCTCTGAAGGAGGTCGTGGCGTTGCTGGAGTTATGGCAGGAGAAGGCTGTTTTGGCACAGGAGAGCTGCTTCTCATGTGCTGTGATGGTGCTGGACTAATATACAACGAAGAAGAGGCTGTTCCAGGGACTCGTGGCTGGGATGCTGTGGACGCCGTATCCCCTCCAGGCTTTGAGGGAGTTGACAGAAAGATAGAAGTGGTGGATGTCCGGGCAGTGTTAGCAGAAGGTTTGACTTCTGAAGCGCTTCCTCCCCCTTTTGGCTGTGATTCCAGTGGTGATGTTGGTCTTCCTGGTGCAGGAATATACAGAGATGTGGAGGAACTGACTGGACCACGCTGTGTTGGCACTGGGGCATTGGCAGGTGTTCCTGGAACCAGAGGTGAGAAAGGGGGAACCACTGTGCTTTGCCCACCCAGACTTTCAGTGGGTTTTTTGGGTGCAGGTGGCCTAAAGATGACAGAGGATGTTGCTGGACGCTGGCCAGAAAAGCCAGGAGTAAAGGGCCGTGCAGACCTGTTGAACATGCTTGTTGAACTTGCAGAGAAGGGGTCGGGGGTGCTTGGGGGAGGAGGGAAGAAAGTGGGGCTGGGGGCAGTTAGGAGCTGAGTGGGGACAGTGGCTGGCTGCTTGCTGGGTGCTTGCACAGCTTCCAGGTGGATGCTGAGGGACACGTTGTCTGCCTTCTCTGGCACAGGCATATCTCCATTCACTGTGCCCTGCTTTGGCTGGGCAGCTGGGGCAAGCTCTGGGCTCTTCTGCACTGGAGTTTTCTCAACTGTGTACTTCCCAGCCCGTTTCCTCTGCTGCTCAAATAATCGTGCTCCTTTACCTGAGGCTTCACTCAAACCTTTTTGCTTCTCTTCCTTCTGTTCAGAGTCAGATTTGGACTTTTCAATGTCTAGGTAAGTGTTGTCCCAGTCTGAGTGATTAGTTAGGCTTCGGGCATCAGAGAAACCTTCCTCATCAAATTCAGATTCACTGGTTGGAAAAACTCCATCTTCCTCCTCGTAGGAGCGGTCTTCATCCACACTGCCAAAGCTCACCAATGTATACTTCTTAGCCCTCTGCCTGCGTTTCTTAAACATCAGCACCCCCTTGGAGTGGGGGTTGGGTGCATCTGTCAGCAGGGATGCAATGGTTCTGCATTTGGTTTTGGCTTCTTTCACATTCTTCTCCTGGATGCTTTCGTGGCGGTGGAGCTCTGAAAGAGATAGAAAGAGGCACTCTGAGAGGTCAGAAAAGGTTGGGTGGGCAAAGGTGGACAGTGAAATGGCTATAGGTGCTCTAGTGAACATAAGAGGAAACACAGCCCTTGCCCTTTTTTTTCATTCCACTTTTGCTGGTTATATAAACTGTCTTTATAAACTGTGTCTTTATAAACTGTTGGTAGAAAAACAGGAGCAGTTTTCTCTTTCCCTGCAAACACAGTAGAAGTCAATGCAGGTGTGGGGAGCTAACTCCTCCCACTCCGATGGCCAGTCTTAAGTTTCCTCATCAGACCTGGGATTTCCTATTTCTAAAGCATGTGAACAAGACGTTTTTACAGTGCTTCCCTTGCTTGAGGAAATTTTTACCATTTATTTTTCATCCTGAAGGTGGAGCCCTGCTTTCTGTAGATGTTCCTTCTACCATTTAGAGGATTGCACGTATGCAAAAGAAGGGGTGCTCTGCAGGCTCAGCCGGGCTGCTCCTGATCTAAGCCCTGCAATGTCAGGTACAGTCAGTGTGGTGCAGCAGCATTGTGTGTAGGGCTGTTTGCTGCTCTGCAGCAGCCCTGCCACTGCAGGAGGCAAAGGAAGAATGATTTCATCCTTGCTGCAGTCTCTTCCCTGTGCCCCATGCCTGGCAAGGAAGAAGAGTATTTGCTCCTGAGCAAGAATCCCAGATCCCCACAACTGATCAGCCAGACCAGAAGGAAATCTACTTAGATAGGTTTGCTTGGAAAAGACACCACCTGTTGGGACACTGGCATAAAAGTGTGGGATAATCATTTTCCACCTGCTCTGTGGTCAGTAAAGACCCAGGGAGGAACATTGTATCCTCTGTCTTTGTGTGCAGGGAAAGCAGGTGGTGAACAGGATTCAATAGTAAAACCAGACTTGTCTGCCCTAATGAAAGAATGGACATGCCTTGAATCACTGCTGAAGTGACAGAAGTCAGCATTAGCCTTGCGCAGAAAAAAAGCCCCACATACCTAAACCACAGACTAATTTGTGATGTCTTTCTTTTCACCCTTTTCCATTGCCTTTTTCCCAGCATGATAGTACAGATGAAACAACCATCCACTGTACATATCTAATAATTTGTCAAAAAAACACCTTGTCCAGCCCTGACATTCCCAAGAGAGATGTAATAAATTCTGCTGTGCTGAAGAGAGAGGAGAGGAGAGGAGAGGAGAGGAGAGGAGAGGAGAGGAGAGGAGAGGAGAGGAGAGGAGAGGAGAGGAGAGGAGAGGAGAGGAGAGGAGAGGAGAGGAGAGGAGAGGAGAGGAGAGGAGAGGAGAGGAGAGGAGAGGAGAGGAGAGCTGCAAGGCAGTACTGAGGGATGGTGTTAGCTTAAGAGATGATGGAAGCTTCTCAGTCCTCTCAGGATCTCACTTCTGATCAATTTACCACAAAACATTCATTCAATGTGAACCTGTTAATGTCAGAGTCACCTGCAGTGAGGGACAGGGAACTTAGTTTAGAAGTTTACTAGTTTTCCTTAGGGCTGCAGTCTCCCAAAACCTTTCTAGTCTGCACAATTGTGGTGTCATCATTCCATACTGCATCAGTGTAACCACAGAAGAAAGAGCTTCCCTTTCCCACCCCATGCTGAATATAAAGTGTTGATTTGCAAAGCAGTTATCCTTCCAGGAAGCTCTCAAAGTCTGCAGCCATTCCATAGCACATGCTGCTGCTTTGAGATTTCAGCAAGGGGAATTCTGTGGTTTGAGATCACTTCATGTGGATGCACAGTCCATTCCTCTCCTTTACACCCAGAACTAGAAACAGGAAAAACAATGCTGACATGGCTCATTATTTGTACTCGCATTTGCAAAGTGAAGGCTCTTTGCAAAACTTTCCTTACAGAATAACTCCACCTTGCTGAATCAAGACTGAAGTAGTGTCGAGGGTTTTGTGTAGATTTAGTGTTCTTCAAGGCAGTCACAGACTTGCCCTCAAAGACCTGCTCTCCATGGTAGAAACAAGCTACACTCCCTGAAGTTCTGCCCACTTCATTTACAAATCTGCATGCCTGTGTCTCCAGGGGTTGTTGACAATGGCGAAAATAAGGGAAGTTGCTACAAACAACCTTACTAAAAGCTCTACCTCACCTGGTGGTATTTTGCTTCTAAATTTACAAGGAGAAAGAGCAGTACCACAGAATCTTAGTCCAGTGCAGAATATGTAAACTCTGGCCTGAGTGACTCACAGGAGGATTTCTAGCATCAGGAGCTACCAGATAGGGAGCAACACCATTCAAAGTGATGTCTGCACAGCCCTTTCTGACAGGAGACTACCATGGAAATGCCAACTCTAAACTCTGGGCTAACAAGCACTGTCAGAGAAAATGTAACAGAAGATGGTCTTTAACTCCACCAGCCTGTAGCCCTAGCTCAGCATTAGGATTCATGTACAACTTGCCTAGAAAGTTGCTCTAAACTGTCCTGTGCTCTGAAGGAGCTGGCAAATAGGGCCCTCTGGGACCTGCTTCTCACCTCCCTCTTTTCTTCTTCCTACCTTTCTCCTCATCAAAGGCTAAAGCACACAGCTAATTAAACCAGTCCCCCAAAAAGAAAAATGGTCATGCTATTCAAGCTACAATCTTCCACAACTGTTTAAGAAAAAACAGGAAGAGAAATATTCCTAAGATGACTTGTAGAAGGTAGAGAGCAAGAGTGAAATCAGAATAGGCAAAAGAATGGGGTAAGGAGAGTAGACTAAAAAAAGTAGAGGAAAGGAAAGAAGGATGAGAAGAGAAGAGAAGAGAAGAGAAGAGAAGAGAAGAGAAGAGAAGAGAAGAGAAGAGAAGAGAAGAGAAGAGAAGAGAAGAGAAGAGAAGAGAAGAGAAGAGAAGAGAAGAGAAGAGAAGAGAAGAGAAGAGAAGAGAAGAGGAAAAGAAAAAAGAAAAGAAAAGAAAAGAAAAGAAAAGAAAAGAAAAGAAAAGAAAAGAAAAGAAAAGAAAAGAAAAGAAAAGAAAAGAAAAGAAAAGAAAAGAAAAGAAAGAAGACATTTGTACCTGCATAAGGCTGATCCGAGCTTGAGAAAGTAGAGTCCAGACCTGGAGAGCTGGGCATGTCACAAAGCCCGTTTAATTCACAACTCTCCATAAACAGAAAGAGAGGCAATAAGACGAGCAAAGCAAAGCTCTTCTGGAGCAGAACCAAAACTCTGAGATGTCCAAGCTCTTTGCTATCAGTCCACAGGCCTTTTAAAGCCTCTCTTTTGTCTCGTAGGCTTTGCTGCTGAAAGCCATGAGGTCACTTTGTCTATTTTTGTCTTCATAGCTTCATCACTGAGCAGTGTGATGGACATTGTCACCTGGCACTTGAACTTATTCTTTCCTCCTCCCTGAACTCCCTGTAAGGAGAAACTCCTATTTTTTATTTTAAGATAAGAAAATATACTCTATATTATCACAGCTTCTATGGTGTAAGCTTCAGGTTAGAAAGGTGCAGGCTTCAAGTTAGTGTTACCAATGCCTCAATGTCCAGCATTTCTGTGCCAAAGAGCCCTTCAGAGAGATAAAACTAACACTGTGTGCATGTCCAATATGGAGAGGCAGAAGAAACCTGCACAGGAGAGAAATAACTTTCCTTGCCTGAAACTCTCAGAGAGCACTCAGCCCCAGGTAAAGAGGAAGAAAAGAGAGAGCAGGGGCTTTCCTGTGTATATCAATTTTCTTCCATGTCTGAGGAGAACCAGTCCACGGTTCAGATTTCTGTTGCATACACAACTGAGGAACATTTAACAGGGGAGTGTTAGGATTCTGGATGCCTGCAGTGAAGTTGTTTAGCTGAATTAAAACAGCAGAGGCTGTTACCTACACTGAAAGCATGGTTGTGCCCAGGGAGGGTGACAGAGTGTTTGGAAACCAGGTAGTGGTGTTTTGGCAGCACCATTCAGAGCTCCAGCACCGGAGACTGCGAGGTGTTGAAAGATGAGATGATAGTAAGGACTGTGGTGGATGGGAAGGAAGGGAATAGATGGTGCTGGGAAGTCTGCAGATCTCTGCAGTTGTGGCCTGCTCAGCATCGCTTCACACTTTGTCTAAGTCCTGTCTTACCACTCCTTTCTGTACTCCAGCAAAAGGTCCTGTGAGACAATCCCAGAGCCATGGCCAAGGGACACCCTCCCATGATTCTCACTCCAGCGGCCCCAGCCTTAGCAATTCTGTAGCCTTGGCAGACAATCTCCAGTGTTAGACTGGAAAAATGAAGGTCTGACCATACATGCGGAAATCCAGCAGCCATCACTGCACACCAAGAAGGCAACTCCCACACGGCAACAGTGCTGTAGAGAGACCTGTCATGTGTTATACAGAGGCTCTTAGTGCAAGAGCCATGAAAGTGGTTCTTCTTCAAGCCTCTTCTTTGATGAATATTTACACATATAGGGATATATGTATATATATGTGTCTTTGGGGAAACCATTCAATATTGATACGTATCACTGGAATGAAAATACAGCTCTGTCTCTTGTAAGAACATTCAAATGGAATAGATAAAAGAGTAAAAGGAAGGGCTATAAAACTCATAAATTCTGTTGGTGTGGTGAATAATTTCTATAGGAAACTTTTTGTTAACTTCTAAAGCATTTATTTCATGTACACACTGAATTCTGTTGTAAAAAATCCACAAAAAGGAAAAAATTCTATTAAGCAAAGTCTATGGAAGTTTTCCTCTTAACTAAGTTTCACTGAAGTGAAATTATTTTTGTTACCTAATTACAGTAAAGAGAAGTATAAAAAGTACAAATCTTTCCAAGATCAGATCTTATTAAAAGAAAGCATTTTAATGCCCAGGCAAGGTACTGAACAAGCAGGCTTACATGAGGTCAGATACTATTCATGTTCTCTAGGAAACAAAAACCGGTAAATTTTATTACCAAGACTGAATTCTAGAAAAGCCATTACTATAGAAAATAAGGTATTCTGCTACTTCTAGAGATAAAGAACCTGTTCCTCTGTGATGAAATGCTACTTGTCAGCTGCTTTTTTCATATAGGGTCACCTCAAATTTTGTTCTTCCAGCTATTTATGTTAGACAAAGTCATTTTTCCATGGCTAATATTGCAAATATCTCAGTAAGTCATTAGAGGCTACGGACATCTCATACTTTACATACCCGAAGTCCTTTCAAAATAAGATTTGGATGGGTTATATTGACCTTCTAAGTATTTCCCTGTTGAAAGTTTCAACCTTTAAAGCTTTGATCAGTATTTAAATTGCAAACACTTAAGCAGAGGAGTATATATTCTTTTCCCTCAAAGTAAAGCTAAAACACTTGGGATAGGAAATAGTTGTCATTCTTGGATATTTGCACACTTCATCGCATAATCTGTGCATAATATCAAACACAGATATGGCTTCAGCTCCAGTTTAGGATGCTACAGCAAATGCTACAGTCCTACTCAAGTCTGCAACACTTTAGCTTGTATCTGAGGTTAAATAGTTAAAATACTTGTCAAACCAGTGTTTCTTCTTAAATGGCTAGTGATTTTAAATGTGCCAGTGAGACACTGCCCCACAGCAAAATCCTGGTTTTGGAAAAACAGAAAGAAACAGGCTTTTCTGAAGGTAAGTTAACAGCCCAGGGAAAAAAAACATTCTCATTCATTTTGTAGATTTTTGAGCATTTTTAGCCATACTGCTATTGGAGAGCTCTGTTAGGCAGAGAGAGTGTAGAGACATCACTGTGCATGGCTGCAATATCTTAGTCTCATGGTATCCTGCTGGAGACTTGAATAGCTTTCTTATTCAAAAAAATCTCTCAGCTGGGTGACAGTTTGCCCTTCTTTCTGAGCTGGATGGAAAAGTAAGTGCAAAAGCGCAAAAGGTAGCACACATGGCCAGTTTTTCTATGCTGACAGATCACACCTGGGCCCTGGATATTCCCTACATAGCCCTCTCCCAAAGGAGAATTTTCTTTTGCCAGGACAGTACCTGTTTAGTGCACTAGTGAATCTGTCTTTTGCAGTTTTAGCCCAATTTCCTCTGAAAGGTTTATTCAGTCAATGCTGCACGTCTTTTGATCGTACCCATTTCATGCTAATAGTGTTTGAGTCCATTTGCTAATTTTAAGAGTCTGAAGTCACAAAGATACAATTCTCCTACAAGTTTACATGGAAATAGGAGGCTCAGCAGAGGAGAGACCCCACCATAGGAAGTGAGAAGCCTGAGTGCAATCTTAATTTGGCATCAAAAACTGGTAAGAAAACACACACATGCACACACACACACACACAAAAAAAAAAAAGCTTTCTCATTTTGAATGTGAGAGACAGACATCAGACAGATTTGCATCTACTAGACATGAGAGAATGAGATATCAAATACAAAACATAAATTAAAAGGATGCCAGGATCTGCTAAGTGTGCTGCTTACAAAATTGATGTCTGACAGCAGGATACCACTGATTGATCACGTCTTTTGTCTTTCAGTCTATCCAACTTCTACTCCGGTAATACTGACAAGTATATGCTCACCATCTCACTATGTGGACTTGATTAATCCACTTGCCATATAGTCTCATTAAACAGTTGATTTTAGTCATTTTCTGCAACTATTCAAGCTCCTGCCACATTAAAAATTCTAGCCTTTCATGAGACAACTGTGTATCTTCCATGTGTTATGTCATCTGCCAATTAATACACAGCAATCTGCACTGAATCCCCATGACACCCATTGAAAATGGTATTATTGCTATTTACTGTTACTGCTTGCTAGGTACAACACCCAAGAGAAATAAGCCACATTTACAAAGCTTCACTAGCAGGGATTAGCATCTGAAAAAAACAGATAGGAAGACAATAGTGGTGTACCTGGGAACACTTTTGAGCTCCTCAGTCCAGGTAACCCCCCTCCCTCCCCTGTGTCCCCCACACACCTGGGTTTCTCTGGGAAGAAAAACCAGAGAGAAGCTGCAAGGTGTCTCAGCTACGTTCCAGATCTGAATAACAGCAGTTTGGGGGCTGTGGTGTGCCCCACAGTACCTGCTCCTTGTTCCGTCTAGGTGCAGCCAGAGGATAAGATCCACTGACAGAAGAGAAGAGGGTTGGGATTTTTTATCATCTGTCTCCTTGCCAGTCATATAACATTGAGGTGGAGAGGACCTTTGATTGACGTTAGTGTTTAAAGCTCTGTGGGTGAAAATATAGAGGTAGTCCTGTTGGATTCAGAAGGCCAGTGAAACACTACTACCAACTTAGCCAGTTAGCTCATCTGACATCATGAGCCATTAATAGTGATGTTTTCTGTTCTATTCTTAGCCAATTGTGTGGTCACCTTACAGTACTCCTATCTCATCCATATTTCTCTCATTGGAAAAGTCATGTGGAACTGTATCAAGTATCTTATAGAAGCCAGTATATACTGTGTTCATGTTATTCCTTCAGCCATTAAGTTTTACCTTACTGAGCAGGTCAAAGACTCTTTCTACTTTTTGTTAGTCCATGTTGATTTTACTTTTCATTTTGTTTTCTGCAAAAATGCACCAAAAAATCACTTCATGCACCTTCTTTTCTTGAAGCCAAATAATTGTTTTTTTCTTATAGTCACAGCCTATGTCTGCTAGAAGGGCATATTCTTCTCATTATTCCAAGGTACTTGGCAAGGACTGAGGACCATTCTGATACAAGTTTCATTGGTTCCTTACATTTGACCTCTACAGAGAAGCCGACTGAGCCTTGTCCTTTCAGTATAGTCAGTGTATCAAGATATGCGGAATCTACTTGCCTGTTTCTGCTCCTGTTTCTTTCTGCAAAGAGTGAGATTCTTAGTTAATGTAAGTGGTAGATACTGATGACAGTAAAGCTTTACACATTTCCCAGCAAACTGATGTCCCTTCCTATGATGAGTTTAAGTGAAACTGAAGAACAATTAGCCAGGTATTGGCCAGGTTGACAGTTTTCTCCTTCCTAACTATAACTCTCTCTCACTTCTCTTGAGTAATGCCTGTTGTTTAATCACTCCTTGTCAAAGTCCTTTTATGCCTCACCCTTTTATGCCTCTCCCTCATCCATCAATATCACTTTGTCTCAAAAACATTTCAGTGTTGTCCCTGAGCAGACTTGTCCCTATCTTGTCAGAAACCTTGTCCCATATCACTTTCAGAACTGATGGAAACAACTGGATGGGGAAAGGATTCCTGTTGTCTGTTTGCATTACAAATTCTTTCAACTAATATGTCAAAACCCTGGAATCTAAAACTACCAGCTTGATTAAGACAGTCTGTAGGATTATATGAATAGCTGTTTCAGTGTGATTATTGCTCTAATCATCTTTGTGATCTGAGCTATTGGCAAAATTTTGATTTAATGCCATTGTTCCCCATCAGCCTTACACATCCTAAGTCAGAGTAGAAGTGCATGTGCAAGGCCAGGCTATGATAACATATGAGACAACACAGTCTGAAAAATCACTAACTGGGGCTCTGCAAGGACCATGGAAATGTCAGCTTGGAAGCAAACTCTGACACTGCTTCACAAGCAGCAGGATGATGAATGACCTCTGATCATGTCTGAGGAACTGTGACCCAGAGTCAGAGTCCCTGTGCTGACAATAATGACGTAGAAGTAATGTCTGAGTAACTGATTGTTTTAAAAAAGTGCTTCAAATGATATTTCCTACAGTAGAAGTACTAGGACAAATGAGAGTATACACTTTTTCATTTCAGGGATCACATAATTTTCCTCCATACATCTTCAAATGTTAAAGATCTTTCCCCTCCCAGAGAATATTATCTGCAGCTAGATTTACCTTGAGCTAACACATGTTCAGCTAAATTTGTGTCTCTGTCAGGCTCTGAGGCAGCAGGATTGCAGTGAGGTGCAAAGGTAGAACAGAACAGAGCTCTATCAACTTTACTTCCAGTGCTGCAACCCACAACATCCTCATTGAAATGCTGGACAAGTGTGATGCCTGAGGGAACGGTCCTGGAGGTCTCCAGTAAGAATATCTGAGGAAGATGGCAAATTACTTGTGACAATTATGAGATGACTCAAGAAAGAATGAAAAATTCATCCACCCTAGCTAAGACAGACAGCAGTATTTTATAATCTGGATTCTGCCCCATTAATATATCAGCCTGAAAATACTACCTCTGCTTTCCACAGAAGGACATAAACTGAAGGAATAAGACCAAATGTCATACTCAAGCCTAAAGGTGGAGAAATGGAGAAAGAGGGCTCTAGATGCCTGGTGTTTAACTCTGTGTAGTCTTTAATAAATGCCTTCCAAGTGGCAGAGAATTCACACATGAATGACAGTTATTAAGTGAGGTTTCTTAAACAAACACATACAACTACACTGCTACTGAAGTGTTTGGAAACTGATTTCCCAAGCAGAAGCAATTTCCAGTTTCATGCATGCTGAAATGAGATCAGTCCCTCGATCTGTGGTTCAGTCATAGAAGCTGTTGTCCTTGTTTCCTGAATGGCTGGCTGCTCATTGAGTGGCAAGGGCCAAGGGTGATTCAGCATGGCTTCATGATGCTAGGAACAGACTTCTGTAAGATCAATAGTTCAGGAATTAATTTTAATCTCCTGGTCTCAGCAGAATGCTTTTCTATTTTACTTTAAGGCATGTAAGATGTAGTAGTAGTAGGCTATTATCCTAAACCTATTGGTCTCCTAGACTGCAGTGAAGGTCAAAACCAGCAAGTTAGTCTAACAGTCACATAACTGTGATCATTAGAGTTACAACTGTCAAAGGTGAAAGCCAAATAGAAAATGTGGTGCAATAACTTCAAACTGCCATTCAGATACTTCATCTTGTTCACAGCCCCTGTGGCCTATACCAGTTGTAACAGGCTGAGAGATGGCTTGCTGCACTCACCCTCTCTGCAGAGAAATGTGACTGCAGTCACTCTTAGAAGAGGTAATCTCTATAACCTGCTGATGAATAGGCCACTTATTTATAAGCAACCTATCTTTTCAAGTGATGCTGCTGTACATCCGCTTTAAACAAGAAGGATTTCCTTTTCTGATATGGAATGTAGTAACTTTGATGACTCTGCACAGGCAGCCAAGTCCATATAAAGCAGAGGAGGAAATTTCCCCACCCAGTTTTCCCTCCCTTCCTCTACCATACATGGAGAGGCTCTTGAATCCTAGGAACTAAAAATAGTTCAGCAGATAAGTTTAAATTAAGATATTTTGAAGCACTTCTTTCACTGACACAGTGTGATAGCAAGTTAGGAATAGACTGCTGTCCTGGTATGTCTGTCCTATTTCCAGTTGTGGAAAAGGCTGAGCCTTTTGTCCTGTGAGATGATTTACAATGGGGCTGAAAATACAGTGCACCCCAGAGAGCACAAGTGGCTGAGAAGAAGCAACCCTGGCTACAGATGGATCCCAAGCCTCCAAAGGTGGGGTAAGAAGAGAAGGACACTGCAGAACCTATGAGAAACCAAAAAACCTCACCTGCAATTACTTGTGACAACTATAGTCTGATTCTCCCTGCCACAAGCTCCCACTTTCCCCCTGAAACTGATGTAGATTTTTTAATTTGTATTTTCTGTCTAGAGATAGGAAGTAAAGAACCAAGCTACAGAAAACCCAAGAGCTGACAGCAGTAGCAGTGTTACTGAGATCCTTGCAGGGCAACAGAGCAGTGAAGAATGTCAGTTGCTACTCTTGGTGATATGCAAAAGAATTATTATGTATCTCTGTTCTTTTTCAGGGATTTCAGTTATTTATATGGAGGTTTGATGTTTCTAAATACTCATCTAGAAATAATGTACCCTCAATTCTGTTTGCTTGAGGGGCAGGCAGAAGTGGGAAAAGGAGACAGTTTCTGGAGCTTAAAAATGACAGTGAAAAGTTAGAAAGAATTAAAACAAAGGACAAGAGAAATACCCCTAAAATTGAAGTAAACATCAGAGCAGACATGAGAAAGTAGTACATTCTAGGAAGAAAGAATAAGGAATCACCTGGGGATCAGTCCCAACAAAACAATTTTTCACATTCTTATGGTGCAGTGGTGGGAGCTGAAGAAGGCTGTGGCAAAGCAAGGAGGATGTATTATTCCCAGATGCACTGGGAATATATTTAAATAGTGCTTCAAAAGGCAGCCATCTGCATAGGTATTCACAGTGGCTCTTAAATGTTTCTTGCCTATATATCGATACTTAGGCTCTCACAACTGATAGTCCAAGTCACTTCCTGGAGCTAACTCAGGTTTTAAAACCCTGCCTGACTTTTAAAATATTACTTCACATTCCTGTTTAGCAAAACCCAGGAGTGTCTGTGTCCCAGAGTAGGCTACTGTGCTGTGGATATTGCTAAGGAAAGGCAGAGGAACAGAACTTTAAATGCTGCTGTCTCCATGGGAGCCTAGAGCAGCTGTAGGAGCTGGAACAATGCTAGCCCAGACATCCTCACCAAGGCTACACCTTTCTGGCAAGAGATGCTCTACCATGTCCTCCTATGCCAGTCCAAGCAGCCTCCCATGGAGCCAGTGCAGCTCAGCAGTGAAGAGAGTGAAGGAGCGATAGGAGAATAAAATACTACCTCAGTCTGCAATGCTTCTGGGAACCCTAACTCCAGCTGGCAATATTGTTGCATCATCTCCTGCCATGGGATATTATCTTGCCATCAGAAATGCTCTGAATGAAATACATAGTTTTTCTGGGATCCCTCTGTACTGATGCAGTCCATGGAAATAAGTCTTGATGTAAAGCGATTGCTCTTGTACTGCTAGGACTATCGGGTGGCAGGGAGCAGCTGAACATGCCTTTCTCAACATTCACCTCATGCTTGGACATCATTCAAAGGGGGAAAAATAGCCTCATCTTTAGGGAGGCTGAAATTGCTGATTTCTTTCCTGTCCTGAGGAAAATGAGAGCTAAAGACTAGGAAGAAGTAGAACAAGGCATCAGGTCAGGTGCAGTGCCCAGCAGAGCAAGACATAAGGAACCCAACTGAGCCTCCCTTTGTAACACTGGAAAGAGCAGCAGGACAGTGCCCTGTCTGAAGGAAGCAACTAGGTTTGAAAGTTACCCCTACAGGAGTCCTTAGGCAGAACAGATAAAAGAATATTTAGCCCAAGGATAAAACAGAGGTTTAATAATTGCCTTGCAGTATTATCTGTCCTGGGTAAAATCTCTAGCATTTGAAGCAGAGGATCAGAAGTTAGAATCCACGTGTTTTCTTTCTGATTCAGTCTAGTAACTTTTCTGTGTCTCTGTTTTCCATTCTGTCACTTTTTTAAAGTCACTTTTTTAAAACTTTATTTCCAGGCTCACAGAAATGTAATAAGTTATAGTACACTGAGATATATATATATGAAGATAAATTTAGGCTTACCTTGTTTTTAATACAACTAGATACATCACAACTGTGAAATCAGATAACAGTGTTCTGCCCTCATATTTGTGCTTGAAATACTCTATGTGTAGCAGAAATCAGGAAAGATATTCACAATCAAGGTCACTTCAGGACCATCACCCATATACTACACTACATTTTTCAGTACTTTATTCCACATGGAAAGGTCCTGACTATCAGGGATGGCACTACAAGGAACTGTTTCAAGAGCTAATTTACTGTCTCCTGCCTGTCCTTGCTGGCAACCCTCCACTGCCAACACCTAAAAAATGATAAATTCTACCTGAACGCACCAGCTGCTGCCAGCCAGACATGAGCATCCTTGCCGGGATGAGTGCCTGCAGGGAAAGTTGATGTAGAAGAGTCCCTCCCTGAGCTGGACAGGGTGAGAGAAATAAATCAGTTTCTGACAAGACTCTTTTGCAGCTATGCTGCCTACAAATTATCTCTCATCATCCTTAACTGTGTAATACTGCATGCCTCTGTGTCCATGGAGAGCTGAAGTGAGCAGAGGGGTCCTTAGGAGCCTCTTGAAATGAGTGTTCTGTGCTTAACACACAGGTAGCTAAGGAGCAAACTGAGCTGCCATAAGATCTCTGGAAAGTCAGGGAAATTTAACCTCCAAGTTATTTCCTGACACCATCATGTCACCCGAGTCTTCTTAGCCCAAAGTGTTGAAGAAACCAGTGACATCCATCCTTTTTCCAGCACATAGAGGTACTAGAGCACATCTGGTTGAATGGCTGCAGCCTCTGTGAGTGACTCCCAGACCCCTGACTCCAGACTCTTTACCTTATCTATTTCTTAGGATGCCTTGGGTGAGGAATACCCCAGGGCCAAAACTGCAGCGGGAAGCCCTGGTCTCTGCAGGGCTGATTTGACTCCTTTGCAAGGTAGAGGAGCTAACCCACCTGGCGTTTGCAGGAATCAGGCTTTTGGAAGGAGCATCCAGCACAAGGAAAAGGCATAGATGAATGGCAGTTTAGGGGACTTACTGGCCTGCTTGGCTTTCTCTGCGTAAGTGGTGGTTAGGTCTTCATCAATCGGGTGTTCCACCGGCCCCACCATGGGGATGAGGTGGCGTTCCGCTCGGATCGCCTTGGTGGCGTGGGGCAGGAGCATCGCCTCTGGAGAAGGCTCCCGCCCCTCTGCTGACGGTGGCCGCAGCTGTCCCTCGCTGTCCGAGAACGGAGTGTCCGTGCGGCTGCCAGGCAGGCAGACAATCTCCCTCTTGGCCACCCCGCTGGAGCTGGCGGGCTCGGCTCCCCCCTGCGCCGCAGCCTCGGGCATGCTCTCGTAGCCGCTCTGCTCAGACAGGGACACCTCGTCCTGAGGCGCGTCCGCCCTGCCGGTGGTGCTGTCCGGCGGGGAGCGCGGGCTCTTCCTGCGAGCGCGGCGCTGCTTCTCCTGCGCCACGTTGTCAGCGTCGCTGTCTGTCTCACCATAGTAGGCCTCGCTGTCCGGTGGGGACGTGAGGCTCTCCAGGTGCCTCTGTGACCTCCATGGCTGGGAGGGCTGAGTGGTGGCTGGGGCTCCTGCTGCTTCAGAGCTGAGTAACTGTGCTGAGGGGCTGGGCACGGATGGTGGAGAGAGCACTCGCTGCCCTGGAGAAGGGGAGCGCTGGAGCCACGGGCCAGTCTGGTCCCCACCAACTATCCTGTGGGGAGAAGGAAAAGTGGTGAGTGAGGTTTCCTTTGTGCAGCTAAACTGGAAAGAAACCCTGGAGTGAGAGAGGGCTATGGACTGGGACATACAGGTGTTATAGGACAGTGTTACAGGTGTTTTTCAGGTGGTACAGGCACCTGAAGTGTAGATGCCAAGGCCAGACTTATCCCTGACATCAGCTATGTGCCCTCATTCTCATTTTCTGCTTCACAGCTCTATGGAAACCAGGTGTTAAACATTCAAAAATCAGAATGCCCTAAAACCATAAAAAATCTACCAAGCCTAATCAGCTCCCCAGGCATTTCTCCTGGAGAGCTGAATTCCTGCATAGCAAGCATTCCCCAGGACATGGAGACCTACCCTTCAGCCTGCAGCTTGTCAGCAGAGAACGGCTGGTGCTCAGATATCACAATGCACTCCAGCTGCTCCTGCAGCTGAGACTGTGTCAGATCTGCAGATCCTGGCTCCCCAAACTGCTTTAGTTCAGACTGGGCTCCAAGAAGTCAGTGCTATTTGTTTGCTCTGACCTCTACGTGGGAGTAAATAGCAAATACTTAGGATATAAAGGCCCAAGCATTTTCTGGGGATAGGAATATGGTATCTGGTGGTAGGAGACCACTCTAATATTTAGCCTGCTCACTGTGGGGCTGCTTCACAAGCTATCAGTACCTGGGTTTTGACAACCGTATGCAGTCATGCTGGCCAGCCCAATCCATGGTGGCATTTGCCTTTGGTTTAGACATAGCAATTTCAAGCCTCTAAGACATCTGGAGGGATGACTGGAGTAGGTGCCAGACAGACTGAGGCAGTTAACCCTGCTGCTGGCTTCCAGAGGAAAGGAGAATTGGCTGAGCTGATGGAAAAAGAGCCCATTCCCGGTCCTCAAGAGTGAGTCTGGATTTCCACAGCAGTTTGACTCCAGCCTACACAGATGGAGCTGGGAACTTGTTATTTCTCTTGTCAGACTCACCAGGGCTTACAAGAGCTATAAAGGAGTCCTAAGTATTTGCCTTCTGAACATGCATACCATGAAGCCAGGCAGACAGCATTGCCTCTGTAAAGCTGTGCAATTCATGACTTGGATCCCAATTCTAAACCGTGAAAAATTTTTATTTATGTCAAATGCAAACTTTTTGGAAGCTAAGGGTGGGAGAATTTCTCTGGCAGTTTACTTTTTAATACTCTTTGCCATTATGAAATCTCACTGGGGAGCAACCTCAACATTCCACAAGCGAAACAGAACAGTCCCTCCTCTTCTTTAAGCACTTGATCAGGTAACTGAGAAGCATGACTGCTTATAAGCCAGTTTCTCTTGTTCTGTACTGTCAGGTCAATGTCTCTCCCTCTTTTTCTGAAATACACACACTCCAGAGTCATCCAGCTACCTCTCCTTTCTGAACAGGAATGATTGGTATTTTCTCTGGGAATGTAAAGATGAAGTAGGAATAGACATGTGATCAAGAAAGCAACATTTGATGATTTCTTCACTACTCCAAATGAACCAACTGATTTCATTATTTCCAAACCATTCAGTGTTGACTCCATCCAGAGGATGCAAGAAGCCTGCCTTTGTCACTTTGTTAATTCAAAGTGTGCTGATCTTGATCGATTAAAATTTGCCCAGGCACCTGTTTGCTGCAGATAGGCTCCAATGGTGTGAGATAAGGCCTTGGCAAGGGACCAGGAGCTATTCTGGACACCTTGTACAGAACTTACCCATCCCACTTACTCACAGTTAGGGTATAGAGTGAGCACATCAGAAGGCACCGGCACTTTTTCTGAAACCAAGGAGAAGATCCTCCATGCTCAGGCTTTCCTTCTCTGAGCACTGCCCACCTCTGCTCTTGCTTTACGGATGACAGCAACCAGCATGGCTGTGCCTTCCCACTGCTCACAGTGCTCTCTCTGTCTTTTCAGGACTGTAGAAGATCACATCTCCCAGCCCCCTTCACCAGGGCCTGATTTTCTGAGTTTAGGCAGTAGTGTGGACTAGCTAGGACCTCACACAGTTTTGCTGCCTTCACCTTTATAGGATTACTCATTTATAGCTTGGGTCGCATCCAGCATGCACTGACGCACTGGGTTAACTTAGCACAGGGAGGACAAGGAACATTACTGGGATTATTTTTTGTCCATAAATTTGAGCTTGATCTCCAGTATTCTCCTGAACTAGAGACTGGCACAGATATTTCTTCCTATGAAAAAGGGACCTAGCCACACACCTCTCATCTTTGTGGGAGTCAGTATACAGACTGTTGGACTACAACAGCCCACTGTAAGACAGGGCAAAACATTGAGATGTCAACATGTTAGCCAGGTTAGGACATGGGTAAGTCCTCCTAGTACACCTTGCAATATGGTGAAACCAAAGGCTTCCTGCCTGCCTTGTTTCTGCTGGATGTGGACAGCTGCTGTACTGGATGAAACCACCCTACTGCCTGCACTGTCACAGCACTGGCACTTGGGAGCAGGTTACCTTTTCACACGGATGTTGAGCATGCCATTGGAGGAATCGATGATCTGCATGGCATTAGCATGGGAGAGGCCAGCACATGACTTCCCATTGATGGATACTAGAACATCATTTTCCCACAGGCCTCCACGGCACGCTTTGCTTCTCTTTCGAATCTGAAAAAGCAGGAGAGAGGATAAGGATGAAGGGAAGAACAGCAGCTATTTAGTGCAGTTGCTGGCCCTTCTATTGCTCCATTTCTCAGAGAATAAAATAAGCCCTAAGACTTACTGTGCTGACAGGGTGGAGTTGGATGAGCCCTGGCTATGCCTTTTGGTCTCTGTATCCCTGTTAATTCTAAGAATCACTCTGCTGAGCATAGGCCTGACCTGCTCACCAACCCTGTTCAAGTTCTTTAGTGCAGATTAAAGACTCAAGAATATCTACATGCTCTTCTCCTCTTGTTCCCTGTCTCCTAAGTTGGTTAGGGAGTCTGTGTTTCAGAGAAGGAACAGACTATGCCTGCACATGTCCGTGTGTCCTTATGCACGCCTCTACTGTACTTCCTTGGTATGATCCCTGACTCATGCAGAGTCTCTGCAAGTACCATCCTCAGGGAAGCTGACACTGGGGAGAGGTGGCAGTTCTGAGGCATATTCTGGTGTTAAGCATTCCTGCTCCAATGGCTTTGGTCAGTGTATTTCTGGACATCTGCATCAGGCAACATGGTGTCCTGTTACACAAGTGTAAACTTGGAATAAATCTTTAGCCTTAACAGGAGTTGTGCAAGATATGCATTGCTTTATCTGAGAAGGGAGTCAGAGTCACTGTCTCCAGGCAAGCTCCTAGATCTGTCCTCTCATGGCCATCTTGCACCAAGTGTTTACTCTCCCTTTCATTCCATCATCTATCAGTTAAACTTCTTACCAACTCAGCCTAACCTTTCTGCTAGGGCAAGCAAGAAAGCAAACCAAATTCCCACTCAGCCAAAAACCACTGACCTCTCCTATATATGCAAGCAACAGGGATAGTCTTGTAGGACAGCTTGGCACCCATAATGTACTCATTTTTCACATAGAAGAATAGCTGTGTAAAATCACTGGGTCAGAGCAAGTCAGGAACAAGGTACTATTACATTCTATTTGTAGATTCTTCTACAATATTTCCTCAGATCTTGCAGTTAAGTGAAAGACAAATCAGTGCAGAGGTGTTTAACAAAGGGTGCAGTGAACAGGCTGTGTCAGTAATACTCAACAGGGCACCTTCACCCATATCTCACAGCCTTGCTGCTTGAGCCACCAGACTCATCTATAACATCATGCAGCTACTTTGCCCACACTCTCATGGCAGCTTCAGGAAAGAGAAGGGAATATGGGAGGATTGCTGCCCTGTCATTGTTCTTGCAGGAGCAGCAGGGGAGCAGGAGAGGAGAGAGCTGGAGCCCCAAGGAAGTCCCATGGCCTGACTGGCTGGTCTTAGTGGCCCAGGCCCCCTGCACCTATGGGGCGTGTGAGTGCCTTGGGCTTGACCCTGCTGCCCTGTGTTGAGCAGACAAGAGCAATGCTCCTCCCAGGTCAGCCTGTCAGCAGGACTGAGAGGTGTTGGGGAAGAAGATGGAGAGAGGAGGGCTATGCTTCAAGTTGTTTTTGTGTTCACTGGTACTTTATCACTCTGTAGCCTTTCCAACTTGACCCCAAATCCTGCCTGCATGCTTAAAATAGGGACTGGCTCATCCCAGCTGCCACATCCATCAGCCTCTGTCATTTTAGTCCTTTATCTCCCTCCTTGTTAATATAAGCCTGGAATGAGCATGTGTAGGTCTGTAATGACCCACCGCTGAAGAACCACTGTTACAGTACAAATGCTGCTTCCTGATACTTCATCCAGATGCAGCTGTTAACTGAGAAGGTAAAGGAGACACATTTTCCAGTGCTGCCTACTGATACAGCAGATAATGAAAAGAGTTAGGAAGTTGAAAAGAGGTTAAAAGGAGGGTTTCCCAGTATTCCCCAAAAGGCCAACTGCTGTTCCATAGCCAAGTACTCGGTCCTTGGCACTGGATGGAAACATACTTACTGAGTATCTCTCCCAGTTGTAAAGCGAGGGGATTGGGGGTTAAAGGCTGTCAGCAGGTGTTCAGAGCATTCCTCACATCCCATGGTATTCCTCCCTGCTCACTGGAACCAAAGATGTAGGCTGGTGACCAGCCAGAACAGCAACAGTAAATTTCCTGCAATTCTCTAGTCCCTCAGTACTGCAAGTCTTTGCAGGCAACTGTTTGGGGTTCCCAGGCAGGAAGGATCAGGCTGTGCTCCCAAAACTGCCTGATGCTGTTTCAGGTACCTTTATACCAGAGAAGACTGGTGAGACTCAGGCAGGCCACGTGGGCTGATAATCATGAGCAAGCAATGCATTTTTCTTATGGTTAGTGAGGATGCTGGGTCTGGCTTGGTCTGTGCTCAAATCTTACTGGACTGACAGAGAGTATATGCACTAAAGCAACTATTGGTACTTCAGTGCTCTGCAGTCCAGGAGGGACTTTTCCAGGTCTCCATTCCTTTCTGGGAAAACAGGATCAGGTCTCTTCCAGTGCAGGAAGAGACCTATGGAGTCTGAAAGTAGCATGTGTCTGGCTCAGTCTTCCACAGATTTATAAACCCTCCTTGGAAGCTTATGAATTTGCTCCTGGGATCAGAGGGAAATGGACTATCCATAGCTTCATTTTTACACTAAACCCCTATCCCACTGCATTTGCCAGGGAGGAAGGCAAAGGGGTTAAACACAGAAGAGGATTGTGCAGAGAAAGAAGGACAGGACAGGAATTAATCCACAGTCATGACAGCAGGGTGCAATGTACTGGAGGCTGCAGAGCCTCTGGACAGAGACCAACACAAGTCTGCCAGTTTTTACATGACTGCCAGTTCTGTGCTGTAGATACTTTAATGGGAACCCATAACCTGCTCATCTTGAGTACAGCGAGAGCAGCACTGAGCCACCCAGGCCAGGGTGGCTGCCCAGTCCAAAAGCCAGGCTCCCTGCCCATCCTGAAGGTCAGGCTGCCCTCAGGATCAGCCACTTGCTCCCCATGTCCAAAAGATGCCCTCTCCTGGGCACCCAGTGAGCCACATGAAGTGTCACTAACAGGGAGCTTCTCCTTAGGCTGCAGAAAGCTTGGAAGGTGTCACCCAACAGCTGATCTGAAGAGGTGGCAAAAGTTGGAAAAAGTGGTATTTCAAAGAGAAAACCTCTCTACTTGCTGTAACACATACCTGAAGAACTTTCTTGTGCAAATGAGAAGAAGGACTGACAGACTCTGACCAGTGGTAAGGGTTGGCCCCAGACTTGGCCCTGGGGGATTGCACTGTCCAACCTTCTAGCACATACTGGTGAGGATTGACCTCTCCTTTTATGTGAGAAGCCCCACAAACTCTGTGAGCCTCTTGTAACTGACTGTTAGACTTTCCACTCCATGCCTCAGTAGACACACTCTCCCATGGCATATTCATGTCAAGGTATGTCCTGTTTAGATTTCAGATGGGTTTAGGAAATCCCAGTTTCAGAGTCTTATGGATTTATGCTACTGGAAATAGAAATCAGCGTGAAAAACTGGAACACATTTACTCAGAAAATTGTTCATCTCCCTGCCCTCTCAGCAGGAGATCTGTAGTGACAAAAGGGCTCTTGTCAGAGAGGTTTGGGTGTCTGCAGTACTGTGTACATGCACATACACACATGTTTTCTTTCATTACTTTGCCTGCTTCCTCCCATTGATCATGTTCAACCAGACAGAGGGAAAGGACAGAGCCAGCTGACACAGAAAAAAAAAAAAAAGAAAAGAAAAGAGTAAGGCAACAATTGAGGAGGAAAGGAATAAGAAGAGGTGTTGAAAGGAAGGTCAGTGCTAGGAGAGGCCAGGAAGGCCAGGGCTGAGATCAGGCTTTAAGAGTACAGTACAGGTTTCCTTGTACAGCCCTAGGCAGACAAAAGGACATGCTGATTGTTGACGTGTCTTGGGGAATTCAGCCTGGCTTTCAGGAACAGAATGCAAGAGAAGAGAGGGTCAGATGCAACTTGGCAACATCTCTCCTTCAGTAGGGACTATATTTAGATAGTGGTATGTGGGGGCTGAACACATGCTGGGATGCTAAGAATAGAGTAATCCTGATAGTAACTCAGTGGCTTCACATCTTGCCTCAGTACAGCCCAGTGAACCTGTCTTGAAACTTTGCAACCACTGTCCCTGCTGGCCAGCACAGCTTCTCTGTAATGAAGTAGGCTGTGGGTAAATAGAAGTGGTTTGCAGTGTAGGCTCATGTCATCCATCTCTCCCCTTGCCTGCCCAAACCACCTCCCACTTCCTCTCACTGGGAGAGCTCAGCCTATAAGGTAGGAAGATAAATTTTATTATCAGCCTTCATCTAATCTACAATCTTTCCAGCAGAAACCTTTTAGCCTCAGTCTGAGTCAGAGTTTAATACTGAATACAATTCACCTTCCCACCCAATGCCCTTCCACTCTCTTATCGCATCTCTCAATGAGCCATCCCCTTGCCCCAGAAGCTACAATGACATGGGGTCCAATACTCCATACAACCTGGCAGAGTTTAAATTTCATTCCCAGCCTTCTGTGATATGCAGTCCTGTCACAGGGTTCTCATGGAGAGATAACAAATTACTTTTTGTGGTATAAAGCCGTACCAAAATGGAATGACTCAAGCAAGAGCCAACCAGCATGTGGGCCTGCTCCTCCTAGAACTTCCTGCTCAAACCACAAACAGAGCAGTTGCTAGGTGCAGAAGCAAAAGCAAACACCCTCCATCTCTTCTTTCTGAAGATGCATTCATATAATTTTGCTTATTGGGCCAGTTTGGTTTTTATTTAAGGCCAGGGTTTACTCTTTTTGTGTAAGGAAGGATTCACCTGTGGCTAGAGAGAGGAGATGGCTAGAGTGGGTAGATGGCTAGATTGGGATTCAGAAGACCTGGATGAGTTTTTGTGTGACCTCAGAGAAGACACTCAGACTGTAGCCATAAAAGGCAAGAGCCTGGAAATAGGACATTTTCCAACAATCTTTCTTTATCTCGGTTGCCTACCTGAACACAGAGATCCAGTGAGATACTTTCACTGTGCCTAATGTATTAAGTAGCAAATAATATCACATCCTCATGCCAATGCCATGATTTTATTGGAAGCTATTTTATAGGAGAATATCCATAATAATTACACTAAGCATTACAACTACACAGGAAGTTAGTTCCAGTAATTTCCCGACAAAACCTCATGTTCCTTCTTAAGAGGTGACCCTGGAAGACTTGCCTCTTGGTAAAGCAGGTCCAGTGTCCCTGCAGAGCTACTTCATCCATGGTGAAGCTTAATTAGGGAGTCTTTATATAAAGAAAGAGGGAAGAGAACACCTACTTTGTAGGACGGACACAGCAAGGGAGAGTGGTGAAAAGATGTGTCTTAAGTAGGACAGACTTGGGTGCCTTCTGGGCAAGGGGTTTAACAATGAGGGCTGGTAGTGGAAGAGGATGCTAATTCTGCTCAGTTGGTTAAGTACAAGTCAGACTACTGTAAAATAGGTTACTGCCTAGAGTGTACTGGTGCAGGAACAAAAGAACAAGTTCTTGTTATTTGATGATAAATTAGCTGAAAAGTGATTGAAATGTAACATCGATGACAAGGAATAATGCCACATGTACTAGAATATATACTTAAAGTACTTGATAAGCATTTTACCCTCAACAGAGTAAGCAGCAGGATATCAAGTGGTTTTTATATGAAGCCAGGATTCAGAAGGAACAGATATATTTGTCAAATATTTGTACCAGGTCCCACATTTAGGAGCTGTGAGAGAAGCAACTAAATGTTCAGAAAAAAGCATGCTTATACATGTAAGTCCTTTTTCTAGATTCTTAGCCTGGCTTGTGTGCCATGAAGGATTTTAGAATCTAAACCTAATGGAATTGAAGCTCATAAGCAAATCTAGCAACCAAAATGTCTTTTTACAGGTCCAGGCATTGAACTGGAACAGAGGGAGGGAAAGATGCTTGAACACAGGGCAGAGTTATCCAGAGACATGCTTCAGTCCTCCAGTGTGGGGGGATAGAATGTAAAAGAATAGAGATAGAGCAGAAGGCAATCTCACCCCTGAGGAGTTGCAGCTGTACTAATCACCAAAGATTAGGAACAAGCCTGCCCTTAATAGGCCACACCTGTGTCAAGTAAGGATGAGTGCTATAAAAGACTGGGTTAGCTAGTCAAGGAGAGTACTGGAGTTTATTGGCTGTGCTGTGAAGAAGGAGTTAGTGCTGCAAGGAGCTGCCCATGAGAAACCACTGAGAAAGTATAGAAGATTTACAATTAGATAACACTCCAGAACAAGGTTCCCAGCCTTAGCATTGCATGCTGATACTGTGTTCTAAGGGGCCGTGAGCATTTGCAAGCCCTGAATAAAAACCCTTCTCAAAACAGAAGGCTCTTTCCAGCTGCTACTAATTGTTGAACAGTCTTAAGTATATTATGCCTCCACAGGATTTATGCTGAGAGAGGGCCAATTAGAAGAAGACACACCTGCTACTATTTCAATAGAATGAGGGTCGCTTTGGTTTGCAAAAGAACATCAAACACAGCATTCATAATACTGCAAGAGTGGGTTACTGCACCAAAAGACAGCACTCACTAACCCAAAGGCAGCCTCTCAGCAATAGTCTGAGGAGGATAAGCACCATTGTTCTGCGGCAGCAAGGACAGGATCAGCTGCAAGTATGGATTAAAGAAGCATCCCATTCACCTGAAGGATCTAGGGCACTTAGGTAGAGAGAGCTTCCTGTGCCTTGCAACATTTTTGTAGTCATCTTCTAGGTATAAATGTACATCAGAAACCAGGCTCAGCCTCCACAGGTGTATTCAGTTGTTCTAGCCAGTAGCAGGCTGAATAATATCAGGGAATGAACCTAGGCTCTGGACTGCAACTACTGTAGTAAAATATTGAAATGATCCTTGGCACATCGTTGGCTGAGATTGTTCTGGACAGCAATAGTCAATTTCCAGGCACAGTTTGGGAGCTGGAACAGATCATTCCCAGAGCCACTGCCTACAGGCATGTGGCCATTTTGTTTGGAAGAACAGAAAACGTTAATTGCTGGGCTTCATTACAGTCTGTAGCAGCTGGCATAAGTGCCAGAGAATGGTCCCAGGTACATTTAGTGCACCAGGTATAGATGGAGCATGTATGGTTTCACTGCAACTTCTCATCAAGAGATTCTTCCAGAACCTCGGAAAGTTCCACTGGTGCCACAGCATGCCCTCCCTCGCTAGCAGCCAAACATAGCACCTGCCTAAGTGCCAACAGGCCATAAAATATATCCAGGACTACTCCCAAAGAAGCTTGAGGCACTCCAAAACCAGCATTAGTGATGGCTACAGACTAGTAGTGCTTTTTTAGGTGTGACAGTAAACATCTGCGAAAACAGATAAAGAACAGGCTGCCCACTGAAAAGGGGAGAGGAAGAGAAGGTGCTCACAAATCTGGAAGCCGTCAGGCCTATTTGGGTTAGAGCTGGCATCTCCAGCAGGAATCATGTCACATGAGCATAGGAGAGTGGCACACAGCAGCCAGGCTGTGTGTCACAGGGAGCAGGGACATGGCAAACAGGCAGCAAGGATATCTTGCAGGGGAGACAGTAAGAAATAGTGAATTATCAGCAGAGAACCATAAAGGAAAAGAGGGAATTTGAGAGCTAAAAATGAGGTTGTGATGAACTGCTCTTAAACAAAAAAAAAATTTTTGCTTTAGAACCAATACAATCCTGTGTTACTGCTTCCCCTAACAATTACCCTAACATTGCTGCAGAGTATTTGTACAGAACAGGCAACTGAAAGGAGTCTCTTGAGCTACCAGGGCCAATCCTCTGTAGTTTTCAGAGGCCATATTGTTTATTCCACTTCATAAACTGACTCAAAAGATTTTAAATTCTTTTTCTTGATTGGAAATTCATTGCTGAACCTTCCTGGTTAGTTGTTCTATGCTGTCAATCCTGTCACCTATATTTGAATAGTGTTGCTGGTATTTGCTCAACATCTACTTGTAGATTGCAGTCACCTCTTTCAATATTTTGCTAGGTGAAAGAAGCCTTCTCTTCTCCCCTCCTTTTCTATGGCTGCTCTACCTTACATTTATTTTCCTTGAGAGGGGCTGGTTCTGTGAGTATGGTATTTCCAATGAATTCCCCCTTGTGCATTAGACAGTAATATCAACACCTTCCTATCTCTGTTAGACATGTCTACCTGAGGCTCATTTGTTTATGTTTGCTCTTTTTTTTTCAGAGATTCATAATTTTGCTGGCTTATTATTTGTGATGCACTAATACGCCCAGGTCCTTTGCCTCTACTATCAGTACCAGCTGTAAAGACTCAGTTTCCTCTATTTTGTCAGTATTACTAGTTCTTGTGCTGGAGGTAGATGTGCCTTCCTTGCTTTTTATAGAAAGTAACCACGTTTGCCTCTCATTGAATAAATCTTGTTTTGTAGCAGGATCCCTAAAGGCAGGTTTGCATATACTTGCACTATCCTAAAACTGTCCTGTTCATCTTCATAAAAATTATTTCCATAATATAATTTTATGTTAGGTTTCTACTTTCGTTGATTAATAGCATTAGTGCTTACAACTTTTCTCAGACTAGCTATTTTATATTTTGTTTTGTTTTGAAAGCATTTGATGCACATATCCTTACTGCAAAGAAATCCTCCAGGAACCTGATAGTATTGTTCTCTCTTACTCTCTTTCCAGAATGGGTTAACTTTCTCATCAGTTACAGCTACATGTGAGGACCATGTACTTTCCCTCAGCCTTTCTAAAATAAAAATCTTGCCATCTATGGATCCTTTTTGCTTCTTGTGTTTATGTTTGTTCTCTTTCTTTCCTAAAGACTGTTTCTGGTCAAAGATCTTTCCTGCACTGAGGATCCCATAGGTTTATGCAGTGCTTCAAGTGGGCAGAGGGGCAGAATCTCTTCCCTCCACCTGCTGGCCACTCCTCTTTGGATGCAGCTCAGAATGCTGTTGGCCTTCTGGATTGTCAGGGCACACTGCAGGCTCATGCCCAGTAATATCCAACCCAAGAGATTGTCCACAAGGATTTCATTCCAGCTTCTTTCTCCAGGTGTGTCCCTGAACCCATAAGCCACAGGGAGTTATTGAATGGCACAGAAGCTCTGTGGCAGCTGCATCCAGCATGTGAAGATAGAGCTGCTTTTCTACCCCTTTCTGGCAGCTGGACTGAGGTTTAGAATTGATCCCTTGCTTGGAGAAATAGTTGAAGCTACAGCTATGCATCCTTTTAGTCTGTAGAAAAATGGGTTCACACCCCATTTCCACCATGCTCATGTACTTTATTTTGTTACAGCCAGTTGAATACTTTGAACTAGAAAACAGTCTATGAAAAAAGGCATATGTTCAATGTACATTTCGAGTTAATTGCAATTTGAAAAAAGCCAATAATTTAAGCCATCCTTGTGAACACCTTATGAGAGAACAACCAATTAGAGGTCTCGGAAAGGAAAGGAAAGGAAAGGGGAAAGAAAAGGGAAAAGGAAAGGAAAAAGGAAAGGAGAAAGGAACCATGCAGCACACCCAAAGAATTTTCAGGAAAACAAAAAAAAAAAGATACCAAGAACATCAACCAGTGATTAATTTTATCCTAAAATCCAAAAAGACAAACAATGAAAAGATGATGGTGATGTAAACTTTAGAAAGCATAAAGGCAAGAAGACTGTGAACTGTGTACATGGGTCATGTAAGATGAGGAATTGTGAAGGGCTGTGTGATACAGCAAGAGCGACTCAAGCAGGAAGTTCCACTTAGTGCAACCTTTAGTCTTTGGAATGCCTGGTTGCTTGGTGTTATCAAATCTTCATTAGGAAATCACATAAGACTTAGACAGGTAAGGTACTAGTGGTTCAGAAACAGTTTTCTGTTTATCTATAGGGTAAACCACTAGGACTGCCAATTCTTAGATACTTCCAAGGGCATGCTGATAACTACCTGAGGGGAAAGGATTTCTCTCCACATTGCATTACACAAAAATTAGATGCATTGTGAAACTTACAACTTCCTCTGAAATACTTTCAGGAAACACAAAGGAAGCAGGAAGCAGAACAAGAGGTGACTCTTAACCTAGTCTGGCTTGGCAAATCCAGCACCTCTACCAAAGTACAACATGTATCATTTATATATAATGTATTTGTTATACTTGATTAATTTCCCAAATTAACTTCCTATCACTTATTCATCATTTGACTCAGCATCCAAAGGTAAGCATCTTTCCTTAGTGTTACTGCTATGACTTTCTAGCCTAGAAGTTGAAATTCTCTAAAATGACAGCACTGGAATCTCTGAGACACAAACAGTGTCCACTCAGTTATCTCCTGGCACCTATCAGCTATTCATGGCTGCACTTTCCATCACATGACACCTGGCAGTTTGTTCTCTTCTAAGCAGGTTACATTCAGATATGATCTTCCTGAGTACCTGGTAAGGACCATCCATTCTTTGGAGACTACTTAATTGGTGTTGCCTTTAAGAAAGTATGTAGGGTCATTGGATGCTATTAAATTCTGGGAGATAACAGACAAAAAAGATAATTATAAAATGAAAATCCTGCCTAAAGAATTATGTCTACTTTGAGCCTCAAATGGATTTGTATAAATTATATTTTTCATAATTATTTTTAATGCAATATCCAAGTATTGTAAAATTATATATATTTGTATTGCTAGACTTAAAGTACAGCACCCAATTCTTGGTAAAAGCTGCTTCTAGTTAATACCTTCCTGCAAGTGCTACTAATCCTTGAGCAATATTCCATTCACCTTAAGGTGCAACTTAGCCTGGGTAATGACTAGTTCTTGCTGCTCTTCAATCCTGAGTAATCTTTATAGACACTCACAATCTCCTCCCTCTTCAGTACCGGTTTCTTATCTACTGAGGGAAAAACAAGAGTGAAAGCAATCTTAGACCATGCAGAATTAATGTAACCCCTGAAAATTCCATTTTCCTAAGAACCACTGATGCCAGACACCTGTTTAAAGGATATTGATTCTTTCTTTTTAACCTGAAACTCTATGAGTTTGTGCAGAAGTTGTTTTTCTGGAGAAAAATCATGTTTCTCTACATAAGAAACATTCACTTCAAGGCCAAGCTATGGGATTCCAAACAATTTGGCAGAAGTTATAAACAAACACTATGTGATCTGGGGTGAGCCAAGTGACACAGAACATCTAATTTCAAAATTCTGTCAGAGACATGGTCTGCTTAAGGAAACAGAAGGAGCTGGGCAGAGCATTTTTTCATTTCTGTTGCTGGGTGCCTTCCAGCGAGATATCCCAAGATATCATTGTGTCAAGGCTAATGCAGCTGTCTTGAGCTTAATAAAGAGGACCTTTTTTCCTCTAGTTTTCAATCTATTCAGTAGTCTTTCTGAAAAGACAACAGTAACAGCTGTTTATCAAAAGTAGTGCAACACAAGGTTCATGTTTTTTCAATTTTTTAAATCTCCCATTCAAACAATTGTTTTTCTTTAATTCTTGAAATTAAACCTGTATTTGCTGCCTAGAGCATCACAAATATTCACTTCAGACAGTGTGGAAAAACTTTCACCAACAGAAGAGGCACTAAGAAATGTACATCTATTTTGAAAGCTGGAATATAGTAATGAAGTGTTAGGGACAATTGAATTAAAAATATGGCTTTAACTGCTTCAATTTATTTTTTCTTTAGTTGGATGTCTTCCATGAGTACTGAAGTTTCCATATTTGAACCCTTTTCCCTGCACTGTCACTATGGTTATAGCTCTTCTGACAACTCAGGAGAGTTGTACAGCCTACAAAGTGTCTGAGCTGTACAGACCTGCACTGAAGCAGATCTTCACCTGACACTTGTCTCTACCTCAATAGCATCTATTCCAGGATCCACAGCCCACCTCACACCCTGCTTGAGCACACCACCCAATTTTTCCTTTTGAAGATCTGCTGCCACTGTAAGGAGTTCCTGTATTCCTTAACAGTAGTGAAAGATGCCGAAATCAGTAGGGATATCTTAGTTCAGCAGAACAACTTTGCTCTCACAGTTCACACCTCAAGGTCCTACCTTTGACACTTGAAGGGGTCTTTTCTGCTCTGAACCCCCTTGCAGGCGGAAGCCCCAGGGGGCACCTCCAGACAGAGTGATGAGCATTTCTTCTTCAGCTCCCATGATTTCTGTGCTTTAGATATTTTGTCTTCACAACTTCAGTACAGATTCCAGTTCTTAACAGGCAGAATCTTCTATTACCATATTCACAATTCACACCACCACTCTCTAGTCCCCACAAGGCCCTCTGCTTACTTTCTCCTTGAAGTTCACACACACACAAGAGTTGAGACTGTCAAGCCCAGCCTTCACTGCTCTTCTGGACTCTCAGCTGCTGCTCTGCCTATGATTAGACATTTGATTCTGCCCTTGGTAAGGGGCCAGAGTTGTCCTACACACGTGTCATGTCAATCTCACCCTCTGTGCCCCCCCGCATCCATGATGGATCTCTCACCGGAACGTGGCTGAAAATAGCACACCTCCTGTCTCTCCAGAGCTTTGTCTGACACTCTTAAAGCTGGAAGCATTTCAGTAAAACTTTTATTTCCACTTTGCATTCCAAATGCAAATCTTAGAGTCACTCAGTACTCAGGATCCATTAGTTTGAGTTTCAGGCAATGACATGTCACAGGCACAAACTCGTACAAATCAGGTGACAGCACCTGACCCTATGAATTGAACAAAACCAGCTTGCAATTAATGTGCTCTCCACTGCTATTTTCTCCATGCAGCTAGTGTCTTTACACAGCAGCACTATGTGCCTGCCCTGAAAGCCACAGGCAGACTGTAGACGTACTGTGCTCCCTCTGCAGCGTGCAGCTCCCTGACATCCCCTACATTCACTTGTAATACTAGACACTGGGACCAGAATAGCTGGGATTAGCTCCACACACAGGATTCACACAGTTCTCTGCAGGGCACTGCTTATATAGACTCAATGGCCAAGAGAGCCCAACCAGGTCATAGAATCATAGAATAGTTTGGGTTGGAAGGAACTTTTAAGGATCATCTAGCCCAATCTACCTGCAATGAGCAGGGACATTTTCAACTCTATCAGATTGCTCAGAGCCCTGTCCAATGTGACCTTGAGTGTTTCCAGGGATGGGGCAACTGCCACCACTCTGGGCAGCCTGTTACAGTGCTTCACCAGCCTGGTAGCTGTCACGATCCGTCTTTATGAAGGGGTTTCATGATGGTTCATGGATTTAATCTCAGGGTGCAAAAAACCAACACAGCACAGGGGATTTGCAGTAACAATCAAAACAAATGCACCTTTATTGAATGATCACAGCAAAATGCGATAGAGGGATTAAGGGAGAGAAAAAGATAGAGAGAGAAAAGAGAGAGAGAGAGAGAAAGAAGGGGCTATAGCTACCAAACCTAGAGACGAAGTCCTTCGGTCCAGTCCAGTCAAGGATCCACCTGAGATCTCGTTGGTGAGATCTCAAAATCTCTAGCTAACTCAGAGGGTTTTTTTCCTTATATCTAGTCTAAATCTACCTCTTTTCATTTAAAAGCATTACTCCTTGTCTTGTAACTATAAGCCCTACTAAAAAGTCTGTCCCCAGCTTTTTTAAAAATCTCCTTTAAGTATTGAAAGACCACAATAAAGTCTCCTCAAAATGTTCTTTCAGACTGAACAACCTCAACTCTCTCAGCCTTTCTTAGTAAGAGAAGCCTTCATCCCTATGATTATTTTCTTAGCCTCCCTCTTGACCTACTCCAATGGGTTTATGTCTTTCCTGTGCTGAGGACCTCAGAGCTGGATGTAGGTCTCTGGATGGAGTCTCACTAGAGTGGAGCAGAGTCTTTCAGTGGTTTTTCTTTAGGATCATGATAGACACGACCTCCTAGCCATCCCAAGCCAGGGAGTTATACAAGAGTTAAAGTCCATGTTCCCCCTTTCCTGCAAGGCATAAACCATCATTTTCTGTTAAGGTTCAGAGGACAAGCTTACCCTTACCTTTTCCTTATTCTGCATGTGCTTAGCTCTCAGTGACTAATATCCTTATAGCATAACATCCAGAGGATGTACTTTTGCTGTGATGCCATTGCTTGGTTGACTACTTCATTGCCACTACTATAGCACCACTCATCCGGTGCCATTGCATATTGCTGGCAACACAATCACAGAATCATCAAGGTTGGAAGAGATCTTTAAGGACATCAAGTCCAACCATCCACCCAGCACTACCACTGTAACCCCTAAACCACTAAATCACATCACCCAGCACCAGATCCTGATGCCTCTTAAACACCTCCGGGTTGGTGACTCCACCAAACTCCTGGGCAACCTATTCCAATGCCTGACCACCTTAACAGTGAAAATGTTTTTAATATCTAATCTGACTCTCCTCTGTCTCAGCTTTAGACTGTTTCCTTTTGTCCTCTCTGTAGCCACAGAAGAGACCAGTCCCCACTTCACAGCAATCTCCTTTCAGGCAGTTGTAGAGGGCGATGAGATCCCCCATGAGCATCCTCTTCTCGAGAATAAACAATCCCATATCCCTCACCCATTCCTGGAAGACAAGTTTTCTAGACCTTTCACGAGCCTTGTTACCCTGCTCTGGACACGCTCCAACACCTCAGTGCCCCTTCTGAAGTGAGGGGGCCAGTAGGGCCTGCTGCAGGCAGTACCTGAGGTGTGGCCTCAGCAGTGCCAAGTACGGAGGGACGACCACTCTGCGGCTGTTAGCAGGGAGTGAATAACTCTTTTGCAACTTGGCGCAGAACTGGCCCTGGTTGCTCCCCTGTCGCGGTCTTTCACAGGCCGCAGGTGGGACAGGCGGCCAAGGGCACCGTGGTCAGTGGTGTCCGCGGCTCAGCAGCGTTCGGCCGAGCCCCGCTCACGCCTCAGCTGCCCGTGCGGGCAGCGCTGCTTTGGGCCGCGCGAGAAGCGGCCCCGCGGCCCTCCCCGCAGCTGCAGTCACCGCCCGCCCCAGCCAGGACGTCAGGGGCCGGTGCCTCCCAGCGCCTGCGCCGCATCCGGGCCCCGGCGGGCGGAGCGCGGACGTGGCAGCGGCAGGCGGGGAGCGGCAGGCGGGGAGCGGCGGGGCGGGAGCCGGAAGTGGGCCCGGCAGTGGCGGCAGCGGTGGTGAGTGAGGCCCGAGGGGGCTCCGGGTGGCCGGGCCCACCGGTGGGGCCCTGCGGTGCCCGCTGCGGGCGAGCGAGCGAGCGGGTGGGCGGCATTGGGCCCGGCACCGCGCCCGGCGGTCCGGCCGCGGTCCGGAGCCGAGGCGGTGCCGCCGCTGCCGCTTCCTCCTCCGCCGAGGCCCGGTGGCACTGGTCGGGTGACGCGTCGGGCCCACCGTGCTGCGCGCCACGGGAGGCTCTACAGAGCCCCGGGGCTCCCCGGAATGCGCCCGGCCGGGAGTGTCCGCATCGCCCGCGGCCCGGCCGGTGCCGGCGGCCTGCGGAGCCGGGCTGGCTGCCGGCGGGGCCTGCACTTCCAGTGCCTGGGCTGCCCAGGACACCCGTCGGTGTCCCGGTGCGGTGCGGCGACACCCCGCGGCTGCGAGTCGGGCCGTCGGTCCGGCACGGAGAACCGAGTGCTGCTTTTTGGTCGGGGTGCGCCGCGAGTCAGATACCCCCCTCTGCAACCTCTCTAATCTCCTGTAATCCGCGGATCCTTCCCCTGGCGTTTGTGCTGGGCTGTTCAAGCTTTCATTCATTCGAGCTTTGCAAAGGATGGTCATTCCTGGCGCAGATCTGGCCTCTGGGATTGGGTGAATTTGGTAGTAAAACTTAGTGGTCGTGTGGTTGTGAGAAAAGGAAGAAGGAAAGTAAAGGAGATGGCATGATCGAAATATAAGTGTAGTCTTGAGAAGGTAGTTATGCAAGATGTGACTTGCTTTCCATGTAGATGGGGCTTTAAATGTGTTTTCTGTTGTTGGAATTTCACTCTTTCTGAGAAATGCTTTTGATGGAGTATGGTGAAACTTAGTTTCCTTTAGTTTGTTTGGTGGGTTTTTTTTGGAATGTATTGGTCTCTGAGAGGGACTACAAAACCATCCAAACTGGGCTGTAGTTGAAGTTCTTTTTCAATTTACTGGCTAATAGAAAGTAGTTGCTGGGACGTAAAAGAATTGCTTACACCTATGTCAGAAGTTATCCACAGGAAGTAATGTTTATACTGTCATTGAAAATACAGATTTTTTTTTTCCAGTTTGGTACTCAGTTGATTGTTAGCTATTAATGTGATAATTCCTTAAAAATATTTCTGGATCCATTTCTGTTACAGGATTATTATGTAGTCAACTTTACCAAATGTTGTTAGGAATGTTGGACAGAAATCACTATCTGAGGCATAACATGCAAATTCTTTTTTTGTTGTTTTATACAAACAGTGTAAAAATGGGAGATAACTAACTGATTTTGTATTAAAGTCTTTGTTTTTTATTAATGTGGAGTCTTCATGAGTAAACTTAGGGAACTCTCGCTTTAACATTGTTTTTCTCTTTCCCACAACGTTCTCCTAGAGTAGGTGTTCCAGCTAAGGGACAGATAGAAATATATGTAGCCAAAAGCTTCCAAGCTTTCCTCTTTAAAGGAGACTTACTTTCAATCACATATATACACTCTGTGAAAACATAAATATTTCTATCCATTTTTCATGTGGAACCAGTTCTTGCTAATGGAACTACTCTTTTTGGCTTGAAGCTGTGCAATTCAGGATTCTTTTACTGTTGTAGACAGAGTATGAAGAGGACATCAATATAAAGAATATATAATTGCTTCTTAATATGCTGTGACACTCACTCCAGGTTTTAATTTCATGGCTGAAAGCTGACTTATAGCAGTGAACAGCTATTAAAAAGATTATTTCTTTGATGAGTGGTTTGGTTCTTGTACTTCTTTGGAAGTTTTTTCCTGCTGTGGTAGGACTGTGTTATCTTTGTGTAACACTTATTATCAGAAGGAGGGTCAAAAATCAAAGGAAGAACTGATGGTTGGCTAAAGAAGGACAAGGTACAGAGTCACCAACAGTAATCAACAACAAGGTCTCTGCAGAAGAGAGGTGGATGTCTCTTTTTCTTTAGATTTGAAAAGATGTGCTAGGGATAAATTGTGAAGATAGAGCTTGTTTTATATGTTCAGCAGGATTCATTGTTAACATAGAAAGCATTAAAAGGCAGTATGAACTGGAAATAGGTATTAGGAAAAGCTAGTTGTGACCTTTTTTGTTTCTTGCAAGTGATGGAAATTGTGTAATGTGTATTTGTGTAGAGCAAGTCAGAGCACAGAGATGGCCAGTGTTACAATGTATGTGAAGAAAACTTGTTTTTTAGTCCTGTTCTATGTACTCCCTTTCTTCCTTCTGGCCTCTTCCCTAAATTTGAAACTGCTCATGTAGCTTTTTCTAATCCATTATGCTTGTGCAAGATTCACAGAAATGCTTCAGATTACTTCACTCATTGTAACGTCTGTACGCATGTATGTGGAGGTAGCTAGGAAACAGAGATCCTTCTCTGTGGTTTTGTTGATGCTGTATTGTCAGTGACTTTTGCCTCCCTGGGCTTGCTCTTCAGAAGCCGTGCTCATAGCAGAGCGTTTTTCAAATCTTTTCGTAGAGCTTTATTACAGTGATAGAGATACCAATCAGTCCCACCAGGAGACTTGAGTCAACAAAGTATGAAGTGTTCTTGAAGTAGAAATCTGGTGGTGATGGCAGGGGTTGGAAGTATTGGTAGTTTTAAGTTTAGGTCAAGACTAAACTGGGTTTTTTTACTTGTGTACTGTATTGTACCTTGCCCAGGATGATGAGTCAGCCTTACAAAACTGGGTTTAATGTGGCCTTCTTTAGACTAATATGGAAGTGATCATACCTTGGATTCACTTTGAAAACTGTGTCTTATACTTTTTGTGAACTGTTAAAACAAATGTTTCTGGCAGTAACTCAAAATGCATAGATGAAGAAGATGTTACCTGTGGTGTAACAAGTTGAGAATCTGCAAAAGAAGGAAGAGAGAGTGCCACAGATTACAACCAGATTGGAGTGGATTCCAGTATTGCCTTTTGGGTTGATTTGGACAAATGTGTGGGAGGCATTTGTTACAATGGCCTGCCAGCTTACGGATTAGTTGGCAGTTCCTGACTTCTAGGACACGAGTTTGTTTTCCGAGATGTTCTACAGAAAAAAACCCCACCCAGTAATTTTTTATATCTGAAAAGAACCAAGTGTTCCATGAGTGCTCGTAGAAGACCTAGTCAATGAAACAAAAGCAAGGACATTTCCCTTTCTGAAGAGTGCTGTTAGCTCCAGAGTCTAGGTCTTTGTAAGAATAGCAAAACCTTGCTGTTTCCAGAAAGTTGCAGAACAGAAACATTAAAAGTAGTGTAGGCAATACTCTGAATTACTGATGCTCTCCTTCTATCCCATCTTTTGGAAATAGTTTTGATTTTTGTGTTAAGTTAAATATTTCCTTCGTGGCCACGTGGTTGACTTGGGTTATGTGGTTTTTTTTGTTGTTGTAGGTTTGGTTTTTTGTTGTTTGTTTTTTTTTTAAGGTATCAGTCTCCTCAGAAGTTGAAACAAACAGGCTTTTTCTTTCTCTGGGACCAGTAAAAAAAAAATTACTTTCTGAAGGAAAGTAATTTTGCTGTATGCCTTTCCTTTAGAAAGTGAACAAGAACTGATGAGATCAAGCTTTTCAGTTTCAAAAGGGAGTTAACAATGAATGCATACTATAAAAAATGATGAATATGAAGTTTTCAGTGATTTCGGAGATTTGCTCATTGAAACAAGCTCATATGAATCACTAGGTTTTTTTTTAAAGCACGTCATAGAAACTTCACTGTGGTCTGATTTGTTTGGATACTAAGTAATCTTGAAGCTATTGTAAAAATTTAGATATTCAGCACCTCCTACATTATTCCTGTGTATTTTCCTCCCATCAGTTCATTACTGATCCTCACTGCTTGTCTGTCTTGTACAGCAGTCTTCTCGTGTAATTGTGGCTTTGTAACTGTGCTGAGCAAAACTTCATGGTCAGCTGCCTTTATACAGAGGAATAGAAAATGGTATAGAGTGACTGCTTCCTGCTTTGCAGGAAAATTGTTGTTTATGGTAATGACCACTTGTCATAGGCTTTTTTTCTCTAGCATCAGTCCTGCTTATTTGAGCTTTGTATTGTAACTGCTGAGTAGTAATATGGTGTCCAACACCATGTGTCAGTATTATGTTTGGCTTAGTTTTGGTAATGTGTTGCTACGTGCAAAGGAATATCCTCAGCATTTTTATCCAGTGAAGTGGCCTGTTATCTCCATTTCTCTCTATCTGGGAAATGTATTGTTTCTGTCATTCTCCCTACCCCAGCCACCCTTCATGTCATAAGACAGAGCATGAAATTCTCCCTTTCTCCATATCTCTTCAAGTGACCAGGTTCTAATTTACACAGAGATGTTTTTTGAGTGGAAACAAAATGAATGTTTGGTACAAATAACTTGTACTGGGGAAGAGGGAAAACAGACTACCTCAGCGACAACTGTCTTCCCCCTTCTTAGAGGCAAATACTCTTGGTCCTGCCTTATGGTATTTCACATCAGTGATGAGCAAGTGTGCCACAAGCCTTATGTTCAGAGCAAATTGGGCAACAAAACAATGAAGCAGCCTTGTCCACAGCTTCAGCACTGGACTTGTTCCTAAGTCTCCCTCCTTGACCCTCTGCCAGTGTAGAGAAAGTAATAGCTTGTGCTGTGGTGGAGGTGAGCCTGTGCTGGCTGGCACATGGGCTGGCTAAAGGTCTGAGGTGATCTGTCTTTCAACTGGGACACTGAATTAGAACCATCTTGTTTGTGTAGCTACTTTTTCCACAAAAGTGTAGGAGATTATCTCAAAACTCTTATTTTCTGTAAGATGTGCATTAAATCAGCTTACCTCTCAGTTTTGGTATTGAGGAGAGAGCAACAAGCTACAGATATCACCTGCTCAGGCAGGAGGCACTGATATTCACGTGAGGAAGGGAAGGCTGAAAAGGGAATAGTAAAAGATCATCAGGGGAGATTACTGAGTACGCACTCACAGCAGTAAGTCACAAGTGGTTTACAAGAGACTTGCTTGAGTTCTTATCCTATTGTCCTTTAGAAAATCAGGGGAAAAAGCGTGAAAGATTCATCTTCTGCCCTGTAGTAATTCCTAGTTCAAGCATTAGACCTGTTCAGGGATTTCTGTAGGTCCAGCTTGTGAAAAGTGTCTTTGTGGTTATAGCTCAGGAGCTATCCTGTGGAATACTGCTACTCTGCGGCTCTTCCTGGAGGAGAGACCTGTTTGCAGGAGCAGTGACCAGAAGCCAGGTTTCTCATCCAATCCAATAAGCAGGGACAGGAAGAAGAGAACAACACAGTCTTCCTTCCTTGTCAGAAAGCCCTGCCCAGATGTTCCAAGATGTGCCAGGTAGAGGAGTCCTCTCCTTGGGTTCTTCCTTGCTGGTACTCCCCCCTTTGCAGGAGGGACTCTCTTGCTGTACTGTTTGTACAGAACAGGAGGTGGCTGAGGGTAGGGCTGTCATTGCAGTGTGGTCACACTGATTGCCTGCCTAGGCAGTAAGAGGTTAACCTTTCAGGGAACTCGGGAAGGGAGCAGGTCCCAAAGTCCAGACTTCCTGCCCACATGGCTGCTCAGGTTAGACTGTTTTGCAGAACTAAGTCAAAGGTAGTGTGGGAAGCCAGAGTTTTTAGAGATTACACATTATAAACGTGACAGTAAGAGAGTAATCATGTTTAAAACCACTGCAGGCTGATGAAGAATTGTCATGCTCTTGTAAGCTGTTGCAAATTGCATGTTAACTTTCAAGAGCAAATTACCTGTAAATATTTAAGAGGAGATCTTTTTCTAAACAAAAGCCCTATCTTTGCCTTTATACAGTTTGGAGAATAACAGTGTAAAACTTCATTTATTTCCTTTCATAAAAGTTTAAAATCTAATTTCAGAGTAAGTACTCTTAGCATTGACATTTGTCATGTTTACTAGCTGTAGGAGGTTAAATGTAGTTTTTATGTTATGTGCTAGCTTTCTTTTGTAAGTAATTAAATCTCTCTATTATGATATATGTATTTTTCCTTTATGGTCTGTATGAAAGAATTTCTTCATGTGGATGATTCTTACAGAGCTGTAGTTCTTCCAGTGGCTTTGCTGTACAACTGTGGTGTCAGTTGCTGAAATAATTCTTTAGCATCATATTTTTGGTAATGTGAAAAACCAATCGTAGCATTGTTTGGCATGTGCTGATCAGAGCGCTTTGGGCTTTGATACCTGATTGAGTTAAGCTACAGATTCCTGGTCAGGCTTTGCTTCTGGTGGCTGTTGCGCCCCTGTCTCCTCTGTCTTGAAATTTACTTTGTATCTTTAATGCACAAGTTCATCATAGAGTTTGGAGAAAAATGTAAGAGCAGCATTAGTTATTTATTTTACTTTTGCTTTGCATTTTTATATTAACTGATGGTTTTTAGTGAATAATTTAATTGCCCTAAACATATTTCTTTAGTGTTAGTGTAGGTAGTCTCAGCTGAAGAGGCTAACAGTGACATGGAGTGTCTAAAGAAGTGCAGGTGGTGCAAAATATTCTTATGAGGAACACACCATGAGGGAATCTCCTGCCCCTGAAGTAATCTTCTTGCTTCTCCACAAGTGAAAGGCACTGTGGGTTATCTGCCTGCTTCCTGTTGTAAAAATTGCCTCTTTGGTTTGGGGTCTTACAATAACAGTTTTGCTTTTCTTATTATAAAGCTAGTCAGTCTCTTTATACAGTTAGTTAGGGGAGTTGGGAATCTGTTAAGCAAAATTTCTTGCAAAAGTTTGCTAAGAAATGTCTCTCCTGCCTCTGACACTCTTTTTCAGGTGTTATACTTTGGTAAAACTCCTTTAGTGCCATCTTTGCCTGTAATTATTTTCCATTTTTAATACCTTTCCTAGGTGAAAATTTTGCTTTTGGAATATCTTTGTTTTCTGAAACGTATGTATATAGCAAGGACTTTAAATCATCTACTGCTAAAAAAAGGCTACAGCCCCCTATGCTGGTCCTGTTCTAGAGTCCATCAAACACTTCAAGCAGCTGCCTTTGTGGATGGTGAAGCGTGCTGTTTGTAATGAGGAAACATGATCGAGTAAACTAACACAGTGGTGACAGCTGAACTTGTTTGGTGTTATTGAAGTGTTATGTTAAGGGATCACTCATCTATATCATGAAATGTGTTCTCTGTTGGTCTGATTCTGTGAGGTGGAAGTAGTTTGAAAGGTTTCTTGGAAGCTTGATAATAATCTGCTATGGAATGGCAAATGATGGTATTTCTATCTAAGGTGATAATCACAGGTCTAACTAGTATGAAATGCTGACTAGAAAACATAGCTTCTGAAAGTACTGTTTTAAATAGCTCTTGTAAAGCATTTATCTGACTTGCTGTGCAAGAGTAAGTTATCATTAATGTTTTAGCTTCCCAAGTATCTTAAGATCTCTCACTTATTTGAAAACACTAGGGAAGCTGACCAGTTTGGTTTTATATCTGCTTAAAGTCGTTTTTCCCCCCCTTTTTGCAGGTGAGGTTAGGTTGGGGATGTGAATACAATGAGTGTAAACCAGCAAACTCACACGGGGCCTCCTTACGGGCAACCTCAGCCTGGATATCAGGGATTCCAGCAGCCTGCCTACGGGGGACAGTCATTGCCAGGGGCTCCTCAGTCGCAGTACGGAGCTTATAATGGGCCGGTGCCAGGATACCAACAGCCAGTCCCTCCACAAGGTACTGCTCGGGCAACACTTACTGATTGATAACCTGTCAATTATGGCGTGCTTGCAATTTTTGCTGTATGCTTACACAATGTCCTATTGCTGTATACAATATCCTATTGTAAGTCTTCAAGGGTTTTTTTGTGGTAGTGATTATCTTTTTTCCCTGTGTAATTTGCATGATGCTAAAAATCATGTCAGCCCATATTCTGAGGTTATTGTGCTGTTTCTTGTCCAGTTTAGTAGGGTTTACTCTTTTGGTAGGTCATAAAATTAACATGTTGAGAAACAGCCTGCTTTTTTTCTCTATGTCCATGTCCCTGTGTTACTGAAACACCTGACTAGAAGAGTCTTCTATGGTGAGGTTATGTTGAGAGGCAGCAGTTAGGGACTGGAACAGATTTATAATTGAGACTGCCTTACATTATTATATAGAAATATCTGCACTCTATCCTGAAAGATTGACATACAACTCTATGTAAAAAGTGTATTTCAAGCTATTTTCTCTAATGCCTTTAAATTCAATATAAAGTTTGTGGGTGTGGGGTAAGCTAATGTATTCTAGAATTTCACTGATTCTGCAGGATCCTATCCCTTGTTATTTTTGTCAGTTAAAAAAAATAAAAGTAATTCAACTTTTGTTTTCCTGTTTTCAAAAGAAAGTCCGACTCTAATAAAGAACTTTGTGAGTCTTGGTTTTCAATTATGTTGATTGCTTTGGCAAATCAATAGTGTCTTTAACATTTGAAATGTAGAGGAGAAAATACTATTGCTTTGAATGCAAGTATGTCTGCCTTTTCAGATCACAGGAATGAATTCAGTTTTGCTAAAATAAGCACAACATGAACTTGAAAATACTTGTTTACGTTTCAGATGGGTGTTCTAAGGTAATTAGGACTGTGCTGGTCGTGTTAATTGTCTCTATTCCCCCCTGCAAGTACATTTTCAATCTTTTGCAACTTCTCAAATTTTGACTCAGACTCAGTGAGAAGGATAGAGCAATTGAAGTGCCTCTAGTTGTCTTGAAACTAACAGAAGTGGGGCACTGAAATTTGGGTGCTGAATAATTGCACTGTTGGATTTTTGTCTAGAGTTAGTAGAGTAGCATAGTAAAAGAGTTAAGTGGTGTGGTGTGATAGAAAATAGCTTATTCAGATGCTCCATCTTCCTTTTCTTTCCTTAATCCTCTTCCTCCCATGCTCTCAATGAATTTCTTCTAACAGCACTTTTAATCAAAGAGTTTTGAACTAATTTCACAAGGGGTTTGAATTCCTCTGAAAGTAATGAAAATCATCTCTGAGTGGAGGAAGGAAATGCTGCTTCCTGGGAGAGCAGAGGCAGGGCTCAGCCATTGAGAGCTCTGTCTGACTGCTTGCTGTAGCCAGCAACTAAATCCTGTTTTCTGTCCAGTGATTGGACCTGCTTTAGTGAAGGAGAGAAGGGGATTCAAGAAGAACAAAAATTGCCACAGATTTGGAAAAGTTGCATCAGTGCAGCTATTTATAAAAAGAGGCTTTAGTTGTAACCAGTGTGAAGAATGATTAGAGTGTTTGTGAAAAGAAACTGATGAGCATCTTCTATCACATACTTCAAGAATTTTCAGACTTCACAAGCCTGAAAAGCATTGCTTTTTAAGGGAATTAACTTTTTTCTTCTAGATTATTTATGGTTTGCCTTTTTTCATTTTGGGACAGCTCAGTAAGGACATACCTAGATATCTTGATAACGTTCATATAAACCTGTGCTAATTAAAAATGCAGATTTTGTGCCAGTATTGATTAAAAGGTGGTGTGACACTGAGGGCAACAAGGTGGTCTCATTTGAACAACAAAACTGTATAGCACTACTCCAGTAGTATCTCATGTACTTTATTGTTGTTATCAGACAAAGGCCATCCATAGTTTGTGGGGATTTTTTTCCATCTTTTTTTCTGCGACCATCATTCCTGGACTTAGTAGGCTGTATTAAGGAAATCTCAGTTGTCAGGCTGTGCATTTTAGACCTGCTGTTTAGGATTCCTATCTTTAGAAGAAAGAAATGTAAAATTCAGAGCCTTACACAACAGCCAGAGGTTGACCTGTCAGTGGCTGCTGAGTATGAAATCCCTGTGGAAGAAGGAGTCAAACGAATGTCTGTCATTATCAGAGACAGCAGACAGGTTAAAGTAAAAATAGTGACAGTTATCCTTTCCACCACCGCCTCCAACACATTATGTTTACTGCAAGTCTTTGTGGCAAGACCTATTGTTGCTGTACAATAGAAAGGAGAGAGAATTAATTTCAGAGGCAGAAATTTAGGAAACACTGAGGGGTAAAGGGAAAACTGCCAGTGTTATTCTATAATTTCAAAGTAGTTGTCTTCGGGATTTATTTTTAAAATAACAGTAAAATTGCCTGGGGAACCGAGTGGAGAAATGTTAGGAGTCGGTACCATCCTTAGTCAGGGAGTGTTTTGCTACTGATTTATGTGACAAACCCTGACTAACTAAGTGGAATCATGGGAATGCTATGGCAGTGATGATAGCTGATGATAGTCTTTTTGAGGATCAGAAGTGGAGTGCTGTGGTGCTAGCTGAAAATAGCTGCTTCTTGCTATGAGAATATTGAAAGAAGCAGGACAATTTTGCCCCAGTCCTTTAGTCAGTCTATTGGTTTCCTTCAGATGAGGTCATGCAGTTGAAAGTGCAAACACAATTATCTGAATACCAGTGACCATTAGGCTGTAGATTGTTTTATATAGGCTTGCTTTATGAAAATGTTAACACTTGTAATATGTCAAGAGTGCATTTGTAATATGTTGTGCATGGTAGAAGAGAGGGAGTATAGCTTCAAGAGCAAGGTGGTAGATGACATTAATTTTGTGTATGAGATATTTTCTGGACTGCAGACTGTTCTTAGCATTGGAAAGGCTGTCTCTCAGTGCTTTCTCTCAGGCTTTATTTACTGGTGTATTCTGTCTTTCCAGGTTACTTTCCTTCCTTGGGGTTTCCTTCGAAGGGCTCTCCTGTATCTCTCAACTCTGACACTTCTCTTGCACCTAATTTCATAGGTAAATGGTGTCCTTTCTGTGGGAGTGTTTGTCTGTGTTGCTTCTTCTGTGCCAAGTTCCCATTTAATATGGGTACTTATCTCAAAGGTTGGGTACCTGATTGTTTAGGCAGAGGTGGATGGGACATTTCCCAATCTATTTGTAGGCAGCATTCCAGAAGCATAAATAGGAATGAAGAAATAACCCTAGTAGAAATCCCTTATGCATGCAGATTCATAGATAAAACTTGTGACTAATGTTTTCTGAAGTCTGATTTTAAAACCTGAATTGACCCATTCAGGTTTTGTCAGGTGCAATCCTTAGTTTTAAAGAATTCAGTCTCTCCCTTGAGAGGGAAGGTGAGGTTTGAAATGATAGCATTGCAAAGAAGTGAAAAATCTCTGCAAACTACCAGGAGATTGTTACTGGAAGTCATGAGATTTGTGTAACTTGTGCTTTCATTTAGGGGGAAAAAACAAGTCTTTAACTTCCTTGGCTATACTTTGAATCCAAGGTATATGTTAGGAACAATTATTTTTCCTAAAGTTGTGACTTGAAGAATGAAGTATCTTTTTGCAACTAGCAATCAAAATGTAAGAAATGCTACAAGAGACCATATTGTACTTTTCCTTTTATCAAACTAGTGGTATTTTGGAAGAGCTATTTCTAGAGGTGTTGATTTGTTTAGAAGGGTGTCAAAAGACAACCATATAGGCTCAGGCTTTGAGGAAAATCACAGGCATTTCCCATTTTGCTGTAACGAGTAAGAACATCACAAAGATGTTGAGGATTTGTCAAGAATAATGAATCTTAGGCTAATAAACCACTAGATACCTATACCTATTCTGGTGATTTCTTTTTCAGTGACTGTTTGAGCAGTCTGTAGTAAGTGTGATAGAAGTATATTTATGATGAGAACTAGAAAAAAATACTTACAAAGCTTTTCCTGAAGCACATATTTGTCAAATGGTATGCCTGTTAAATTTGGGGGTGGGGGAATTTAACTTAATGTATATTAGAAAAGTGTGTAGGGTCCCTCCAGAAATTGGATTAAATATGCCTTCAAAGACAAAAGATAAGACGACCAAACTATTCACATGTACTATCAAAGGAATGCATTGGAAAATAGATGAGAGGTATCACAAAAGAAATTCAAAAGAAATAACATACATTCAAAAGAAATAACATAGTTGGAGATCAGGAACTGCTTAGCTAGAGGAACAGTGAGATGAAGGTGCTGTAACAGTAGTTTAGAAAATATGAGATTAATGAGATAAAAGTATATAAAAATAATAAATGTCTTTAGGAGTAATTAAATCCTGTCTCAAAATGAAGAACAGGAGGATGTTTAGTAATAAATAAAGAAACCCAAGAAAAATTATCAGTTATTCATACAAGGTCTAGTTAACTCCTTCCTTGAATTTTCATTCCCAGGTTTGCTAAGAATTGGATGTAGTAGATAAGATAAAATATATGAGTTAAAACCTCATGCTTTAGGGTATATATGGTACTGTAGAATTGAGAAATGGCTCCCCTTATTTCCTATTTTGTAATGATTTCTCACAAGAAGGTTGCAGAATCCCTTTGAAACTTGCCATGCCAGTCACTGTCAGAGTGACACAAGAATGTGTATGTGTGGGCCTGGTCTCACAGGGCACTTTTAGTCATCTGTACTTAATGATACCCTATATGTGAAATAGGTTCCCTGGTGGTTAACAGTCATGGTCAATTGTTCTAATTACCAGCATTGTTAATATAGTTTTATTAAAAGGGACGTTTATATGCTCTTTTTTGGAAGTAAAAACTGCAGTTGGTCTGCTAGTATTGTATCCAACATTTTGTGGTCTGTGGAAAGACTGGTTTCTGAGGCAAATATATTTGGTCTGTGACTGAACCAGCTCAGTCTGAAAGAAAGATGGGAAAGTATTTGTGTTAGCCTCCAAGCTTGAGAGGCTGGAAAGAATGGTCTGTGGTGGCCCCCATTATGCTATATATAAATGCAGTAGGCCTTGTAGATTTTGAAAATGGAATCTGCTTGCATAGCCTGCTTACCTTTGAGGCAGGGAAAACTGACTTGTAATGGACATTAGATTCCACTGAATACTCTTGGTTTAGATAAAAATAATTGGACTTGGAGGGGAAAGGATTCAGTACCTTACTGATGAGATTTTTTTTTTTCTTCATAAAAGATGAAGCTGTCTTTTGAAAACCATCCACAGCACATATTTTCTGCTTGATCTGTGTGGAGATGGTAACTAGTGACACTGACTAAAAATATTTGTACATAAATTATTTGTTACTCATGGACTATTGTTATAGCAATTCTGCACTTGAATTTTTCATGGCAGTTGGTTCAAGCCCTTGTTTCTATAATTTGTGATGTTTTAATATTTTTTCCTTATGTTTGTAGGTTCATTAAGAGCCCCACCAACATCTGGAGCTCCTCCTCCAGCCTCTGGAGCATCTCATCCTTCTGGCCATGTGGCATACAGTCAGTTTGAACATGGAGATGTGCAGAATGGAATTCCAGCCTCAGCAGCCCCAATGCAGAGGTGCATATGAGAAGAGTGAATTGTAACAAATTCCCACCTTGGCATACTCATGCTAGGTCTAGACTTTTTAGATCTAAATCAAACTAAGCACTTCAGGGTTTTGCAGGACATTGACTTTTTTCCTTGTTATTGTTTTGGAGCAATGTTTTGCCACAGGGGTATTCATCAGACAGTGAGTATATCTGGAGATGAAAAACTTGTGAAAGGATGTGAGCAGATGTCAATGATGAAAACCTCTTCTCCTCCTAAGACATTCTTTGTGGTTTTGGTTTTCCTCTAAAAAAAATCAGTTGCATCCACCCAACTGTAGTATTTGTTCCTCGGCAGTGTGAAATGATCTCTGGAGCTTGTGTCAGTCTTTACTGAATAATTTCTTAGTATTGATTCTGGGCCCTCTTCTGTCCTTATGGATCCCTGAGTTACTGTCATCTAAAGCTCTTCAACATCTTTTCCAGAAAGATACTGCCATTACCTCTGTGGTGAAAGTGGCAATAGTCCTGGAGAGTTCAAATGTTTTGAGTGGCACAACATTTTTACATAGCTGTGCAGGCCTTACTGTTGCTCACCCTATAGACTCTATGCAGTGTTTCTGATTTGTTGTGTAAACTGAAATGGAATTAATAAAAATACAGAATTTGTATTTTAAGAGCTAATAGATTTATTTGTTTGGAGAAAGGGATTCAGATACAGGCAGAATATGTAATTTTTTTCCAAAACTGAGCTACAGTGTTTCATGTAAATATCTGAGACCCAGATAGTGTTTATGTGCTAGAAGAATTTTAAAAGGCACGGGGAATTGTAACTTCTTCTATAATGAGGAATCACTCAGTTTGTCATCTTTCCTCTCAGGCCACCTGCTTCTCAGCCGTTTCTGCCAGGCTCAGCACCCACGCCTGTCAGCCAGATATCTACGTTCCAGCAATATGGGCCCCCTCCAGGCAGCGTGCAGCAGCTCAGGAATCACATGGCAGGGATGACAATTGGCTCTACTGCAGCCTCTGCTCCTCCTCCAGCTGGACTGGGCTATGGTAAGGTTTCCTGACTACTGAAGTGTGCTATTGATTTTCATTTTTGCTAGTATTTCATAAAAGATTTTTCTTGTCAGTGATTCATTACCATATATATGGTTGTGGGAATTCTCTGGGTGTTGATGTCTGCCATAGTAAGCAGTATTTTTCTTAACTAATAAGGTCATAATTGGGGAAAACAGGACTGAGACTATTGCAGGGAACAGTGCTGGCACTGCTGGACGTGGATAACAAAGGAGAGTAATAGCATTGGTCGTCGACTAGGTGAATCTTGTGAAACACTGAAGAGTCTACCCCTAAGTCACCTGTTGGAAAGTCTACATGTCTTGCCACTGTTGTATGACAGCCCAGTCAAAAAAAAAAAAGGGCCCTGTAAATGTAAATCACAGGGCTGAAAATACTCTGAATGATTGGGTATGGGGCTCTGCTAGAAGTCAAGAAGACACTCACTTAAACAGTAGAAACTGAACTGAGATACTTTTTGTTCTATGGTATTAGTTCTACAGTCTCATTGCTGTAGATTAGGGGACTTTTTAAATTGATGACTAGAGTTTTGGTTTTATTATGTGTAAACTGGTTTGACTATTTAAAAATTGTTTTGCTAAAGTACTTTTTAACAAGCATCTTGTAAGACAGATTTTATAGGAAAATTAGGAGTAGGTAGGGGATACAGATTTCCTTGGCCTTTTGGTAGCACATTTGTCAAAATTATTCTCAGAAATAGTACAGTGCTACATACAAATGGTGCTAGTTTCATGCTATTAAAACCACAAAGCTCAAAACCATTCTTGATCTACAGGCTCCCACTGAGTGTGGGGTTTAAGACAGAAACTTAGTTCAGAAAATCTATGGATAGACTTGTGGTGGTTCATGTTTTGCATATTCCTGGCTTTGTCCTTTTTTTTCTGGCCCTGAATCCTGAAATATATTCTGATTATGTAAAATAAGTAGCTCAGACTTTGAGAGAGAAAGCAATGAAAGAACTATTGAGTTTCAGATCCACTGAAGGAATTTCAGCTCTCTGATCAATCTAGGAGAATGGTCATTTAGGATTTATCTCTGCCAGTACTGATAAGTTCATCTGAAGATGAGAAAGTGGTAGATTTACTCAGGTGATCTGGAGCGAATGGGTTTTTCTTGCATCTTAATTGTCTTGAGGATAGAAGAAAATGATGTTATATCTTTTTTTTTCTTACCGGCTCCCCCAGCATCGGTTCCTCCAGTCTCAGGAAGCGTCAGTGCAACGGGATCTGGTCTCTACACACCTTACAGTGCGAGCCAAGGACCCCCTCTTCCCAGTGTGTCCCAGGCTCTTCCTGTGGCACAGCCTCCATTTCCTGGTCAGACAATACCAACTCAGCGCCTGCCTGCTCAAGTTCCTGGTTTTACCCCACCTCCTCCTTCTACAGGGGTTGGACCTTCCTCTTACCCTCCTACCACAGGTGCTCCAAGGCCACCTGCCATGCCAGGCCCACCACTGCCTGGGCAGACAGTTGCTGGACCACCATCCTCCCAGCCTAATCATGTTTCCTCACCACCACCTCCATCAGCTATGGCGGGGCTGCACCCTGGGCCTCCCATGAGTGGTCTTCATGGACCACCTCCTCCCACTCATCCTCCTCAGCCAGGATACCAAATGCAGCAGAATGGTGAGTATTCCTAGTATAGGAATTTTAAGTTAAGTATTCTCTGCATGCTGAGAACTAGATTTCACGTTGTCACCTATGGGCTCCTGGCTGCACATTAAAACTTCCTTCTTGTTTCCCTGTGCTCGTGTCTGAGATAATAATTGTGTGTCATTCTAAGATATTTTATAATACAGGTTTTAATCAGATTAATGTAACTAAAAAAATTCTAGCTTACTTGGCCAAAAAGGTGTTTAGCAATTAGTGCCATAATACTACCAGAATTTGTGATCAGAATTTTATTATGGACTCCAATTTGTTGTCTGCAACTTCACCTGTTCAAAAATAGACATTGGAAATAGTGAAAAGCCTTATTTTATATTTTTAAAATTTGTGGCCACTGTGCATATGCAATGTGTGTGAAAGGAGTTGTTAAACGTTGAAAAAGGAGTTGCTGTGTTTTCTCCTTAAATTTGCATAATCATATTTTTCTCCCTTGTAGAACCTTGCACATCTTAAAAGTAAGACCAGTTAAGCTTTCTGAATTAAAACCAGTTTTGGCTGGTTTTTAATCACTAACACTTAGAGATAGCTGGGATAAAATAATCATGTGCACTGAGAATTCCATCCCTCATGCAGCTTTGCACAGCTGGACAGGTAAATTACTTTAAAAATCTGTTAAAATTCCTATGAACTGTAAAAATAATAATGGGTTAAATCATGTTCTTTGTAAGTGATTGGAATGGTGTAAAATAATATGAAATGGCTTCAGGTAGTTACAAAACAAAAGAGAAAATCACACTGTAGCCTATTACTGTAGTTTCAAACAAGCCAAAACCACCCAAGGGAACTCCTTGCATATCTTTAATTTGAAGAATTAGGGGTCATCCACTCACTTATTTGGCTGTTCTGTCTGTACTTTCCATTAGACAGTTCTTCAGGTAAATATTCATAGTGCTTGATCTTAATGTGCATTATAATCAACAATTACAAACTCTAAAACTACTTACAGTAGTGTGCTGGTTTGGGCTGAGGTGGAGCTGATAGAGTTCAGACTAAAAGCCTCTGTTTCCTTAAGTCTAGTTTTGTGGATTGTTGATAGAGATATACCAGTCTAAGCTGAAACACTGTGATAAATATGTTTAATCATAATTAACTGAAAAGCACCTGACTTTAATTTTCTTGAGGTTTTTTTTTTTAATAGTGGCAGGAAATGGAAGTGCCAAATGAAGAAATGCCTAGTATTAAGGCACTGTTTGATTTTTTGTTCTTTTCTTGCTAAGGTTCCTTTGGACAGATGAGGGGTCCCCAGCCAAACTATGGAGGAGCCTATCCAGGAGCACCAAATTATGGAAGTCCCCCTGGACCACCACCTCCACCGAAACGCTTGGATCCAGATTCCATTCCTAGCCCTGTAAGCTTACTTGTTCTTACCAGTGTCAACTCTTCTGTAGTGTCTTTGCATAGGACAACTGACAAAGAGCAAAGCTGAAAACAGGTTTCTCATTCCAAGGAACATCAGTCTTTTTTCCTGCTTGTGTTTCTCTCTCCTTCCCACCTTCAGTCTTCTGTGATGAATAAGCCCAGAGGCAGTATTTTTCTTGGTGACTAAAGAATGGCACTGCATATGGAAATCACTGCTCTAATTCCTCAGGTCTTTTTTGTACTGTGTTATCTTTTGAGGATCCTTGAGGGCTTTGATTAAACATGTTTCTCCATTTCTGGATTCTTACATAATGACTTTCCAAGGTGAACTAATTCCGGGTTTTGAGGTGACAGTCTGTGAACTGTGTGATTTATGTTTAAAGTATGGTTAGTAGGAGGTGATTGTAGTGCTTTTCCTATAATCTGTCAAAAAGCTGGTTTGTGTTTTTTTGGGTCATGAAGTCATGATGCTACATCAGTCAAATATGGACAGCTTTTCAAACTGGGATTGTCTTTCAGAGTGGAGGTTCTGAGACAGGATAAGCAGTTATATGTAATGGTTACCAACATTGAGTAGTATTACGCCTGGTGGTATTGTTGCCACTAGTCAGTGCTGTTCCTTCTACTGCTCTTGATGCTGTTTCAAAACTATGAAATAATATAGTCTTAAGTTAGATCAGAACTGATGTTATTCAGAAGGTACTTCTATTTAAAAAAGATTTACCTATTTAGATTCCAGGTTTATGTAAAGCTTACTACTGGATTTTTTTCATAGAATATAAGTCTTTAATTGCTTGTCTGCCTCTCTTCCACTAAATGAAATCTCAAATGGCTTGTGTCAGTTGCCTTCATGTTAGCATGTTCTTAAAGCATAAATCCTCAGTTTCTAACCAAAATTAGCAGGTGAGCCACTGCCTTCATTAGCAAGGTGTTCAGAGCCAAGCCCAATATCCTGGCAAGACTGGTTTTGGGATCAGTGTATGCTGCAGAAGCTGATGTCCTGTTGCATGAACCAGTATCTAAATCTATCTAATTCCAGTGCTACAGGTTTGGGTAGAGAGAAGTAACACTGTTACTTTTTGGTTTATTATTCTCTCTTTTTTTTTTTTTTTACACTCTTTATTTCTTATTAAAAAAAAAGCAACTTAATGAGCTGCCACCCCAGCAGAAACCCAGGCACAGAATAGACCCAGATGCAATTCCTAGTCCAGTAAGTGCTGTATATATGTCAATTGTAGACTGTGTGTTGGTGACCATCTGTGCATGCCTGAAACCTGAACTTCACCTTGCTAACCCTCCATCATTAATCTTTTACCCTTTCCTTGCTGTCTTCTGCTTGCCTTATCAAAATGAGTAACATTACACCACATGAGGCTGTTAAAATCTACTGTGATGAATGGTGAGGCAATAGAAAGCAGTGTTTCAGAAACAGATCATGAAGAATGTCTCCCCTTCACTTTGTCTGAGCTTTAGGCTATTGCCTTCACCAGATTCCAGCTGGCATTTTCAATGTGAGCCAGTTGTGTAGTTGCCCATACAACCTGTGTCTCGTGTCAGTATGCACACAGCATGAGCTGTTGTAGCCATGTTTTCTACTGTGTTGTGATCAGAATTTGATTACTGTTCTTGCTGATATACCAGTACTGGGCCAGTGCTCTGGAGTTCTAAAATTGCAGATGAACTGGAGTTTTTTTAATGTTAATTCCTGATACAAATCTTCTAGTATGAGGCATGGGGAGCTATAAACATTCTCTCATTATCTGTGCTCATGCATAACCATTAAATTTTGAATTTGAAAATTTAATGTTTATGTTGGACAATCTTTTCTAAAGAAAGAAAAAAGCAGCTACCTTTTGGATTGGAAGACAAAAAAAAACTTTTGGTTTTTGTTACCCTGTGTCACTGCTTCCTCATGTAGTCAAAGTTCATAATTTCACAGGTACCAGTGGTGAGATCACCGTCAGTCAGCCTGTAGACTTTTGTAATGGGACTACATTTATTCTAGAGTAGTCACTGAAGCTATGGGAGGCTCTCTGCTTGCAATCTATAGTGAGAGGATGGAAGTTCTGCCACGCAAACTTCTGAATCTCAGAATTTGCTCTAGGCAAAGGCAGGTGTATTTGATGGCAAAATAAGAGCAGAAGAATGATTGCTAGCTTTAATTCTTTCATTCAGTCGCCACTGAGGAAATGTAGTTCGAACTGTGTACAGCTACAAAGGTCAGTGAATATTTTAGTTAAGGCAAACTATTTAATACATTTCTGTTATCTTAAGCAAATTTGCACTTGTGAAGAATTTGAAATACCAAGAAATTTACGATTTTTACAGGCTTTGAAGTTTGATTCATTGACAAGTCTATTGAAATTTCACTTTCCACATTTGTAGAAGTCAAATCACAAACCCTTGAGCACCACAAAGTAATGAAGACTTCCACCTTGCAAGCCATCTGTCTTTAGGCCAGAGTTACAGTGGTTAGAAATAAAGGCATACTATGGAAACAGTGGGACCATAATGGAAAGAAAAGGCCAGGTTACCTGTAGGACTTCAGCTTGAGGATTACAGAAGCTTCTAATTCTTACTTGACTAGAACTGTACAGGGGAATACCTAAAAAAAATTCCTTTCTTGGTCTGAGTTTGGCTTTTTTGAGTTCAGGTCAGACTTTAAAACACAAAATATTCTGCTACTAAGAATAATACTTGGGGAAAAATACTATTTGCAGCTTGTAATTTATCGTTAGTCAATAAGTACTATTTGAAATCAAACTGAGAGGTGACTGCTTGACAAAATTTACTTGCTCTTCTATTTTTAGAGATAGTAATGTTTGCCTCAGGTCCCCTTTTTACTGCCTTAGAGATTTTTTATTTTACTTATTTTACTTTGAAACCAAGCCTCCATGTAATAACATGGTATTTTCCATCACAGATTCAAGTGATTGAAGATGACAGAAATAACCGTGGGTCAGAACCATTTGTCACTGGAGTGAGAGGGCAGGTCCCACCTCTTGTTACTACAAATTTCTTGGTCAAGGATCAAGGTAAACTATTTTTATTTTCCTAAACAAACAAACAAAACACAGAGTCAGTGACAAAACTGTGTCTTTAAAGGAAACGTGTGTTTTACCAACAGAAGCTTAGTTTCAAGTCCTGTGTTGATTTGATCTCAGTTTAGATTCTCCTGATTGTTTGGTAGCTAGTAACCAATTTGCAGGTAAAAGATGTTTTCCAAGGCAGATACCTAGGACCAGCATTAGCAGAGATACCAGAAAGCAGCAAATGAGGCCTCTACTGTAGAGCTTTATAAAAAATGTTTAAGAACTGAAATCTACTAGCAACATCATTAGAATTGGACTGGCAACTGTATTTTTTAAAATGGAGAGGGATGTAAATAGGTCTGAGGGCTCTGTAGAGAAAAGATATTTCATCTTTTAATTGCTGACACTTCTTTTGAGCTTTAAAGTTCCAGAAAAAACTTCAGAATCGGATTCCATAATCAAGTATTTTACTCTTCAGCCCAAATTACAAAACAAAACAGTAGAAATGTTTAAGTAGAGGTTTCTGTCTACGTTATGTTTTAGTCTCTGAATATATGAAACAGAAATGCTTTTTTATAGCTTTAGGTTGACAGAGAGTCAAGTTCATTTGTTTTAAGATCTTTTATTATATATAGTTAATAATGAGGAGGTATTTTATTGGGAATTCAAGCTTTCCATAGATTAAAACAATATTTAGCTAAGCTCATAGTGTGTGTGGCTTAACGACACAACTTAAGGTATCTTTGTTTCTGTTCTTGAATATGAACTGAATTTGTACTGAAATTTTTGGGGCTTTTTTATTTGTTCCCCAGGTAATGCAAGCCCCCGCTACATCAGATGCACATCTTACAATATTCCCTGCACGTCTGACATGGCCAAACAATCCCAAGTTCCTCTGGCTGCCGTCATAAAGCCGCTGGCTACTCTGCCACCGGAGGAGGTGAGAGCCGTGCTGGGGTTATGTGTGCCATGGGCACGCTCAGGTGTCAGCATTTAACAGATTTGTTTAGAAGCATATTGAGGTGAAGAAGTCCAGGTAAACATTGATTCTCCAACAGGCGTGTGATAGCAGAAGCTTCTGCTTCTGTAAAGCAGAAGAATGTTGTGTTCCAAACATTTAGTATTTTGACTGCCATGATAATTTCAGCTTTTTTGCAGTAGCTGTCAAGCACTGTGACTAAGTGACCAAAATACTAGGGTGGTCACAGAGGCGTACACTTCCAGCTGATCTAAGTTTCTTTCTTAGTCTAAAGTATTTAAATGGTTCTAATCATAGGTATTAAGTCTTTTCTAGAATGCCAGGTTGTGAAATTGGATGAGAATGTATGGAACAGCACTGCTTTGGCTGTCTTATATGCATGTACATGCACAGCACTGTGTGGGATGACAGCACAACACTAAGTACTGAGCACTGCTGAGCTGCACTTGTATTTCTGCCCTTTCTCTCTCAGCACTTACTTCCTTCTAGTTGTAATGTGTGGCCGTTGAGCCTTTTACCCACTCATGTTTGGTTGCTGAGAATATGAAAGCTCAGAGATTTTTACAGTTTGACATTTTTTAAAGTAGGCTGAATACTCTGGCTGTTGTGTAATGTTAGCCTGCTTGGAGCAGTGACATGAAGACAAACAGGCTTGTTAAATTTGAATACATAGGTCCGCAGTGTTCTGTGCCCTGTTAAACCTAAGTGTAGCATCTGCTGAGGAGAGCACTTTCCTCTGGTCTTTTAAGGGTGTTTTTCTCCTGTTGCATTTCATTTGTGTTCCTAAACTATGGTTTGAATTTTAAAAACTGGTTTATGATAAAACTGATCTGTGGCTGAAGTTTAAAAAGTCCACAATAGGAGAATAAGGTCTTATTGATAACTTGGAGGCTTGTAGAGTTACACATTTTTAGAGACACTTTACAAATAATAGTTGTTTGGTCTCCTGGTGTATTTATACTTCGAACAAACACTTGTAGTGTCCAGAAAAAAAAGGCTATGATTAGAAAATTGCCCTGGAGACCAGTCAGCTTCTAGTATTTGGAAGTTCTTAGTGGCAAGGGCAGACTCACTGTAGAGGGGCCCTTCCAACAGATGAGGACTCAGCTGTTCAGAGTAACAACACTGTAAATAGAGCTAAAGCTTTACATAGCTAGGTGGGATAGCCCATTAATGACTCTAGCCCTCAAAATACTGCTGTGCTAGAGCTTGAATTGAAAAGCACTTAAATACTTGTTCAGGCTTCCCACATCCCCTACACTCTATCCCACAGCTGCCAAATGCTAAATCCTATGCAGTGTACAGGGAGATAGCAATGACCACACAATGCAAAGCTTAAAACGTTCTCATCAGCATGAGACCTTTCTTTTCATGTTTTTTTCTCTTGCTTCCACAGACCCTTCCTTATTTGGTAGACCACGGAGAATCCGGTCCTGTCCGATGCAATAGGTGCAAAGCTTACATGTGCCCTTTTATGCAATTCATTGAAGGTGGAAGGAGGTTCCAGTGTTGTTTCTGCAGCTGTGTCACTGAGGGTAAGGTTTCTTCTGGAAATGCCTCTCTGGGCTCTACTGGAAAGGTCTTTGAACAAGATGCAAGCAAATAAGTCTTGATCATGTTATGATCATTTATAATGAATACTGTGATTTAGTATGTGTCTAGTCTTGTAAAAAATTATTGGAAGGCATGTTCAGTGTTCAGTTCTGAAATTGTGTTCAAAAAGGTGCTTATGTGTTGTAGTATTGCAGCAAATTTTTAATATGAGGTATTTGTAGCATAATGCCTGGTGGTTTAAAAGTCTATTGTATTTTCTTAGGGTATTTTGAAAGTACAGGGTTTTTTAACAGGCTGAGATATAGGTCTAGTCAGTAGCATGTGTTAGGATTATTTTTTTTCTCACAAAGCCTTTTTTTGTCTCACTAACACTCCTTTGAGATGAGATTGCAGTTAAATCTGCTACAGCTGAATAAGAGTGTTCAGTACAGGCCAGTTAATATTAGTTGCTTTTCTAAATTAGTACAAAACATGCTTCCTTTTAAGCAGAAGTCACAATGAGCTGCTCATAGCATGACATTTGTAGATTTGTTTTGAAGGCATAGAGGAAACTAAGGTACAACAAACCTTATGATGATGTTTTCAATGTTCCATTTGGTAGCACTGATGACGTTTAATGGACTGTTCTTACCACCTCAGTTATGCTGTACAACTGTTGGTACTAACCAAAATGGGAATTAGAAATGGCCAACTTTAAAAACCAATTTTGTCTGGTGATTTTCTGCCTGCATACACTCCCTGTCCTGCTCACTCAGCAGCTGTAAGAAGGGCTGTACCTGTAACAATTGAGCAGAGGCAGAAAAGGGAGGGATGCTGAGGCACTGCTGATGAAAGCAATACTGTGAAAACACAAGGTAGCTGTACCTAAAACCTAATAACAATTTTTGTTTTCTCTGCAAATACCATGAGGTATTTCTTCTTTGCAAGTACCAAATTAACTTGTATGGGATGTGTACTTGGAGACTAGAGTGATAAAAGCTTATATATAATCTTAATGATATCACTTTGTTTTCTTTTGAACTTTTGAAACTTGGAATGTTTAGAATAGTTTAAATGTGGTGAATAATGTCATTCCAGGTAATCTCATTTTAATCTCCTCTGGGGCTGTATAGACAGCTATATAGAGCTATATAGACAGCTATGGCTGGAATAAATTTTGTCACCCGAGCAGTTCTGCAGGAGGGAGTGTCTGTCATGGTAGTTCTTGGGGCATAAGGGAAATGCTTTGTTTCTACAGCTGAGTTTTGTAGGCAAAAATTTAGCTTAACTCCCATTTTATTTTCTTATGCCGTGTACCAGCACAAAAGTACTGGGTTCTGGGCTTGTGGTTGCACTTCTGTTCCTCCTTAATCCACTGTAAGAAGGACTTTGTCTATTCTGATAAAAAGATTATGGGAGTCTCTGCACACGAGAGTGCCTGGAGGCTTCACTCTTGTGCAGCACAGGAAGAGAAGGAAAAACTAATTTATATAGCAAAATAAGGAGCTCAGTCTTTTAGTAAGCCTGACTTGAGTCAGTAATGCTGTAGCCTGTAGTTTGCCTCAAACTCACTTTTAAGTAATTTATTACTACTTATATGGGACAGTTATATTTTTCCTTTGGATTAGATCCTTCAGAATAATCCTAAAACTGTATTGTAGTGATGTTTCTGATATGAAATGGAAAGGAGATTCAACAAAAATATAACAGTAACTATACTGTGTGCTGTCTGATGCATGAGACAAACTGGAATAAGTTTGTATTGTTTTGCTTTTATGATATTCTTAAATTGTATTTTTAATACTTGTGGGCTAATCCAGAGTGCTAGTTCACTTTCCTGGAGTTTTGTTTGAAACAGTTGTTGTCATGTTGGCACCCTAGTTCCAGTGTTTATTATGGGCATATCACTGAGTTTAAGGATTTTTCCTTTCCCAGTTCCACCTCACTACTTCCAACATTTGGATCATACTGGAAAGCGAGTAGATTTCTATGACCGACCTGAGTTATCACTGGGGTCATACGAGTTTCTAGCAACAGTTGACTATTGCAAGGTACAGTAGTATGTTTTTATTGCTGTATTTATTTTGCTTTTAAGTAAAAAGACTATTTTCTTCAAAGTAAGAAAGACATTGATTGTCTGGGGCTGATTTCTAGCTGGCAGAGATAATTAACAGCATTAATCCAGCGCACTTGATTGTGAAAAATAACATGCTTGTTTGCTTACTTACAAAATCAGTAAGGTCCTGATCACACATGACATAATATAATTTAATAGCTATCTCTGTATTTTTTTTTTCTGGAGCTATATAAGCAGCTGTAGCTGCACTTACCTTAGGAATTCTACAGAAGGCATTTCCTTGGCAGAAAAGGGAATTGTAGGAAAGGTTCAATGCAAGTACAGTAGTAACTATGCAATGTGCCACCTGTTCCACAAGGCAGACCTTACCTATTGAACTGCAATGTCAAATCTTGCCATAGTGGTTAGAAGCACAAGAAAAGTGTGGAAATATATATTTCATAGCTGGTTTGCTTTTAAATTAAAGGCTTAAATAATAATTAACTTCTAAGGAATAGGGAAACTATGTGAAAGGTATTTATTAAAGCAACTTATATCTCTGCTGAAATATTACGATGAGAAAATAGATGCCTAAATGTTGCAAGTTAATACTGGTTGCCTTCTAATGCCTCTGCTTTACTTTGAGTTAAGCAAAAGTCCAATTATTTTCTAACAGCATATGAACTTCAAAGAAGATGTGATCTTCACAGCTTTTTTGAAAGTTCTTATGTTTTGCTTTTGTTCTGAGTGCTTGTTCCAGTATGACCTATAGACTTCAGAAAACTACTGACTAAAAGAAGTTTTTCATTTCCAAAGAAAGCCTGATTTTTAAGAAGGAAAAGGTTGTAATCCTTGGAGAGGAAAATATTTTACTTTACGTTGATGGAATCACCTATGATAAGTCTGGTGAGGGTCCAAAGTTTTGAGAACTGGCAGAAATCTTCCCTGTCTACTTTTCCAATCTAGCTGAGTCATGTAAATGGATTATTTAGTTGTAACTGTTCTCTGATCAATGGTAAAGTCAGTTTAGGGCATTTAGTACCAGTCCATTTCAAATATAGTATGATACCACGTCTGTTAGTTGGAAAAGGATAGGAGAGAGAGCTTAAGAAACAACTGCTGCTCATGCTTACAGAGGTACATGAAAGCAGCTAAGTTTTGACAAGCATTGATTTGTCTGTGTTAGGGAGCTCTTACATGAGCTGCATTACATGGTAATAGTGTGATTTCTTCCCTCTCTTTCACAGAATAACAAGTTCCCTAGTCCACCTGCTTTCATTTTTATGATTGATGTGTCTTACAATGCTGTGAAGAGTGGCTTAGTGAGGCTAATATGTGAAGAATTAAAGTCACTCCTAGATTATCTGCCCAGGTAGGTATATTGTAAACTACTGTAGTCAATGCAAATGGGAGATGCTGTTATTTTTTCTCTTTAAAAAATGCTAGAAGTTTAAAAATTACTTGATAATCCTGTCAAGCTTTTCTTCAGAAAAAGGCCAAGCAGAACATCTTTTTTGAAACCCTTCTTGGTGAAAATAAATTCTGCTTCCTTTCATTTTTCCCTTAATGTGTTGGTTATATGTAATGGTTTATCTATCTTCTTGGTTGTGAAGGCAAGTATATCTCTTACAGGGAAGGGAACATGGAGGAATCAGCCATTCGAGTAGGCTTTGTCACCTACAACAGAGTTTTACACTTCTATAACGTGAAGAGCTCACTGGCACAGCCGCAAATGATGGTGGTCTCAGATGTGGCAGATATGTTTGTGCCACTCCTTGATGGTTTTCTGGTGAATGTCAATGAGTCCAGGACAGTTATTGCCAGGTAATATCAATTGATTTACAATGTGTGTGGTAAAATACTTGTTTGGTAGATTCAAATGTTACATGCTTAATTGTCATGTCAAGTGACTCCATGTACTTTAATTTATTATACTCTTTGAGATTAAGCTGGCACAGGAGGATGGGGAAATTGAAGGGCTAAGGGATTATTTGGTTCATAGTCCAGCTTGGCAGAAAGTGTATATAAGGGCATTTAGTGCAGAAGGGCATTTCTGGAGAGAAAAAAAAGGAAAAACAAACAAAATCCAAGACAAAAAAAGCCCCACCTAAAATAAAGCCGCAACAAAACACAACCAGGATGATGCAGAGTGAAAGCTGTAAGAATACTGAATCACTGTCTTTAATTCAGCTGCTTAAATAACTGCAAACTGAGACAACAGGGGTGTCCAGTTTTGGTTCTGTAGAGAAAAAAAAAAGTGGGATAGAGAAGATAAAATCTGAAAGGAAAGAAGGAAGTTAGCAAAGTTTTGGCAAACTGTTTACTGTGGTACTTGAAGTGTAATTAATCTATGGTGTGTAGCTAACTACATGTTAGGAAATAGAACTGGAATTGCATGTTTTTAGAGAAAATTTCTAGCCTTTTTAATGCATTAAACAAGCCTAAATACAAGACTGTGGATTACACCTATTAATCTTTGAGTAGTACACAAGATGCTTTGCAGAGGCCAAATGTCACTAGTATTTCCTAAGAATTTACTTACCTATGTACATTGGAATATATTAAAAGATAAAAAATACAGAAGAGCTGTGGAATTGGCATCAGTTGAGGCTATACAGAAGACACTGAGGATATAGATGAGAGAAGCCAATGGAGAACAATGCAGCATTTTTTCCACAGATGAGATGCCAAATACTGTAAAAGTTACGCAAATTTACAGACATGTTAGGGGCTTCTGTTTAAACCACCTCAATCCTATAAATCATCAACTACAGCTGTGTGGCTTTTCTTATTAAATAGGATCTTGAATTGCTCTTTTTTTTTTCCTTGTTCTTTGCTAGTTTGCTGGATCAGATTCCAGAAATGTTTGCAGACACGAGAGAAACAGAAACTGTTTTTGCACCTGTGATTCAAGCAGGGCTGGAGGCGCTGAAGGTTAGTGAATGCATTTTTATGACAAATTATTTTCAGCCAAGTACTCTGAAGTTTATATTCTGCTAACATACACTATTAAGGCAATTCTAAAGATTTTGTAAGCTCCTTGTACTAGATGCACTACATGTAGGGAGTACTTGGCTCATTCTTGAAGTGCATGAACCTTCTGTTTTGTGCACCTATCTATATGTTCTTTACCCAATTCTTTTTTAACAAATTTTTTTCAAAGTGCAAGAACATGGCTTACTCACAGTTGTCTGTCTGAGTTTTGCTTTAAACAGTTCATAGAACCTATGGGGAAAAAAAACCAACCCTCCAGCATTGTAAAACCACTGCTGAAGTCTGTTAAATCTCATGGAGGTGTTCCATAGTTTGGTGTCTTTTTAATCCTGTGCTCTGGTAGAATCTTAAATAAAAGGAGAGAATATCACCTCTTGAAGTTGCCTGCAGCAATGTGCTAAACAAGCAAACTTTTCTTGAAGTTCTTCCATTCCAGTACTTCATCCAGACAGTATTACATGCATGGTTTAACTCTGATTTGTATCTACTGATCAAATTGACTGCCTGTATGACCTCACCCCAAACTAGTGACACAGCTCTATTTGTCTGTCACATCGGTCAGCGAATCATTTTAGTTGGAAGAGACTTTTATGATAAGTCCAACCTTTAACCCAGTACTGCTAAGTCCTCCACTAAACCATGTTCCTAACATCTTTCAAATACCTCCAGGGATGCTAACTCCACCCCTTCCTTGGGCAGCCTGTTCCAGGGCTTGACAACCATTTCCATGAAGAAGTTTTTCCCAGTATCTAATCTAAAACTCCCCTGCTGCAATTTGAAGCTATTTCCTATTGTCCTATCTCATATTACATGGGAGAAAATGCTGACTCCCACCTGACTACAGTCTCCTTTCAGGTAGTTGTAGAGAGCCAGAAGATCTCCCCTGAGCCTCCCCAACCTGAGTTGTCTCACTCACTGCTCAAGCAAGAATTGTGCTCCAGACCCTTAACCAGCTCCACAGCCCTTCTCTGAACATGCCACAGCATCTCAGTGTCCTTGTAATGAAGGGCCCAAACATCAGGTGTAGCCTCACCAGTGCTGAGTACAGGGGGAATGATCCTTTAAAGTCTCTCTTAAACTCAGTTTTTGTTACAATTGTTCAATCAAGAAGTAGTAAAAATTGCTCATTGACTTTTTACATACTGCATGTGTCAGAGAAAATAACCTATTAAACATTAGCTAGTGTTGGCATAGGGTGTTGATTTAAAATTACTGATCTGTTGAAGCTCAGATTACAAAATTCTTTGCCATTTCTGTGACTTTTTTCCACAAATCCAGTAACTGCAAATCAGGGAAGAAGACACTGCAACACGTTTGCACAAAACCTTTTGTTATCTGGGTCCTGCTTACTCTGTATCCTTGGAGAAAGTCCTTTTCTCCCTGCTGTGGAATTAGCACAAATCCAGTAGAACTCAGTAGAGACTTGCTCTTCTGTAACTGACCAGTAATTTGTGCTCCCTCTGTTGGACACCAGTCACATAACCAAGTGACAGTGAGCCTGTGTGTTGGTAGAATCACCCTGACATTAAAAGAGTGATGAGGTTGCTTGAATGTTTGTTCTTGAATCACAGCTTCCCTTACAATTTTTGTAGATCTTTCTGACCTCTGTTACTGCACTCACTTTCCTGCAGGCAGCTGAGTGTGCTGGCAAGCTCTTCATTTTCCACACCTCTCTGCCCATTGCAGAGGCTCCAGGGAAGTTAAAGAACAGGGATGATAGGAAACTGATCAACACAGATAAGGAGAAGGTAATAATGGTTTGCATAATCTTTACATAAGGGTGTATATTATGCTTTTTATGGAATAAAATAACTGAAACATTATTAAAAAAATTACAAGGATAGCACATTCTGTAACTGTCCCAGCTAATATCTTTTAACATTCCACTTTTGTCTTCTGTTCCCAAGCAGGGCTATGGAGACTTGACATCATAAGGACAGCTCTAGTCTAAGAGCAAGAAGAGTTAGCTCTAGATTATTACACAGGGTAAAATACCAATATCTGTGTTAAAGTAAATGTGCTGAATTTACAATTAAAGCAAAATGTGTAGTAATTTTCATAATAATTAACAGTTCTTCAAAGGCAGAGTCAGGGAGAACTTAGATGATTCTATTTCCCCTGAAGAAAGACTTAAAGTATAAGAGTATTGACTGGGATTATAAACTGGATCTCACTTTCCTTTTCCTGGACAAACTTCTGATGTCATCTCTGATTTCCTTTCTTAGACTTTGTTTCAACCACAGACGAGCTTTTACAACAACTTGGCCAAGGACTGTGTGGCCCAGGGCTGCTGTGTGGATCTATTCCTGTTTCCAAACCAATATTTGGATGTGGCCACGCTGGGTGTGGTACCTTACCAGACAGGAGGCTCCATTTATAAGTATGCCTATTTCCAGGTAGGAGTGACATTGACTCAGACTGCTGAAGTAAGAATTATTGTTTAGCTGAGAGTTATTTTTTTCATAGTGGGAACCATAGTGAAGAAGTACTTCTTTGGAAGTTAATGGCTACTTAAATTTCAAGATAATCAGCAAAATTATGTGCTAGCTTTGTGTCTTTATACAAACATCTCTGTCAATAACAAAAGCCAACAGGAAGAGCTAGGCTGTTACCTCTTAGCACAATATTTTATTAGCAGGCCAGTGAGCCTGATATCGGTGACTTTTAAAGTAAGACCACAGGAGGTAGTATCTGGTTTTACATTACTTTATGGTTTATGAAGCCAGTCTGATTTATGAAAGTGTGAAACTTCAATTACTGCTTGCCTTCTAGCTGGAGACAGACCAGTACAGATTCCTGAACGACTTGAGAAGGGACGTCCAGAAAGAAGTGGGATTTGATGCCGTAATGAGAGTGCGCACAAGCACAGGTGGGTGTTAGCAGGGAGGAATCTTAATGAATTGGCCACTTCAAGCATGTCTCATGGGAAGAAAGAAATCTTCCTGGAATTTAAAGCACATGGTGACTAGACTATCCCAAAAGCTCTGCTAAAGCTTTGGAATTCTAAGACTTTTGTTGAGACTGCAAAGATCCCTGCTGAAATCGGTCAGGATAACCTGGTGTCAGGGTCAAAAGGCTGACTATGTTGTTATTGTGTTGAAAATGGTGGTTCATGTTGGGTTTTTCCCTCTTTTAGGTATTAGAGCAACGGACTTTTTTGGAGCTTTCTATATGAGCAACACAACTGATGTAGAGATGGCAGGTCTGGACTGTGATAAAACAATAACAGTGGAATTCAAGCATGATGATAAATTGAGTGAAGATAGTGGTGCACTGCTTCAGGTGAGAGGGGAGGCTTTGTAGAAGACGTGAGTTGGTAATTGAACTGAACTATTAGACACTTCTTCAAGGAATTTTTGGTTCTTTCTTTCTGCATCTAACCATACCCCTCCAGCATACTTGTTTTTAGGGTGACCTAGACTGCTTCAAACCACAGTCCTGTCTTCTAAGACCAAGTCCCTTAATACAGCTGCTAAAATTGCTGCTTGTTACTTTTCATTGACCCTGATTCTTAGCATGTACTTCTAGCTTATTGTCCAAGTCTTTTATATAGTCACCTTACTTGTTTTTGCATCTGAGTCCTAGCTTTTAATAAAGTATATTCTAACCCTGCCCTTCTTATTGTAAGAGGACCTTATTTCTGTATCTCCTGGCATTTTTGTCTCCTGCAGTGTGCTCTGCTGTATACAAGTTGTGCAGGACAGCGACGGCTCCGCATTCACAATCTCTCCTTAAACTGCTGCACGCAGCTTGCTGACCTCTATCGGAACTGTGAGACTGACACCCTCATCAACTACTTGGCTAAGTATGGTAAGGGTAAATATGGAAACGAGAATTGCAGTCTTTAACTACTGCTAAAATGCCTGTTTTGTCACCCAGTGACACCTGTTTTTCCTCCTGCTTCAAATGTCAGGTGGCAGTTCTGATAATTCAGTCAGTTATGGGAAAGAGCATAAAGCTGTGATGATTGTATTGCTGCTTAGGATGAAAGGTACAGATGAAGGGTGTAGGCTTATTCTTCATACAAATTATTTTCCAAATGTTTTTAATAACATTTTTGTATTGCCAGCTGTCTGAGTTCATCCTTGTATTTGTTTTTGGGCTGTTCTAGTTAATTCCTTAACTGTTGCAGAATTTTGCTTTCACAATAGGAAATGGTGGCCCTTGTTCATATGAGTTAAATGTCATACACTGTACCCTATTTACCCTTTCTAGCTTGCAGTAAAAGCCTAGAAATCCAACAGAGATTGAGAGTTGTGTATGTTTATTGCCATTAAAATGAAGGAAATAGTCAATTTTCAGACCATTAATGGAACATGGTCAGTCTATAAAAGGAGTTTTTATAGAACGCCATACTTTGAATTATCATAAGTATATTTTAAGTACAAAGGAGATAGAGAGTTCAAGATTATGTAATAAAAGGGATTAAATGAGCTTCTTCATATTCTCAGTAGGAATTTATCATCATTTTCCTACAAGTTTGAAGCGGGAAGAATAAAGGCTTCCATAAACAATAGTTGTTTAGATTTCCTTTGTGGAAGTAGTGTTGGGGTTTTGGTGTTCTTGAGCAATCGCTTGACAGCAGTCCGTCTCTTTCCTCTCTCGGTGCAGCATATCGTGGAGTCCTGAGTAGTCCAGTGAAGACTGTACGAGATGCACTGATCAACCAGTGTGCCCAGATCCTAGCCTGCTATCGAAAGAACTGTGCCAGTCCCTCTTCTGCTGGCCAGGTAAACTCCAGGGCTTTCACTTGAATCTCAGGCTTGGAAATTAAAAAGTGATGACAGCTTCTTCTTAGCCTGCTCAAAAAAGGTCAATTCCTTTCCTCAGCAGAAATGTGCAAAGAGGAGACTCAGGAAACTAGATACACTACTACAAGTAAAATTATAGTTGAGAATGGCTTCTTGGACATCTGTCTGGAGCCCAGGGAGCACTGCCTGCCTCAGGGAAAGGTTTTATGTTTCTTTTGCAGTCCATGATATAAGTAGACTATCAGCTTTTACTCCTCATGGCTGTACCACACTTTGTTGGTTCATGCAAGTCTCTTTTTGTCAAACATAAGCTTATTCAGTGAGACAGCTGACCAGCTTCTGTCTGCTTGTGACTTTTAGCTCATCCTCCCCGAATGCATGAAGCTGCTTCCTGTGTACTTGAACTGTGTGTTGAAGAGTGACGTTCTTCAGCCCGGCCCAGAGGTCACAACGGATGACCGTGCCTACATCCGTCACTTAGTGACATCCATGGACGTGGCTGAAACTAATGTTTTCTTTTATCCCAGGCTTTTGCCTCTGGTGAGTAATTCAAGATCTGCTTAGCACTTGAGGCTTGCTCTTGTCTCACTGACTCATCTTAAGGAATGGCATTTATATTTTAGCAAGGGAAAGTGATTTGAGAAGTATTTGGGGATCTGCCATCTGGGATATTTCACTTAATTTTGCTCAGCATTACTGCACCTTGTGAATTTCTTGGAGGATACTTTTTTCCTGAGCTGTAAGCATATGACTAGCAACAAATAAGACACTTTTGACTCTTTCATAGTCTTTTTTAAAAGTCCTAAGGCTTACAACTTTGTGTAGTAATTTTCATTATTACAAGGTAACTCCAAATACTGTTCTGACTTTTCATTACCATAGTTGCTGGAATAACACTAAAAACTGATTACATTCCTACTCCAGGGGGTGGTATTTGAACTTGAGTCTTTCCACAGAAGCCTTGTGTTCTCTTTTGCTGACCAAGTCTCTGAACCGCTTCTGTGTCACTTTGAGTAAGAAAACTAAGGAAAATTCTACTTCAGTCACAAGAGTGACTACTTCTTGAGAGTCCTAGAAATGAGAAAATCATTGGTGTCCTTGTGTCAGAAATTTTCAAGACTTCCTAAAATGTTCTTTTTTTATAACTATTATTTTACTTTATTTTTATTTCCCTGTAAAACAGACCAAAGCAGATGTTGACAGTGATTCCTTGCCAGCAGCCATTCGGAACTCTGAGGAGCGTCTCTCCAAGGGTGACATCTACCTGCTGGAGAATGGGCTGAACATCTTTGTGTGGGTGGGAGTCAACGTACAGCAAAGCCTGATCCAGAACCTCTTTGGCGTGTCATCCTTCAGTCAAATTAGCAATGCCTTGGTGAGCTGGATGGCAGTGTGGGAGCTAGAGTCTGTGATAGTCACCCAAAACTTAAAACTATGAGAAAGCCAGCAGAAAAAATAGCATTTCATTTTCATTAATAGAAATGAGAGAAGCACAGATGTGTGAAATGTTGATAGTCTGGGCATGTCAGGCATGCTTTTGCCTAGGTTTATTTGATAAGTCCTATCATTAACAGTGAAGAGAACAGTTGATATCTAAATGGAATAAATAATTGATGTCTAATTCTGATTTCATGTTATATTCTCTTCTAAGTAGTCAAAGTCAAAGAGATTGTATGCTGATGGGGGTAGATATTTCTCTACCTTTTTACAGTATGCCAAAACTGCTGACTTCTGTTTAACGTTGCTCTATTTCCCAAGACTAATGGGGATTTGGTATCTTTCATTCCAGAGTACCCTGCCAGTCTTGGAAAACCCCTTTTCAAAGAAAGTTCGGTCTATTGTTGATATGCTTCAAGGGCAGAGATCCCGCTACATGAAGGTAAAAATGTCCCCCATTTACAGCTTTAAATCCCCTTCCCTCTTAAGTAGAGTCTGGTGATACCTGGTAATGCTGCAGTCCTGAACTTACTCTTCCCAATCTCATAAATGTTATTCAAAGTTTTGAAGAATCTGAAAACAAATTTCACTAGTTTTGGAGTTTTGTGCTTACCATAGTTCTAAAACTGCCTTTTTTCAGACCTGTTACAATACACTACTATATGAACTACATATATGGTATTTTCCTTCTGTTTAGAAAGGATTGAGGCTTAGCCCAACTAAGTTACAGAGGTCAAAGCACATAAGCCATATATGCTGTGATTCTGGCTGGCTATCTTTGGAGTTTTGAGCATTTAGCTTTTTGCTCTGTTTTCCCCATGAAGATTAATTCTAATAGCTACTCACTGTTGGTTTTGTTCTTGTTTTGTTTGGTTTCTTGTAGTTGATAATTGTGAAGCAAGAAGATAAGCTGGAAATGCTGTTCAAACACTTTCTAGTGGAGGACAAGAGTCTGAGTGGGGGGGCTTCATATGTGGACTTCCTGTGTCACATGCACAAGGAGATTCGGCAGCTACTGAGCTAGAGGAGTGAGTGGTGCTAGAACTCAGCAGTGACATTTCAGTCTCCACTAATGACCTGATCAGGAGGCCCAGTGCCCTCAAAAAGGACAACATAGAAATCTGTACAATTCCATAATTTTTAATACACATTGCATTAGCAGAAATCCTTTCAACCTTTCCCAATCCCATATGAGAGATGAAATATTTTCCTGGTGAGGGCTAAAAAAAGAAAAAGGCCTTTGATACCAGGTCTTTTATTTGCATCTAAATTGTTTCCTGTGCTTGGCAGGAGTTCACCCCCCACCCCACCCCATGCTCGCTAATCCTGTTGTAATGAATGTAGGGTTTTTTTCAGTTCACTGTACATGATTCAACATTGGGTGAAAAGCGATAACTCTTCAAAACTTCTGGTAGCTGCTGTGCATTTGTGTGGGTGTGTGTGCATGCTCCAAGTGTGAAGAGGATGCACAGGTGGGGAGGGCAAGAGGCAGGTCAGGTGATGGGAGCTGGAGCAGCCAAGTATTTTGTGTCTCCTTTAAAGAGAGAAGCATGATCTATCAGAGCACAGATGTATCATGTGGCTGTCCAAACCAGAAAGCCATGAAACATGAAATGAGTGGTAAGCCAGGAAGGCAGCAGGGCAAACTTCTCTCCACAATCTTCCCCGTACTATAAGTTGCTGTGCAGAACTGTAATGGAGTAATCAGTAGTTAAGTGGGCAAAAATCAACAGCTTCTGAGCAGTGTAGGGGTAGAGACGGTACTTCCTGTTGACATGTGTGGTGACTCCTTTCCTTCTCATTGCACGGCTCTGTATTGTCCTACTCAATCCATGTTCCATGACCTCTCCTGCAGAGTTTACCTGTCTGTCAGATGGTGGTGGGAACAAAAGCTTCTTAACCTTAAGCAGAAAATACCTTTAACAAGGTGACAAGGGACTGTGTAGGAAATGAATGATAAGGAAGTGGCCATTTTCAACCATATTTTTGTGAATCATAGCCAACAAGCAGGAATTTGATTTATACTGACATGAATTTGAGATTGCTTTGTACCCAGGAACACAAGGAAGGGGATACAAAACCTTAAGATTTAGACTACTGTAATAGGTATTGCAAGTACCTGATTTCGGCTATTGACAGCACCTGGGGCATAGCAAAGAGTTTCATTACTGGATGTTTATACCCTCCACATTCTGTCTACTGATCAGCTTGCACAAAATCTTTTATAAGCCTGTTTGTTAAACTAAAATACCTCAGACAGATTAATCCATCCACTTTGGCTGCTCTGCTGCTTCATTTTGCAGGGGTGGATGAGAAGACTCCTGTGAAGAGGGAGCTAGTGTAATCAAATTCAGAATTCTAAGGGCTTTGTTTATTTACTTTTGAAAGGGGGCTTGTATATTTTAACTTGAACACTTAACAGGTGTTCTTCCAGTACCCAGGAGTTTAAGCTACCAAGAGCACTAAAAGTGAAAGGAAGAATGTGGATGGATTAGAGAACATGTTATCTGGGCTTGATATTTCATAGGAAAGTCCTTGTTAAGATCAGAAAAATATCTGGCTGTGGTTTTCGTTCCATATCCTGTAGCATGTATATAAATCCATTTTTCTTCTAATGCTGCTAGTTTGTCTTCCCTCCCATCACTACACAGAAAGGGGAACATGAAAATTGTAATGTAGAAACTCTTTCAAGATGTAGTTGACAGAACTTTCAGCGGTTTTGTATGAATGTGGCTGACTTTTTACTCCACATACTGCCTCCAACCAAAAAATCTAGAGGATTTTTAATCAGAGGGGGAAAAAAGAACTTCCCAGGAATATAATGCACAGCAACCACAGACTTCCACAAATACTAATTTCTAGTATTAATATTGGGGGGTGTGGGGGTGGAAATGAAATCATGAATGAACCTTTCATTTTCTTCACTTGTTTTTCCAATGCATCTTTTAATTTGTAAAGAAATAAAAATATATTAAGATGTATTTTATGTCATTGTTAGTAAATAAACACTGCTTATTTTTCCAAACCCTGTATTTTGCGGGGAGGGGGGAAATGGGAAGGGTTGAAGTCTAGCTCATTGATCCTTTACAATCCAATCTTCTGCTAACCAAGTTCAGTCTTTTTTTGTTGTTGTTGTTATTCGCACTGAATGATAAGAAATTCAACAAGAGTCAACAGACAAAAGGTACTGTTTAATCTCAGTGTTCCTTTATTTAGCTGATTGGTTTTTTGGACTTTCTGCCCTGTCTTAATTTCCATTTCACAAAGAAATTCCCTTTTTTTTCTGACACAGCTTGAGTCATTGATTGGGTGGGGGGTTTTTTGATCTACTTAAGCAAATATTGCCCTTACCTTGTGACAATGTCGAGGTAATGACTTCAGCAGTCTTAAAAGAGCTCATATTTCAGAGTTAAAGATACCTGGGTGAATTGGTTGGGGTTTTTTTTTGTTGTTGTTGTTGGGTTTTTTTGTTTGGGTTTTTTTGGGTTTGTTTTTTTTTGGGGGGGGGTTGGCTTGGGTCGTGGGTTTTTTGCTGGGAGTGTTGCTAATTGCAAAAATAAAAGTTCAGAGTGAACTGGCATTGTTATCTTGACTGTACCCATGATATTGGTGTTGTACAGTTTGCTGATAGCCTTATAACAAATCTGTATGAAAGCACAAGACAATCATTGCTAAATATCCGATAATACTAAATTTGCTGTCGAATATTTTTGAGATTCCTCTCCTATAGAATGTACATTATGTCCAGAATCTGCCATAGAACTGGTGTGATAATGATGGGCCTTGTGGATCTTGTACATTTATTGTGTGGAGTAAATTGTGCAGCACATTCTGATGCTTGTGGAAATTGCTGTGGAGAGCCCGTGTCTGTTACCTTCTCTCTGGGCCCAGGTGGAGGACACTGCGGTGCTGTTGGAGCAGGCCCAAGCAATGTCTACACCTAACTTTTCAAAGGAAAGGAAAACTATTCCCTCTCTAACTTGTTTCTAACATAGCTGAAAATACTTCTTTGTCTTGTGTCCATACTAACTAATGTCCTGTATTATAACTGATAATTCATAAATATTATATTGTCTCTTAAGAAGTTAATGTGAAGCTTTTAGCAATTATGTAAATGAGCAACTGAGTGGTAATTCTGGAATATGTCTGTTGGATTTACATAGTGTAGCACAAACCACTCTCCCATTTACAGAATATTTTAATACTGTAGGAATTATTCAAGGTTTGTATAGAAAAGCAGCTTTCAAGGGAGCTTTAAAATTACCTGTAGATATTAAAAAAAAAAAAAAAAACAAACAACAAAACAACAACCAAAACCCCCAAAAACCTAAACAGAAGATTTCTGTTAGTAAAAGTTGTTTTCTGTTCCTTCTCTTTATGGTCTCCAGAAGGAGCTGAGCTGGGGGCTCTTTCTTGTAACAGCTGACCGCTTGCTTGGTCCGGGAGCCCTCTCTGCCGGTGCGTTCAGTCGCGGCATGCTGTGCCTTCGGGGAGCAGCGGCTTTCTCGCTGTCAGCTGCAGGTACTGCGGGGCCCTGTGTTAGCACAGATGGATGCGGCAGAGGCAGAGAGGCTCACAGCAGCTTCAGCCATTGTATAGCGGGGTTGGGAGGCAGCTGCGCACAGGTCACCGCATCGGGCCGCCGCAGCAGGGCTGACGCTGCCCCTCCGAGCCACTTGAAAGGCGCGCTGACAGTCCGAGCTGAGAGGGGCGGGGAAGGCGGTGCCGCTCCCGTCCGGCTCCCCTCCGGCCTTTCCCCGCCCCGTGACGGCACCACCGGGGGCGGGCCCAGCGCCGCTTCCTGGGGTGGCGGGGCGGGCCCGCGGCACGGCCCGGGGCTGGCGGGCCGGCCATGGGGGGCACCGGGCCGGGGTGGGGGCCCGCGGGCCTGTGGGTGACGCTGGCGCTGGCCTGGAGCGCGGCAGTGGCTCTGGCCGCGGAGGAGCCGGCCGAGCCGTGCGGAGCGGACGGGTGGGCGCAGGACGCCGTCCCGCCGGGCGCGGCCTTCGTCGCCGCCGCGTCGTACCGGGGGCCAGGCAACGACGACACGCGGAGCAACAAGGAGCTGCCCATCCTGCTGTGGTGGAGCGGGAGCCTCTTCCCGCACTTCCCCGGCGACACGGAGCGCATCGACTGCCCCCGCGGCTCCTGCCTCGTCACCCGGAGCCGGCGGGTGGCCCGGCACCGCCGCACTAAGGCGCTCATCTTCTACGGCACCGACTTCAGGGCGTACGAGGCGCCGCTGCCCCGTCTGCCCCACCAGACCTGGGCGCTCTTCCACGAGGAGTCCCCCATGAACAACTACGTGCTCTCGCACTCGCCCGGCATCCGGCTCTTCAACTACACGGCCACCTTCCGCCGGGAGTCCGACTACCCGCTCACGCTGCAGTGGCTGCCCGGCACCGCGTACCTGCGGGCCCCGGCCGTGTCCCTGGCCGAGAAGGACGCGTGGCGGCGGAAGGGCTACGGCCCCGTGTTGTACATGCAGTCCCACTGCGATGTGCCTTCGGACCGGGACCGCTACGTGCGGGAGCTCATGAAGTACATCCAGGTAGGTGGGCTGAGTGCACGGGGAAGCTGTGGCGTGGGGCTGCTCCCCCCTACCGCCTCGTTTTAATGGGGTTTGTTTGTCCTTGTTTTTAGCCAAGACGCGAATCATAACGGGATGCATGCTGACTACAAGCTGGACAGAAAAACTAGTTGTATTCCTTCCCAAAGCGTGATCTAGACTACACCGCATGCCATTAGGTAGGCCTGATGCAGATGTTAGATGTGGAGTTGGCCGCACTCGGGATCAGTCGCAAGCTGGGCAAAGCCTGAATAAGTTCGGTCTTGTGGATCAAGTGCTAGAAGTTGCTGAAATCTCTGGATTTTGAAGTTAGCCTACAGGAAGGCTGTCCCTTTACAAGCCTCGCTCCCGTTTGAAAGTACAGGACTGAAGTTATAAGGCAGGTTGCTCTGTTGTGAGAATCTGCTTCTTACATGTGTTGTGGTAGGACCATATTGTTTCTATGATGGCTTGTACTGCTATGGTACAGCTGATGGTGAGTAGCTTCATAAAGTAAAATAATGGTTTTTCCAAGCAGGAAAAACTGCATTTTTTCTCTTAAAAAGTGTGAAGGATATTAGATTGATTTAAAAAAAAAAAAAAAAAAGTTGTTTTTAGACTTTGCCAGAGACTTTTTTTTCTAGTGGTTTCTGTTGTTTCTATTGGTCATGATTAAGTTACTGTGTAAGGTCATCATGTACTGAGTAGTGAAGCAAAGGCAAAATAATTTCTTAAAAATTACTGTCTTCTCAAAGTATGGTGCAGGTTCCAGCTCAAGCATGTTGTCTTGTATTTTTAGACAGTATTCTCTTAGCTCCCTGTATCAGTTTTTCTCAGTCTAACAAATGGAAAAATTCTGTCAGCTTGCTGAGACTGGCTGGAACTCTGTGTAATAACTGTTTGGAAGAGCACTATGTCTCTTAAGTAGAAAGAGAATCTTTAAATTGACATAGAGTCAAATGCTGTTCTTTTCTTGTCAGTTTCTGATTTGTCCAGAAATAAATTTTTGGGTGGCATCTGCGTGCTCCCCTCGCCCCTCAGTCTGTAGTGTGGCTAATGTTGCTTTTGGAACTCAGCACTTGGTTTTCTCTAAAGCTTGTAGAACTTGGACTCTAGGAATAATCTCAAGAGAAAGACCTTGGAGTGAAAATGAAGCTAAATTAACATAGCTACGAACTGATCCAAGTTAGGAATTTTACAGGAACTACAAGGTCTGAAAACAAGTTCCAGGGGAACAAATCACTTTGTAAAGATGCTGTTTGTTATTTTAGGTTGACTCCTATGGTAAATGCCTGCATAACCGTGAGCTCCCCAGTGAGCGACTGAGAGACACTTCTACAGCCACTACAGAAGATTCTGAATTTATGACTTTTATTGCCAGGTACAAGTTCCATCTGGCCTTGGAGAATGCCATATGTGATGACTACATGACAGAGAAGCTGTGGCGTCCCATGCACTTGGGTGCTGTCCCAGTGTATCGAGGCTCCCCAGCTGTGCGGGACTGGATGCCAAACAACCTCTCCATCATTCTTATAGATGATTTTGACACCCCCCAAGAGCTGGCAAAGTATCTGGATTTCCTGGACAAGAATGGAGAGGAATATTTGAAGTATCTAGAGTATAAAAATGCTGGTGGAATCAAAAACCAGTTCTTGCTAGAGAGCTTGGAGAAGCGGGAGTGGGGTGTGAATGACATGACTCTCCCCAATTACCTGAATGGCTTCGAGTGTTTCATCTGTGACAAGGAGAACACCCGGGTCAAAGAGGAGCAGGAACACAAGAAATCTCATGGAAAAATTCCAGCTCCCAGACCTCATATAGCTCAGTTCAAGCACATGGGATGTCCTATGCCAACCCCCGGGTTTGGAAGTGTTGAAGACCTCTCTGGTGGAGACAGGTAACGTGCCAATATTATGCTTTTTGAAGGGAGAAAAAGCTTCAAGTAACAAGAGCTGTAACTTTAATAACTCTTTGTACTTAAAGGAGCTCTTGTTACTTCTCCAGTTACATTTTGTATTAGGTCTTGTGGGTGGTGTAGGGGGTCCTGCTAATACTGTGTAATGCTGAGGCTGAGCGAGAGGCTTGGACAGCAGTGCTAGCAGTTAAAGTCGAGTGTGACACTCAGGATATTCTGTTAAAATGCTCTGTTACCTCAGGCAGTGGGGTTATCCTTTGTCTATCTTAGCCTCTTTGCTTGAGAGAGGGATGTTTTTCAGTACAGTGATGGTAAAGCACTTGGCAGCCCTCAGGCAAAAGCAGCTGTGTAACTCCTTACAAAGTACTGCGTTACAACCGGGTTGCCAATGTTCACTGCAGGCCTGGTTGACTCCTGTCGACTTCAGAGCAGAAATTAGGCTCACCCAGAATACAAGACTTAATCCTGTGTTGTGCAACAAAACTCTGGCTGTGTTCAAGGATGCCACTTAGTTAGGAGAGGACTGTGCAGGAGAGAAAACAGATTGAGAAGCTTCTTGTCCCTTGTTTTCTGTTGGTTGACTGATTTACTGGAGCTTTTCTCAGGCTCGGCAGCAAAATGGCTTTTTTCTTTGTAGTGTGCTGTGCATCACCCTACTCTGGAGAGTTCATAGGAGGTCCAGCTCCATAGGTTTTCTGTTTGAGCATCAGGTGGCAGTAGAGTAGTACCTGTGGAGGCACACACAGAGTTGCTGCCGGTGCCATGTGCAGACCCAGGTGCTTCCATCATTCTTCACAGAGGTCATCAGCAGGGAGTTTTGAACAGCTGGTCCATAATTCAAGCTACAGTTTCATCCCAGGGAAGTTTCCGTGTCTCACTGTTACTCTCCTCATCTATAGGCATGAGATGTGTCTGGAAAAATTGTTCAGGGGAAGCTTTTACATTCGCTGCTATTTACTTTATAGAGATATGTGTGCATAGTTCCCAAGGCGTGATCGTGGGCATCTCCTGTTAAATACAGTAGTTTCTATCTGATAAGCATCTAAGCTTTACCCATTTTTATTTGCAAAATGGAACATGACTACTTATAATTCTAACTGGTGTAATAATAGCATAAAATTGCCATCAAAACATTAGCTAAGCATACCCATATTTTTGTCTGAGTTTGACAGGAATGTTATTTAACAGTGTGATCAATTTAGATGAATGCCTACTGAGCCAGTCTGTGGAGTGTTTTGTTAGTTTAGAAAAACATTATTGTGAAAAAATGACACAGATCTAGTGGGGATACAAGTGCTAGACTATATGCAACATGCAGGGTCTGACTATAAACACATTGTGACTTGTGATTCTGGAGCCTTCTGAACTCAGAGGACAACAAAGGAGTTTATGTTAGAGCATATGCCCAGTTACAGTAAGGTTACATTACACATTTGCATGCTCTGTAACCTTTATTCCCAGATGTAATTTGTTTTTAGGGTTGATAAATATGCTGAATTCTCAGAATGCTGCTGCAATCAGAATCTCTCTTTGTGTAGGTGTATGTAGCTGGAGCACTATTACACCTTTAGCTGTATATGTGGGGATGTGGTTTCTCAATCCTTATGCTTACAGCTTCACTTGTATTTGGACTGCTGGGTTTCACTCCCAAGTAAGCTTAAGGAAGAAAGCTGTAGAACAGGCAGTTGTATGTGTCAGGTTGTGGTCAGTCACTACAATCTACTCTCAAAATAATATAAGTACTCTGTGATAAATTTTATTATAATAGAAGTTTTTATTCTCTGCAATTAGTAATTTAGTCTCTGTGGTTAACACGATAGTGATAGTATATACTGATACTTCTAGAATGTGGTAAAGCTAAAAGTGAACTTATATTTGCTACAGTGAATTTTCAAAGCAAGTTTCTTTAAATGACTTAGAGCACAGTGGCACACTAACAACATTCTTTGTTATGACCATCTCTGGGCCTGTTTTCATATTAAGGGAAAGAAAACATGGTTTCAGTGCTATTACAGCTGCAGACTAATTTGGGGCTTTTAATTATTTGTGATGATGTCTCTTTTTTTGTTTCAGTTGGAAAGAAATGTGGCTGCAGGATTATTGGCAAAGCCTTGATCAGGGTGAGGCCCTCACTGCTATGATTCATCGCAATGAGTCTCATCAGGGAAGATTTTGGGACTACATGCATGAGATTTTTCTGAAGAGGACAAGGCAACACTGACCCATCTTTGTAAGAGCTTGATTTGAAAATTGCATTGAAAGTTGAGACTGTGAATTCTTACTCACTTCAAATGTTTGCCTTGAAAAAACAAAACCAAAAAAACTCTCACAGAGACAATTTTTTCTGGTGCATGAAGTGAGTAAGTTTCTGTTATGATTGGATTTCAGCAGTGGAAACATTAGTAACTACTTTGGTTTGAGTTTCAGCTCTGTGGTGTGAAGCCACTCCTGGCTTGCAGGTGTCAACATGTGGGGCAAAAGAGGAATTTACTCTCCTTTTGCATTTGCTGTACGTATATTGTATCTTACATGACTTCAGGCTCTTGCTCAAGTGCCCTAAGATATTTCAGGGATTTTTTTAAGTCTTCAGAATATTACTTGTTTTTTTAAGTATTTTATCAATCACATATTCTCTTCATTAAGATGTACTTTTAGTTGCTATTAACAAATGGCTTTTCCAGTGAAGGAATTACAAAAGACACATCTGTGAAGAGCAATCGTGCCTTATGAAATTGCTGCAATAAAGTCTCTTCTCCCCAAGTAATATGCCTCAGATACTGCTCCTTTTCAAGCTAACTGAATAACTATGGGGAGGGATAGTCACTTAACTCTCAGCCTAATTTTCCTCTTTTGATGACTTAGCAGGTCATATGTACAATGGGATGGGAGAACAAATTGTTTAAGCTGCAACTTTCAACCAAGTATTTCACACCAGAAAGTGTATTACCTGGTATTGTGTAGAACAAAATAAAATTCTATACTCTGGTTCTTTTAAGTTTCCATCAAATCTGAAATCTGTAATCTCAATTTACTGTTATCTCCTTAATGCTAGCAATTCAGAGGCCTTGGATTTTTTCCTTTTGAGTATGTGCAACTTTCTGCAAAAACAAATACATTTTCTCAATGGTGCCTTTGCAGTGGTCTCTGCAGTTTGGATACAAGTCTTGAAGTCTTTGTATGCTGAAATGGGTGATCAGAGCCAGGTGCACTGAGGTGGTTTTGTATCTCTGCCGACCTTAACACATTGTGATCCTGGGCTGTGACCAGAGTTCCTGAGTGACAACTTGTGGACTGATCTTCTTGCTGCATAGCCTGTATTGCTTACAGGTATAAATTCCACTGTTCCCTGCCATAATGAGTATCTTTCTGAAATAATTGATCTTGCAGTGGAGGGAAACTAATTAATTCAGGGTCAAAGGTTTAAATGCATAGGCAAATATGGCCACACTCTAGTGATGTCTCTGATGGTATAATGCTATTTTCTTTTTTCGTTTCCCCTTCTTCAGAAGTTAACTACTGACTAAAGAGCCAGAGTTTATCTGTGCTTAAGACAGTTTGTTGGTAATGAAAATCTACAGTCTGTTGTGTAAATTGATGTTGTAAGACAGTTTTTGCAATTGCTATGGGAAGTTTGATGTCTGTCAGTAAAAGTTAGGAACAGCAGTGACTCTACATTCTCTTCCGAATGGCATCACTGTCTATTGCTTAGTGCTGTGTGCTTCACTTAATATCTTTTTCTTTCCACTCAAATTCCCCTTTATAATGTTATAGATATGGGATTACAGGTATAATACCAGTATAAGTGATGATCATCTCCATGTTTGCCTCTCAGGTGAAATAACAATATTGCCATGTTAAAAATCAGGGTACCTTGACAGCAAAGACTTCAGACCCATGACTATCACTGGATTTTTATAAATGTAGAAAATGCATACAGTGTACATTGTTCTCACCTAATTGTTTTTAGGAGAAGAATGGGTTTTTATCTCCTCTAGTAACAGTAACAAGTGATTCTTCAGCTAAAATGTATTTATCAGTATTTTAAGTTCCTTTTTTTTCAGTTATTCAGGAGACATGAATATCTAAGAGAATAATCATTAAACTGGATGACTCAAATCAGATTAAAAATTACAGATGTGTATTCAGGATTGAAGAGGCCACTTGCTGGAGAAGTAAATTAAGATAAAACAAATTAAGGCTGCTTTAGTTCCGAATATTGACTTCTGCTAATCAAGTTAATGATACTTAGGTAAATTGTTTGAATTAATGCCTTCAGTTGCATCACTTCATGTTTCTGTATAGAAAATAATTCAGTCTTCTTTAACTGCATTCTCTTAATTAGCTATATCGCAAAACACTTTCTTATTCAAATGTTTGGTGGACTAGCCAGGAGAAATGGCGATCTTGCTTTTTGTACTAAACATAAAAAATAAGAACCAGGTACTAGCACATGCTACTTTTACTCTTTTATCCTGTCATTTAAGTAGGTTTTTCAGAAGTGTAGCATTTATAGTAATTTCCAGGTCTATAATATAATGTATCTACTGTTGCCAAAATTAGACATGCTACATTTAAGGCACTGTCCTTACATGAGTAACAGGAGGAAGTACCAGTATAAGTATGTGCATCAGCACCTGCTTAGTCCTTGCTGAGTGATGTCCAAAGCCCCATTTTGTCTTCCTGCTCAGAAACATGAGCGTGTTTCTCACCTAACAGTAGCATTGAAGATATGGTGATGCAAGCTGAATAGTAGCTAGCAAAGTAGGTAAAAACTTCTTCCTTGGGGCCCTGATTTGTTCATTAGCCATTTCACAACCAAGTATTCCTTCACCACTATATACTTCATGTACTCAGTGTATTACAATCAACAGCCAACAAGGTTATTTTGTTCATCCTGCAGGCTTTCTTTGTTACTTTGCTCTGTGTCTGTACTACAGAAGGCTGTTGCTTTGAGCTTGATGACTGTTGCCAAGCATGAGTATTTTTGATTGCCATCTATCTTCTTAAAGTGTGTATGGAAAGAGTACAGATCTGAAAGTAACTTGATTACAGATATTCTGTGGGTTTTGTCTGGTTTTCAAAGTACAGCTTCCAGTTTGTAGTTGAGTCACAAGTCACTTGATAGCTTTCTTTTCTGAGTGTTTAGTGTCTTCCTAGGTTTAACTGTTTTTTACAGTCTTAGAGGTGGTGAACTTCTCAAAAGGTTATGAGTATTAGCTACCACTCTTAGCTGTGAAGCTCACCCAAGCCTTGTTTCTTTTGTATCTGCAGTGTATTTTTTATTCAGTGCATGGTTTTAATACTTTGTGTAGCTGCCAGGCAAACTCTGCAGGGACAGGAGAGGTGGGAATCCTGCCCAGCTGGATAAAGAGTTGTGGTTGCAGTTGTGTTCAGTGCTGCTGACCGACCTTCACAGCATCTACTGCTCTGCACAGCAAGGACTACAAAATGTTGAGTAAACATTTTGCCATGGCTTTGCTTTCATTCTCTCCTGTTATTTGGAGGAGACAGGAGGAGAAGCTGGGTCTCATACCTTTGAAGAGTTTGCAGTTAATTTACTTAATAATGCATTTGAAAGGATTGCTATCTAGTGCCAACGTGTACTGCCAGTCGTGGCCAGAGTGAATTCAATTTACCCTCCTAGTTGTCTGTCTGCTAATGCAAGCGTGTGAATGCAGACAAGGAGGAAGGTCACTACAGCATTATTATTTTGAGAAAAGTTTCCTGATTTCTGTTCTTGGCTAACTGAATTTCTCACTGCTTTAAATCCAGACCAGCAAGATGGTGGTTGAATGTCATCACTCATATTTTGACTACTGGAAGGCTACGTGATACTCAGACTGAACATGATAGATTCAACAGTGCAGGTTCAACAATTCAACAGTTCTTACAGTGCAGGCCCATATTCATAAAAACTGATACTAATAAGGAATTTATCAAAGATAGCAAATATTGAAGATATTTACCCGTGTAAACGCTTTGGCAGGATCCTGCAGACTAGGGTGAGTGGCTTCACTGCTTGTCATGCATTGTGCCTGTTTACTGTGTGACTAGAGGGAGGCTTTCAAGGCTGTCAGGATAGCTTTATCCACTAGCATTACTGTTCTAAAAATAAATATCTCCTCATTACTGCTCACATGCAACACCAGTAGATTCTATTGATGCTGTGTCTCAGAATTGACTTGACAAGCTAGAATAAATGCATGCCCTCTGAGAGGTGAGAGACAAGAAACAAATAACTGACTGAAGGTTAAAAATCTAGCAGTCCAAGGCATTGCGTTGATTGGGCAAGCCACAGTTCTCATTCTTCTGCCAAAACTCTGATACCATGTTGCCTATTTTTTCAGTTAGAAGTTGATTATTTAATTTACTGAACTAGTAGTAGTCTGCATTTTCTGTCCTTTAGCAAGGACTGCAATTTGTAGGAAGCATATAACCTCACTGAAGAATATTGATTTGATAGCTAACATTATGATTTCTAGAACTCAAGAAGTTCAGAGTTGCCTTTGAGTTCAGAAAGAGTTGCCTTTTCTTATTTCAGTCACTGTAGTAATTTTCAAACTGAAAGATCTCTGGGTCCTCTCTAATGGTAAGTAGAATGAGATCCAAGCAGCAGTGGATGTATATGTTTAGAGGGAAAGGAGAATGAGCTGCTTTCTCTGAAAATGGTCTGCAAAGTGCAGCAGCCGCTGGAGAATCAGCAGAAATGCCCCTCTTGCATTTTGACTGAGGGTAGCTTTAAGTGATGTGGAAGAACAACTTCCAAAGGACTGGGAACAGGATAAATTGAATTGAAACTCAGCCATCAGGGACATCAGAGTTTTAGCAGGCATTGCTGTGTTAGACAAGTAGCCATCTGCCTCGCTTACTGTCCTGCCATACACACTCCTCAGCCATAGTCCCAAGAGAGCCACTCCCTTAATCATTAGTTGTCATCTATTTGGCTGTATTTAATTAAAGTTATTGATGGATCTCCAGGCACCTTCTGGGAAGTTGTATTAATTGGAAACATACAGGGTGCCAGGTTCCTTCATTCTGCCCAGAGACCAGAGACCTCTACTGACAGGTTGACATTAATCAGAGATAAAATCCTTTTAGTGATACGACCAACTGAGCCAAAGCCTGCATCAGGCTTTAACAAACTGTACTTCTCTTTATGGTCCATTGTCTCAGAGCTGCCAGGGAGAGATATATGGCCCTGCAGAGGGATTAGGAAGGATAGAGAGGAGTGAAGCTACAGGATTTGTTCCAGAACTCTGACACCACTAGCATCTTCATTTGTGTGCTGTTAAATACATTTTTACTGCAGAAAATACCCATTTGATGTGCAAGTGTCTCAGCTAGAGATGGTACTGGGGATCTTGGAACGGATCAGAGCAGATGATAATACTTTGTGGCATCTTTGAGCAAATAAGGAGGCACAGGTAATTTGCAGTGGAAATGGACTGAATTTCCTAGATCCTGGGGATTAGGGATGGCAGCTCAGAACTACTCAGGTTGACAGGAAAATGCAGGGCAGCTGATCTGATTGAGATAGCGCAGGATAAGCGTTGTTGTGGGAGTTGGGATGGGGTGTGACACATCTAGTTGTGAGTGCATGTGAATATATTGTGCTAATACTTTCCAAACACAATAGCTCAGCAGGCAGGAGTTAAGTCTGAACCGCCTGGAATCTCAGCAAACTGGTTACTTTCACTGCTAAAGTTAAAGTGGAAGTGCTTTAAATTTTAAGGCATCTCTAATTAAATTGGTTTAAGGAGGTCAGGGTGAGACAGATGAGAATAAAGTGTGGTTGGTGAGGGCATTATGAACTGGTATGGTGCATTCAGGGTACATTTGTGTGAATATAGTGGAATTTATCTGAAAGCTGGATCCAGGCAGTCAAAAAGACATGGATATCAACTCTATTCTTTTTTGCCAATACAGCGGATTTCTTAGCCTCATACCCTAACTGATTTTTAGGTAGTATCTGGACATTTTACATAACTACACCAGAAAGTGAAGAATACATGGTGTAATTTCTCATCTCCTAAAGAGGTATTTAAGATAGCAGTCTCATTTTAAAGGGTGTATTTTATCACAGCATTGTTTTTAATTGTGGCATAGCATTTACTGTAGCATCATATGTGGCCCTTATTCAGTTGTGATATATATTCTTTTCAAATCTAGTATTAATAGTTTAAGGTCTGTGTTTTATTTTGGTTTTGACCAGCTGAAACGCAAGCTAGGATTCAGCTTTAAATGTGTCAATACAAGAAAAAAAAATGTTGTAAATGCTAATTAGCAAAAGTTTTACATGGTTTCTATAGTTGTACATTCAGGATTCACAGTAAAACATCTCTGGGGTTCACTGTTGAGGGAATTTAGTTTCTGACTGTCCCTATAAAGTCATCACTTCTATCCCATCCATTAGTGACTTGGTGCTATCAGCTATACAAAATATAGGCTGTAGAGGCATTTGGCTATTCAATAACACAGCCTTTTTGTAGTTCTGCATTCTTCCTTAAACTTAATGTGTAATATAAAAAAATAATGTTTAATAATAAAACTGTGTCCTGCTTCAAACATCTCTGCATGGTGTGTGCAGACACCATCATGTACCGTATTCTGTCTGCTTGGGAATCTCTTATGCTGAGGCTCCAATATGGGACTGATGCCAAAAAATTAGTTCCAATGCAGACAGCAGTAACTTACAGGAAGCTATTATAATTCTCCTTGTGTAGTTTGCCTTTCTCAGCCTCCCCTCCTACCCCACCTCATTTTTCTTGGAATTACTTAAATGAGAGATCAGCTTTTGAAGGTGAAAGGACTTGAAGGTGCTGCCACCATTAGCTAATGTAATTTGGGAAAAGGGACGCTGATTTACAGGGAGTGCAGTTCAGCTTTTCTTATATCACAGTACTTTTGTCTTTCCTTGTTACTGTTTCTTGCCCATCTAGTTAGACATTGCAGGAGGCAAATGCAGCAGGGGAAGGTGGGTAGCTAGCAGTAAGGCAGGAAGGGTAGCTAGAAGAGGCAAAACCAAGAATAGCTGAACTTTACATGAATGGGAATACTGAAATGTATTTCATGTCCCTGTCTGGGATTTTCAAAGTCTCCATTGCTCAGAGTTGTACAGTGCAAGCTCTCTGGCCTAATTTGAAGGTGTCAGCCTGTTTCTTCTCTACTGGTAGTCAAGCTCAAAGGATAGCTTGTTTCCTGTTTTTTCAGAAAAAAATGGTAATACAGAAACATCCTGCTTACCAAAATGTTTCAGAATTGCCAGTAAGTGTTTGAATTTGGACCTTAAGAGATGAAAATGCATTACCAGAAGAGAGCTAAAAAAAATAATTTGCTTACTTGAACATGTCTCATACTCTTTAATTTGGACTCTTAAGTATATACTATTTTGCAAGTAACACAAAAATAATTATAGAATTGGATATACCAGGATTTATTGTCAGCAGATGCAGTAAATTCTAGTGACCATCTTGAGAATAATGTGGTATAGGTCTGGTGATGTTTAGCTCAAGTTAACGGAATTTCCAAAGTCTCTAACTTCCTTGACTAGGCAAAGGGGTGTGCTTTGGGCTTTATGTCTAGGAGGTTGAATATATTTTAATCCAAATCAGTGTCCTGTGGAAAAAAAATGCAAAGAAAAGCATTTTTTATGTAGTCTTGTGTATATGGTCAGAGGATTCCAGCTGTTCCTGATACGGTGGTAAAATGGCATATTCAGGAACTGCTCAAGACAAGGATCTGAGTGCTTTGTGTCCCCAGTGTTCAGCATCTACCTCCTCAGTTTTGTGCATCTACCTTGTCCCTCCTGCTGTGCAGAGACCTGTTTGTATCCCAGCCCTTGGAATGTTCCTGTGCCTTCTGTATTGCCTGCCTTTTTCAGCTGGGGACAGAAGCCCTCCAGAACCTGCCAGATCCGTTGGGGACTTCCAGGACCTGGGGAAGAAACTTCTGGGAACAGGAGTTTTTTCCACCAGAGTATGAGGCTGTGGGAACGATGCTACCATTTTGGAAGCAGCAGTTTCAGTATCTTCTTGGAAGGAACAGTGGGAACAGTGCAGGGGAGATCCAGCTGTATTGTAACGGAGAGAAATGAGGGGCTGGGAGCTGAGTGGTGAGAGTTTGGAGCACCAAGAAGAGTTTCCATGCAGTTGCAGAAGAAATTGAGAAGAGACAGGTGAGAGGGACCTCAGCCATGTCTATAGTATCTGAGGGGAGAGTGTCAAAGGGATGGAGGGATCCACGCTCTTCTCTCTAGTGCTGTGCACCAGGACAAGAGGCGACGGGCAGAAACTGATGCACAGGAAGTTCCATCTGAACATGAATAACAACTTTACTGTGCAGGTGACCGAGCACTGGAACAGCCCAGAGAGGCTGTGGAGTCTCCCTCATTGGAGATACTCTGTAAGTGTCTGGATGCAATCCCGTGCAATGTGCTCTGGGACCCTGCTTGAGCACAGATCACCTACTGTGATCCTTTCCAGCCTCGCCCATTCTGTGATTCCCTTAATTCCGTCTGAATTACTTGAGACAATCATGATTTCTCCTGCTCCGGCTGAGAGTGTTTGCTACTTCCTTTATTATTTCTGCCGCAGAAGGAGTTATTGGTAGGAGATTGTGGGGACAGTGTCGCACTGGTTCCGCCCAGTGCGGAAGCTGAGGGGAGTTACTCCATTTCCATGGCCTATCCTCGGCCTGACGGGCAGGATGGGGCGGGCCAGGCTTCCCGCGCCCGGCACCGCCCTCAGGGCGCCCGCGCGCGGACATGGCGGCGCCAGCCTACCCCGGCTGGGTGACGCGCTGGGTGTCGGGGCAGTGGCGGAACAAGAAGCGGCCCCCGACGCTCCGCCCGCCACGGACACTGGCGCTGGCCGACAAGGTGGCGAACCGCCGGGAGCAGTCGACAGGTGAGCTGCCGGCGGCGGGGCGCTGAGCCGCCGCTGTGCCCCGGGAGGGGCCGTGCTGCTGGCTTGCGCTCCGCAGGGCAAGAGGGGAGGGGCTGGTCTGGGCCATGGAATTCCGCGTGGGTTCTGTGGGAAGGATCGCTTCCTCACGCTGCAACCCTGAGTTTGTGTCGTACGTGAGTCAGACACGTTAAAAATTCAGTCAGATGCTGAATGGCTGCAGCGCTTTGCTTTCTGTTAGCAACAACTTCTCTGCCCAAAGCAAAGCTGGGATCTTGAGTTATGCATTTTCTCACCTGCCTCTACCCCGTTTTAAACTTCTTTGGAGGTTGTTAGCGTGAAATCCCAAACACCTGAGATTTCTGGTTGTGTCTTTCCCTTCAGAGGCAACGTGCATTACGGAGATGTCAGTCATGATGGCCTGCTGGAAACGGAATGACTTCAACGATGCGCCTTGTGCCGAGGAGATCAGGACGTTCTATGACTGCGTGGCCAAGGCAGAAGTAATTAAGGCCTCTTTTATGTTCTTAAAGGCTAGTAGTAGGAAAGGAGGAAGCCTCCAGTCATTTTTTGTATGCCAGTAAGAATAATGTTCTCTGAAGGATTTGATTGTCACCCATTTGAGCAACTTAAGAGCAATGAAGCTGGTGAAGGATCGAGAGGCTCCTACAAGGACGGGCTGAGGTAGCTGGGGTTGTTTAGTCTGGAGAGGAGGCTCAAGGGAGACCTTATTGCTCTTTACAATTACCAGGTATGGGTCGATCTCTTGTCCCAGGCAACTGGTGATGTGGCAAGAGGACATAGCCTTGAGCTGTGCCAGGGGAGGCTCAGGATGGACATCAGGAAAAGCTTTTTCAGTGAAAGGGTGCTGAAGCATTGGAAGAGGCGGGCCTGGGAGGTGGTGGAGGCACCATCCCTGGTGGCATTCAGGAAATGACTGGTTGTATCAGTTAGTGCCATGGTCTAGTTGGCAAGGTGGCCATGGGTCAAAAGGTTGGACTCAATGATCTTGGAGGTCTTTTCCAACCTGTTTCTGACTTTTAAAGGCCAGACATTTTTGAAAAATAAATTTCATACTGCTTGAAAATTAGGGGTGTCTCTGATTATATATTATATATTGATATACTATAATAATACTATATGATAAGCTTGAAATAAAATAATTTTCAAAATAGACTATAGGTAAGTATATGTACTAAACTTGTCCTTAAACTGGTTTCAGGTTTCCATTTTCTTTCAGTAACAGTGTCATCATTTAAATAGTTAGTTTTTGTTGCTGTTTGACAGCATAAGTGAAAAATTATCCACAATTTCTTTGGTAGATGACAAAGAATCAAACAAAGATGAAAAAATAACAGAAAGTAAAAAGAAAAAATCTGGGTTGTTACCAGAAGTTTATATCATTGTATCATAACTAAGAATATGGAAGGATATAATCTTCACAAGATCACAGTCATTAATTGCATCATTTCAAGGTCATCACTTGTAATTATTGAGCCAAGTGCTATGGTAAGTATTCTTTAAAGAAACAGCATTTTTTTGAAAGAAACGTCCCTGTACAATTAGTAGTAGTCTCTGGGAATGAGCATCAGCTTTGCAAATAAACAGCAGTAAATATTTTGAGGAGTTTTTTTCTCTTTCAGAAAGAGCGCAAGAATCAAAATGAGGACACCCTGTCATCCAGGGGAAATTTGCCTTCAAGCAAAGTGAACAAGCTCCTGAAGAGGTTTCCTCAGATCACACGTTATGTATAATGTACTTTATGAAAGAGACTGTGGACAAGCAATTAAAGTTGGGGTCTTGGTCAAAAAAAAGGAAAGTCAAGTTGAGTGATTTTTTGATGTCAAGTGGTGTGTGGGTCTTGACCCTGCTTTTGATTCCAGAGCAAAAACCACCCATCTTGAGTATCAGCTGATTTTGTTCATGAGGCTCTTGGGTCTTGTAGTGTTAGGATTTCTGCAGTGTTTTTCAGCTTGCCTACTCAGGTCCTCACTGTTAAATAAAACCTTCTAGGCATTCATGCAAGTGCATTTTGTAACAGGGCATGACTTCTTCATGTGCAAGCTTCTTGCCCAGCTCTGGAGCTACTATCAAAATGTGCTTGGGTTCAAACACTGAGCCAAGTTAGAATTAGTAATGATATGATATTAATGATAGTAGTAATTGATGGTATGATGGCTCATGCTCTTACATGGGTGTATACACAATCTGGTGCCTCTTGAAATTTTTAAAATTTCCACTGCTGTAAAAAAAAGGCTGTAAAATTTAGAAAAAATCTCCAGCAAAATACCTTGTTCATACATAATACAATGGTAAGTATTAAATATAACTTTAACATGGAAGTTTGTGATTTAGACCCTCTGATTTGCAGGTGGGATAGGTATGGTGCCACATAAGTTTGATTATTTTGTCTGTACTGTAATAAAGCAAGACTGGTGTTTGACTTGGGCAACTCATAATCTACAACAAAATGTTTCATTGTTTTTTGGTAAAAAAAACTAAAAGGGGGAGAAGAAGTTAAAGCATGGACTGATAATTGAAATAATGTAATTCATTTCTAGTTTTGATTGGGGGGGGTAATGGGGAGGGGGAGTTTCCACTGCAGTACCACAAAACTACAGGCAGGTTCTTGGGAACAGTACCTCATTGGTGGGGAAAATGCAGTGTCTTGGAGAACTAATGTTATAACCATTTATATCAGTAATTCTTTGGGGCATGTAGAAGAAGCAGAATAAGAGGAAAGTCAGGCACACACAGACTGTGTGATTACCCATGGGTGGCTGTGGAGTTTGCTGGAGCTGAGTCCTCTGGAGCCCCAGGCTGATACCTGTTCATCACAAAAATTTTGATCAGGTGAAGGCTTTCAAGTTGCTGAAGCAACATTTGCTTAGTGGTTTAATTACAGAGGCTCATTAGTGGATAATCCAGGGTAGCTTATTCTTTTGTTGCTATTATGACATAATTGGGTCTTTTAGAGGATTTGGGGTCAGTAAGAACACAGTATCCACATCTGAGTTTGGGAAAACACTTTGGTTCTGTGGCATTTTGCATTTTCTGTCCAGAAGACATTGTGAAAAAGAATGCTATTTGCTTTTCCTTCTTTTCTGAAGGATATAAGCTAGATTGGGAGTGAGGAACTGATTTACCTCTGTTGATGATGATTTTTCTTCATATTAAAAGTTGGAATAAAAGTGTTATGCATCTCTTAAGATAGCACTTGTGCTGAATGTACCAAATTCTAGTGTGTGTGAGGAACAGTCTTACATAAGAGGCTGTAACAGAGACACTTAATACCTTTTTCTATTTTTACTTTTGAAATTTTGCACTGCTCCCACTAATCTGAACAGCTATTTTTGTATTATACTGCTTCATGGTGAGCTTCACAAATTCAGTTGTTTGGGGTTCTGTCTAGCTTTTTATATATCTACTATAAGCTTGGAATTACTATGCTAAGGTTTTCCAATCCTTTATTTATTGAGAGGAAGGAAGCAATGCTTTTCAGGCGCACCCAGGTTTTACAGTGCTACCTTTAAAAGTACTTGAGCAATTCTTTTGCTTCTTTTGTTATAGCCAAAACCACCCCAGTTACTGATTGTCCTTGGCAATTTCAGCTGCTGGACATTTTCCTGTATCTCACCATTAAGCTTATATTAGGTGTTTAAATGCATTCTGTGACATGCTTGTATTGAGGATCACTCCATTAATAGTTCATGTGTGTACCCACAGGGACCAGCACTGTTCTTTCTGAGTTGGGTTTGTACCATCCCATGATGCTGTTGCTGGGGGGTAAGGAAAACTGTTCTGGTGTGGAGCACACTGGTTAAGAACATTGCTGCAGAGACCTGTATGTGATTGCGTGGTGAGGAAAGAATTAAACAAAAGCTGACTAGCTGTTCTACCCTCCTAAGTCGGATTTACAGGATTTAAGCAGATCTGCTGGAATTCCTTGGTCTTATTCCTGTACCTTATAGCTTGACTGCTATACCAGCTCTGGGTGTGATTGCTGTTAACTACTCCTTTTAGGCTTTCACTGTGGATATAGCATTAATATTTCAGCTGGTCCTGATGAACAGTTGTCCTGCTAGTTCAGGAGAAATAGGTTGAATTCCAGAGAGCCAGGGACATTTTAGAAGATGGCATTTCTTGTTCAGAAGGGTCAATACAGGAAAATCTGGTAAAATCAAGACAGACTCTGTAGGGAATCAAAGACTTCCTGTAATAGAACTATGCATATGTCTTTGTGAGAAGGTGACTACTGTTAAATAGCAGATTTAGATATTTACAACTACTTCTTCAAATTTGCCCATACAAGAAAGTTCGGGATGTTTTACCTGTAGATACATTACTGATCTAAACTGCTGTAGTTATATTGGTATAATTCCGTTTTAGGTCTTCCTCTCCACCATGGAGAGTAGTCATGAGAAGCTTTTGAGATCCACCTGTCTCAAGAAATGTCATTATGTGTGTGAGAAAAACAAGGGGGCTCTTGGTAAGAAGGAAATAGTTCCAAAACTACCTGCCAGAGAGGAGACAACTGGAAAACCCTCTGTGTCTTCCTGGTTCATCATTCTTCCAGAAAGTGAATACAGGCTTGGACTTCTGTTGCTTTTGGTGTACTGGTCTGTTTCCTTTAAAATTACCTTATCTATTAAATTGCTTTATTTAGGAAAACTTTGCCTTGACAGGGAGGCAACTTAGAAGGTACCATGAGAAAAATCCAGTGCAGACTTCTGCTTGAGGTGTGAAACCCTGTTCGTCAGAGGCCTGAACAGGGAGTGTCTCACGGCATGGAGTTCTGAATGAGCACCAACAATCTCTAGTAAGGAGCTAGTTTTCTCTGAATGCTAATAGAATTTCTGTTCCTGTTTCCAGTATGTCCTTTCCTTGTGTGTTCAGTGGAATAAATGGTTCTAAATTCTAACACAGTCCCATATTTTTTATTTTGTGCAGCTCCTTTGTGTTACTGCTGCCTGAGAGTTATAGTGTGATGCAGTGTGATGCAGCATCTAAGCTATTTCCATCCCCTGCTGCCCTGATCGTCTGCCTCCCTGACTATGAGGATATAGGAGATTTGCTCCTGATTAACTGAGTGTAATTCTTGGCCAAATCCACTCCAGAAACAGCTTCTTTTTATCATTAGTGACTCCTGTAAAAGATCCAGCATGGAGGGAAATTTCCTTGCTTTTGATGAGTGACTTGAGGATGAGGCAACACAGAACTGTCACATGAAGTGAGTAATGGGCAAAAGTGAAGGAAGAAAAAAAAGACGCTTTTTGTGAAGTCAGTAGATTTTTAGCAGCCTGTTCCTTGTTTTTATGCTGAAGGTGTCTTTGCAAGTGCTATTCAGCAGACTTGGCCAGAAGTGAGCTCATTCCTAAAGGTGACCTTCATGTTTCATGCTGTAGACACCACGAATTCATTGCTCCAAAATCAGAATATAAGAAATGCCCATTAGACTGAGCAGAGAAGCAGCACCAGGAAAGCGTAAAAAAAGCATTTTCAAGACTGAATAGCTTCAAAGACCCAATTGCTTTCTTAGATTTAATAGTGTTTAAAGCTTGTAGCCTTGAACCCTAATTCATATGAAGGACCAGCAAGTTGAAAATGCTAAAACCCCCTATGGGATAGGATTGTTCATAGTAATACCATAATGATTAACCCTCTGGAAAGCATCCTAGGCAATTGAGGGAAAATATAGCTCAAGGTCAAGGAGACGCTCGATGGCAAAGTTCTCTGGTGGCAATACCCACGATGGCAAGATAGAGGGCTGAAAATTGGGAGCACCCTGGAGAGGGCTGTGCCACCTGTGGGTTTTCTGGGGGAGATCTGGAAGCTGCTTAACTTAGAGTTTTCTGGGTCCCATTTACCTGGGTTCAAATCTGAGGAGAGCTGACCTCGGGAAGCTGCAAGCTGCTAATCGAGGAGGCAGCGGTGGGGGGGATAAAGTCCAGATTCCTTCCAAGAAGTCTAATCTCTGGCAAATGTACGCGCACACGCCGTTGCCTTTCCCAGCTGTTGCTGGGGGCTTTGCAATAGGACGCAGCCCCAGCTCCTTGCCGTGCTGCAGCCTCTGTGCCTTGGGAAGAGGAGGAAAAGGCAACTGGGGAAGGACATTGCAGGAGAGGAGAGGAGAGGAGAGGAGAGGAGAGGAGCGGCGGCCGGCCCCGCCGCTGGGCAGAAGGGGCGGGGAGGCGGAGGCTGGCACTGCGAGCAGCGCGTACCTGGAGCACGGGGGCGGGGTGAGGAGAGGGCTAAGGGCTGTGCCCCAGCGCTTGTGCTCCCCTCCGAATGTGCCAGAGAAATTCGGGGACGTGTTCTGTTCCCTTATTTCTCTCCTCTCTTCTTCCCCTTTCTGAAGAGAAGAATCAATGAGAAGAGATGGGGAGAGGAACAGGAAAGTGAAATTCTAAGATGCTGCGGGGAACTTTGATCCCTCTCCTCACATCCCTTTCCCTGCGTAGCAATGGATAAGGCACCCCGCTCCCTCCGGTGCGGAGCGGCTAGCGTGGGAAAGCACACCCTGGCAGCTGAACGAGAATGTGATGCTTGAAGACACTTTGTATACGAGGGATGGAAATCTCCAAAATACTCGGGCTCCTGGTAGAGCTCTCAAGTCTGCTATCCTGTCTCAGATGTGTGGAGGTAAGAAAAGGTTGTTTTTCTATCTGTTTGTAAGAAGTCACATGGCTCTTTAATATCCTCCCTGTAAGTGGATCTTGTTATTACTTGAAAATGTTTTCTAGAGCATTTAGGCAGTTGTGGTCTCTGGGAAGGACTGGGGGCTTGGGGAGAGATTTGTTTCATTGTGCATATAAATCCAGAAAAAGAAATAAACCGGGAAAGCAGAATACACAAGGGCTTGCAGATGCTTTGGCTTGCGTTTCCAGTGTTTCTCATGCACTGCAGTGACCCTGGCAGGAAAGATCCTTTATATCCTGTTCTTTGCTGATTGTCTCCCTTGCTTGTGGACAGATGATTTATAGCTGCACAGACCTGGGACAATGCCTGCAGCATAGGCTGTTTGCACTGAATTTAATTGGCGGCGATGGTCAGCGTTGGAGTATTTTAGAAGCTGCTACAGAAACTGGCAGCAACTGATTTTTCATTAGAAGGGAAGCTTATTACTTGGACTGAAGTACTTTTGTTTGTGGTCCAAGAAGAGCAGGTTCAGTCTCTCGTATTTATATCACTGGCAGGCTAACATGTGTGTGCAGGTGTGCACTAAAAGCTGGGGATTGAGGGACCTGGATTGTGGTGCAGTCACAAAAGTACAGCTTAGCTCACTTTCTACTCTCTGCAAAGAGCTTTGAGATCATCAGGTAAGTCCTTCAGTGTTGTTGGTCTGGAAACCATATGTAGGCTTGCAACAGCCTGATACATGCAAACAGATGAATTTTTTGCCTGAAAAGAGTTTATCTGTGCATCCCTTTGTGCATATAAACCTGAGATCTGATCTGCTACTACTGAACCATGTCAGGAATTCATCTTCCATATGCAGTATCCCATTCTGACTTCTGGGAAGTGATGCTGGAGCGTGGCCATGGTTGTCAGCACTTTCTGGATCATATTCATAAGGTTGATTTGAAAATTATATCTGACATGAATAGGTGTTGTTCTTGTCAGATTTCTGTGGGAATTACCTCTGCTTATTCCAGAAGTGGATTTGGTTTAATTCCAAATATAACTTTTCCTATTTTCCAGGAAGAGGTGAAGGTGAGAGAGGCAAAATTACTACATTTTGAAGAAAACCACAACCATTACCAATAGCTAGTATCCTTTAGCTATCCTTTAGCTGCACATCTCTGCTCTATGAATTACAACTCTTTCTTCCTATAAAAGTATTAGAAATGTTCATTTAGAAACTAATTAAACTACAAGGAGCTAGCAGAAGCATGTATAGTTTCTTCTTTTCACTCTGAGTCTGTGAAGGTCTTGCACTTGCTTGCACACTATGTAGTGATGTTGAGTGGAGATCCCTATCTCTCAGCCTATAGTCACATTGCAACCACAAAAAACCTGCCCATAAGAGGAAATGCAGTTGTGGGGCCAGACAGGACACTAGAATTCTGAGGACTTTGTTTCATATTTTTTGGTCTTAACTATTTAACCCCATTTAGATAATAACAGCATAGGCCATATCATATTTTCAAGTATTAAAACCAAAATCCTCAAAAGGCCTTGGATTTTCTTCCTTTGATGTTTCCTACTTTATACATGGATGTTTATTACCATTTTACAGGAATCCTGTGGGCATCATCTTCTCACTCAAGTAAATAAATATCTGCTACTGTAGCTGTAGATGACTTGCCCTATAAACAGTGAGAGGATTAGTAGTTATTATTTTTCTTACTGATAATAATGATTTTCTTCTAGATTTCCTTTCCATAGGCATATCATTCAGACTTCCAACTCTGTTGAAAAAAAACAAGCAGAGCCCAGTAATGTAGTGCTTAGATCAAGGGTAAATCTCTGCAGGCCAGTAATTATTCATTTTGTTGTTAGTGGACAGAGCTATGGTTGCATTTGAAGAGGAGCAACGGGGAGACCAGGGAAGAGGCTGGTTACTAGGGTGTGTTTGCCCAAAGCTGAGCTGCTTTTAGGACATGCCCATGTTTATTTCATTGGATAATCATCTCTCTGCTTTTGTTCTGTTTCTTTTCCCAGGCTTTCCTGGGATCCAAGCCCAACCAAAACCATTTGCAGAGTGCAGGTAAGAACAAGAAGTTATTAATTCAGTCATTGGGCAGACTCTTTCCTGCAGTGGTGATCTGAGACCATAGGCACGATGAACCACTGCTACCTGGCCTTCTTCCTTTCTTTTCATCACTTCTTCAATCTTTTCTCTTGTCCCAATGCCTGTTCATCTCCTTCACCAACATGGCCAGACTACTTCTGTTCCTTCATGTCGAATGCTTTTGCAGCTCCCTGCTCCTCCTACACGTTCTTTTCTTTAATCTCTTTCTTTGCCTTGGTCTTTTTTACATGCTTACTTTTCCTCTGCTCTAACAACTACTGAATTCTCAGACACCCTCTCAGACACCATCCCAGTTGATGCCACACATATAATTTGTTTTCCAGGCACTGACTTCCAACTGCTTCTCATTTTTGTACCTTGCATTTAACCTTCAGCTGTCGCTTACCCCCTCTGGGCCTGGCAGTGGCTAGAAGGCAAAAGACAGGATGCAACGTTACTTTGTACCCTTGCTCTTACCCTCAGGTGCAGAAGGGTTTTCTGAAAGTGTTGGCTTCTTTCTGTTTGCTTAGTGAGTAGAGCTGTAAATGTCCCTTTCTCAGTCTACTCTTCCCATGTTATGGACTCTATAAAGCCCACAAAACCTGGATGGTTTTTTCCCACTTTGTTATTTCAGTGCCATGAATGGAGAGTTTTCTCCTTTTTAAGGACCATAATAAATTAATTATTGGGTATTTTTACACAGGATATTTCACATGGGCACTGAAACATTGGCACCTGCACTTCCCACAATATAAATTTGAATATATTAGCCAAGTCCAGATAAGCAAGGTGATCTGCTCATGTGTATAGGGAAACTACATGCTATGAAATACATTTCCCACCTTCCTGCTTTGTGCAGTTCTGCTCCAAAGTGAATACATGTATTGCATGTACAGTAATGGGAACCAGTTCAACTTGTCATGTTTGGGCCCTAAGTTAACACTCTTCAAAGGTCTGTCTGGGCAGTTCATTGCTTCAGATCAGTTTGTGATTTAGACAGTGAGTACTATGAATATTCTTTGAGCAGCACCTTGGAGAGTGATAGAGTTTGAATCAAGCAAGCAGCAGCTGAGACTGCAAACACCAGGGGTATTTCTCCTAACCAGCTGGTGTCTCCCATGTTGTCTGAGCTTCAGTGTGTGATGGTGATGGTAACCCTCCCTTCCTGTGCCCAGCTCCCAGCGTGTGTCCTGTGGGACCTCTTGGCTACTACAATGGCTCACTGGCGGTCACCGAGGCCGGGGCAGAGTGTCTCAACTGGGCAGAGTTCCCTGACTATGTCCAGCAGTACCCAGACCGTGGCCTGGGGGACCACAACTTCTGCAGGAACCCAGACGGGGGAGCGACGCCCTGGTGCTTCTACAGGCTTGTGTCAGGAGCCATCGGCTGGGCCAACTGTGACTGTAACCAAGGTAAGGGCTCTGCTGCCTCAGGGCTCAAGCCAGCAGTGTGTGCTGCATAGACTTGTAAGTGGCAGGTGGAACACCCTGTGGAAAAAGCACAGTACAAAGGCTATTCTGAACTGTTGAAATAATTAATACTAGAGGCTAGCCTGTGTGGGAGAAAAACGTCTGTATATCATAGGGGGTGGATTTAAGCTGCTGTAGCTGTAATGCCTTGTATAGATGTTTTATTCTTATACAAAGAGACTTCTTTTTTTCTACTGCTAACTTATGCCACTTTGAAAACAGTTTCAGTTATGTAGAAAACAACCCACTTCTTCTCCTTTAGGGTCCATATCAGAGCATTCCTCACGTAAGTGTAGCAGTTCAAATATAAACTACTTCTTCAATATAAAATCTTTAGTGACAAGGCAGGTCATAGGCTCGTGTTAAACTTCCTCAGTGCTGGCAGAAGGACTGAGCTCTCTCAATGCATTGGCTGCTGTGCAGCATTCTTGAAAATGTCCTTTTTTCTGACCTTCCTCGCTTTTCCTGCATTTTGCAGAACAGTTGAAACACCAGTCTAATAAGTGAATTGACAGTCTTTTCCCTTGTCAGTGGATGTTCTTTCAAAGATGTCTTCATTAAAGAGAGGAATATAAGTGTAGTGGTGCTGTGTTCCTGTACTGAGGTGCTGCAGACAAGTGTGTCCTTTGCAAGTACTAAAACTGAGTGAGGAAATGTGCCTTCTAAACAGTGGTAAAATTTTTGGTGGGGTGGGAATTGAAAGGGTATTTTATATATACTAGAGGCTAGCCTGTGTGGGAGACACTGGCACTTCCTTTTCTTAGAGAAATTAAAGAGGATTCATCTGCTGTTACTAAACATCTCACTGTAGCAACACTGTCATGCAGGTGAAGTGGTTGATGGAAAGAGATCAGTGGAGTGTCAGAAGTAATTAGATAGATTTTCACACACCCTTTCAAGATAGCATGTAAAATCATGCCCATTCACAGAAGGAGAATCCAGGAGCTTTTGCAGAAGCCAAATTTCCTGCTGGTATTACCATGGATTTGAAAAGACCATAACACCAACCATCCTCCCAATCAGCCATTGCTGGGACTGGGAAGGTGCCCCACCCCACACTCTTTCATGCACATCACTTTAGTGCCAGCACAGGTAAAACAGGAATGAAAGAAGTCAAGTGCAGTTCAGCTCAGCGACATGCAAGTCCAAGACTTGCTGGTCTGAAACTTCTATCAGCAGATAGCAGCTGGTTTTTGGTTGTTTTTTTTTCTCTTTGGAAGGTGCTGTGCGGTTGGCTGAAGACAGTAGTGTGGAGCTGTACTTCAATGGACTCTGGGGTACCATCTGTGCTGACCACTGGACTGACTGGGATGCCAGTGTTGTCTGCAGGCAACTAGGTCTCAGGTGGGAACCTCAGTCTAGTTGTGAGAGGTACATGCTTGTGTGGCTTCTGAAAGAGCAGCCTCTGTGGTTACAGTCCCTCTGGCTGGCAGAAAGGAGTTTTGTGGTCTAATTTTCCACTTACCGGAGTCCTTTTTTTACTGTTTTCTTTCTGTGGCTACCCCCAACCAATCATCATTTGCAAGAAGTTTTTGAAACAATAGTCTCTGCTTCATGCTCCAGGCTGTGAAAAGTGAGCTATGAGATCACTTTCCCTTTTTATGATCATCAGCTGGAGTTACTATAGTGATCTAACAGAAATTTTAGGAGTATGAATGCTCTTTGGGTGTCTGGGATTTGGACATTCAAACTTCTAAACAGCAAGGAGATAAGGTCCACAGAGAGGGAAGGTGATTCAGATAGTTGGTGTTTGAACCTGTTAATGGGTTTGTTCATTGTTCTCAAATGAGAGTGCCATTTCTGACTACACCAACTCCTCTGCAGTAGGTGGGCACATAAAGGGGTTGGGAAGTGCTGTGTGCTTGATTGTGCTTTCTCATTAGACGGTAAATGGTCACCCCTTTATGCACTTCCAATTAACTGGGCACACCAGGATGTGAAATGCCACAACTGGCCTGGAGAGTCACAACAACAGCAGGAACTTGTAAGTCAAGCTGTGCTGTGGCATTTCATTGCTCTGTTGCATCCTCTGTACCAGTGAGATCGGCACAGCTGGCAAGAAGAGTCATTCTGGACCATGGCCTGTTCCCCTGCACCTGCAGTCAGCAAACTGCCATGGAGATGAGGAAGCCCTGCTGCAGTGTGGCTATCAGGAAGCTCTGTCAGGAGTTTGTAACCAGGGGAGTGCCGTGGTAACTTGTGTTCCTCCAGAAGGTAAATCTCCAGGGAAAGATCTCAATTGCCCAAAGATGGCTGGTGCTTATGACCGCATCCCCTTTTTATCAAGCCAGGTTTTTGTCTACAGGCAGAAAACTCCTGGTCACCACAGCAGCCAATTAAAGAGACAGCAGTATCCCACTCTGGGGGCTGCAATCATGGGTACTTGTTGGGGGTCTAGAGGGGAGGATGTGGTAAGAGAGCATCAGGAGAGCTCCTCTGGCTAGAGAATGGTTCTACACCCTAAACTGCTGGATGTGCTTTGTCTCTGTCTTGTTCTGTTGTGCTCTCTTTCCATTCCTTGAAGCACAGGTGTAGGTGCCCCACTTCGTATAGTTGGGGGGAAGGAGAGCTTTGAAGGGCGAGTGGAGGTTTACCATGATGGCAAGTGGGGAACCATCTGTGATGATCAGTGGGACGACCAGGATGCTGAAGTAGTCTGTAGACAGCTGGGACTCAGGTAATTTCCTTGCTGAATGTCATGGAGTAGTAATAGAAGTAGGCAGAATGAAGAACATGAGAGCATGTCCATTCACTATACTACCAGCCCTTCCTATAGGAGATACACAGAAACCTTGGGAAACGTAATTCTGGATTGATGGGATGATAAAGGGATTTTGTACCCCATTCTTCTCAATTTTATGGGTTTGTGCTGTGTAAAAAAAAAGGTACATTCCTGTCTCAGGATTGTGTTTACCCCTGTTCAACATTTTTGCATAAATCATAATACAAATCTTATTGGCCTCAATGACAACTTGTCATGGTGATTTCCATATGTGAACTGCAGTTTCTTACTTGGTTAAGTTTAAACACCTCTAGTTTCACTGGCTGCCCTTATCCTCTTCAGACAGGAAAGCAAGAGAGACCACCTCATTCTTCTGTGTGCAATTCAATGCTTAACGTGGGAGCTGTTGTATACGGACCATTCTTGAAAATCACTTCAGTACAGGATTATTTAAAATAGATTATTCAAATTTGAGATCCCTCAATCTTTAGGAGTTTTGCCTGTTATGAGATTGTAACTGAGACTGATGGTACATCATTGTCTGCAGAAGTCTGAACTGTTCGTGTTGTAGTAACATTTTTGTTATTTGCTGGAAGGGCTCATTGCAAACTTTCCAATAACATATTTCAATTAACAGTTGGCAACTCTACTGTGTCAAAAATACAGATGATCTATGGGAGGACAGTGACCTAGCATAGGAGAGTCCCTGTGCAAGGCAGAATCTGAGGACACAAGACTGTGGCCTTCCTTACTGAGCATACATATCTGTAATGTTTACAGTGGGACCCCAAAAGCCTTGTCATGGGCTCACTACGGGCAGGGATCTGGCCCAATCCTGCTGGATGAAGTGCAGTGCTCAGGGAATGAACTCTCCCTTGATCAGTGCAAGAAGAGTGACTGGGGACAGCAAAACTGTGACCACATTGAAGACGCTGGGGTCTCCTGTGACCCTTTCACAGGTACAGATGTACAGCTCTGCCAGTCAGATGCGGTCGGTCTCACCCCCCATTACTTGACTTGCTCAGCAGGTAACCCCCTTATCCCGGTTCAGGATCCTGCACAGCTTCCATATATGGCTCCCACAAGGGCTGCTGGATGTGGAGGCAGAGAGTAGATCAGAGGCAGACTCAGTGGTGTTCCCACGGTTTTGCTCAGGTAGTGTGGAAAGACTGAAGTGAATCCTCCCCTGACAGATCGGTATGTTTGGAACCAATGAACGTTTGTATTTTGAGTATCCACAGACATCTGTCTCTTTTGTTTCTTTCACTCATGGGTGGTACAGAGACCTAGCATGATGCACAGGCTGTTTCTTTTCTCCCCTGCTGAGTGCTGCCCTTTCCTTCTCCCACTCCCTGCAGAGGGCATGGTCCGGCTGGCCGGCGGCCGCAGCCCCAGCGAAGGCAGGGTGGAAGTTTACTACAATGGAGACTGGGGCACAGTGTGCGATGATGGCTGGACAGACCTTGCTGCCCAAGTGGTCTGCAGGCAGCTGGGCTTCAGGTAGGACTGAGAGTGTGTAGTGTCTGTGCTTCCTAATTTCCAGGATTAGATTCCATCACCATTGACTGGGATAGGCCGGTTCTTAATCCTTCAATGGTGTTTTTGTTAGAAGGCTTATTACCATTATACAACTTATTAAGGAAAGATTACTAGGTATCCACATCCTTTCCAAGGGGCAAAAATAAATCTATTATCTCTTGCCTCAGCCTGTTTTGAAAGCAGATAACAGGCTTAATACTGTCCTTATGAACCCCTCAGCAAAATCAGAGAATTTTCTTTAACGCTCCTTAAATTTGCAGGTGTCATTTCTACTTTATTAGTAAAAGGATATCACCTATCTGCTCCAAATGTATCAACTTCAGTAGCTGAACAAAGACCATCAGGGCAAAAAAGAGTAGCAATAGGGATTTTCAGCCCATTGCTGAGCTGTCATCCCTTCAGGTAGGAGTTTAAAATCAGGATACTCTTGCCTTTGAGCTAGTAAAATGGGGTTATGTGGCTTTTTTAAACATGATTAGGGTTTCCTTCTAAAATTTCAACTTTATAGATGAAAAAAAGACTAAATTCTTCCATTTGAGTTCAGCTACGTACTATGTTTGTCATCTCTTTTAGTGCCTAAGTTTGCAGCCTTCTGCAGTTCAATTCCAGGTAGCTGTTTCCTATAAAAAGAAATAGAATTACTTAAATGTTGACATTTTTGATGCCTCCTCTGCCAGCCCCTTCTCAAATTGATGTACCTGCCATGACTGCAAAGCAGCCTCTGCTGGCCCTCTGTGCCTTTGAATGTACCTTTGACCAAACACTAGAAAATTGACTGGTCTGAGGAGGCCTCCCTGAAAACTGAAGCTGGCAAGACATGAGGGTGCTTGGTTGCCATCCTGTGTGGCCACTGAGTTGTTTAGGTCAGAAGGCCACCGGTACCATAGTTAAGCAGGGGAGTTTCTCTTTGGATCTGAGCTTGGGTCCTTCTGTGGCATTTAGAGTTTCAATGTTAATTTTTTCAATGACAATTTTCTGTTTCCTTCCTCTAGTGGTCCTGCTGCCCTGGCCTCTGAAGGAGAGTATGGTGCTGGCCAAGGCTTCATCTTACTGGATGATGTGGCATGTGTGGGGACAGAGCTGACTCTCCTGGACTGTCCCCACAGCAACTGGGGGCAGCATGACTGCTCCCATGCTGAGGATCTGGGAGTCCGCTGTTCCCCAGAAAGCAACACGGTCATGGATGGCAGCCTGGGTAACTCACCTTGCTCTTGCCCTGAACAGTGGGAAAGTTTCACTTTCTGGTCTGTTCCCTTGTAAGCTCTGGCAGATGTGGGAGTTTTCCCTGTGCTGTTTCAATAAGGGGTCTGCTTTTTGAGAAGGAATGAGCCCTGGCTGAATTGGGGCAGAGCCACAAATCTGTGGCTCCACCAGACCTACTATCAGACCAGCAGATAAATGGAAACTGGAGAGAGATGCATTGGCAGTCTCTGAAACAAACCTCAGGGGCTGAGGGACAGTGGCTGCCTTAGTGTGCCATTGCTCAAGGGAACCCTTTTACTAGACCTTTTAGGAAACTTAGGTGTGGTTACATTAGTGCCACACCTAGCAAAGACAGGAGGATTTCAGATGCAAGGTGTTGTTGTTTGCACTCCCTTTTGTGGATGGCACACTTCTAATTAAAATTGTGAAAGTATTTCAAGTTAGCATAATTTCCTCATTTATATAATGCCTGATACTCTCCCCTTTCCTTACGACAGGAGACTTTCCAGTTTGTTAGACATTTGTTTGGCATCCAAATTTTTGTTTTTCCTGGATATAGAACTCTTCTCTTGCTTAGAATCATGTACTAGTTTTACAATTCAATTGATTTTTTTTTCCCCAGGCATGTTTAAGCTTGTCTAACTCTTGCCTTAGGATTAATAACTTTCTTTCTGTTCTTATTCTCCTCTTTACCCAGCTTTCAGAGTATGATCCACTGATGATTTCCAGTATGTATTAAATAAATTAGTATGTATATAGTGTTCTGATTCAGCACAGAGGTAAAATGTCTTCATATAGACACACTTCTTTATTTTCTTTCTCCCTTTTTTTCCTTTTAGTTTTAAGCTTACTGACGTCTGGGATTCATCTTTTTCTGTAGAACCCAAGTTTTGGACAGCTGACCCCTCTGGTTATTTTGCTTGCAGCAGCTCATGTGTTTTCTGCTTCAGGGCCTCCTGTGCGCCTGGTGGATGGAGAAAGCACCAAGGAGGGCCGGGTTGAGGTCCTGCTGAACGGGCAGTGGGGCAGTGTCTGTGACGATGACTGGACAGACAGAGATGCTGCAGTGGTTTGCAGGCAGCTGGGATTCAGGTAAGAGCTGTGGTACAGGCATCTTACAGACAGAAACAGCTCTCAGGAGCACTTCTGGACTTGTTTCTGGGGGCTTAGTTTTAGTTTTGGCACACCCAGATATGCTTGAGGGAGTAGGTTGCTCTTCTCACTCTACTACTGTCGGTGTGTGGAGTGACACATAAATATTACTCCACTTAAAATGCACTGGTGACTCAGGTTCACTAGGCTCCTGCTCACTGCAGATTAGCCACCTTCTCTCTAATTGCAGTGGGACAGCAAAAGCCAGGGCAATGGCTTATTTTGGCGAAGGCCATGGGCCCATCCATCTGGACAACATAGAATGCAGTGGCATGGAGGACAGCCTGGGCCAATGTGCCACGCCTGACACCAGGATTCACAGCTGCTGGCACAGTGAGGATGCTGGGGTGATCTGTGACTATGTGGAAGAAAAGGTCCAAGATTTCAAGAGAACAGGTGACATTCCCATTTCTTCTGTGCAGGAATCTGGAGTTCTGGTTGTAGGATCTCTGCATGTTTTTGTGGTTTTTCCCTGTCATTCTTGTCTTTGGCTGAAACTTCACCTACAAAATAAGCATGTCCTGTCCTGCACCTCCTACGTTTTTCTTGTTTTCAGTGTATCTTCTTAGCAGCACAGAGTGTTCCAAATTAGACTGAGGAGCTCCACCCATGTCAGGCCTTTGAGCCTGCACAATTTCCCCACAGCCGAGTCACCATACTCTTCCTTAGAACAGCAATCATAAGCAATCTTTGGGATTTAGAATACTGAGGAAGTGTAAGTATAGGTCCCACTCTTGGCATGATACTATAGAGACTTCAGGTAAGCACCTCTGGTGAAATTAAGGAAACCTATGGGATCAAATATTCTATGAATTCCATATGCACAACACAGTCCACAGTCCATAAATCCACAACCTTGAGGATTAATGCCCTCAGAGAAGCTGAATGGTATTTGGCTCTGTGACAGCAATTCTGATACTCTAAGGTGAAGGTCCCTATCCAACTGCTGTAACTTTGCCATGCAGGTCCAGAGTCTGAAGTGTGTGGGATGCGCCTGCTTCACCGTCGCAAGAAAAGGATCATAGGTGGAAACAAGTCTCTGAGGTACTACCCTGTAAATGCTGAGTCAGACTGGTTCCAGCTTTCCTTCAGGCTCTGGAAATAGCCTGGGAGATGCTTGACTACATTAATGCATTTTCACTGGTGATTTTTGAACTTGGTTTGAACCAGTATCTAGGAAAGAATGCAAGCCAGCTGAGCCCAGATGAGACAGAGTGGATGGGAAAAGAGGAAAATGGCTCCCATGTGTGTGAGACTGCTTATTCCTGTTTCTCCTTCAGAGGCAGTTGGCCATGGCAGGCCTCACTGCGGCTGAAGGGTTTTCGTCGAGATACTCGACTGCTGTGTGGAGCAACGCTGATCAGCAGCTGCTGGGTGGTGACTGCAGCCCACTGCTTCAAAAGGTGTGTTTGGGAGTGGGGAGCCCCAAGGGATACTCAGTGATGGACAAGATAACCTCATGCAAGTTTATCCTCCTAGCCCAGTGGAACTACATGAGCAAAGTTTCTAAAGTAAGACCTTCAAGTTATGATGTGTGTGATCTTGGAGTGCTTATGGGGATAACTCAATATAGACTTGCTTTTTCCTTCACTGCTTACAGCTGGTCTCTTAACTGTGAGACTTTACAGCATAAAGGGAACCAGCATTTTGACATTTAAAGTGCTTTAAGGAACTGTGAATACGTCAGTTTGCAAGTCTGTTGCAACTATAATAATCATTATAATCATTTTTATAGAAGCAAAAGTCCTGAGCCTGGTAGATAGTGATTTGAGACACCAAATCTACACCAGCTGGCATGATCATATCTGCTAAAGAGGTCCAACATTCCTGCAGCTGGAACTGTTTTACCACTGTGGTATGAGGAGGTGGTTCAGTGTCATAGCAACTGAAGCTTGTGTGAGTCTGCTTTCCTCTTAGCCGGACTATTGAGATCTTGAGTCTGAATTTCTCCAGGTTTGGTGTTGATGTGCGGCGCTACCTCCTGCGTGTGGGCGATTACCACACAGGTGTCAAGGATGAGTTTGAGAGGGAGCTGCCCGTGGAGCGGATCGTCCTGCACAGGAACTACTGGGCTGGCAGCAATGACAATGACATAGCCCTGGTCCGGATGCGGGGCAGAGAAGGGCACTGTCTCTCCTTCAATCACCACGTTCTGCCCGTCTGCCTGCCTGACAGGAGAGAGAGGTCTGACATCAACAGGCAAGCCTGCATCATCTCTGGCTGGGGAGACACAGGTGAGTGGTGGGGCTTTGAGAGGCAAGAGGGATGAGGAAGTCTGCCTTCAGAAGCCTACATGGGCCATTAATTTATGTCAATTCAGGGCTATGTTCTCGCTGCTCCCATTGTCTGTGCCAGTGCATGGTGCTAAGGAATAGGAAGATGAGTGGGGTTTTGTGCTATTGTGTTTTCATCTGATTTTGAGGCTTATTGAGTCTGCTCAATATTGGTGAAAGCTTTGGTTTCCACAGCATCCCTCTGAAGCTGTGGGAGAGACCAATGCTGCCATCTGGCCACAGTCCTCTCTTTCTTCCCATTTCTACACATGTATTTGCCCACAGTAGGCCCCTAAGGGAGCAGCCTGTGCAGAGCTGCTATACCAAGCCCGTGAGAGGCCCCCATGTTTCCATGACCTGCCTTCTTCATGGTACTGTCATAGTGAAGTGAGGGCTTAGAGGTAGAAGGAGCCCTCAGTGAGAAATCTTTCTTGGACTACCTTGCTTAATCTGCCTGTGTATTTCTGCAAGGACAGATGGACTCTGAGTCTGGTTTCTGCCCTGGGTTCAAGACAGTCTGGACCTGTCCTCTTTGAGCATATTACTGTGAAGCTTCCTAGGTAAAAGGGAGCACGGAGGCCTTTCTGGGGCTGCTATGACTGGAGAAAAGCCATATGTTTAGGAAGATTTCCTGCCAAAAGCCCCAGGAGCTCATCTGTTGATTTTGGACTTGCCCGTCCTTCTCAGCTGTTTCCCTAGCTATTACCGCAGCTTTTTAACTGCAAGTACGTATTTGCCTTTAGAGTTCAGTTGTGCCAGTTGCACGTGTCACTTCAGGATATTTGGGGTGGATCAAGGAGAAACTTAGCCATGTAACTTACCTTAAGCTGTACTGGAGCTTAGTAGCTAGAATCCTTCCCACGCACCAAACCCAGCTTTCTCAATGGGGAGCAGTTACCTACTACCTTGTGAACTTACATAAACCTTGGGCACAGAAAGGTCATGCTCTAATATAGCACATTAGCCTTATGTTCTCAGCAACCCTGGGCTAATAAAGAGATGTGATCAAATAGACTCAAGTCTGGCCAAAGATGAAGGGAATTCCCTTTGAATAATATTTGAATACCTCTGAAACATCTTCTAAAACTTCTCTGAGGATTGAGCACTTAACAGATACTACTGCATTTATTTTCTTGAGAAAACACTTGCTTTACTGAAGAGGAAATTGAGGTTTGGAGAGGTGAGATAAATTGAACAAGGTTCAAGTTACTTGTTGACAGAATCAGGAGTAAGACTCATCCTTTGATCTAACCTTTTTCTACAATCCTCTTCCCCACATCTTTGATCTTACAGCTCCTTTTTTTGTGGTCTGGCTTGGCATCACTGTTTTCAGAAGTTCTTGTGGTTTCAGAGATGCTGAACTCAGCCTATTTCTGTGCGGCAGATTTGACATGAAATGTAGAAGTGTCTGGTTTTGTAGGGAGCACTGTTGCACCAGGTCACTGCTGTTGCCTGTATGTGAATCAGTCTGGCTCGTCTCTTTTATTCCAGGGAAGTCCTATTCCAGAACCCTGCTGCAGGGGGTGGTGCCCCTTCTCCCACGGGAAGACTGTGAGGCCCGTTACGGGCGGAAGTTCACCAACCGCATGATTTGTGCTGGGAACCTCTCTGAAGACAAACGGGTGGACAGCTGTCAGGGTGACAGTGGAGGGCCACTCATGTGTCAGAGATCAAATGGACGCTGGATCATCTTGGGCATCACTTCCTGGGGGTATGGCTGTGGTCGGAAGGATTCGCCCGGTGTGTACACAAAGGTCAGCAAATTCGTACCCTGGATCAAGAAAGTGACCAAGCTAAAATGAAAATGACTGAGCTCTTGGAATTTCAGCACATGGTCCTTTTGCTCTGCAGCAGCAGAAGGCTGTGGCTTCTGGTCTGTGACTGATGGAGATTTATTTTGACATTGGACACTGGCAAAAGATTTTAATGTAGAACTGGAAGGAAAACAGTTGTGACTGATTCTTCAAAGTCTTTGGTTTCACTTTTGTCTGTAATCTGTAAGCAGAGAAAGCAGGTGCACAGTGGTAACAATGATCAGTATACATTGCTCTAAATATCTGAATCCTTTAATGCAATCACACTTATTCCTTTTCCCTGGCACACAGAAATGGTAGAAGTAGAGAGATACCTATTGCTGCAAATCTATTCATGGTTGTATGTTTGGACAGTTGAAACATGCTGCAAGGAGAGGCGAGATGCTTGGAAGACAGCACCACATGTTGGCATAGTGGAAATCTTCAGATTTTTTTTTCATAACAGCTCTCTTCAGTTCCAGGAATCAGAAGATTTGACCTGAGTTGAGGAACAGGGCAACAGCTGGGTTTTTTAGCTTCCCTGATATGTCTCTAGGGAGAACATTTTCTCTTCTGAATAGTCGGTCTGCTCCCATAGGATCCCTTTCAAGTGTCTGCCTAGGCTAAGAGATGCTCGTCCCTCCTGCTGTAATCCTTTGTCACACATTTCCAGCTGCCAGATGCTGTGGTTTTATTGCTGCTTTTTTGCTATAGTAGTTTGTGTGTGTGGTTGGGCTTTTTTTTGTTTCCCCTAAGTAGCATCTTCTGGAATCAGTTGTCGGTGTGAGAGGCAGTAGCTTTCTTGCCCTCATGATTACTATGAAGAACTTAAGACTGACCTCAAGTGGCTGAATAGACATATAATTTTTCTTAAATCCAAATGTAATGTTAATCTCAAACATTCAGGCATTGAATCATGATTTAACAGCACTGTGGGGAATTCCTACATCGTCCCCCATTCATCATAGTTGTTAGCTGCCCTTTGTTCGTGCTGCTAGTCTCTAGTATTTCTGTGTTCACTGTTTTCCATGAAACATGGAATTACTCCTGGGGTATAGATACACCTCAAGCAAATTACTCACTCCTTGTGAAAAACAGTAAGTGTGCTGCAAAGCAGCTTCCCACTTTGAAGTGTGTTCTATTCTTGAAACCTCTGGGTCATGCTTCCTTTTTTCTCTTCTTTGCACTCTTTGTCTTTTCATTCCTCTCAGTGGGAGTAAACTGGATTAACTTGAGGTTATACAAGCACTATCATCAAGATGTAGTTCTCAGCCCGAACAGATACAATGCTGAGAGAAAGCAGAGGTTATTGAATATTACAATTTCTTCCTTCTGTCTCATCCAAACAAATGAACAGAGTTCCCTCTTATGCCTTAAGCACTTTTTAAAGTTAATATATTATTCTTGAGTAATAAAAAATATAAGTAGACAAAAGGGCTAAGTGCCTTAATAGCTGTGCAGTGCAGCATCTTCTCACTGTGTACAGATAAGGCAGAGAGGAGACAGGTCTGTACAGGAAGAGGAGCAAAAAGCTTTGATGTATAACCAAGGGCTCGAATGTGGAGGATTAATATAGGATGGGACACATGGAACTTGTGCCAGATGTGCATGTTTTGGGTAGGCAGTAACTGAGTCAAGGCACTGATCTTCTGTCTGGAAGGTTTGCACTCAGGGCATTGAGGTGTTCAGTATCTGGGGATTACCAATGCAAGAACAGAAGGCAGAGCACAGTCTGTGTATTAGCAATGTCATATTACAGGGCATGTGGTGACAGAATCCCAGAGATTGCCCTGGGTTCAAGAAGTACTGATTGCCTACAGTTTTAATTTTTCTTCTGCAAATTAGCTTAATATAGAGGTGCTGACCTGACTAGGTAGCTGATTTTTTGTGTGTGAAGGCTAAACTAAACTGTTTCATTTACCTTTTCCAGGTATTACAGGATAGTTGGACTACCAGTGTTGCAATGGACTGTTCTAAAATTCTGCTTGCAAACTTTATTTTAATGAAGAATTGTCAGAATCTTTAAAACACGCAATGTCAGGACCCCTACGACCTGGCCTTTGAGACAAACCTGATCTGTTTGTGCCTCTTCTTGAGGTGCTGAATGTCTTCAGCACAGCTTTGTGCTGATAACCCTGTTTAAAATGCCGGACTTGGTTCCTTGGCAGCACCGTGCTTGGCTCCACGTGGCCTGTGTTGTCCTATGGCTCCTGGCAGAGTCTCTAAAATGCAAGCTGCACACTGCTCCTTATCTCCCAGGCATTAAAATGCCAAGAGGACCAAGGGCAATTATTCACAGACCTTTCATCTTGTGGGGGATTAAATGCCAAGTTCTATACTGGCAGGAGCAGTACCTGTCTGGGAAACATGGAGGGATTTGACTTTTACCTTCAGCTTCCCCTGAGCCAGCATGATACAGCAGCTCAAAGGGAGTTTCTGTGCCTTCGGTGCTGTCACATCTCTAGTTTAACCTGGTTTGATCTTTCAGTTTATACCCATAACCCCAACAGGCATAGAAACACCCAAAGGATGACACTGTGAGGTTATTTCCCTAAGCTTACTTAGCAAGTGGCCATTCAGGAGTTAGCATAAATTACCATGTAACACAAGTGAGATGTAGGCCTGGCATTGTCTTCTGCAATTCCCATGTTCTAGTTAAAAATATTTCTTTCTCCTAGATCTTGTCACTATGAAAGCTGTGAGAATCCTTGTAATTAACACCCTTTGAGTCCTGCATGAGCCAGGAGGAGGGAAGGAAGTATCCAATCTCCTTTGCCTGCTTTCATACCTTACTTGTGCTGTAGGCAAGCCTGTCAGTACTCTCCTACACTGACCTGGCCTGTTTCAGGATACAGCTGTTGCTCTTCACTCTTTAACCTGGGACTGTGGTCCAAACCAAATTCATGTGCTTTGCCACTGAGGCTTACTGGAACTGCCTGGTTGGATGAACAGCACTCAGTCACCCTAGGACTGTATTTTGTAATGTTGGATAGCAGCAGATGTTTCAAAGAATAGTATGTGTGAGTTGTGCTGAACAAGTTTTAACAGCCTTTCCTTCTGGGGAATTTTGTTCTTGACCCATTTAAATTAATTACTTGCATTACTATTATCATCATTAAAAATGGAAGTACAAATACTTGATCCTCTAGGTGCTGTACAAACACTGTGCACTATTCTTTTGTCGTTCTTTTTTTTTCCTAAAGTGTAAGACTTTATATCTCTAACTTTTAAAAACTATTTAATGTAACCACCCTTCATCTTCCATATAAATGTTTAAATTTTTTGGTTTTAATCTAACTAAGCTCTCAATCCCAGTATTTTCTGGTAATGAAAACCATTATAATTTAATTCTCCATAGCACATAATTTCTTTTTATGGTTCCTGAATTAATTGCCTTTTGTTTTCATTAAGTACCATCTGTCCTTGTGTTCTCAGCCATGAGAGGAAATAAGGGGCCTGGCTTTATATTCTCTGTCATGCATTATTCTAGAGTTGGTTCCCTTTCTAAGACTGTGGCTTCTCTGTCTCTCTTCAATCCAAACTGTCTAGGTGTCTGATAACATGCTGACTGTCTCTGTGTGTCTTCTCTTTCTGATGGATCTTTAAACTTTGGTAAACAACTGAATGCAGTTTGCCAGGGGAGGCTGTATCCCCTGCTGATTATTTGAGTACAGTTTTCTCTAGCAGGCAATTCTGTAAGTGATTTCAGTGCTGTGTCTGTATACTGGAGCTAGTTTAAACTTGCTAGTGTGGTCTTGGTGGCAGCCTTGCTTCAAAGGGATGAAAACCCAGTGAGGTTAGCTCCCCATGTGTCTCAGTAGGTGCAGCAGTCCCACCGAGCTCACAGAAATTGCTGTAGGTCTGTCTGGGGAGCTCTGGGCAGGGAGACCAGGTCTGTGCAGACCTTTCCCTGTGCTGACATAGATGGAGGGCTGAGACATTCCACCTTCAGAGCATTAGTACTTTGGATAAGGCTCATGCATGTGCTGGTTCCAGGAGCTGAGAGCTCACTCAGTGTTGCTGGTGGCTGCACTGTGCCACATGGATGCTCTGAGAGAACTTTGCATGGCAGAGTGGCACATTGTGGTTGTGTGAGAAAGGGAACATCACTGTGGCTAGGAGCATTGGCAGGAGTAGAAACATGGCTATGGTAAGGATCTAAGGGGCAGCTCTTGGTGCTGCTCCTATGCTTCTTTGAGAGAATATTGCAATCCTCCAAAGGCTGCCCCAGTGCTCCAAAGGCTGTCCCAGTACTGGGGTCTTCCTGACCTACAGTGCCTGCAGTGGTAATATCTCAAACCTGTTCACACTTTGGCTACCTGAAGCTGGAATAAAGATTTATCACTTTCTTGTGGCTGAACACTGTTGTGATGATTTCCATGAATTATGGTCTAAGCTATAATTAATCAGGCAGCTGTTTATTAACCTGGACTGGATGTCAATTATCCTTGTAATCTCTGTAAACCTGTAGCAGAAAATAACAGATCAGTTTCTCTAAGGACTGGAGGCATTGGTGAGGAACAAGCAAAGTGGGCATTTGCTATCTCAAGGTAACAGAGGTAGATCTGCCTTTTGTCTGTCTTCCTTTCTCTCTGAAGCCTGTATCCGGAAGTCTTTTCACTCCAAAAAAGCTGCAGTGATTCACTGACCACCTGAAAAGAGGTTTTGATGTGTATATTCAGCAATCAGATGAAAACTTTGGAGAGATGAAACTACACTGTGGCATTTAACACTATCCTGATAGACTCACGGGGGGTTTCTTACAGTTAGAGAGAACAGAATCACCTCTGGTGGTAACCAAGTTGGGACTACTCCTTGTAGAACAAGGCACTGTGACCTGGACTAATGAACATGTCCTGGGCTGCGTTTTCCCTTGTTTGGGAAAATATTTAATTTTCCACATCAGAAACTTGTTTGTGCAGTAGCCTGCTATTAAATCCTTTTCTATTAAGGACTGAGTACCTCTGAAATCAGTCAAGTGCCAAAGCTGTTATGTCCCCTGGATCACCACCAATGGCTCACCAGGTACGCTAATAAATGGATTATACTGTGACTGTGTGGGGCTCTGTCTTATTTTTAATAAAGGAATCTGTTCCAAGGGCAGATTTTAGTGTTTTTTTCAGCACTGAGTTAATTAAATTTTTTATTAACATTATTTTTTACAAGTCTGCCAAACGTCATTTTGTATTAAAGCACTTGACCACTGCCTTCCTATGGTAAAAAGGCTGGGGATGAGTGTATGGCATGAGCTTACTTGTTTCAGATGGGCTACTCTTAAGACATCTTTGGATTTTGAAACTGAAATATGAATGAGGAGAAAGCTGAGCTTTACTTCATGTTGTTTTCTAACTAGGACAGCTGCCATATTCATTGGGAGAGAGGAAGAAGGGCATTCAGGTATCACCGTTGATGTAAAAAATTCTTTCTTGGGTACAGTTTCCTCTTTCAGTGGAGGGAGACAGGATACTGCTCAAATTGCCTTGGTTTGCTGGGCTGAGTCCTGTGCTGCTCTTAAACTGGCCTGTTTAGAATGGGTTCCTGGCATTGGTAGGGGTTTCTATGGAATTCTGTTCATGTGCAAAAGGGAAAAGAGGAAGCAGAGCCAGCAAAATATGGATGGTCCAGCTGGAGTAATTTATGTTTAAAAAAACCTTTGGATTTAAGATGTGCTGATGGAGGACAGGTGTAGGACAGACAAATTCAAACAAATTGGTGAAACCCCAGTGCACCACTTGATCTTCTCCTCCCTGCTTTTCAAATCTCACACATTCTGCCAGAAATAAAAGGCACTGTTCTCTTTGCAGATTTTCAAAACTAGCCTGTCACCTGAAAGGAAGAACCAACTTCTTTGGATCAGCTTTACTAATGAGAAGCTGTGTCGCTCTGTCAGCTAAGCACAAGGCCTTGTTTCTCCTATCCCTTTATATCTGCAGTGGCTTTCATGCACGCATCAGGGCAGCTGAGGCTGAGATGGGAACAGAGGGAACTCACTGCTGTTCAGTTGCTGTCCAACAGAAGAAACAAGGTGGCAGGAACTGCAGAAGTGTATACTCTTCTGTCACTTGCTTCTTGGAAACAGGACAGAACCACTTCAAACAACAACAAAACCCTGTTATTTGCAATTTAACTAATCTGCTCTGTGCAAACCAGAGCTGTAGGAGAAGAACATGTGCTTCTAAAGGTTAGTTCCTTGCTCTTTTTCCCCCTCCCCACTCGCACGTACAGGCTTGCTGCAGGTAAAGTAGGATTATAACCTCTGATTGTGGGAATCTAAAACCAAACATACCAAAGGAAAACTCCTTTGCTTAAGGTTTACTATTTTGTTATCTCTTGCAAGACTAAGAAGCAGATTCTGTTATTCAGCACAATTATACTGAAGTCTCAACAGAAAGCCTTTTAACTCCCCACATGCTTAAGCCACAGCTGGGTTAATTAAGACTTGAGAAATCTTTACTTTCCTGCAAGGCTTGTCTTCAAGTTACATGGGTTTAACAAATTGGTTAAACTGATGCAACTTTGTGGTTGAAACTTAGGGATGATGCTCTATTTTAATCAGATGCCTCTATTTAGATTAGTCAGGAGTGACCACACACAAGATTCCTGAAGAAATAAGCAAAGAGCATGCCACTAAACTCCTACTGCTATTACATTTAACCATCCTAAATAAATACAGTTTGCTAAATTTAACACTAAAGGTGATGACACAATTACACAAATCTAGTTACCTTCACCCAAGAAGATATGTGAAATAATTATATTGGGGAATGCATTAAAATTTTGGATAGGAAGTTTTATAGGATCTTGTCACAGCACTTGGCAGGAACATGGCTGAAAATGAAGATCTGACTAAAATAGCTGGTAGCCTTTGAGACAGTGCACAAAACAGTCACTGTCAGTACCTGCTAAGGGTTGGTCACCTGCCTAGAGAAGAGAGATGAAAATAGAAACAGCAGATTTAATCTGAGAATCTCTAAGTCTCATAAAGGAGGATCCTGTTGAAAAAGCTTGCCACCTGAATATACCAGGGATGTGAGATCTGCAGGTAGAATAGGTGAACACTCTTTACCAATAAGCATTCAGATAATTTTAAGGCTTGACTGATTTTACAGAGTACTGTGCAATAAATCCTACTTGCTCAAGTCAATAGGTCTAGGGAATTTTTTTTCCCCCTCACTTATTACAGAAAAAGAAAAGTGACTGAGGTGTTGTCTCTGTATCTATCAGTCCAGGTAGTTTTCAGTCATCATGGCATCATATCTTTGTTAGTGTCTCCTCTTTCTTATACAAAAGAGGCCAGTTAAATATATGGAACTGGAACAGCACTGACCTTAGCCACACCCATGGGCACAAAACTTGTCAGGTGTGTTTTCTTAAACGAAGCGTTGCTGCGTGGTTGTAGCAACCACACTATTTGTAAGAGAGAAGTTATCTCTTCTCTCTTCTAAGCTTAAATTGTCTTAGAGTGACAATTTAATTGATGATTGAACTTCCCATTGGGATCTGATGAGAGGTAGCATGAATTCAATTTTTAAAATAAAACCCCTCACATCCCTAATGCCATGGTTAGATTATTTTTCTAGGGAAAGGCTGCAGAGAATACATACCATTTTACTGTCTATAATATTGTACACAGTTGTTCTTGCATTTTAGAATCACCTTTTCCTGGCAATCTTTCATCCCTATCCTTAAGTACTAAAGTGCCTGTTCATATTTTGAAAGACTTTACTGCTAAGAAGCAGCTATAGTGCAAATTTTGCTATGGTGAGTTTCATCTGAAGGAGTGGGTTCCATAGCATGGGGAAAGCTTCTGCTCCTGAAGATATGAGGAGCACATAAATACAGCAGAGCGTTACTCACTTAGCCAAGATGTGCTTGCATGCATTGCAGAGCAGTGCATGTGGCCTTGACATGAACAAATGGGCTTCCTATATTCCCCAACAGTTATCCTTCACTTAGCAGCTGACTGTACCCTCAAAAACAAATTACAGAAACCCTTCTTCTGCAGCAAAGGCGTGTTAAGGGTAGCTGCTGCAGCACTTGTTATTTTTAATTACCAGTTTTGATTTCTAAAATTGTAGATTGCTAGAGAAGGAGTGTCACATTTATCAATTTTCCTTGATTATTTTTTGGTGAACTGAAAATAAGCCAAGGAACTATGGTTTGCCTGCATCAAAAGAGTAATCTTGGAGTACTTTCAATGGTATAACATTGCTAGTTAGGGTAATACACTCTCTAGACAAACTGAGTTATCAATTGCTGAGTTTCCATAAAGGATGTATCTAACCTGCTCTCTGGACAAAGGAGAGAGCTATTTTACTGCTTTCACAATCTTTTCACACTGGCTAAGGAAACGTCCAAATGTGATACTGGCAGAAAAAAGAGGACTTGCAGTGTAATAGTTGTTTTCTTTCCCCTCTGCAAAATGGAGAACATTTCAGTTCCCTTTAGCTCGGTGCTTCTATCTGTGAATGTATAGTGCATATTAGACCCTGCCAGACTGTCAGCTTTGGTAATGGCAGAAGTGTGAAAACTAAAACAAATGCTCCTGCAGGTTAGTGTGAAAGGAAGAGGAAAATATATTTGTATCCTGTGAAATACAAGATGCTAGACAACATATGCTCAGTAATCCTTGCAGGCAATATTATCTGTAAATGCCACCTTCTCTTTCTGAAGAGTAGCAGTTATGTTGCTACATGAGGTCTTAGCCATAATTGTTGTCTCCTGCTGTATAACAGTAATTTTAGCAGCTGTTGCACAGTGTTTCCCTACTGACTCTATTTTCCATGTGTGTATGTATGTATGTACCAGTCACTTATCTCACAAATGGTGAATTTAGTTTTGAATAAGGCTTTACTCAGGCACATGTTCATATTCTCCGAGATCCCAGAGAGAGCACCTTGGACAACATCAGTTTAAAGTCTTCTGTGGCAAGGATTAGTCAAAGATTGGAAAATGCTTAATCCAAATGGGGGAAATTTAGATTGCATTACCTCAGAACAGCTTTGCTTTCAGCTTCCTGGTATGCATTGTCTGGAAAAGCTCTGTGCATTTTGTACAGCCATTTGCCTAGTTAGAAGCAGAGCAAGGAGCAATGAGCTGTGTGCTGTCCCTTCTTTTGTGCTAAAACAGTTATTTGCTCCATATGTTGTACAGACCTAATGTTTTGAAATAAATAATGGTGGCTGGTTGTTATGTCTGTGGAGATGTTTAATATCTGTTATTAATTATTATTAGTTATTAATTAAGTGATCAGTATAGCATGAAACAGTGATCATCTAGGAGGAACAGGAACTTTTGGCAGTTTGCCATTGTGCTATAGTTCTAGAGCACAAAAATCTATTACTCTGCACATCCAATATATTACTTAGACACAAAGCCATATGTGTGCTTTAAGAATTTGCCTTTGCTTGTCATTTCTGAGTGCATTATCACATGCAAAGAGACAATGAAACCTTTGTTGAGTCAGAATGGAGATGAACAGCTGGGTCCCACTGCACTTGCAGTGAAAACCTCTAGAGTGCTGTATTTTGTTATTGAGTATTAGATTCAAGCCATAGCAAGGATGTGTTTTACTTTCCATGCAATCAGAAATAAAGAACATGCTGGATATGACTTGCAGTGTAGCACATGACTCACCAGTGAAAAGCAGACACTTCTGAGGTGCAATGCAGACTCATTGACTTTTAGTCCCCAGCGAGAGCTTAAGACAGGAAACAAATGTAAATGTTGCAATTCTGCTTTAGGGTAGGCGTGTGTACTCATATGTGTCTCTCTCATATGGAATGCTGCATTCTGAAAATTGTCTGCATTGGAGGCAGAGGAATTCTCAACAGCAATTTCCTTTTTCTGAAATTGGAAAAGAAAAAAAGTACATCCCTGCAAGGAAGGAAGCATCTTACTGGCAACCTTGTCATTTCTGCAGGATTTCTTACTGAATTTCTTTCTTCCTAGCAGAACACTGCTGAAATTAGTCAGATGTTACATGTCAGATATTATTTTTCACAGTCTCTAGTTTTTGTCTGTTGGAAGATTCACAAGAGGAAATACATGCCTGTCTCATGAAATAAGTTGGCTGGGGAAAAAAATGGAAGAGTGTTTATAAACTTGTGTGCCTTTCCAAGCCATGAGGACAAGGAGAAGTGAAGCACTCACACCTGCACTCCCTCATGCTGGCCAGGGCAGCAACACACCCATGCTCTGCATGAGACAGCAGACACATTTTTACAGGGTCTTGAAATGCACTTTAAGATGAAAGTCCAAATGTTCACTCTGCTTTGCTTGTCTCATTATTTTCATTACCTCTTCCATGCTTTCAGCTCACGATGTTTAAGAAAGTGAAAGCAAGATTCTTTGAAAGTATCCATAACTTGTGGTATCCCAAAGCTGGAAGAAGGAGGAATGGGAGTGAGGATTTAATGGAATTTAATGGAATCAAACACAATGAATGTACTGAAGCCCCCTTATAATTAGTACTGTCTAATATTCCTCCTCTCCTCTGCCCTTTCTGGATGTAATGTGTATTCTCTACTGGAATTAGCTAAAATTTACCAGTGCCATGTTGCACATAATGTTGTCAAAATATATTGGTGAGCAGCATCAGCCTTATGACATCACTGTGTTTCCCTGCCCATTTCTGTCATTTCAAGTGCCACAACATCTGAGTCGGGGTGCTGAATTTTACCTGTAGTTACCTCTTCACTCCTTGGACACAATGCATTTAATTTCTTTTTTCTTGAATATACTCTTCAAAATTTCAGCTGCATTTTTTTATTCTTTTCTAAATGCTTTTTTCTCACTAGGGAAACACCTTTCCTCAGGTGAAATCCTTCTTTAATGCAACATCGCACCAAGTATTACAATGCCTTTGTGTATCTTTGCTTTCTCACCTGGCAGAGATTCTCTGCAATGCCCTTGACTCAGAGCGCTATTGATGCAACCCGCCAGAATTCCCATTATCAGGCAGGTGTGTCTCTCTCCTGAATTACTGCTGGTGTGGCACTATCAGGTTCTATGGCAGCACAGATTTGATCGAGTCAGGCATCAGGACAGGACAACTTTGGTGTAGGATTAGGCAGCACGGGAGCCAGAACCTGGTACGCTGTGCTGTGGCACATTGCCTCCAGCTGCCTCCCTGCCCTGGGATGTCTGCCTAGGTAGCACTGAAGGACCTGACATTTCACTGAGTGACCTCTTACAGCTGATGGACACTGCAGCAATGGATCTTTGTGTTCAAAACCTTGAACTGGAAGCATTACATTTGTAAGGACAAACCATGCAGGAAGCTTCCTTTAGGATCGCAGACGCATTGCTTAGGACCCTCTGTGAAGACTCATCAATTAATATAATTTTTTTGGATCAAGGACTACAGTGAGAGGAGGGAGATAGTGAATGTTCCAAGATGCATTTCAGTTTCTCCCGGCTCTACATTTACTATTTCTTATGTTATTATGTTATTCTTTTTATTATTTTGTTTGTGTTATTATTATTTTTTTCCCATCATTTGCTTTTCCCCTCTGTGCAAACACAGGAAAGGAGGTGTAGGCCCAGCTGTTTGGCTGACATGTACTCTAAGAGCAAATTTATCCTTTGGTACTTAACCAGTCAACTCTCTCAATGGAGCAATGAACTAAAACTCCAAGAAATAGAATTATAGAAAAAAAAAATAAAAGAGCATCACTGCTGCTTTCAGAGTGGGTAGGATAGGACGACCTTAGCTAGCCAATGCAATTCCTCGTGGACCTGGCACGTGAGTTATCTCCTCTGTTCGAGTTTTGGAGCTGTTCAGACCCGAGCAGCTCCTCAGACCCTCCTTCCCTTCGGCCTCTGACAGCGAGGGGCTCTCGGCCGAAGGAAAGCGGTCACTGCACTTGAACGGGACTTATTCGAGCCACGGTCTCAGTTCCTTTTTCCTCCTTGATCTCCTTTACTGTTGTTTTTTTCTTAAAAAGAAAAAGTTGTTACTGAGAACTCGTATATTTCTTTAATCTCCAATCAGTTGATCACAGCTGAGTGATTTCTACCTCACGCACTCATCTTCCCTGCGTTCCGGGGCAGCCTCCGTATTTTAGCACAACGAGCGCTCTCCCGCTGCGCACGGCGGCGCGGGCAGGCGCACCACACAGGCCTTTGTTTTGTTCCGGCCCCTCCAAGGGCCCCGCTGTGTGTTTGGCGGCGGCAGGGGCCGGCCGAGCCCCAGCCCATCCCGGGGCCCGCGGGCTCCTTCCCCGGCCCGCCCGGCATGCCCCACGCGGCGGAAGCCGGAAGCGCGGCGGCGGAAGGGGCGCTCAGCTGGCGGGGGGTGTCGCAGGTGAAGCTGGGAAGCGCGGAGCCATCTTGGTGCCCGCGCCGGGCAGGGACGGGACCCGCCGGGGCCGCGAACCGCCGGGGCCGCGCCGGGCTCGGGGGCGTCCAGCAGGGCCCGCCGGCCATGGGCTCATAGAGACAACCGCGGGGCCACCGCGACCGGAGCGGCGACGGGCTGCCCCCACCCTGCCCGCCGGGACCAGCGCCGGGCGCTCCCCGCCGGCCGCCGCCCGCGCCCCCGTGAGGCCGGAGCCGCCGCCTGCCCGCCCGCGCCGCTGCCGGTGCCGGTGCCCGTGACGAGCAGCCGGGAGGTCGCGCCGCCCCTCCGCGGGCGCTCCGGCCCCACCGGGCTGTTTTTAAGCCCCCGCGAGCGGCAGGGAAGTTGTTCCCCCCCAGCCCCTGCCGGTGCCCCTGCCCTCCCTCCCCTCGGTTCCTGCGCCGGGAGTGAGACAAGCACAAGCTCAGGGAGACCCGGCCCTGCGCACAGACACCGGCGGCCCCCCCGCGGGAGCTCCGGAGGAGGAAGCCGGCCCCCTTCCCTCGTCCTGCAGCGCCGGGAGCCTTCGGACCCTCCGTGTGCCCGGCACGCACCTGTCCCGCCCGGAGGCAGCTCTCATGGACTAACCAGCCCCCTCCGCCTCAAGTACATTCTGTGGACATAAGCATTTTTTAACTTTTTAAAGAACTTTTTTGTTTCCCCCCATGGAATTTTTACCAGCTATCCTGGTAGTTATTTCCTGCTTCTCTCATCTCAGACAGCGCTGACTTTGTTTTTTCCTGGTACTGTAGTATGGGGATCAAATCAAAACCGAGATTTTAAGTATTGCAAGAGCCCTCAAGTCCATTCACCTGTTAAAAGTGAGCAGTGCTGTTCCTGTCTTTCTTCTTTTCCCCCACGTCGCCTCTCGGATGTGATGGAACTCATGTTCGCAGAGTGGGAGGACGGGGAGAGGTTTTCATTTGAAGACTCCGATCGCTTTGAGGAAGACTCTCTTTGTTCCTTCATCTCTGAGGCGGAGAGCCTTTGCCAGAACTGGAGAGGATGGAGGAAGCAATCGGCTGGACCCAATTCCCCCACGGTCAAAATGAAAGGTGAGGTCACCCGATTTAATTGAGATGCTCTTTGGATTCGTGGAAGTTGTGGGGCAACGGGGGGTGGTAGGTGAGGAGATCTGCAGAATGAAATTCAGAGCAGCAGAGAGAACTCCTGTGTACGATTCATTGTCGGGATAAATTTTGTGCAAAGATTGAAACTGTGAGTTCACCGGGGTTCTTAAGGGAATGTCTTTTAGGTGAGTTTTCACTGGGGGCACTCGTAGTATCGTGATGCTGCTCTACTGAGTAGATTTTGTGGGATTGCTCTTGGAAATCTGAAAACTGTTTTCTATAAACAAACTGCAGACTTGGCTGGGAATAACTGCATAGGTTCCCACAGGCTTTGATTGAAGTCCACTAAGGTTTCATGGAGGTTTTTGTTACTTCTATCAAGCTACTCATGTAAAGCTATGTAAGCCATCGTTGTATAGAGCAGTCCATTTTCCTTGTCTGATTCTTGGCATTTCTCCTTTTTCTAGTAAATTAGCTCTTTCTTTTGCAATAGTGGAGCAAGAGGGCCTTACCACTGCCACAAAGAAGTCTGCAACAGCAGAGTGCCTGCTTCAAGAGTTGTCTTATTTCCTTTCTGCTGATAGTAATTTAATAGCAGACAGCAAAATAAGCAACATTAGCAAATGAATTTTATTTTTAATTAACATATAGCTCTTAGCTCTTTGCTTTATTTTTTTTTTTCTTTTTAACAAAACTTGATTTCACTATTATTCTACTGCATCATGACCCTGGAATTCAGGTGATGTTTGCACTAAGCAGAGTCAGACACACAGTTAACTGAAATTACACAAACTCTTTCTACTTTTCTTTTTATCTCCTGTTTCTTCAGGCCAGTGTCAGTACTTTTCCTGATCTTTAACCATCACCTGCCTCATTGATATCTCCCTATCTGGAACTGTAAAACTTTATTCTCTTCTGAATATTGCCCTTACATGAATAGAAAATGCAATTTATATTGAATTGAATTGGAATCTGGCCATGTTGTGCTATGGACAAATGTTCAGTTTTCGCTGGCTTAGTACCATAAAGTACACTTTGCATTACCCATAGGCTTTCCAGAGCAGATTAAGTTTTAAATTCTACTGCTGCAAAGAAGGGGAACTGTGTTGGCATTTGTAAAAATCTGTGAGTCCTGAGATGCAGAAGTAAGCATTGTGCATGGGGCAAAGCATATACATATATATTTATTTCATGTTTTGCATTAAGTCTCGTTGAACGTGTTATCTTGCTAGAAAGGAGCTGAATTTTTAAAAACACATTGGTGTGGAAATAAAGACATCTTTAGTTTGGCAGATTGGTTTGCATGGCTCTGCAAGTCAGACTGATGTTTGCAAAGATGATTTTTTTTTCAACTTCTAGATGCTTTTAGCCAACTTTTCTCCACTGGTTCAGTGTATGACTGAGTGTTCTTCTGGGTCTTGACCTAGTTCCTTGAGCTCTCTTGACCGAATTAAATCAAGCAGCAATTGCTCTCTCTGCTGACACCCACTTGTTGCATTAAAAGGAAAAGATACTTCAGTAGATGGTGCATATTTGCAGTCTTCAGGCTCTTTTCTGACATTTAAGACACAATAGCTAGCATTGCTGTGATAATTGTAATTATTTACATGATATTGGAGTGTTGCTGTTCTGCAGACTTGCATGGGCAAAGCTTTTATTGCTTATACTTGGTTCATATATTTCAGGTTCATATATTTCAGCTATATATATATATTGCCTCCTTTATTAGACACCTAATTCCTTTGTATGAGAATCTTATTTTAACAGGAGGGACATTTTTGTTGTCCCTGTTATATATACTGTTATACTATATATATATATATATATATAGTATATACTATATATACTGGATACTGTTGCCTTCTTTAAGGCCCTTACTGGCAATTCCCAGGCTCTGGTCAGAGTTATTTTTAGAAGAATGTGAATGTGGATTTGTGGCCTAAATAATTATTTGTTCACGCTGTGAAGTCACATATGATACTACCAGTGTGGAACACTTGCAGGTGCTTTACTGTACACAGTTGTGTTGCCAGAAAGTCTGGTCTGACGTGAGATCTGTCATTGTCTGGAATCTCCTTGGATTTCAGAACTCCTGTACCAGTTTTGTTGTTCTTAATAACCTCTTCTTGACACTGTTTTTGAGTCAGAACACACAGAACTTGCTGGGTCCTGAGGTTGTTGCTTGTAGTGAGTAATTTCAAATGTGATAATTCAAAATTGAGCTGTGTATTTTTATTTCCACAGTTTGCCATTTTACTGTTGCCTAATAAAACAAAAAGTGTGGTTAGACACTAGGTTATTCTGTTAAATGCTAAGAGGAAACAGAGGAACTATATTCTGTTAGTCTTTTCCTCCAGTTTGGAGCTCAGCCTGTATTTTGGTGTGGAATTAGTCAGACAAGTTATGTAATAGAAAGGATTTCTAGCTTTTTCAATTGTTTTCAGTTTGTCCTTGTAAGTGTCAAGTTCTTCTTTAATTGGTTCAAAGAGAATCCCCCTAAGACTGGTGGAAGAGCTGTTGGCTGTCTCTTTAACAAACAAACTACCTGCACAGAGGTAGTTACAGCTTTCTTACTTTCTGCAAGTTTTTTTCTTCTTGGGTATCTTTAATATTACTGTCAGGTTTATTGGAAATTTTGTAATAAGGCTTGGGTTGCAAATATACACAGTATTCACTACAGAGGGTTGCCAAAAAGATGAGTTATTCACTTGTCTGTGAATCACCCCATTGGTTTGCTAGAAGATGATGGAAGGGAGAGAGAAATGCTTGAGTTTCTCTAATACAATCCTTGGAACTGATTTCTTTATAAAATCAGGTATCTTGAGTAGTTATATCAGAAAAATAGAATTACAATTGGTTGATTTTTCTCACATTTGATTTCTGCTGTGGTAAAGTCCTCTTACAGTCTTCCTATACTGCACTCTAGAAAGGAATTTTCTCCTTATGTGTAGAATTGCCAATGTGGAGAAGGAATGCATTGTGTCCACTTCATGGATGCCCTTAGATTTCAAAACTACTCTTAATCTCCACTAATTCACCTGCACTGAAATCTTGGAGGAAACCTGTCAGTTTTGGGCGTACTGGGAGTCCTGTGATGATTTGGAATGGTTTTTTTTTTACAAATGCCTTGTTCTCTTGTTAGCTGCCTTGATTGCTTGCTTTACCCCTTGTGTTTTTAGTTTTGGTGGTGTAATGCTTCTAACTGACATTTGGCCAGTCATTACCTGTATACATCATTGATTGCACACACAGACAGAGGATTCTGCTCTGAAGTTAAGGTGAATGGATGTTTGAAAGTACAGCGTCCTTGCAGTGTGTTCAGAACTATCTGGTTCTTAGAGCTGGTTTGTAACTCCAACTCTTTTTCTTAGATATCAAATTACATTCCACCAATTTGTTACCCAGCTACTGACAAATGCACCCACCTGCCTTTTCTGCCCTTTTCTGGACAAGTCTGTTCTTTCCCAGGAGCCATTATGATCCTCTCATGCCTTTCTCACTTTAAAGCAGTTGCATTTTTCATTGGTAATTGAAGTAAGTGTAGTCTTTCTGCAAATGTTTAAACATCTAATGTTATCTTCACATAAATATTTTTGTGATAGAATTTGTAAGAATAAGAGTTCAAGTACACTCATTATCTCTTCAAACCCACTGTGCCTTTGTTTCTTCCTGAAAGCTTCTAAGCTCTTTCCCACCCTTAGTCCTTTGTTTCACAGTTTCTGAAGCATAAATATTTACCAAACATTTAGGAAGCTGGCATTAATACTTTAGGATTGTTAAATAGTGTCTTCACAATATATTTACTCATTTTGTGTTTATTCATTCATGGTGGATTTGGTTGAAAGTGTGCTGAAGAGTTGTGTTGAATCTGTATTCACTAGGCAGCTAGTGAGAAAACTTGACTTTTTTTCCTTTCCTTTACTGTAAACTTGAATTATTGTGTACTTTATTGCAGAACCCCCTCAGACTTGACTAAGAAATTATGCAGGTAGTGCTCTCATGGAAAATATTCTCATTATCCAGCTGCAGACAGTTTTTGTTCTTTCAAACTGTTAGAAGCACCCACATTGTGAAGTTTTGGGCACAGTGCCTCAGAACTTCAAGCTGTATAGAGAAAATCATTAGCAGAGATTATACAGAGCTTGAGGTGAAGGTATGATCAGTTCAGAGAGCAGAGTCTGAGCAGTGTCTATGCTGGTAAAATAACAGTGACTGATTTTCATTAATTTATACAGGAAAAGAATAAATAGTATAAAGAGCACTCTTTCTTCCTCAGGATTGCCACTAACTAAGAAATTCAAGCTAATCCTTGTTCAACTTCAGAAAACAGCAGAAAGAATATTTAGTCTCTTTCAAATTCATACTGTGTGCTCTTGGGACTCTTGGTATAATCAGAGAAGAATGCTGGTATCATCCCAAAGTATGTCCACTCTTTGAGCCTAGTGAAGCTTCAGATGGACACTCTGTGGTTTGCTGTTCTTTTGTTACTGGCCATTACTGTATATTACAACTGATTTCTTTTTTTTCTGCTTTATTTGTGCCTCTGCTATGAAGAGGGAGATTTTGTAGTCAGCTCACACTTCTGGGAGGTACAGGTGTAATAAGGGTTCAGGTTTGATCTAGACTGTGAATTGTGCTCTGCCTTTGTTTCCCATCCCTTTCTTTATCTTCCCCTCTCCCTGTTAGGGATTTTTTTTCCCTGAGTTGATGAGTTCACATCAACTTCAAGAAGCTTCAAGAAACCAGGCAGGCTTGGTCAATAGGTGGTGTCCTCCTAGCTTCAAGAATTGTGCTGGGCTCTTGTACATTCTGTGCTCCTCTTGCTCTGGTTGCTTCTAGTTGTAGTATGGTGAAATGATCTGTGTGTTTGAAGACCCAGCAGTTAAGTGTGGTTTAATATGCAAGTCTACAATTTTGGAGTTCCAGTTCAGTCTGAGGAACAGCACAAATCCATAGCATACCCTATATGCACAAAAATAGCACCTTCTGTACAGTCTGTATTTCTTTAGTGAGGAAGGAAGAAATGAGAAGTCAACTGATCAAACTTAGGAAAGTTTGTTTAGAGGTATTAATGTAGCCAAAGTAAAAATCATTCAGCATATGAATTGTGGGAGTAGATTTCACATTGCTCATGTTAACTTGTGGCCAGGCCCTTTTTTCTCTGCTCTCTGAAGTCAACCTGTGTTTTGCAGTCTTTTAAACAAACACACAAAAGCTCTCTTCTCTCCCTCCTCCAGCAGTACCTTTGAGGGAAGAGAAATAGAAATTGGTGATTTGAGCAGTGTCTCTTATGCCAGTTACAAACCAGGAGCAAAGAGCATTCCTCTTTAATTTTCTGTGTTCTAGGTAATATACAGTACTTTGTTCCAGAGGAAAAAAAGGAATGTACAGTTTCAAAAGATGTTTACATACTTTAATGAATTCTGGAGTAAATGTTTGTCTATTTAGAATATCAATAATTGATTTGGAAGCTTTTGTTTGTTTTTGTATAAGAAACTTAACAAGGAATCAAAACCTATTTATTCTTTGGTTCCTAAAGTTGAATAATGTCTTTAAAATTTCATTGCTCCTTTCAGACCAACAGCTTTTTGGATTACCTATCTAAGTGTAAGAGTGTAAAGCAGTTATAAGACTAATATAAAATAGTGTCATGGCTAGAAGTTATTTTTTTCAACTTTATTTTAATGCACTTTATGTGTATTAAGCACTTTCCTCCCTCTTCCTGGTTTGTAACAGCCTTCTGAACCCTCCAGAAGTAAAAGTCAAAGCACATAGGTGTCAACTAGCTAAAATATTACATTTAGAATTTTATCTTTTAAACATTAAATAGCAGTGGTGCACAATGTACAAAATACTTGAAATACCGATTCTAATTTCAAAATACCATATGACACATTTTTAAATTGCCTCCTCTGAAGCTGTGTAGTCTTGAGCAGTTAAGTGTAAGATTAGCAGTCAGAAGTTTCTCATTCTTCTCACAGTTTGTGTGTTCTTTGATACATCTTTTCTTTATTTCTGGCAAGGCTGTGGGTAGTTGTGTAGCATTTTTAACAGAAAAGACTGGAAGTGATGTCTTTGACCACATTTCCCCATGTGCTTTAAACATTATGGGCAAGGCTTGTGGAAACTTTGCTGTTTTGATTATTTTTAGTTCATCTATATTTGCTTCCATACAGCTGGAAATGTGCTGTCTTTGTTTGAAAAGAGTAAAACAAAGGAGCTCTGTCAGGTTGCAATATACCTATTAATTAAAATCTTCTGGAATTATGTGTTTTGAAAAAAGTGATGCCGTGAAAAGTACTTAGTTTTATTAAAAATATATCTTCTACAATGAATCATTATTAGTGTTTCTAGGTTGCTGGAAGAAAAAAAAAAGAAAAATGAAGGCATCAGTATTTACCAGTATCAATTAGGCAAAAGCTGAACATATGTAAGCTGGAAAAAGCTTGTGTTGATTTTTTGTATTTACCTTAATCTCTGCTGGTGTGAGAAAAAAAATTGGAAGTTAAGACATTGTCTTTCCACAGAAGGAGGAAACCTGAAAAGATTGCAGGAGTAGTGTCTTTGAACAAAATCTTAACATTCTCATTCAGCTGCTGGAAGTAGGGGAACCTGAGTATTTCTTGGTGTCTCAGTGACTGTTTAGCTTTTCTTTTGTCTTCTAGGCTTATCTTGTGACTGTGAACATATAGTAGGGCTTTCATGCTTCTTTTCTCTTGTGGGATAAAAATTGGCTTGTAAAAGAAAGGGAAAGGATAAATTGATAAGATGGAGGGAGGAAGAAAAATATTTGTCCTCAGAAGAAATCCTGTCCTTTTGTGGGAGAAAAGCTGGATGCTGGAAGGGAGAACACAGTTGACAGAAGGAAGAAGAGGGACCTTGGAGACCAAATACAATACAAAAAAAGAAGTCCACATTTTTTTACAAAAATATAACTAGGTAGCATGATAAAAGAAATATTACCCAGAATTTATCTGCAAGCAGTTAGTCTTTACAGGGAGGCATCCAGGGGTACTTTTTTCTCCCAAGTTAAGACATTTATGTGATGGGTTATTGCAGCAGTGGGCAGGTGAACACCTGGGCCACTGAGTCTGGCTTCTTCCTCTGTCCAGAGAGATGAAAAATTTAAACGGATGGCCATCGTTCTTTGCTACCCAGAAATACTGGTAAACATGAATAATTCATTGGTGGAGACCTGAACATGAAAACACCAATCTTTTAAAATTCAATTAGCATTGCTTGTACCCCAAACCTCCCCACAGATAAACCAGTGGAAAAAGTTAAGTGTGGCTTTTCTATTCATTAGACTTGAGATCTCTAAAGATGCTGCTTTGAGCATGTCTCCCAGTTAAAAGGAAAGAAAAAGTGACTTAAAATAAAAGTACCAAGATACCATCTAGACTCTTTCTTAGAGCTATTTATTAAAATAATGCCTGTGTGCATTAGGGCCATTCTTGATGGCATCTTGTCAATGTGTGTGACAAAATGAGGTTCTTGGTTGAGTACAGAAAAGTTTCTGAACCTGTGAATATTGGGTATTGTATGGCCTTATGGAATCTGTCTGTGTCTTGTTTCAGGTTTACTGTTCTCTGCATATGCTCCCATTTGCCTTTGTGTATCACCAGTTGTGATTCTTGAGACTGATTCTTTTTGTGACTGATTTTTATTTTCTTTTTAATATCCCTGTACTGGAATTCTTATGGTGGTAAAATCACATCTGTCTCATCCTTTGGATCGTGCACCAACATGAAGTCTTGTTAATCCATGCTCGAGGCTAATTGAATAGCCTAATGATGGCTTGAATACCCAAGTTCCATGGTTTTAGGAAATGATTGCTAATGTGAAAGTACCTGGTCAGGGTTTGACATTGAATCTTCATGGTACTCCTGCAGGTAGTGTGTAATTAATAGGTGTACAAATGAAATTACCATTTTTCTGAGAAGCGAATACATTTGTGAAGCCTATAGGGCATCTTTTAGCAATTCTCCTGAGCGCTTTACAGTTCCTATTGCATATTGCTTGTAATTTCATTTCTTACCTCATATTTAGGTCAGTGAATGCTGAGACAGGAGGAAGAAAGAAATGTAACTGGTAAATTTGTTTACCAGAGGTCTGGGTGAAAATACTTGTAACTTAGGCTTTTTATGCATGTCTTGCAGAGAAGGTTGTATTTGACCTAAAATCTCTCCAAGTTTCATTGACTGCTTGCTTGCATTTAGAGCAGTAGTGCATGGGGACATTTTGAGAAGATGGTTGACTTTGCTTCAGTCTTGTGATGTTGGGAAGATCTTGGGAGATATTATTCATCTGCCTTGCCAAATTCATGCAATGGACTGCAGTTAATCCGTGCCTCACAGTTTTCAGGGATGCTTTAGGTATTATTTTTGTGCACTGAAAATAATAGACATGCTTGTAACTAACCCTTCCTCTGTAAACATTCTATAGATGCCTTCCTGCTTCATATGTGCCTTTGTACCCAGTTTTGTTTAGCTTGTTTTGTTCTCCCTGCAGGTGATGGGAGAAATTGGAAGGGAGTTTATTTCTTGTTAGAAGAGGGACTCTCTCCAGCTCTTGGTTATTAACATATGATCACATGAATACTTTACCTCGAGTGGGAGAAAATGTAATTGCTAGGGGCTGAGAGCTCAAGGCAGGCTGGGTGCTGCCAGCATTGGAAGCTCGTGTCCAACAGGGGGGTTCAGACAGGCTGGGACTGCTCTGCTGTGCCTTGGGACTGGGGGGGACAGCCTGGAACTGAAGGACATTGCAGACTGAGCTCTGTTACTTTGCATGAAGCCTGAGGTTAGATTTGGGGAGATTTTTACCAAACCAAAGGAAAGAAAAAGGAGTCAGGTAAGATTTTTTTCAAAAGAATTTAGATATCTAAGTTCTTGTATTTATGAAATAGATATTTAAACCTCTGTTGGTTTCCATTTGGTGATGTTAAGCGTTGATACCTTCTTCTAGTTCCTGACAGTTGTTTAATTTTTTTTTTACTCTAGAGGTGAGAATGCTTATCCTTTATTCTTTTCAGATGATAACTTTCCCTTCAGCCACCCAAAAATTGGCCTCCTGACATGCTGATACATTCAGTAAATGCACCTCTTCAGTGTTTGCCAGTGCATTTGTTTGGAGGCCAAGTGATACTGTTCTGGCATTTATTTAGACATTTGAAAAAAGCTGGTTAGGAATTAATTTTGCATGTTATACTTAAAGATGGTTACTAAGGATGGTGCTGTAGAGACCAGCACACTAAGTAGTGGAGGTTGCATGGTGTTTTGTATTACTTCCTTTTGTGTCTGAAAACATATCCATACTTCTTGATAGAGATTGATTCTCAGCTGTGGTGAAGTCAGACTTTGATTTATATTTGTGTTCCATCATCTACAATCAGAAAAATATTTGGTCTGTGTCGGTCTTTGTAGCTTTTTTTTGGTCATAGGCCACTGGAAAAAATTTTGAATTCTGAGCTTTTGAAATACCTTGTGTGGGGCAGGAGTGGGAATAACTGGTAATACTGAGTCTTGCTTTCAGGAGGCAGGAGCTGTTTGATGTCTGTGCTCTGAATGCACAATCCTGGTTGTACAGAATTCTTTCTGCATGGGGTGAGAGAGCAAGGAGTAACAGTGCAGGGGAAATGACTTGCCTGAAGCTAATCTGCTCCATCAGCTGTAGACTTATTTTGAATGCAAGCTGCCCAATTTGTCGTGAAACCTTGGCCAGCACTGGCATGAATGCAGTGTTTTGTCGCACTGTCTGTCTTGCTTTACAAAAATCTGCTGTTTATTTTAGGATTTCTAGCAGCTGTCAGTTGCTTGCCCAGGCTGCTCTTTTTATGAAATGAATAAATTTGTTTAGGGAAGGAAATGGAAAGGTTTGAAATAAGAATTTTCTTGTCTGAATTTTCAGAGGTGATTCTCAAGTTGGGAATGCTGCATTACCTGCCTAATACTGGTATCAGAGTTTTGGGATCTCAGTCATGTTAGAGTAGGTGAGAGTTGAAAAAAAAGGCCATAGAATATTCCAATTTCATGAACATAGCCTTGTGCAGATTTTCACAGTTATTGCATAGGATTAGCAATAAAATTAGATGGAAAAACACCTTTCTGGTCTAGATTGGAGTTTTGTGTGAAGAGGTCCTTACATTTTCTCAGAGCAGATGTTTTCTGTGGGTGCATTGTACACCTTTGCAACAAAATCTTGAAATATTAGGCAGAACATAGGTGAGTTGGATCTTAGGACTTCAAGTTAGTGTTGGAGAAATGTGCCGATGTTCCTTTCCTGAAGTCATGGAAACGAATAATGGATTTTTTCCCTTTCCCTCATCAAACATATTCTTTATTACCAAATGTAACTTGCAGCTTTCTATATTTTCCTTGAACTATAGTTCTGAAGATGTTAATAAAATGGTCTTCTTTGTAGAGATCTGGTTTGTAATATAGTAAGAATGTTGTAGTTATGATGCTTTAAGGACATAGCGCAGAGAGCTTTTGTAAGAGAAGAAGGGGAATCTGTTCTTCAGCCAGCTGACCTTCAGAGTGCAAAAAGTTTTCAGACATGCACCTCTTTAAATTCTTAGTGTGTTAGAAATCTTAATGTTGGATTAAACAGACATTGTGCATCTTCTGAGTTTTAGTTCTCTGGTCAGTTATTGCTAACCATTGTAAAACCTAACCAGCTTTCCTTTTTCTAGGGCTTTTTTTGACTCATGAAGTCAAGTGAATGTGTTACCAGGAGTTGGCATGGCACTGGAATGCTTAAAGACGTAACTTTAAAAGTAATGACCTAAGATAAAATAGTTTTAAATCAGTCTAACATTAAAACAGCAGGAATTGTGCTGAGCGTGGCATTCTTCCTCTGTTGGGGGCTCAGGTTCATTAGCAAAAACTGTTTTGAGGTGCAGTCTCTCTGATCAATGTTAACACTGTGGTAATGTCATTTCTGCACAGGTGAGCAAAGTTAAGTCAGTTGGTTTTCAGTTGTGGGGTTTTTAACTCTGTATACATACAGAGAGTGATTGTAGAAAACCATAGTGAAGTGGGTTTGTCAGAAATGTGCAGAAGGGAACTGCAAGCCTTAGCAGATTTAGAACTACTGACACTTGAAAAGATTCCCCACCCACTCAGCCCTCTAAATCTGCAATCATTTGTGTTCTGCAATTCTACAGGGCTTGTGTGCTAATAAAATACAAGTATTGTTTTTCTGATATTTTAATGTATATTAAGGCCTGCCTTATAGAAGGAACTAATTATAGCTTCCTAAATTATCTTCATCTTGGAGGCAGAAATCATGAGTCCAGGAGATATGTATATGCTGTCAGCTAAAGAATATACTTCTCTCATTTTGAAGGGCAGTCCAAATCCTGCAACCAAAGATAATTTGAGCCATTAAATATTTTGACTTACACATAGGAGCTGTTTGTGATGTATTGTTAAGCAGTTTGCAGAAATTGCATTCAGATGAAATTTGACTCTGCTATGGCTTTTGCTGCAGGTAGCAGAGACTTTGTGGGTGAATTGGACACCCTCCTGTGATAAAACAGCCCTTTTTGCATTGGGTTAAAAAAACTGCCATTCTTAAAATGTTGTGATGTCTGTAATGGAATTTGTGTAGTGCTGCACTTTGTCAGTTAAGTGTGAAGTTTCCTACTTTGGAAACTGCAGAAATCTGCCCATCTGGGATCTGTTTTTTTTAATGGTTTGTGGCTATGAATCTCATCAGTGTTATCCATTAAATGCTAACGAAAAAATTATGTTGCTTATTCATCTTTTCAACTGTTTTATACATAAAATGTCATTGTGTGGCTTAGGGCTGATGTAGGCCTCCCCCAAATTATTTTTGCTTTCAACATGGTCCTACATCTCTGCATTTGCAACTCATTGACATAATTTTCAATGTCATTTTACTGCTGCAAAATGTTTATGTGATCAGACAGAGTTGCATAACTCTCGCTGAGGAAATAAGAGATATAAGAAGGTCTTGTAAGCACAGATCCCATTAGGGTTTTAGTGCTGTTAGTAAGCTTATGGGGCTAGTAGCAATGGAGAAGGAGAAAGATAAAAGCAAATAAGAGGAGCAGATTTGTCTCTCAATTTTAAAAAAGCCTGAATTTTTAATTGAGAGTTCTGCACTATTTACAGGCAGTAAGAAGGCTAATGTGCATATTTAATGAGTGAATTGCATAGACAGAAAAAGAAAACCAAATAATCCCGCTAGTTTCTTGTTTGATTTCTTTTTGTGAACAAATTAGTGTACCTGTGATTCAAAGTGTCTCTTGCTTTGTTCCCCAGAGCGTTTTGCTCATTTGTTGATCACTTAGTTCTCACTATGAATATGTTTTTTGATTTTTAAAAAATGTGTATATGTGTGTGTGTGTATATAAATATTTTCATTCTTCCATGATGAGAATATCATCCTGCCATACAACCCTCTTGGATAAAACCATATTTTTAGAGTTTTTCCTGTGGCTAATTGCCTGAAATACTTGAGGGTTGCATTACAGTGTCCTGTCCTTGCTGCTTTTGCTAGATCAATTCTTTAGTTGTGCTTGCTTGCCATGAGTATGTGGATATTTTAAAAGTACAGAAACATTAAGAGAAAACAAAACCAAGGGAGCCCTCAGGTCAGAATGTTCCCTCTAGTCTGTGTTCTGAGCAAGGTTGATTAACAGTAAGTCAGCAGTAGGATGTGTAGCATCCTATCTCCATCACTTGATCCCTGTTCTTGTCTTGTCTAACCCTCTTGATCTGTCACAGTGTGTGAAAAACTCACACAGATGAATTCCACCAAAGACTGTTGTTCTCCATTTGTTGTTGCAGCTGGCTTTGTGAATGCTGAGGTGTTTTGCAGGGAATTTGTTTGGGGTGTGTATTATCTGAGAAACAAGTATAGCTCGCTACAGCAAGTATTTCAGTGTAAAGAAGTTGCTTTTTTTCTTAAGATTGATGCTGCACAAATAGTTGGGGAATCAGGAGCCTGTATCTTCGCATTAGCTTCCTTAACCTGTGAAAGAAAAACTTCTACTTTTTAGCAATACTGTGGTTTGCTTGTTTTTACTTACAAAGGAACGTTGTGGGTTTTTTCCCTTTGTACAAAATGGCGTGGAATTATTAATCTGAAGCAGGGGAATTGAAACCAGCGAACTGAAGACAGCTGGGAGTCAGTATTTGAATATTGCCTTGTGTCTTGTGGTTTTCAGATGCTTCATTCTGCTTGTAGTCAAGCTAGACTATGACTGGGTGCAGATGCAGCTCCCTGTGTCCATTCACCTGCCAGGTTCGGATGCAGGAGGGTCTTGGTTCAGCTTCAGGGTCCTCACCCCTTGTCTTGCCTCTTGGTTTTGTTCCCTTGTTGTATGTGGGAGAAGAAAGTGGTACCTCTTCTTGGTGTCTGCTCAGTCCTTGTGCCTGCTGGGCTGCTGTAAGAACCCAGCATCTCCAGCTGAGCTGAAGCAGTCTGTGATGAGTGTGTTCTCATTGAACACCACTGAGATCAGCTGTGGGATTTGAAGAGATCATATGCAGCTGAGAGATTGATGATCTTTTGAAGAGAAATTAATCCCTAGTTGTAAGTATCTGAATACTGGCCTGAAAAAGGCCATCTTGAGTCAGGTTTTCTTCATTATCTACAGTGCTTCTTTGGACGGTCTACTCTCAGCATATGTGTAGCTGATCTGTCTTTTGCTGTATGGTATAGCCTCAGAGCTGCTCCAGCAGTTCATCTGTGAGCCTTTACAATGGAAGTTTCTCATGGTGTTCAATTTAGTTCCACTCTTCTATTCCAAATCCTCTCTCCCCTTACTTGGACCCATTTTGGTATGGGTGTTTAAAGGTAAGTAGTTGAATTGTTTTCAGTGCTTGTTACCTCTATGTTACCTCTCTTTCTTTGAAATTTTTAAGTTTATGTTGGTTATTTCAGTTGTGTTTTTATGTTAAGTAGTTTTCTTCTGGAGCTTGGTGGTTGTGGTTCACAACACTTCCTGTGTTCCAAGAGTTACAGGCACAGAGTAGCTGAAAAATCTCTTCCACTTAGGTGGAGAACTTTTCCTCTATCTCTTTGAAAACACAGCTGTCCTGTTTGTGACTGGACCATGAACCTTAATTAAATTTACTTAGTCTGATTTTCTCCCAGGATTGTAATCCTAAGACTATTCAAGGATGCTCTTAATATTCCATCATTTCTATATATTATGTACCTAGTGCATTGTAAATGGGCTGTGTTTTTTAATAATGTTGCCTGAAGTTTGGGGAACTGTATAGTAAGTATTTACTACTCCTCTCACAAGTCTGTGCTTGAAAGCCACAGAGCAGCAAGCAGATGTGAAGCAGAACTGTGTCTTGTGACCCTTACTGCTTATGTAGGCTGCAAGGATGTTAGTTCAACCCTTCTGATGTTCCCTTTTTGTTGACTTTGTAGGGCTGGAACTTAATGAGGCAAAAAGTTAGTGTGATAGAAAACCAACTGTGGTGGTGTGTCTGTGATCCATTTATCAGTTCTGCTCTTAATGAACACCTCTTTGAATAGGGAACTAAAATTAATGTGCCTTTTGGATGGAGCTTTGCATGAGAAATACCTTTAAAGCAAGAGAAAGTATCTTATTTTCAGACTTTTGCAAAATGCTTCTGGTACATACTATGTAGCTTATCTGCAGTTCAGAGATGGATTTTGTCTATTTTTAATAGACATGTTGCTTTTATAAGATGCCGATTATATGGTAAAATGGAAGAAGAAAAAGAAGTATAAATGGCCTAAATGCCTTGGATATAATTTGTTTGCAATAAACAAGTGCATCTTTAATTAAAAGGCTTGTGTGTCATTTTGCAATGTTCACCTTGGGAAACTGTTTTAAAAATACATTCACAGCATTCACCCTCAAGTATTACAGAGTTAAAGACAAAGGTGATGTTTTCTGATATTTCTTGCCAGGTCTGAGCCCTGAAGGACTGTATTTCTCTGGCATCTACTTCTTAAAGACATCAACTCAGAATAAATGTCTAGAAAGAAAAAAAAGAGCAAGAGAATAAACTAAAACCAACAGCAGAATTTTAGAAGGAAATGTACAGAAAACAGTAAGAAAACAAATCTTTTTAAAGAGTTGGTTTATGTATGTTATGATTAAATGCAATGCTTCCTCTGCTTGCCTGTTTGAGAATTGTCAGCACATTTTGATTTTAAGTGGTATCAGAGAGACAGTGTATCACTGGCTTAAGCCAAGGGGCATTTTACTGACAGGCAGTTAAACTAAACAAGCAGAAATCCTGTATGTGCATTCTACAGTAACAGTTTTATGTTTCTACATGGGAAATCCTGTAAAAAGCAATGTGTTATTTACTATTTTTAAAATGAGATTTGTAAAACAGATTTTGTAACACCCTCCCCATACCTCCTTCACCAGTCAAGATTGAACTCTGCATATTTCCTCTTAGTTTTACTGTTCTCACTAGCTTTTGATATCACAGGTGATTCACTTAATTTTCTTCATCTTCTTGTTCTGTGTATAGTTATATTACATTGTTACTCTTTGTTACATTTAGGAGTGAAGCCAGTGAGAAAGGTGAGGCGAAAGGTCAGATAGGGACCAGGGATTGCTGTAACATCAAAGCTGTAGACTCATCTCTTAAAAGAGAATGTAGCCTAAAATGCCATTTTTCTAAAGTTAGGGAAAGCAATGTGTCCTGTCTTTGTACTGTGTCTTATCTCTTGCTGTGAGTTTTGTTCACTTGCATTGTATTCATTCACTTATATGTATACTTTACTTTTAGAATGTGTATCAAATGAAAGTAATCAATGGAAATAACCTGATAACAGATACATTCAGTGTTTAGCCCAGTTGCTTTTTCTTTGTTGTGTTTTAATAGCTCTTCGGTATTCTCACGGTCCTGTTCTGCTGATTATTCCAGCTGTTTCTTCTCTGTTTTTCGGTTACTCTGCTGAAGGAATACTGCTACATCATTTTGAACATGATCTGTTCTTATGAGTAATTGTTGGCTGCACCTTATTACAGCCTACTCTCTAATAGGAAAGGTTAAGCAACTGCTACGCATTCATCTCTGTGTGGTAAGTCCTGCTGGCACAGAAGTTGTTCTGCTGGTGAAATTGCAGGTTTGTGTGCACAGCTTGTGTTGGCTGTTTTGGGGTCAGGTGTTTTGTTGTTGTTGTTGTTCCAGCAGGAATAATTACATCTATGCAAGGTTTCAGCTTTTACAAAATGGCTGTAAAAATTGAACCTGTAATTCATGCAAAACAGTAGCAAAAAGGGCAGGATAGTCCTCATGAAAGCTGCATGTTGTGTGATGGTAAATAATGGGGTGTGATTTATTCAGAATGGTTCAGATATGCTTGATCTTGCATTTTGGTTAGGAGATATAGATTAGATGGCTTCTCAAAATCCCTTCCAGACCTGGGTTTTCTTGGTCATTTAGCCTGTGAGAATTGTTTCAGGTTGCTTATGCTTTACTTGTGACTCTATTCTTCCAAGATTTTAAATGTGCTTTTTCTTCTGATTGGGTCATGTGTGCTTCCAAGAACAAATAGCGATTCATGCTAATTTTGCTCCACAATTTAAAATTATCTTCTCCCTTGGATAGTTTTGTCTCAAGAGTTTAACTTCACTGCTATTTAATTTTTTTTAATATTAAATTTGCAGTCTTCCTTCCTATACTTATTTTTGCTTTATGAGCAGAAGCTGTGGTGCTTTCTCCTTTACTTTTCTAGCAGACTTCCTTTTTCCTTCTTTGCTAAAATATTTATTATAGAACCTGAGAGTACCTTTTGTCTGTTTTATTGATAATACCTCTTGGTACAAGTGGGTATGAATCTACCTACAAGTAGGTATAAATCCACCAACCCAAGATTTGTGTATCCAGAAATAAACTTCTTGAATAGATCTCTCTTTGTTTGGGACTCAGATGAGAGTATTTGAAGTCTAGTTTTAGCACCAAAGTAGGACTGTCCAGCTGACTTTACAGGAGTAAAAAAGGAAAAGACCCTCTAAGACTGCTCTGAGCCATATTGCAGTTAGGGTTGTCTCACCTTGGCTACATGGGTGACTATCTCCTTGAAACTTAGGGCACTTTAACGTCTTTCATTTTGGCATTTACATGTGTGCCAGGGTAGCTATTGTGAATTCACACACCCTTGGAGTATGATTGACAAATTGTTTTCTACTTTTCAGTTAATTTCTACTATTTTTTTAATCTCTCTTTTTCCTTCTTGAAAGTTCTGAACTTTAGAACCATGCATGGTCTTATAAGTAAGATGGTTGGTTTTTTCCCCCTGCAGGTTTTACTGCTTTCACCTTATTCCCAAGATGTTTCAGCTGTGTGCTCTGAGTTATGCCACATAATTGGCCACCTGTCTTCTGCTCATTACTACTGACACGGTACAGCTGATGAATCAGTTAATGGGTTCAGTGCCAAGTCAGCCTTACCTTACCTTACTTTGTACAGTTATTAAAGTCAAGCTGACTGGCTTGTGCTAGACTTGTGCTGGAGCAGATGAGGTCTCTGTTGTAGTATTTCTAATCTAACCTTCATACCCAGCACCAGATCTTTATAGAAAGGAATGGTAAAAAGGAATACCATCCAGGCTGAAGGCTTGCAGCTCTCAAAAGAATGTACAGGTGTTTCAGTCAATACTGACATCATTTTCTGAGCCTTTTAGCTTGTAGAGGTTGTTTAGGTGTTAATCTCTTTTCTAGTATTGTGTAATGAGATAACTGAGTAGAGTACCTCTATAGAAGAAATGCATTTTAAACCATGCAAAATACCTCTCCTTTCATTGCTCAGAGTAATTTCAAGTATGAAAGTGCCTCAATTTGGACTTTCTGCAGTATCTACTACTACTGTAGTAGCAGGAATGATATTAATTTGACTGTGTTGTACTAATTAGAAACAGTACACTTTTTAGGGACTAATTAAAAGCAGTGTATTTTTTAGTGACTTGATTAAAGGCTTTACACCTGTTTTGGTTGTCAAATGTGGAAATGAAATTACTTTTCTGCTAAAAGCTTGTTTATCTGCTAGCTGTAGAGAAAGGGGCACATCTTTTTCCAATTTCACTCCTTTTATAAGCTGCTTCTCTCACATTTGTGAAGGGGATTATAGCACTGTAAAATAGAGACTGGATCTATAACATAAAAATCATTGGTGGTGGAGAACCAACCCTGACGGCAAAAGACTGACTCTATCTGGGAGAATGGAATAGTAACTAATGAATCTAATTTCACTGCAAAAAAAAAATCCTAAATGTGGATGTTTGATGTTTTTTTCCATACTTATGTAATCCTTTTGCTTGTTGGGTCTGCTCAGTGCTGGGGGAGATGTTGGCTGCTTTGCTGTGTGCATGCATTTTCAAAGCCCTCTCCTCTCCTGTCTTTCCCAGCTGCTGGGACTGGAGGGTGTCTCTAGGCAGAGGGTGAGAAAGTGCTTACTCACATCAGGGCTTAAGTTTTCCTTGGATATGCTGTCTGGAGGCTGGTGTGGAGGGGAAGCTGAATGCCAGGTTGGTTTATGTCCTGGCTTCCAGTCATGTTTTAGTGGCTGGTGAGGGAGGCAAAGAGACATAACATTGAATATCTGAATTAATTAGGGGTTTGGCATCAGGGTTTGGAAGATGGGGCAACCAAGGCTGCTGTAGTGATGGATCAGGAGGTGAGCTCAGTACAGCAGGGATGTATGTACTTGCAGATATGACAAGTCTGGCATTTTGTATAAAGTGTAATTTGGGTCAGAGCAAAGCAGAAACATGAGGGTTCTGTAGCCAGATGATAGGAAATCTTCATCTGTGGGTAAAAACCATAAAAAGTGGAGTTAATTTGGTAGAAAGGTGATGGTTAAATATATTTATATAAAGCTCTTACTGCCTTAAGATCCTCATGAGCTTTGTGTAGTCAGCACTGCACTGACATGTAAATTCCCAGTTGCTTCTGTAAGGTGCTTGAAGTATAAAGGCAGATATCAAATGAAGGGTGGTGGTGAAGGAAATAAACCAACAAATACTAATTGAAATAAAAACCTTGTAAATAGGTGAATACTGAGCGTTGTCAAAAAAAGTCAACACTAAAGTTCTTGGATAACCATTCCGTTGCTGCTTGTGCATATATGTTGGACTAATTCTTTGTGTAGACTATTGGAATTCAGGGGATGTCGCTGCCACATTGTGACAGAAATGTGTGGGAAAATACTTGGTTACCTTAAGTCTTTCTGAACAATGTCAGTTTTGGCAGGAGACAAAGTGCTAGGCTGATGCAGCTCTCTTGGCCAAGGACTGTTTTTTGGGATTTGTGCCCTGAGTGGTTGAAAACAAACATAGAGCTGACAGACAACTCTTCAAAACTCTTCAAAAGATTTCTGTGCTGACTTTACTATCTGTCAAAAATGGTCTTTAACGTGAGATAAAAGAGAAGGTGGAAGAGCTTTGACCTCTTTAGCCTCTCACAAGTTTTGTTGTCTGAATGGCTAATTGTGTTTTGTTTCTTGTCTTTCTAGATGGGCTGGTGATCCCATTGGTGGAACTCTCTGCAAAACAGGTTGCATTTCACATTCCATTTGAGGTGGTGGAGAAAGTTTATCCTCCAGTGCCTGAACAACTGCAGCTTCGAATCGCCTTCTGGAGTTTCCCAGAAAATGAGGAGGATATCAGGTAATAAATACTATTTATTTTTCACTGATGCTTAAGAAAAGATTTTGTTCACTTGAAGGAGAATCATTGTCCTTTTGATGTCCTGTGTATTTGGTGCTTCTGTGGCTCTCATGTGCCTTTTGTAATACATGGATAGATTACTGTGGGATATGCTGTGATATGGGGTTTTATTCTGAGGTGAGCTGCCTTGCATATGTGCCAGGAAAACCACGTAGATGTCTAGGTTCTATGTGTAAAGGATAAAAAAATAAATGCATCCTTTAATTTGGTTAACAGTAGGCTAGGCTAGCTTGTGGAGTTTTGTCCTTATGTTAATCTTACAAAATCATCTTTCCAATTTGAACCTGTTGCTGGAGTCAGAGCTTTAACTGGGCTCAGAAATTGTCAAAGAGGGCTTGCTCAGTGTGCTGTGCAATCCTTTTGTTTGTGTAAGTAGGAGAACCAGAATTTGCTGAATACATCAGTGATCAGAATTGATATAGTCAGATGACTATATTTCTTATGCTTCCACATTAACTATGTGACTACATAGTCAAAGATTTTCTGCCTTTAGATCTATTTCTAAGCTTTGCTGAAGCTTTTATGTTGTAGGAGGTCTACCCATGTAACTGTGCATTCAGAATTTTGTTGCAAAGTAGTGATACTACACTCTTTTAGAAAGAATCTTGCTGAAAGTTGTTGGATATGTTTGTCTAAGGTTCAGGTATCAGTTGGGGGAGATAGTTCAGGAGTACTGATGTAAGATCACCTACTAGGGAATAGAGCAAGCCAGCTGGTTGTACATGCTCATTATTCTGATGAACACACATATAAAAAAACCTCACAAGAGCATGCAGATAATTAGTCTAGAAGGAGTTTTTACTGTGGCATGCTAACATTAGACCTTGAACTATACTATACTATATGAAGGCTTAATTTTAGCTTATGAATGAATTTATATTTCAGAGCCTTAGGTGGAAATTCCTAAAACTGCCAGTGGCTATACACAAACCCAGTTAGGAAGAGACGAATGATTTTTGTGGTAGAATTGTTATGTTGAAATGGCAGGAGAGACCTAGACTTTGTATTCAAGATAGCAAGGTTTTTTCAAAAGCCAGAGGAAAAAGTCAGCAAAGAGGATAATGCTGTGAAGTTTCTCAAAAGCAGATGGTCCTGACAGGTTCTGTTTGTGTCTTGCAGGTTGTACTCGTGCTTGGCGAATGGCAGTGCAGATGAGTTCCAGCGAGGGGAGCAGCTCTTCCGGGTCAGGGCTGTCAAAGACCCTCTCCAGATAGGTAAGGACAGTGCAGCACCACGTCTCTAGATACTTAGAGTCCCAAAAGCATATCTGCACTGGGACAGCAGTGCGATGACCGTGTCTCAAAACAAGCTTTTCTGGCATCTTAGCTGAAACTCCCTGCCACATGTCTTCTTTGTAATGTCTGGAGCTAAATGCTATGTTTTATTTTGGCCTCAACCAGCCCAGCTGTGAAATGGTCAGAAATGTTCTGATCCTTAATGTGTCTTAGAATTTTCCAAAAAACTGTATAGGATACCTTTTTCTCCATAATGCTTAAATTCTTCATTGCTAAAGAGAACTTGACATTCTAGTTGTCTGATCAAATGACCAATGCCTAAAGTACATGTATGGCACAGAGGAAGTTTGCTAGGTTTATTTTTGTAACAAAAGAGTTTTATTAATTGTACAGTTATTCATGTAGTATTTTGGCAGATGGAAATCCTTCTTGTTGGACAGTACCTTTTATAGCTTCTCCTACTGTCTTGTTCTTTTCGTGTATTTTGGCTATAGAAGCTAATTTTATCTATACAAAGAATTGGATTCTGTTTTTTTCATTAAATCCTTTGAAGCAAAGAAGAATATTGAGATAGCTTTTTCAGTGGCAGCTGTTTGACCAGAAGGCATTATGTGAAATAAAGGTACTACTAGTATGTCAAGGTAGGCTGTGTCAATCCCATGCAGATTTTTTTTCCTGCAAGTGTGAGCTTCAGAATCAGACTATTATTTGGCATGTGGGAACCAAGCCTGTTCTAATAAGAAAAATGATAATATAAAAAACTGTATAATATTGAGAAGAAAATTTAGGAAATTTCTTGTATTTTCATGTGATGAGGGATAGAAGCTTCTGTGGGCCTGTTTAGTTATTAGAACCAGGAGTACTTAACTCTCAGTGATGAGAGAAATGAATAAATTTAGGTAAAGAGCTCTCAGAAAGTGAATAAAAGGGACATGTGCTATAAAGGTTTGGGGATACCGAAAAGAGAAAGAGATGGCAGCACTTGGTGGTCAGCACTTGTTTCAGTAATACATTAAAAAGGTGAGGAGGTGTAAAGCAATGTACGTGAACAAAGGCTGGGAATATTAATGCAAAACCTGTGTTTGGGGGAGCAGAAGAGTAGGGAAAAAGAGGAGGTGGGGAGTGATACAGGGGGAAAAATTTCTCAAGGACACATAGAAGCAACTGTGATTCTTGACAAAGGATTATGTGTGTGGAAGGGAAGGAAGAAACTTAGTTTAAATAGTAAGGTTGCCTTGTCCTTAGGAGAGGAACTGTATCTAATTGTGGTGGTTTTTTTCCTCCATAGATAGCAGCCCAGAAGCTGGGCAGCAGAGAAGGGGTGAATGTATTTTCATTTGTCCACTGCAAAGGATTTTAAGTTGTGTAGTTGAAGTGTTGGGTTTCATACACTGACAAATGGGAAAGGAAGCCCAGGAAATCAAGCAGCCCTTGAGGGAGGAATTGATTTGGAGAGGGATTGAGCAGTGCATTTTGATACTGTGTTCAGTAGGAAAAATCTTGACTTGTGCTTTGTGCTCTTCTTGTCCCATTTCCATTTGTAGTCTAAGATTTATTTTTTAACCATAAATAATCTTAGTAATTTTGTCTGCATGCATATCCATATCTATGATTTCTGAACAGTAGCACCTCTTCACTACATTTCAAACCCCCAGTTTTTTACAGCTTTCTACTGTATATACACATGGAATTGGCTTTTGTAGACCTTCTTCCTCCATTCTCTTTGTAGCAGTCATATACCCACGTTGTTGCACTGAAGACATTATTGCTGTTCTTAAACAGGTGTGTTGTAGATTGCAGGGACTTCTTTTTTATCATAGTCTTAGTTTCTTTTTAACAGCTGAGGAAGGCAGCAGCAGGTTTAGTTGGGATTCTAACTTGGCTTCTCCTTCAATAGTGTCTCCACTTTTTAGAGGTTCTGCTGTCTTGGGTTAAAACAAACAACTGTCCAAAAATGCCTTCCATGTAAAAGCTTTTGTTCAGCTCTTGTTTTCCCCATTTTTTTCCCAAAAGTTCCTGAGCTCTAAGCAGAGATGTATGTTTTCTGTTACTGTTGTAGGGGCATCAGAACTGCTGCTACATCACAACAGTGATGAAGAAAGCCATGTTGCAATGACTTGATGTGGAACTTGGGGACATGATTTAGTGGTGAATGTGGCAGTGCCAGGTTAATGCTTAGGTAGATGATCCTAAGGGGTCTTTTACAACCTCAAAGATTCTGTGATTCTTTTAATTTTTCCTGGTAAAAGAAACCATTAATTATAATCCAGATTGCTTTCCTCATATACTTTCCTGTGCCAGCCCACAAACAATTGTTAAGTACCGCAAGATTGGTGTTGCAAAAGAATTAACTGGGCAGTACTGCTTGAATTAGCATTGTAAGTGTCAGACATGTTTGTCAAGCTACAGATTGATTTGAAGCTTGTGATATGTCATGCTAAGCTCTTTAAATTTTGTCTCATTTTTTAAGTGTTGTTCCCTTGTTGCATTATCATTTAACTGTCTTCATATACAAAGAAGAATGTCATGGAAGGGGCTTGAGCTGGAATCCAGTCTTCTCTAACACCTTTTGTATATTTCTTTTGTTGCAGTGTAACAGAATTGCTACAATTCCGACTCATGAAATGCTTAATTTGCTTATGTGAAAGTCAGAGCATTACTCTGAGTTGCTTTTAGTATAACAGAAGGACTAGCTGAACTGTTTGGGTTGTATTAACCAAATGTGGAACATAAATTAGAACTGTATCTGGTAATAAGCAGTGCAGTAATGTTGTGTGAATGCCTTCCTTTGTTTTGATTCTGTTCCAATTGCTAAAATGGCTGAAGAATTTGGATGGCATTATGTGTACTAATCAAATTAATCACTCCCATCAGGGAGAGGATTTGAATTGTGGTGAACCGGACAAATAGAAAGGTTAAGCAAGGTAAGAGAAAATTTGTATTGGTATGGGGATTATATTTTGAGGAGAATGATGCACATTATTTTAAATTGAATAAATTTAGTAGGTCATGTGCACTCCTGAACACCATTATTTTTATCATCTCACACTATCATAATAAAAACTTATGGAAGTACATTATAAATCCACACTACTGTCCTCCTGATGGAAAAGCTATTATCTATCCCAAGCCAGACTGAAGTTTGGTTATGACTTTGATGCCCCGGTGCTTTCTGTGCTTTGCAAAAACTGAATTCCAGATTAGCAGAAAGGTTCTGAGGCTGATACTCATTGCTGTAGAGGATTACTAACTGCTGATAGGCACCTTCAAGACAGGTAGATAATCCATGCTGCTGCTGGCCCTTTCCTGATCATATGTGTCCCTCTGGATGAGCAACATCTCCAGAGGAAGCTGCATTATGAGTACAATTCATAAGCACTGTTCATGAGTTTACATGAAGCTAAGCCTTCTTGAAGTCCTTTGTCGTAATTTATTTGTTTATGGTCACTGATTAATGGGGCTAGATTCAAGTGTTATTCCTAAAATTTCTCCTTTCCATTGTTTTAGTCTAAGCAAGAGGTTTTGGTTTTTTTTTCTGAGGTCATGATTTGTAAAAAAGGGATATTAACAAAATTGCAAGGAGGTGCATAACTGATGACAAATGGGTAGTTTCTGGAGCCACAAAGTGAAAGTAAGTGTTCAGATTAAGTACTGCCTTTTTTAGTTGACTGTGAAATTGTGAAAATTGATTGACTTGGAAATAATTCTGAACAAGTCACCCGGCCCGTTCTGCACTGCTGCCAGAGTTAGCACAGAGGTTATGCCTAAAATGTGTATGTATAGTCTAGCTTTGACCCTGTAAACAAAACCTGACCGTTTTCAGGGATGACTTTATCCACTTCTGCTTTTCTCTATTAAATAATAAGAGAAATTAATTCATGTATTACAAGCTGGTATGTTGGAGTCTCTTACAACACATTATGCTTCTCTGCTGATGTTTAGGCATAGTTGGTTGGGAAGAAAGAAGTACTGGAGACTCTAGATGCATGTTCATCCTTACGTGGATGTTGGTGCCAGACATTGTTTCAGTGTTTAAATAGCATATACCTGTGTTTCTGTGCTGGCTGAACCTTTTCCCCAAATACCTGAAGAGTAACTTTGCACTTGTGAATTTCCACAGGCTTCCATCTGAGTGCCACTGTGGTGCCCCCGCAGATGGTGCCCCCCAAGGGCGCGTACAACGTGGCGGTGATGTTTGACCGGTGCCGGATCACGTCGTGCAGCTGCACCTGCGGCGCCGGGGCCAAGTGGTGCGCTCACGTCGTGGCGCTCTGTCTCTTCCGCATCCACAATGTAGGCGTCCAGCACAGCTCTGCTTCCCCTTCCTTCTCCCGGGCACTCCTCAGGGCAGTTCTGTGCAACACACACTCTCTTTAGGGAAATGGCTCTTGGCACTCCTTTTGGTTACAGACTGTGCAGATGTCTGCTCGCAGTTGCGGTCTGCAGGCTGAATTGTGTGAGGCCCTAAACTGCAGACTGTCTTTGGTAATGTGCAGATTTCTAAGGGTAGATACCAAGTGCTTTTTGGCCCCTTCCTATTTCTCATTTAAATGCTAAAATCACTCATTATTTCTTCATCTCTGAAAAGAACACGAATGGAAGGTCACTCTTACTTAGTGGAATAGTTTCTTTTAATAAAGTCTTTGTAAGTGCAGGATTTGAAAGTTCACTCTTTATGTTATTTGATCAGATGCAGAAGGAAAGTAATTTTGAACACTGTTGGCCTTTATGTTCACCAGTTCATTTTAACACTTACTGAGGTAACTGTCATTTGGACTTGAAGATTTCAAGCAGTCAGGTTTATGTTTTTATTTGACTGCTTTAATTCTATGTAGCTTTCCATAGAGCAAAAAGTAGGCATTTTATATCCTAACCAACCTTCAGTTGAAAATGTGTAGAATCAACATGAAATACAACCAGTTGAGAGTTTGGTCTTGCATACAGTTGAATTTGGGAAGCTGAGAAGCACAAAGGATTAAGTTTTGATTATGGTAAGAACAGAAGATTTTCTGCTGTCACAGAACATTTTACAGCTACCATGCTTATGATCAACTCTAGATTCTTTAATAAGTTCTAATAACCTGCTGAAGCTTGTTAGTATTTCACAATGGACAAGTGTAATTGGCTTAAATTTATACTCTTGTGAAATAATCAGAATATTGGTATACTTTCTGTATTTAGGACTGGAGAGCTGGCAAAAAAACCAGTTTCTGCTTTGAATTTTTAGTTTGAGTTTTAAAAGGTGGATATGGAGAATGAGGCTAAAAACTAAAGTGTCATTTATATTATTTACACTCAACGTTTGGACCCTGTGTAAGATAAAAATCATTCTTTTGCCTCCAATCCTTTCTCTGCCTGAAAAGTGACAGTGAAAGTATTTTTGTGTTTGTAAAAACTGACTTCTGACAGTAGTAAGTTACAAGTGAAGATATGTTGCTCTATGTAGACAAGATAGTATCAGAAGAGTCTTTATTATCAAACTGCTCTTGACTGTGTATGGGTTAAATTTTAAGTGGGACATTTTTGTTATGTAGAGTGAAAAAGGTTAAGAAGCAAGTGGTGAGGTTTTTTTATAATCTAATTTGTTCTAAGATATGGAAAGAGATTTTTAGACTGAATTAAGAAACTCTAAAGAGATAAATGAGATGGTGGTGATTCTGTGAAACAGTCCCCCACAGAGCTGGTTCATTTGCCAGAAGCTTAAGGGATAATGTCCTATTTTAGAGGTTTGTTTGTGAAGTCTCTGCCAGTATTTCTGCAATTGCTAGCAACAACAGATCTTAAGCACAGCTGTTGCATCAGTTTCCTTGAAAAAAACCCTTAAAACCAGTTTTTATAAAGCCTAGACAGCTTATTTGCATCTTATCTGCAACATGCTACATAATTTCAGAGAAAAAATAATTGGCCATCAAGACCAAGCATGGTATGTATGCATCAGCATAGCAAGTGTTTGTGACACTTCATCAGTTTGGTGGACACAGCTTCATTAATGGTAGTTTGTGTCTCCTTTTCTTTCTTCAGGCATCTGCAGTGTGCTTACGAGCACCTGTTTCTGAGTCTTTGTCTCGGCTACAAAGAGACCAGTTGCAAAAATTTGCTCAGTACCTAATCAGTGAACTTCCACAGCAGGTAAGTGGGGACCATCATCTGACTGACAACTGGTTAAATGCAGTTATCTTTATTCTGGGTCAATTTATGTGATGTCTTTTGTTGCAAAATAACCAGTTATGCTATTCAGTTGTGAGCTGCTGGGAAGGCATTCAGTTCTTGCTCTTTTCAGTTTTGCTATTCTATTATTTGGCAATTGTCTATTGCCAAGTGAAAGATGAGAAGTGTCTCAAAAGGAGAAAGAAGAGTGGTGGCTATTCACATCAGCATGAATATATGCTAAGCTTGTGAAAGATCAAACACAGTAAATCAGTTCATGATTGTTGAAAACTTAGGTCAGCCCTAATCAGCTTGTTTCTTTTTTGTGTGTTTGGTTAGCTAAGTGGAGAGAACTACCCAGATAAAGTATTGTATGTGCTTTAAGTGGGCACTTTGTAATGCACCTAACTGGTAACCTTTTGACTTCCCCCAGTGTGACTTCTTGATGATTCATAAGAATCATTCAGTCTAATAGATATGACATTTTTTTAGTCAAAGGCTAAGTCTGCTCTCTCATTCCTTAAATATCTGTGTTGTTCAGGGTCAGGTCATTTGTATCATCTGCCTAAAATGTTTGCACAAAATAGACAAGAATTCCCAAGTGATTGTGAAATGGCTGCTTTAAAATTACAAGGACTTGGCAACTTTTTTATGCTGGTTCAGCTAAAGGAGGTTGAGAAAAACTGACCTGCATGGGTATCTGTCACATTTCAGCAGTGCATTTGTAACACACTCCTCTTAAGTAGGAGTTAGATTACTGGAAGCATGTGCCTAAAATTGATTTTATGGTGCTGTGCTTAGGACACTATGATATTCTATTGCTAAAATATCCTGTAAATTTCCTACAGAAATACTAATCTTCTTATGAGAGGAAATAGAGGAATTGTATAATATGAAAGTGATAAAAAAATACTGCTTTTTTGTTGCTGAGAAATGAGTGCCAGTAGTGTGTGCTTGATGCATTACGTAACAGGCAAAGCTTTCTTTCTCTCCTCAGACTAAACTTTATGGTACAGTCTGGTGCTTAATATGGAGGGCTTTGAAAGGCTAGTAGTGGTAGTGGTTGTTTCCTGAATAGCATGTGAGTTGGCATGTTTTCTTTCAGATATTCTGTGTCTGTCTGCTTCTTTCTGCAGGGTTTATTTCTCCTTTGGTCACATGTACCAGCTGTGCATCAGGGACATCTGGATTAATTAATTATTACAATTTTTCTTGAATGCTGCCCAACAGAAAAAATTGGGGTTTATTGGGAGATATGTCTTAACCTGTGTTGTGTAATTCTTTTAAAAAGGCAAGGTCTGCCCCACATTCTTTCAACTGTCTTATTCCTGGTCTTCAAGGATTCTGGGTGGAGATAGATACTCTAATTCCTTGGGACCCCATATTTTGACTACATGACGTAGAATTAGAGTGGGCTGTACGCATGATTTTATTTTATCCTTATTTCCAGTTTATGAATGACATGATACAGTATTATAATGCTGAATTATTTTCATGTGTAAGAGAATGATGGTTTATAGGAATGCAGCTAGATGCTTTTCAGAATCTCTATAGAAGCTGTTTTCTATATCTAGGAAAATCCTGGAAAAGCAGCTGGAATTCATTACCTAGTTCCTTGCCCAAGAGCTATTTCCCCTTATGAACCCAGTATTCCTATTCCAATTAAGCATGAATATCTTAGCAAAAAAGACTGAAGGAGGTTAACTGCAGGTCTCTGGTACTTCAGCCTTAAGGTGTGACACTGCCGAGACTTGTGAATTTTCTTAAAATATGTAGTAGTGGGAAAACAGTACAAAATAGTTTAATGCTGAATTAGTTTATTTAGGTGATTGAAATGCAAAATATCCGTATGAAGCATTTTTTTCTTCCATCTGTTTGAGATGTATGTGTACTATTTGCAAAGACAGGTGTACTGAATGTTCCTTTCTTTACAGTAAGAGTGATCTTTTACCTCAGCTGTTATATGGAGAGAGCTGGGGGATATCAGACATTCTGTTGCAAGTCATTTTAATCCTAATTATGTGGATTAACAATTTGCATGTTCTGTGCATACATACCAAAGGCTAAATGGATCTACACTTTCAGACTTAGCGTGTGGGGAAAAAACTCTTTTAACTGTGCATTTTTCTTTCAAAAATAGCATTTTAAGGATGTATAGGATTTTACAATCAGTGTGAACCTTCTCTGCTTATGCTCTGAGCTGGTCCAGAAGTTATGATCAGTTTAGTGCTGAAATTGCATTAATCTACGACTGCATCCCTTTACTAACTGGATGGTAAATTAGCTAAAGTCTACCCCAAAAATTATGTCTACGTGTATTTTATAGTTTGCTCCCCTGCTCCCGTTTGCTTGGGTTTTAGACAAATTATTTAGGAACAAGAAGTAAAGATCTTTTGAAGTACAGGAAAATGGTGACCTTGACAGCAGTGGCTTCCCTAACTCTCAAAATTAGTTGCAGTATCTACTTTCTGCAGGCTCCTATTCCTCAAGAAATGAGAGATGAGTTAATAAATTGTGATGCTTTTGCTTACTTAGGATGTGACTGCAGAAAGTGAGCCTTTCATGGGCTGTGAGAGAGGTGTCACAGCTGGTGGCTGTTGTGTGATCTTTAGCACCCTCTGTCGTCCTTTCTGAAAACGTAGCTCTGGATTCCATACTCTTGAAATTGCCAGAGTGCTTCAGTCATGATCTTTGGCTGGGTGTAGCAGGATAAAAAATACTGTGTATATTCAAAGTTTGCTTCATGTTTTCAGATTCTTCCAACAGCTCAGCGCTTGCTGGATGAGTTGTTATCTTCTCAGTCTACTGCCATCAACACTGTGTGTGGAGCCCCAGGTAATTTTAATACTTCTCATTTCAGCAATCTGTATCACACATAGGAAGAGAATTATTCCATTGCTTCGGGTTTCTGAACTGATTTGTTACCCGGTAGCTTGGATTACACATGGAAATAGAGGAAAAGGGATGAGTGTTGGCACCTACATGTATATATGGCACAACAAGGGGCACCTCAGAGCGCTTGCAGAGGAAGGGAGCATCAGGCAATGCACTTTCTAACAAAGTGGGTTTTTTAAAATTTGGTATTAAGTATAGACTTCTGGAATGTCGATTGGAGGGGACGTCTCCCAAGTTCCTGCTTAAAACTGGACTGTTTACGACACTAGACTGGGTTAGCTGGGATTTGGGGTAGCTTACATAAGTGTTGGTTACCAGAGATGTTAGAGCATAAGTGTTGGTTGCAAGAGATGTTAGAGCATTCCTATTTTAGTGCTGCTTTACCCTTCTGGTCAAGAAGAATCTGCTAATTTAATGTTGATAATGTTGAAGGTAATGTTATGGTAACATTTAAAGATAATTCTGAATAGGGTGTTCAGCAATGGGTGAAATAACTTGGGTAGCACTGCCTGTGTACTCTGTGGTTGGGCACATAAAGTATCTTCAAAGCTTGCATACTGTTAATGTGTTTTTCATTTGTAAGATCCCACTGCTGGACCTTCTGCATCAGATCAAAGCACCTGGTACTTAGATGAATCTACTCTGAGTGACAACATAAAGAAAACCCTTCATAAATTCTGTGGGCCTACTCCTGTTGTTTTCAGGTAAGCTGTTTCCCATTGAAGGGAAAGTGTGATGTTCATGTGATCTGTAAATTCATTCACCATATAGCCTGTATGCTTTGGACTGAAGGATGCTCAGTTTCATGGTCACTCTTCTGGACTGTATTTTTGTGTAGCTTCTGCAGTGTTATTTCAGTAGAGCAGACTGCATTTGTACAATATTTTGCTTGTGTGGTGTTCTTTAGCTATTTATGCATTTTGTCTTTTAGGTTACTCGTGTCTGTGCCATTGAAGGGCAAATATATTTCTGGATGTAGACTATACTCAGGATTTTGTATGACTGTACTTGATTTTTCTCCTTATTCTTCTGCTTTATGTACAGTGATGTGAATTCAATGTATCTGTCTTCCACTGAGCCACCAGCTGCTGCTGAGTGGGCTTGTCTGCTGCGTCCCCTGCGAGGGAGAGAACCTGAAGGAATCTGGAACTTGCTTTCCATTGTGCGGGAGATGTTTAAGAGGCGGGATAGCAATGCAGCTCCTTTGCTGGAGATTCTGACTGACCAGTGTCTCAACTATGAGCAGGTATCTCTTTGCTTGGAGTGCGGGGATGTTTTGAGGAACCAGGCAGAGCCAGTAACTGGTGCTTTGTGTCTGTACAACCCCTGGCTGAATACAATTATGTTATTATTTTACAATTATTTTATTATTTATTATTTTAATAGCCTATGTGCGTTGTAGGCAGGTGCTTCTCCACACTGAAAGGATGTTACAGTTTGCTCTTGTTCTGATTTAGTGATGTCCTGGTAACACTGTATTTCCCAAATAGTTGTTCTACCATGAATATGTAGAGTCTGAGTTCTTTTGTTGAGCATATTTGATTTGATTTCTTCCCAGTTAAGGTGATTTATTTTACAGTTGTTCTGTTTCTGTTTTTTTTTTTTAACAAAGCACGTCATGTATGAGCTGTCATGTTGATAAAAACTAAATATATATGTTGTGTGATAGAATCTCAGATTCTTTTGTTATCTTCACGGAAGATATCTTTTGGTGGATTGAAGCAGTACTTTTATTTTGTCAAAATAATATTAGAAGAAACTATTTCTTTTGGTAGTTCAGGACTTCGACCTCAGTCTGTAATATAAATTGTGGTGTAAGTTTCCTTATTGCTCCATCCCATACCTCGACTTTAAGCAAGGGAAAGGAAATGCTCCATTTATCACATTTGTTTACTTTTTCTCTCCAAGTGTGAAGACCTCTAGGAAGTGAATGTCCTGTGAGTGTTTTGTTCTTTGGACATGTGCCTTCTAACCAGAGAAATTTTGAGACCCTTAGTTCTCACAAGCCAATACTGCTTTAGTGGTCATAATTATTTTGGAGTCAAATGAAAACCTGGTATTAACTACAGTTCCCATTTCCTTGGGATTATGAGATAAATGAGAGCAGAGGATGAGATGTTGGCCACAGCACAGCTTCACTGAACCTTTTCTTCTGCAGATAACTGGCTGGTGGTACAGTGTGCGAACGTCCGCGTCACACAGCAGTGCCAGTGGGCACACGGGACGCAGCAATGGCCAGTCAGAAGTAGCTGCTCATGCTTGTGCAAGCATGTGTGATGAGATGGTGGTTCTTTGGAGGCTGGCTGTCCTTGACCCAACTATTAGTCCACAGAGGTGAGCTCCAGAATCAGTTCCTGTCTCTCTTTAATTTCTGTGATACTCAACCACACTAAAGAATTTTATCCTGTAAATTTCTTGTGTTTGAATCATTACCTCAATACCTGTTCAACCATTAGTCCTTCTGGACTATGTGCTGTGTAACATTCAAAGCACTGTAATTACTTTAATTGCTATTGCTGCTTACTTTTACCAACATCAAGTAGTGTGACTAATTTGTTTTCTGAGAGCCCTTTCTTACATATGGGTGTAATTCTGCATTTTAGTGTCCCAGTGGAGAGCATTTCTTTGAATGATAGCATCAGCTACCAATTAATTTTAAAGGTTTCTATATTTAACCATTCAGCAGTTTAATGGAATTCTGTTTAGCCCAATCATTCATATTGTGTATTTCGAGATGAACCAGGTTTTACTTTCTGGGCTCTTAAGAAGTTGTTCTCTGCAGTGTATTGGTAAACAGTGTCACCAGTGTATGATATTCACTCAGTGTTTTCAATTGTCTGAGAAAAAATGGTGTGGCTTCTGCAGATTTCTAAACCATATTGTGCTCTGGTAAGTCACTGCCATCTTTATTTAGCACCATCTTTATTTAGCACCAGTTGAATAGCAGAGGAGGTACTGAGAGCTCCTGTTGAGATACTGTGGTTGACATCATAATAGTTTGTTTTGTACATCTTATCTACAGAGTGTGGGGTATAAAATGTATTGGATTAGTTTAATGTGCTATAAATTCTCAGAAGTTTCTCAGAACAAATGAAAACAGAATGGTAATTTCAGAACAATTGCACATTAACAGGATTAGCTTTCTCTGAATTGTGTAACATTAATAAAGTGCCCTATGAAAGGCATATCAGGTACATTAAAATGGATGCAGTTTCTGTCTTGTACAGTTTACAATATGAAGTAGCTAAGTATAGGAGTTGAAGACAAAAACTGTGGGGAATGAGGCTTAAAATAAACACAAACATCAATCAAATCACACAGAAAAAGCATAAAGCATTTAAATAACATATGAAGCATAAAGTATTTTAATAACATATGAAGTTGTGCTATCTATAGTCACATTTGAGTTATTTGATGCAGTTCAGATTTGCTTAGATCTGCTACTTGAGCTAATGAATAATTGAAATGCTCCTGCTTGATTACCTATTCTCTTGGTATTTGAATAGTCTACAAAGACCCTCTTCTTGTGCTTCCCAGCCCTTACAGGGAGTCACAAGGAGACTTCACAGATTCTCATCCTTATGTTGCCCTTCCCAAGTAGTTCCTGCTCCATTTTCCTTTTGAAAATAATGTTCTTAACCAGTATGTTTCCTGGTTAATTAATTTCTTGAGTGGACAAACATAAGTAGTTCATTTCATTTAGTCCCTCTTGTCCTAATACCCTTTGCACCTAAATTGGGTCACCTCAGTGTTAATTTTGTTTTCTTGTCCTTTTACTTTTATTAGGAAATCTGATAGGATTTAAGTGTTGGGATAATACATGAGAAATGTGTGACAGAAACAGAATGGCAGTTGATTGAGACACCTGGTGAAATTTCTAGAAATGTCTTTTTCTCTTGAATTAGATCTCCATTTAGACTATTTTGCTCAAGTGCATAGGCCCTATGTGAGATTTGGAGCTGGAAAATGCAGAGCTGTTTTGTTCTTCCCATAGTAATATGGGGGCATGGGACTAACTGTGCAACATGAGTCTATGTAGTCCTGCCAGCTTGCTGTTTCTTCAGAGTTACTTGAACATCAATTATTGCTGTCCCTATGGTTTACAACAGTTTGCTCTCCTGAGGATGGCCTGCTAAAGCTTAAATTAAGTTGTTGGCTTCTATATAGGCACGTTAGGGTTAAGAGGTAAATGCCTGGCAGGGAGATTAGGTGGTCCTGTCTGTCATTGTGCTTCCCAGGGTAGGCTATTTAGGTTGTACTTGTGAGTATCTTAACTGGAGTTATTCACAGGGCTGTTTCACAGCTGCTGCAAGCTGTTTTATGAGTGTTTCCAAGGGCAGTTCCCCATGGAACTGAAACTCTGAGGCTCATCTCACTCATCTGAGATTGCTGAGACTCAAATCACTAATGCCTTATTTTTAGGGCAGATAAGCAAACAGGGCAGACAGTGTTTTATTTTAAACCTCCCAGTTTGTATTGTGCGTTCATGTTGGTGATGTTCGTGTTTTGTTTCTGGATCATGAACCTGTCTACAACCCAGTTGTTAATATATCTGTTTGCTTTTTTCAGCCTGTCTTCTTACTACTGCTGCCTGTATTTAGCATTAACTTAATTCAGCAGATGATGCTTCTGGCCAAAGGAAGGAAGTGTTCTGTGGGTTGAGTAGTAGTTTGTTGCAGGTGCTTTTTGTGTCTGCTTCCTAACCTGTCCCCTTTCTTCTCTTAGGCGCAGGGATCTTTGCTCACAGCTCAGACAGTGGCAGCTGAAAGTCATAGATAACGTTAAGAGGGGTCAGCACAAGAAATCACTGGAGAAGCTCTTCCAAGGTTTCAAGCCAGCTGTAGAAGCCTGTTACTTCAGTTGGGAGGAAGCTTATCCCATTCCTGGGATTACATATAGCAGCACTGACAAGAAGAACTCGTTCTGTTGGGTAAAGGCCATCCAACAGAGGAGCTGCCGGTTGCAGTGTGCAGAAAATGCCTGTGAGGCTGGCAGGACGCACGGCCAGGAGCCTGGGGGAGCGTGTGTGCAGGCCGGGGACAGGCTGTGGCCCTCTCCCCAGGAGCCAGCCGTCCGTCCAAAGGAGCTCACGGGGAAGAGGAAAGTCGTCTCTGAAACGCCGCAGAGGGTTCTGAGGCGGCTCTCTGCAGAAGGGGATAAAGCTGTCTATAAGACTGCAGTGAGCAAAGCAAAGTTGCCAGTGAGCAAAGGCTTGACCAGTAAACATAGTGGGAAACGCCGTATGAGCAGCGAGGACAGCTCTCTGGAGCCAGACTTGGCAGAGATGAGCCTGGATGACAGCAGCTTGGCACTGGGGGCAGAAGCCAGCAATACCTTCAGTTTTACAGAAAGTCCACTGAGCAGGAGCTACAGGGATGCCTTTGAGGAGGATGGGGGAGTGTACTTCTCCGAGGGACCTGAGCCTACTCTCAGGAGCAGTTCCATGGCCAAGAAACCCCCCAAGGATCCTGTGGGGGAGATGGGTAGTTGTGATGATGACTTGCCTTCTGCAGATGAGAACTCCGGTGGTGTGAGTCTGAAGCCAGAAGAAGTGGGAGAGAATGGTGCAGCAGGGGGAGGGGATGATGGAGAAGAGGAAGATGATTACCAGGTATACTATCTGAATCCACAAGAGGTAGCCAAGGAAGATGATGACAAAGCTGAAGGGGGAATTGAAGAAGAGCAGGATATATTTGCTGGTATAAAGCCTCTGGAACAGGAGAATCGGATGGAGGTGAGTTGAATCTAGTTCAAACTGCTGTTTTGCAGTTTTATATGTTGTATAAATCATGGTCTCACCACCCTCATAACTGTTACACTGAACCTAGGATGTTGTTAAATCAAGTGCTTAATTACAATGTTGTGATAACCAAGTGTGTCATAAGGTATCTACAAGCTTAATGCAGTGGTAGCGTAAGTCTGCTTCCCACAAGCTTGATTCGCTGTTTCTGTGCTAACTGCAAGTGTGTCCCAGTTTTAGTTAGTCCCATCTCACACTCCAGGATTTACAAATGTAGACAAAACAGTGTGTGCTTTTCACCTAGTCTCACCCTTGGAAAAGGCAAAAATTATCTGAAATTAAAAATGAGACTGAGACATGCTCAGAAAAAAAAATTTAAATCCAACCATTTAAGCAGAAGTTCTTTATGAAGAAGAAGCAGTTGAAATAAACTGTGTCTTATTCCTGTAATAACCACAAAATGTGCTTAGAGATTGCACCAATATAACCAAGCAGCCAAATGGCAATGCATGGAAACAGTGGTAATTTGAAGTTTAGCATTTTTTGAGCTATTCTCTGATCTCACAGCACTTGGAAAGAGGATGGGACTTAATCATATAAGAAAAGGCTTTTTAGGGGAGTGCTTCAGGGAGTGATGGTGAAGGACGAGGCAAGGAGGACTCTGAGAATACCTGCTGCTGAAGTTAGTTGAGAATTGTGCTTGCAGTCTTTGTGACAGGTGGTTTGAACAGGCTGACTCCAGGCTGGGCTGGTGTGGTTTGAACATGACCATCTGTTCCTTCTTGCAGGTCCTGTTTGCCTGTGCAGAGGCACTATATGCACACGGATACAGTAGCGAGGCGTCCCGCTTGACTGTAGAGCTTGCCAGGGACCTCCTGGCCAACCCTCCAGATCTCAAAGTGGAGCAGCCACCAACTAAGGTAGAGAGATGGCAGAAACCATCAGTAGTCTTGATGTTAGTGCAGCTCTGTGCAGGTGACCCTGTTTCTTGAGATTCTGTCCAAAACCTTAGTCTCCTATTTCATAGTGTACATCACTGGAAATGTAGTAGTTTTAGTAGTTTTGCTGTTTCAGGATAAGAAGGTTGGACATAAGCATAAGTTTCTGGAAACTCAGTTGTAGTGACACTATGTAGTGTTTGTTGTATAGAAGGGTTCCCTTGGAAGGGACAGGTGTGTGACATCTGCCTGCACAGCATCAGTCCAACAGGGAACATGTGTCTTGTCCACAGGCCAGCTCTTTCACTGTGTTGTCCTGGGGTGACATAGGGGAGGCGCTGATGTTCAATGGTAACCACTGAAATTGGGGATTTCTCAGCAGAAGGAACAAAATCTAAATGTATTTTATTCTTTCCTCTGTCCATAATTACTGCAAAGGATAAGAGGACAAGAGAGTCATTTAGGATGTTTAGGAAAGTGTCTGTGACAAATTCCTCCTCAAACAGGGCAAAAAGAACAAGGTGTCAACCAGCAAGCAGACATGGATGGCAACCAACACCTTGTCTAAAGCTGCTTTCTTGCTGACTGTCTTGAGTGAGCGGCTGGAGTACCACAACCTGGCCTTCCGAATAGGAATGTTTGCTCTGGAGCTGCAGAGACCACCTGCCTCTACCAAGGCTCTGGAGGTAATGAAATATCTCAAAAAGACAGTATCCATAAACCTTGTTCTCTTGGAATGTGTTTGCTCACGTGGTTTAAATTTCAGCACCTGAAGTTTTGTTGTGCTTTTATATGTTTTCTTAAAATGGATTGCAATAGAACTAAATCAATTGAGTGCACATCCCATTAGGACATGTTGATCTCCTAAAAAAATTTCTAGCAATATCACTTGAGCTGTTGTTACCTTCACTGATAGGAAGCTCAGACGAAGCTATAGGTCTGAAAATATTTAAATGAATACAAAATCTTTTATGAATGTATTATTTGGATAAGAACAGCCTAGTTCTTATCTTAAATATGTTTTCATTTTGCTTCGCCAATGTGGGGAAAACAAAGTCATTTGTAAATGCCCATATTTGTCCGTATTTGCATCGGTGAAATGGTTTGAAAGTTATTCCTTAGGGTGAATTGGTGCAATTGTTATGTATCTGAAAATTGTTGCTTTTGCTGATACCTCATTCACTGGCAAGCAAGCATATGCACTGTACAAGCATATTATTTTGGACACTCCTTGATTACTGTGAGGATTCTTGTTTTGAAAAAAGTGTCCAGTGAAGACCATGTCTGTGTGATTTACAGCTACCTTGCTTTTCACTGCAGGGTTGTTCAGTCTCTTAGAGTGTGTATTGTTGCTAGTTATCCACCAACTACAATTATTGAATTAATTATCTGTACTTCTTATGGTCTGATTAGAAAATTGTGACTTTGGCAGTCACTTGCTACCTAAAAGAAAGCTATTGCTTTCACATGTTAAGAATGGAGGGAATACAGGCACAGAGCAGTGAAATGTCTTCATCCTGATGGCATGTGTGCTGCAACTGTGCCCTTTCTTCTGCTAATCAGTCTCTGGTGTCTCAAATGGGTGTATCACTTAACATAGCATTCTTCCTACAATTACAAGTAACCACCTTTTCCACTGGCCTATCCAGTCAGATACTTCTGCTGATGTTCTTGTGAGAGCTGATGCATTTTTTCTGTATGCAGCTGAAAAGTCATAATTTGAGTAAAAAAAATTTGTGTATAAATATGAAGCAAGACTCTTATTAGATTTGAAAACCTTTTTTCATTGTGGAGAGAATGGTAATGGTGGCTAGGCTGGTAAGCACTGCTGTCATTTAATAAACTAATAAAAACTATTGCTGTACTTTATGTATAGGGGAGAACGGTGTGCTCCCCACAGGGGACTGTGCATATGACAGCTTTTTTTCTGTTTTCTTGTGGATACCACCAGGTGAAGCTGGCTTACCAGGAATCTGAGATTGCAGCCCTCTTGAAGAAGATTCCCTTGGGCACCAATGAGATGAACACTATTCGAGGAAGAGCCGAAGAACTGCGAGAAGGGACCTTGTGTGATTACCGTCCTGTCCTGCCTCTGATGTTGGCAAGCTTTATATTTGATGTCCTGTGCACTCCAGGTACTGACAGCATTGGCCTGAGTGTGTGCCGGGCATATTCTGAGATGCCAGGTCTTGAGGGATTTTCAAAGAGAAGCTGTCTTCTGTATAAGAACAACCAAAGTTTAATTCTTCATACACTGTTGCTTGCACTTGCCTCTACATTGTTTTAAAGATATTTTGTTCCCCAGTGGAACAGTTTCTCCTTCTACCTACATTTGAAAACAACTGCACGCTTAAGACATTTCAGCACTATGTGTGTGTTTGTAAAATAGTTATAAATTACTGATTTTGCTGCTTTTACTCTGGTTATATTTTGAGGAATCTAATACAAATCTAGAATATAATAAGAACACAGCAACCTGGGATTAGAAGACTGACTTGGCAGTATACTGGTTTTGAGCCTTCTGAGCTTAGAGAGAGAAATGGGAAGAAAACCTTGTAAGGTGTAGTGATCTTGAAGCTGGTATGAGGCTAAGAATAGGACCACAGGAAGCTATGAAAATTCAGAAAGCTCTCAGAAATGTCTTTTGCTTTGAAGCCTTAGCTTTGAAAGATGAACACTAATTCTATTGTCTTCTTTCAGTGGTTTCTCCTACAGGCTCTAGACCCCCAAGCCGTAATTGGAATAATGAAATGCCTGGAGATGAAGAGCTTGGTTTTGAGGCAGCTGTTGCTGCTCTTGGTAAGAATCTTTTACAAGGAAAGTCTGCCTTCATCCATGTTCTGCATGCTTTCCCATTTTGAATGGTGAGAGTGAGTAGTTCATTCCAGTTTGGTGCAGAAATAGAAGTGTTTGCAGAGTTTGACAGAACCAGGTGCAGCATTCTACATGCCAGGGTTGAGGTATCATTGCAAAGCTGTGAAAAAACGGAAGGAGAATATGGGATGAGAGCTCAGTATTTAGGCAGTAACATGAATTTTAGCTTTCTGCTTGCTCTTTTGTCAGGAAATATGTATTGCCTGGACTTCAATGGAAATGGACAGTTTCAGAGGCAATCACGACAAAAGGCAATAATTTTTGAAGAGATTAGACAATGATAGCAAAAGATTAGCAGAAGTACTCTCAAGTATTATCATTCAGGATCTTAGCATAGTAGTGAATTCTTGCCTCATTTGCTTCAACAACAAAGCAGTGATTATATACATGTTATGTTGACAGTACTGTATGTGTGTTTTAAAGCAGTATGCAAAAAGAAATTGAATGGATTAGACAAAACCTGGTGTTTGTTGCCTCATCTCTGAAAGAAGATGAGTTTTTTATGGTGTTGGAATGCTGGCTTGTAGCATCTGCAGAAACCAAAAGGTGTGTTTCAAGATAGGGTTATAGGCTTGCCTGGACTCTTCCTGTAGCTTTTTAGTATCTGGTTGTTCTGACAGTTGTGGCCAACTTAGTATTCTAGGGACAGATTGCAGCTTCTGTTTATTCATGGCCTCTTTTTGAAGCTAACAGAAAAAATCTTTTTTTGCCTGTAACAGTGAGGCTATTAAAACAGTCTGAAGTTTAGACAGCTCTCAGGATGTAGTGTAGTCCCATGAGCTCACTTGTCTCTTCATGCTCTCTTTTATGGGCTGCAGGTATGAAAACAACTGTCAGTGAAGCAGAACATCCTCTGTTGTGTGAAGGCACACGAAGGGAGAAAGGGGATCTGGCACTAGCCCTGATGATCACTTACAAGGATGATCAGTCTAAGCTGAAGAAGGTGAGTTTCCCTTTGAAAGGGGAGAGAAGGAAGGTTTGGGTTTTGATGGATTTGATAGTTTTGCCAGTGAGTGTAAGTTGCTGTGTCACATACTGATGTTTTACAAGCTATGTTGTGGTATTTATATTCATCCACTGCTGCAAAACCTGATTGTATGGAGCGTGTTGCCCTGGGAGAGGCATTCTTTCCATAGGTTTCTTAAGATCCAGTCAGGACATGTGTTGTCACTGCTTTTATTGCTAAGACAAGTCCACTCCTAAGGGTTTTTGGTGTGCAGTCTGTGTGTGGTCTGGGAATTGCATATGTTTTGCTGCAGGGATATTGGCTTGCAGAACAGTATAGCTAGCAAAAGCTCTGTTTCTTAACCTCTCACCTCTTTGATATACTAGTTCATTACACCTGTCTTAATTTCCTATGTAAAAGAGAGAGACTAAAACTCTGCCTGTCCACCCCAAAGGAAGAAAAAAATTTGAAAACTGCTGAAGCTTCAGAAAAGGTTTTATTAATCTTTTATATTCAGAAATCCTCCTACACAGCAAGAACTACATTATTAGTGTCTTTTTGTCTCCTAAAAGAGAAGCATTTTTGCTATACTCTTCTCCAGGGAATAACAGGGACACTGTGATATCAATCATCTGTGCATAAATGATCTGTCAGACTTGTGGTGTTGATTAAATATGGAGAACAAACAGTAGAAGTGGACAAACCCTTAGAATGTGGTGATGCATTGTTCCCCAATTACATTATAAATTATGACAAGAAAATGTTGCTATAGGCCAGTATAAAGCAGTTTCTCTAGTGGCTTTGCCCGTTTCTCAGTAATGTATGACAGGATTTTCTGAATGGTGAGCGTGGAATTTTTCTGACTTAAACAACATTTGACAGAACTAAATTTAGAATTCTCCATTCTGTCCTTGCTATACCAGAATTGCTTATTTTTTGTGAGTTTTGGGTGCTTTTCAAGTAAAGCCAGTGGCTGTTTCAAGTGAAAATGTGGTATTACTGAGTCTTTCCTTCCTCAAGCAATGCAGAGCACATGGCTCTCAACTGTGCATTGCATTGCTCTTTGGTGCAGGAAGATGATGCATATTTTCTTTTTTTCTCCAACAAATAAAATTTGTTGTCCACCAGGAAGTTGATTTGATATTTTACCTCTTTATCTTAGTGTAATGCCTGGTCTCTTACCCGTCTGCTGAGTGCCTTTTTTTTTCCCTTGTTGTTGAAGATTTTAGACAAACTCCTGGACAGAGAAAGTCAAACTCACAAACCACAGACGCTGAGCTCCTTCTACTCATCCAGCAAGCCTGCAGTGGCCAACCAAAAATCTCCTTCCAAACATGCTGCCCAGTCTGCTGCAGCTATCCAGCAGCTTCCAGGGACTTCTGTCACTCAGCAAGCTGCTGTAAGCACTGCAGTCCAGAGCAGTCCTGAGAACTTTGTGGAGAAGAGTACACAGGGTAAGAAGTGGTTTGTAACAGCTATCCTAAAATTTTCCACAGTTACAGCCTATTTTCCAAATCTTGAGTGAAGTGTTCTTGGCCTAGTGTCAGGTGATCTGCTTTATAACTGAAAGAAAACTGACATAATCCTGCTCATAAATATAATTAATTTCATAAAAATCCTTTATCTGTTGATACTTGTATCTTTTAAATGGCCATGTCTGATTTTAGAGATACAGAAACAAGATGGTGTTGACGTTGTCCCTGTTCTGTTTAGCAGAGAGCTCTCAGAGGTCCCCCTGTGAGCCAGCTGCAGAGGCCACTGTTTTGAAACAGGAGGGGAAGGTCCCCAGTCGCCTGGCCCTTGGAAACCGAGGTGGATACAATGGGAGATGCTGGGGCTCACCTGTCAGGCAGAAGAAGAAACACACAGGTGGGAATGGACTAGCTCATACAGCACCTAGTGCTTCCTTAGGCAGTCTGCTGGGAGAAGGGCTTTTTACAAGGACATGTAGTGATATGACAAAGGATAACAGCTTTAAGCTGAAAGCTGGGAGATATAGATTGGACATTAGGAAGAAGGTCTTTATTGTAAGGGTAGTGAGGCTCTGAACAGGTTGTACAGAGAAGTGGTGGATGCCCCATCCCTGGGAGTTCAAGACCAGGTTGGATGGGACTGAACAAACTGTTCTATGATTCTGGGATTTTACTTGTCAGCCTTTCCTGTACAACAGAAGCAGCTGAGTATCTCTGAGGTGTTTGACATGGACAAATAAGATTTGCTCCATAAATTTCCTGCCTTTCTTGCACCAGTTATGTTCTGTGTGATGGATTAGATACCCAGAGCTGAATGACTGCTGACTCTAGAAGTGCAGCACTGTGCTCCTGGATCCAGAAATAAATTCAGAGAAGCTGCTGCCTCTCTACACTTCTCTTGGGAAGGGTATAAGTTAGAGGCAGAGGATGTGAAGGTTGGGCAGCATGTATCTGAAGGGTTTTCTTCCTATTTGTATAATCTGTGGAACTTGACTAAGTACATTTGCTTCTTGTTATCATACTCTGCCACAAAACTTGGCAGGTGGAGTGAGGGGCTGTGATGGTGTGAAGGGGGAAATAAAAATGCCTTGTTCTTGGACTCTTCTGCATTTTAATCCAAGAATTACAAAATGTCACTGATGTCTTTGGCCAAATTGATTTGATTTAACCTCTCTCAATTTACAATGAATGCCTGTCAGCCCTAAGGCAGTCACTGACACAACTGATCTTAGCTGGTACTGCAGGTGATATGGTTCAGAGTTTACCTTCCTGCATTGCATTTACCAGCCCTGGTGACATTTCTGTTTTGGTTCTGGTGTTGTAGGCATGGCTAGTATTGACAGCAGTGCTCCTGAAACCACTTCTGACAGTTCTCCAACACTCAGTCGGCGTCCTCTACGTGGGGGCTGGGCAACAACATCCTGGGGCAGAGGACAGGACAGTGACAGCATCAGCAGTTCTTCAAGTGATTCACTGGGATCTTCCTCTTCCAGTGGCAGTAGGAGAGCAAGTGGGGGAGCCCGTGCAAAGACTGTGGAAGTTGGCAGGTAATGAATAATACCAATGCACAGAGGCAACCTATAGGCCTGATGATGGGGACATGCCATGCGTGCATCAGGAAATACTTTATGGGGAAAATTTGCTGTGTTTCCTCTAGACCCCAAAGACAGGAGCTCCAGCTGGCAAACTTGGGGTACTTATGTGAAAGATTCTTCTGTCTTTCTTCTAGGTATAAAGGGAGGCGGCTGGAGAGCCATGCTCCTCATGTCCCAAACCAGCCCTCAGAGGCAGCTGCTCACTTCTACTTTGAATTGGCTAAGACAGTCCTTATCAAAGCAGGTGGAAACAGCAGTACCTCTATCTTCACCCACCCTTCCTCCAGCGGTGGGCACCAGGGACCACACCGCAACCTTCACCTCTGCGCCTTTGAGATTGGGCTGTATGCACTAGGGCTGCACAACTTCGTGTCTCCCAACTGGCTCTCTCGAACTTACTCCTCACATGTCTCCTGGATCACAGGTTACAGCAAAGCTTTTTTGGGAGGATGACTTTTGGGCAGGAAGTGGGGTAGGGGAGCAAGCTTGTTCTTGAGAATGGTGATACTGATGTGCTGTAGGAGCCATGTGAGCAGCTCACACAGCTGCAGTAGTTACTGATCAGCATTGATTTGCACAGTGGTGGTTACTTTGGCCTGGAAAGTTCTTGTGACCTCTTTCTTGTTTGAACTGCAAAATGCTTCAGTCTAAAAAGCCCACTTCTCATACAGAGACTGGTCTTTACCTCTCCTTCAGAAGTGTGCTGAAGAGACAGACATGTGTCAAGTCTGAACATGCTCTCTGGCAGTGTTCAGTTCTCACTGTCCACTTCCTTTTGATTGCAACCATACCTACTACCTATCCATATGGCTTTTAGAGGCCTAAAAAATACACTTTCAAAAATTCATGTTTTCCTGATGTGAATTACTAGACTGGCAGTCCAGACTGGTTTGTGGGTACGAAAATCAGCTATAGCAAGTACTTTTGCTATTTCCAATGCATTTTAGCTTAAGTAATGGTGTCCTCACTCACCACTTGCTCATTGAGGGCTCTTGTTTGTCCTGTGTTTTGGGAAGAGGCACCTAAATTTGATGTGAACCTTAATGGAAGCAACTGGGTTGTGTCACTGCTGCTGAAGGAAGTGAAGAATGAAGCTGCTGTTGAAAGAAAGCTGACTAACTGTGCTGGGCAATACAGTGTTGTGAGAGTCTCTCTCACTCTTCTTCTTAGGGCAGGCCATGGAGATTGGTAGTGCAGCCTTGAACATCTTAGTGGAGTGTTGGGATGGACATCTAACTCCCCCAGAGGTGGCATCATTGGCAGACAGAGCTTCACGGGCCAGAGACTCCAACATGGTGCGGGCAGCTGCTGAACTGGCACTCAGCTGCCTGCCTCATGCCCATGCCCTGAACCCAAACGAGATCCAGAGGGCTCTGGTGCAGTGTAAGGAACAGGTGAGCATCATATGGCAGCTGCTAGTGGAGGCTGTTTTCTAGTATCGAGGATGTGCTGTTGTTACCTGTGGGGTTGGCTCCTTTGCTACTGCCCAGCCTTAATCCCAGTTCTCTGGATTTCTTATGTTTCATGAATAACACTGGTTATTCTGCTGCATAGCATCTGGCTGGTCCCCATAATATTAGTCATTTTAGCGGGCCTTGTACTTCTCCCCTCTTGTAGTTTTTCCTTCTTGTGTTTCTCATTTTACATTCTTAACTTCTTCTTTTGTTTCACTGCTCCCAGGACAACCTGATGCTGGAAAAGGCCTGCATGGCAGTAGAAGAGGCAGCTAAAGGAGGTGGTGTGTACCCAGAAGTCCTGTTTGAAGTAGCTCATCAGTGGTACTGGCTTTATGAACAGACTGTTGGTGGGACCCCAGCCCAGAGAGAAGGTGCCACTGGCTGCAGTGCCGGTGGCGCGCGGGCCGTGTCCGAAGCAGCACGTGGCCTGGCAGACAGCCGGGTGACCTCAGAGCCAACCACGGTGACAGTGGCAGCTGCAGTAACTGCAGCAGCAACTGTCATGCCAGTGATCTCTGTGGGGTCGACCATGTACCAGCAGCACACGGTGGCAGGGCCAGCAATGGCACATACACACACGCAGGGTCTCCACCCTTACACCACCCTTCAGACTCACATCCCCTGTAACCCCCAGTATATCGGACACACCATCCAGCACATGCCGCGCCCAGCAGTCTTCCCGGTCCCTGGCTCGGCGTATCCCCAGGTGAGTTTTGGCTGTGCCTTGTTCATTTACTGTGACCTTGTGGGGCTGCTTCTGGGGGAGTATGTTGGAGCGGGGAGAGCATGGGGCTCAGAACTGTCATGGCTTGAGATCAGGTCTCTCTTTCTGCTCTCACTTGCCAGTTGGTGACACTTACTCTGGCCCTCCAGCTCAGCATTTGCACAGTAAGGAGCCTTTTGTGGCTGTGTTTAAAGTCTCAAGAGAATGTAAAATATCATACATCAGTAGTTCCTAATTTCTGTTGCTCTGTAGTTTCTCAGAAGGCACTGGACAGAAAGCCTGTTTTCTTGAGAGCTTGCAGGCTAAACAGAGACTATGCTGGGAAAGCCAAATAAAGGTTATTTTTACCTTTGCCTATTTTTGAAGGTCTTGGAGTGGTTTTCTGCAAAATGATTAGGTTTTTAAAAGGAGGAGGAGCAAGCAGATGTAATGCTCATGTGGTGTGAGTTTCCTCCTTTGCTTCCTTCAGACTGGACTTTTAAAGCTCTGGGGCTTGTGTGGGGACATGATGTTTTGAATTACTTGTAAGTGGTGAGGTGAAGCAGACACGGCTGTTCTGTACCTTCTGTTGCAGGGTGTCCACCCAGCATTCATAGGGGCGCAGTACCCTTACTCAGTGACTGCACCGTCCCTGGCAGCTACAGCAGTGTCCTTCCCTGGCGTGCCCGTCCCCTCCATGACTCAGATCGCTGTGCATCCCTATCACAGTGAGACGGGACTGTCGCTGTCTTCCAATGTAGCGCGTAAGTTACACCTCTGGGCTGGGGAGCACAGGTTTCTTTACTGTCTCTTAACTCTTCACCAGTGAGGTCCTGTTCCTCATTGATTACAAGTGGAACAAGGGTTCTTGCACTGGAACGTTCTGGCCCAATGAATGCCATTTTAAAGGTGCGCATGCTCAGGGGTACTGGGATTCCCAAGGGGACCTGATACAGCTGGCAGAGAGAAACTTCTGTTCAGCTGAATTTCCAGTATGAGATTGTTTTGACCTCAAGACTAAATCATGTTTGGAGCCCTTGTGGTCTTTCTGACTTCTTTCTAACCGGTAAAAGCTTAATTCCTGCTCTCCTTGGGCAAGGTGAGCATGGATGACCTTGAGCAAACTCATGTAATTCTGTTGGGTCAGGTGAAGAGAGTGTAGGAAGCAGGCAGACTTCTGCTACAGAAGCACTACTAAATGTCTTTTCCTGCCTCAAAGGGTTGGAGGCAGCCAGTGCCCAAATGTGGAACTATCAGAGATGATGGATGTTTTGTCAAGAGTCATGTCAATAGCATTTGGAATGGGTGCTCATGTGTTGTGCTAGGGCTCAAGTGATGGTGAAAATCCATGAAGTAGCATGTAGCACTGGGACAACAGATGTTGACTGGATTGTGGACATGCTGTCATTGCCATGGAGTTCGGCACCAGTGGGTCGTGCTTGACCCCAATCTCTGCTAATCCATCATTGCAGAGGCTGTAATATTTCTCTGCTTTCAGTGTGTTGCAACTCACCAGGTGCTGGAAGACTGGTATGTGAAAAATACTGAAGAGTTGTGTTGGTCTCCTTCATATTCAGAGTATAAGTAGAATAATTTTAGTTATTTTTTATCCCGTATTTTGATGCTAAAAAGCTACCACAAAAGCAAATAAAACAGTCTTGAAGGCCTTAGGATCTGATAGCTGCCAGCCTTGAGCACAATCTGATGCTGTGACTTTTCATTGTGAAAAACCATTTCAGTACTCCTCCAAAGAGCTATGAATCTTCCAGAAGTGCTAATTCATCCTAGAATGCTTTAAATACCAAAAGGAGAAAACAACCCCACCATTTCCAGTTGCCATTGTTTACAGCTTCCATAAACTTATTTTCAGTTCTTACAATACTGTTTCACTGTTCCTCAAGTACAGAATCATGTGGTGAGGCCTGAGCTCTGGCAATAATTTACCTCATTCTTATGGGTTATTCTCCTTGGCCAGACTTCAAACACAGTATGAATTTTGCTGTGCTTTGTGCGTTGTTTGGCACCCTGTGTCTCCTTGGTTGAGGAGGTTAGACAGGTCTTTCCTGGGAGACACATTGTTCTCAGGTATTCAACTGTTCACTAGCAAACATGGAGGGGGAAATTAAAAGGAACTTAGAGCATTGCTCAAGCTGGTGTAGTAGCATCACAGAGAAACTGTGAAATAAGGGCAACAGTTTGCACACACCTAATGGCATCTGTGCTCTGGAGTTCTCAAGCAAACCTTGCTTTTTACTCTTTGTACCTTTCTTGAGAGGGACAGGTAAATTTGAGTCTTGTAAGAGTGTAGCTTAGTGACTCAGTGTTTACTGCTGTCCGTACAAGTTTAGGTGGTACAATGAAATGGATTTGCATTTGAAACCTTTCATTTCCCTTGAGCTTGCTTATACTAGTTAAGTGTCTGAAGGTGACAACTTCTCAAGTCTCCCTGCTGTTTTTACTGTTGGTACATGCTGCCAGTGTGTGCAGTGACTGTTCTTTCCAGGGATGATTGGAGGTCAGCCTCCAGTGATGGCCTTCCTGAATGCAGTGACAGCTGTCATACAGCCCAAGTGGAAGAAATCTTGCATTGTCGGACTTGATCTTTGAGTGACTTAATTCTGTTCCTGCTCAGTAATGGTCCTAGCAGTTTCTCATCAGGTGTAGACATACACATGATTGTTTCCTTGGACAAGAAATCAGAACCAACTATTTTATTTAATGATAGCAAATGCATTCAAATCAACATACACGTCTACAAGTAAAACATGGATTTTGTGCATGTTCACGAGATACTGCAGAAGAAATGGACACACATGTTACTGACCCTGTCAGGCCCACCTTGCAAACAGAATAGGGCTTTTCCTGGCCCATTGTATTTCAGTTGTAAGCCTGTGGGTTTTGATTGCTTTATTGTTCTGTTTAGGGGAATATAACCCTACACTGGCAGGGGGCAGTCAGGTGAAGGAGATGATGTCCCAAGTAAACCTTCCTTTAGGCTGGTGCTGGGTCCTAATGCTGCTGTTTTGCTCTCTTCAGTAGGCAGTGTCCATGCAGGATCAACGTTCCCAGCGATTCAGGGTGCTTCCTTGACAACTCTGTCCTCACAGCCCACCTCCCTCGTTACGGGGGGTTTTCCTGCCGAGGATGAGCAGCACAGTCAGCCTGTGAGCCCCCAGGGTCTGCACTACCTCCACTCTGCATACCGAGTTGGTAAGGATGGCCAAGTGGGTTTCTGTAGTCCCCTTGAGAGGGATTCAGGGCAAGGCTGCAGGTTTTCACTGTCAATTTGGCAGTTGGCTACTGCACCTGTTGGGGGTGAATGCACCTGAGGGACATGGGAAAAGCAAGTTGATGATCAGATGTGGAGTCTAAAAGTGAAGGCAAAGCATTGTAAGATTGAACAATTGCTTTTCAGGACCATCAGAGCAGAAAAGAAAGCTAAGTGGGTTAGAGCTGGGAAGAGTCTTGCCTTTCAGCAGATGTAGAAAGGAGCCTGAGTAGGCCTCCAAGGATGTGACTGTGCAAGTTGTGATTATATGATAAAATGATATTTGGCTCCTGCTGCTCATGGATGGGGAGGGCACACCTCTAGTTTAATGCCAGCTGAGTCTTCAGATGCACAAAGGAAGTGCCCTGTGCCTCTCCAGTTATTTGTTGAAGATAGATGCAGGAGGAACTTATATGTAGTGAAGAGTGGGTATGTAATTAGCATTGCTTTCCCAGTCACACTGGTTATGAGAAAATAAGAGAGTCTGCCTGAATTGCCATTGGTACAAGGATAGCAGTCTTATGGTTTGGGATGAAGCTTAGATTGCAGTAAGCTACTGTACTAGTAAGTAGTAAGCTACTTGTACGTACTCATGGTTCAACCCAGTGGATGCTTGATGTAGGATAAAGAAGCCTCTAAAATAAGCAAAGGAAGAGAAACAGCAGGAAAATGGAAGGAAAGCTTGACTTTTTTGTTGAAAGCCAGAATAGGGAGTACTTGTTAGCTGGAAAGGTGTGCAGGTGTCTTTTAAAATATCAGTGGTACATGGCATGCCATGAAAGGTGTTTAATAACCTGAATAAGAGAGAGGCACAGGCAGGGAAGATGGTCTGGAAGATCAGAACGTGGCACATATTGGTATTTGAATACTGTTGAAATAGGTAGATTTGTCTGAAGAACTGTAATGGCATAAGTGAAATGTTTGCAGATTGGCAATACTGCAGCTCAGTGGTGGCCTGTTGTCTTTGCTGCAGAGCAGGTTGGTTTGGGTAGCTTCTCTGTTGCAAAATTTAGATCAAAAGCTTTGCTTTCAGGACATCTCTTGTAGTGCAGCCTTTGGGGCTCTCTTGCTTGACGCTGCTGTGGGTGCTTGAGTGCCTCTTTGCAGCTCTGGTGAGGGGTGACGGCTGTGCAGGTTTCCCAGCTTGAAGCAGCAGATCCAGATGTTCTTGCAGATAGTTCCTGTGCTGGCAGGCTCCAAGGTTGCCCTTTTGTTTCTGTCTGGACTCTGCAGCTGTGGAATTTTCTGTTGGTGAGGGGCAGGCCAGTCAGGTTGTGTTGCAGTGAGTGAAATGCTAGACTCAGCCTTACTGGGCAGAAGTGCTGCTTGACTGTGGCTGCCCCTTTCTCACAGGGATGCTGGCTCTGGAGATGCTTGGCCGAAGAGCTCACAACGACCATCCCAACAACTTCTCCCGCAGCCCGCCCTACACTGAGGATGTAAAATGGCTGCTTGGGTTAGCTGCAAAGTTAGGTAAGGCTCAGAGCAGTACTTAACAGAAATCCACTTGCTGGGATTTGGGCCATGGTGGGAAAAAGCTCTTGGAGCGAAGCCTCAAAGATTGGGTGAGCCTGATAGCAGTGCCATTCCTGAGAGAAGATCCCTCCTGCTCTTTCATCCCGTCATTTGTCCCATTTTTGGGTTCTGTAGGCATGCTGTTGAATTTTGAGTCACTGGATGAAGTACATGAGATTGGACAGGGTTCAGAGCTTGTATCTCTTCCATTCTATAATATTGATTCTTTCTCTTCCATTTGCACTGTATTGTAGGTATTCCTCTTACGTATATTTATACCTTCTGTGAAGATTTTTATATAGCAATAGGTGCTCAAAACATCTATTTTTGGGGGGTTGCTTGTTTTTACTTCCGTTTTGCTCTTGGATCTTTTTTGTCAGCTCACTTTCTAAATGCTTTCATAAGCAGTAAGCTAAAAAAATCTTAACCAACAGCCTGTTTAGTGGGACAGCTTCTGCTGCTCCTGCTGGCAGAGCTCCACCGTAGGAAGTGGTGGGGAAGCTTGACTTATGTCTACAGCCTCCTTAAAGCCTGAGTGCTGAGGCATCTGGGTGCTTCCTTGATGGGCAGTCAGGAAACAATGGAGAAGGTAGTGTGTTATCCTTGTATTTCTAGTAACTTTGCTACATTAATTTCCTTTCATATCTCCTTTAAAGAAAAGTGAATTTGGAAACACCAGTAACTGAGGTGGTACCTGGTCTCTCCTCAGACCTGATGGGTATAGCAGAATCTTCTCTGTCCCATGAGTCTGCTAGACTGTCTCCCCCAAGCCTGCTGGAGGATGCAGTACTGTGAGAAGAAGGTGCTCCAGATCCAGGTTCTTGCTGTGAAGTGTGATTTCTTGTGTGTCTGTTACCTTAGCACTGTTGTTCTGACTTCCTCCTGTGCAGGTGTAAACTACGTGCATCAGTTTTGCGTTGGTGCTGCCAAGGGGGTGCTGAGCCCTTTTGTGCTTCAGGAGATCATCATGGAAGCTCTACAGAGGCTCAACCCTGCGCATGTGCACAACCACCTGCGCACCCCAGCCTTCCACCAGCTGGTGCAGAGGTGCCAGCAGGCCTATATGCAGGTAAAGTGTGGCTTATCTTCCTGCCTGTCAGAGCTGCCAGGCCATTGCCTGCCTTGGAGGTGCTGCCTTTGTGTGCATGTGTGCAGAGGGGAAGGGGCCTTGGGCACTGGGAGCTGAAGTGGTCCATTCCTGATGCATCCTTCTCCCTCAGCAGGGACTGGAATAGGCATCACCTGCCTGTATGGGGGCTGCATGCAAAGGATCTCACTGTACTGCTTCTGCCAAGGCCTTCCACCTCCTGTGCTCTTCCATGAAGGCTGGGGTGGTTGTGTTCTTCCTCACTCTGAATGCTATGTGTACCTTTTAATTTCTGAACTTTCTTTATGTTTTCAAGCCTCATGTCCACCCCGTCCCTAGCCCATCCTTTTTACTTTCTTGTTAGCAGTAGCCTGTTTTCCCCTTCTCATGAAGGGGAAAACCATTGGCTGTCTGGTGTGCCAGTGCTGACACCAACAGTGGAAATAGCTTGGTTAGCTACCAGCACAGATATCCCTCTCAGGCTTTGTTGAAACCAGTGTTTCAGTGAGCCAGCTGGAATATAAAAGCTGCCTGCTCTTTAAAACAGTGCAGTCAGGACACATCATATATACCTTCTTCTTGAATAAACGACCAAAGGGTGATTCTGTAGCCATATTGTCAAGGTTGGATTAGCTATTCTATCATCCTAGATGGTATTTTTGAGACATGACAGCTTCTTCATTTGGCCTTGAAAGCTAAGCCTGCTGGCTTGGGGCCTTGTTTGAGAAGCTGATAGAAGTGACAGTGTTAAGCCTAGAGATATTTTGTAGCAATTTAGTGTAAACTTAACTCAGCCCATGTCCCTTAGCAAAGAGATGTGCAGTGACCAGGCTGGGTGTAACCTGCAGAATGAAAGGTTGTAAGGGTTGGATATTGGTGTGATGGAATATTACCTGGGCCTTTAGTGCTGTACTATGGCTCAATACAGTGCTCATGACATAGAGGACACTTGCTGATGCTGCATTTTGGTGCTCTGAGGGAGCACTGCCCTTGGGTGTGCTGGGGTGTAGGATACAGCACTGCTGCCTTTGAGGTACTCTTCTCTGTCAGAGTTGCCAGTCTTGGACCACTGGTGGGTAACAGGACCATGTGACCTATTGCTCTGGGAGCTCAATCTTGTGAGTGTCACCAGCAGGAGGGCGGTGAGCAAATGCCTTAAGGCTCTTTCCCTTTTCCCATCCAGTACATCCATCATCGGCTGATCCATCTCACTCCAGCTGACTACGATGACTTTGTGAATGCCATCCGCAGCGCCAGAAGCGCCTTCTGCCTGACTCCCATGGGCATGATGCAGTTTAATGATATTCTCCAGAACCTAAAGCGCAGCAAGCAGACAAAGGAGCTGTGGCAAAGGGTCTCTCTGGAAATGACCACCTTCTCACCATGACATCAGGTGGAGCTCCACGGACACACAACCCTTTGCCCAACATAGTTTTAGTTCCATTTACACCATCCTTCCTTCTGGTGTCTTTTTTATTTTAGTTTTAACTTGTTGGAAGCCACTGATCTGATGTATTTATACCATGACATTCCTCTCCAGCACTGTTGCGTGTTGGCGCTCTGCTTTGCTCGCTCTTCCTCCTCCTTCTCAGGGGGCTGCAGGCTTGAGAAGCATCAGGAAATGAGAAGGAAGTTGAGCTGGCTGCCCTGTGTAGTCACTGCTTTTCTCCCTGAGCCCTGGAGGCTGTCCTGCGAGCAGTTTGCAGTGTGATTGCGCACATGTTAGAGGGGTTGGGGATTCTGTCTGAAATATTTATTTTAGCATTTATAAATATGTAAACTTTTTTTTTTGTATGGGCTTCTCTTACTCCACACACCATCTCCTTTTGGAGAGTGGCTGGAACTGCTGTGCACAGCGAGTGCTTCCTCCATCCCTTTCAGCAACTCCTGGTGAGAGAAGCTGATACTAGAGTAGCAGGGCCAGGGCCACCTCTGCAGCTTTCTGCAGCAGCTGAGGACAGAGGCTGGAGCTCGGGCAGTGAGTCCTTGACTGCACTGAGCTGCCTGGAGACTGCCAGGAGTGCTTGAGCTCTTTCTCAGGAGCGTCCCTCACTGGGCACTGCTGGCTCATAGAATGTTTTGATCCTGGTTGTTCCAAGTTGTACAATCCTGTTTCTTTTGGCTGGGGTATTACTCTCCTGTAATCACTTTCTTATCCCTCGTCTCTTCTCGTTTCCTGATTAAACACTTGTTTTCTTAGACTGACTCTCTCTTCTCTCTGCTATGATGTTGGCAGTCTGAAGGAGCTGGCCAGCTGTGTGTCAGTGGGAGTTCCTATGAGCCCTGGTAGGTGGCTGCTGTGCTCTGGAGAGCAGCAGTCCAGCACAACATGGGGCCCAAAGGTTTCTTGCCTGGTACTGCTCTGACAATGACCTGCCTCTGCAGAGGCTGAGCTACATGTTTGATGGGTGTTGGGAGAGTTGGTGGTAAGTCTGGGATGTTCTTCCTACAGTTCTGTCAGTCACTGGCTTCCTTTTCTAGCCTTGATACTGTGTGATAATGCAGAGCCTTGTATTTCCCAAGTATTGTGTAGAACACCAGCTGCTCCCATGTATTGGTGGTATGAGAGGTATGTGGTGGACTGTAAAAGGTATCTAGTAGGGATGGCATTACAGAAAATTAAGTTTAGATAGCTTAAGTGTATAAGCACATAGCTTTCAGGGCTTTTAAAAGTGGAAGTTAGATGACTTATGGATGTTAAAAATCCCATTTCTCAGCAGTAATGTATTTTGCTTCTTACTTGGGTTTAGCCAATGAGTTTTAATTTTTGCAAGTTAGAAATATGTACCTGTTTGATATTTTCAATGATGCTCTTAAAGAATAAAGTAAATCATAGGCACAGGGCAAAAGAGATGAACAGGCTCTTTTGGTTTGGCTTTGTGTAGTGCACAGGCCAGAGAGTATAGCTTACTTTCTCTACTTCTGATTGTGCAACAGTAACTATTTAAAGATCTCCTTATAGCTCCTTGTGTTCCTCCATAAGGTGTCTAGTTACATGCTAACTAGAAATGCAGATGGTGATAATAATGGGTTAGGTTCTGTGGTTTTTAAACTGAAGTCTGTGTTGATTATGAGCTGCCTGTTATTTTGCAAAACTTCTGGATCTGACTGGAGAGCACAGCCTGATGATGTGTGGAAGGTTTGGGTTCCTAGAACACTTTCTGTGCTCTGGTGCTTGCAGGTTCAGAACTGTGAAAGGAGCATAGAGAAAAATGAGTTGTCTAATATTTCTAATGCTATAGGGGAAAATCTGTGGAAGAGAAGGGAGCATGTTTTAGAAGGAAAGAAGCAGAAGGGAAATGGTAAAAGCTGAATATTAAGTATCAGGAGCAGAAGTGATCTGTAGCATTAAGAATTTGGATTGAACAGGGAAATGAAACGTCAGAGCCTCATCTGTAATGTTGATTGGAAAAATACACTTGACCCTGAGCAGGTGTTTTCAGACCACTGTGTCTGGTAATATGTTGTTGTTCCTGAGCCAAGTCCCATGAAATATATCTGAGCAAGGACAGAAGAAAGTAAGGAAAGGGATGATGATGTTTTTTACTGCCATGTGGCTGTGAGGTTATTGAGGTATTTTTCCTTCATAAGAGATGGGGTGAGTCCTGATGGCCCCACAAGCATTCATTTCCTGTTAAAAAAAAAAATTATTACCCACTGTAGTCTTGTTAGTCACTATTCCAGGAGTGGGGAAAAATATACAAAATATTCAGGCTTAGAAATTCTGAAAAGACATTTCAGCAGAAGACCTGTAAAAGGCAACTGAAATTTCCTTTGACTTTTAACATGCGTTTTTTCACTTGGAATAAATGTTCTCCAGGACTTTGCCAGCAGCACATGAAGTGTCTCTATCTCTGGACATGTTCATCTATTACCATCTTTCTTGCCTGTGAAAATTTTCTTTTGGAGGCATTTTCCAGGAATATGAGTTAATAGAACAGTGTTTGCCTTTGAACTTCAGTGTCTTTACAGCCCATGAACAAGGTGAGTTTGAGCTGTCCTGTAATGAAATGACATTCCTGGCAACAGGTATGGCTGTAATTAGCTGAAAAATCCCCCTGTCTACTTTTTCTTTACAGTCCTTACAATTTATTTGGGATTTTTATTTTGGTTTTTGGGGAGTCTGTTCAGAACTAGTCTTCTGGAGAGTTGTTGAAACTAGTTTTAAACTTTTTTTTGCTTGGGTTTGGTTTTTATCAAGCCTGGAACTGTGGTATTTTGGAGCAGAATACAGCTTTTACTTCCCCAGCTTATTTAGCACCAGCTTGGCTATTGCTACACAGTGCTGGAGTGCTCTGTGGAACCTTGGAAACTTCAGTCAGTGGAGATGGGGTAAACATTGAAGTTCCCATGAAGTTCTTCACCACCTCTTGGTCAAAGTTGTCAGCTGTAACAACATGGCATAAATTTAGACCAGTTTTCTATAAGAGGCAGAAAAGTTGTATTTTTCTTTCCTAGACATTAAGAGACGGGCAGGATATAAAAATGAATTTTTCAGGATGTAACTGGGAAGAGAATGTGCCAAAAGAGATGTATGTTCTCACAATGGTCTGCTACCACTGACTTTTTTTTTTTTTTTTTTTTTTTTAAACTGAGGTGCAGAAAGTAAAAGGTTGGGCCATCAGGACTTCTCAGCATCTGCTCACCATGACTGTTGCAGGAGTTTTCTTTTAAACCCTTTTAAGCCATAGACTGAATGGCTCTCAACTAGTTTATTTAAAATACTTTGTGTTTTCTCTTTCTGTGCCTGAATTTGCCATTGACATGATTATGGTGAAGGCAGGATCTTCTGGTTGGTGGTTTGTTTTTTTTTAAACTGCCTCCCCCTCACTATCTCCTTGCCCCCAGAATTATTCAAATGTGGCTTTTGAACTCATTCCTGCTTCCTGTTTCCATTTTAAGGGTATTTGCACTTGGGGCAGGTTGGTGGAGGCACCTCTCCCAAAGTAGCATTAATTTGTGGAAGCTGCAAGTGCAGCTGGGGCTGTTCTGGATGAGGATTTTTATTTGAGCTGAGGATTTGTGAGTGCTCTCCCTGAGGGCACCATGCAGATGAACTGTGTGTGCTGTCAGGAGCTGCCATTACTGAGTAGTGTTTCTGCTTCTTGTAAAGACTGATTGTGCTCTCTAAACAAGTGACCTTTTATCTTGAGGGCATTGTCTGCTCCCAGTTACAGTATTCATAACTACTCAGTGCTGTCCAGGCTGCACTGCACAATTCCTTTTTTGCCATGAAGGAGTTGTGAGTTTTGGGGGGAAAATGGTGGAAATGCATTAAATCCAGTACATATCTGTATATGTATGTAGCATGCATTGTAAACAGGGACTGGGTCCCTGACATTTCCTTCCATGTCCTGCTTGCATTGCCTCATTTAAGTCAGCCAAGAACTTTTTCCTCTAAGTGCTGAAAAGCACCTTTTGCAGTGACCTGGGGCGTTATGGCCCAGCCTGATTTATGATCCTGTCACTGTAAGTGACATGGAACCACGAGCTGGATTCTGACTGTGCGAGGGCGTCACCACTACGGACCTGCTGGTTTACAAGCATTGTGGGGAGATGTGAGAGCTGACAAAGCTATGGAGATGAGAAAGGTGAGAAACCAAGTCTTGGAAGAAAGCCCCTTTTTAAAGCTAATAATAGATTCTTTATTTCCACATAGAATAGTGGAGATGAGTGTCAGGAATACTTTTTGTAGCAAAACAGTCTGCTAAGTGTTTCAGAGGTGAATATTACTTGGTTTGTTGTGTTTTTTAATCCCTACAAGCCTTTAAGAAAAAAAGGAACAAACAAACAGATAAATGGAGAGAAGGTACGAGTGTTCCATCTATGTTCTGCTATGTGATGGGGGATGGGATTCCTGGGTTGAGGCAGCCTGAAAACACTTGTATGTGTTGGCTGCTACTGTGGTGATGTCTTGTGTGCACCATGTCAGCCAGGAGTCCCTCACGATTCAGCATTGTTTGATTCAGTTGGCATGTTCAGACCTGTTTATCATTACTTTCCTGGCCATATTACTACTGATACAGCAAAATGATCAGCAAGGAATCAAAGGATTTTCTTTCCAACTGCATGCATTTTCTTTCCAACATCAGGAAGCGGTTGATCAAATGGCTTGTTAGATTCCTGTGTGTCATTCTGACTTCCAGGAGCTGCAGGATTCTGTCAGGAATATTTGTCTTTGCAGTGCTGTCATCCAATGAAAATTGCAATTTTCAGTGATCAGCTTTTTGTGTAGAATTGATACATGCTGCCACCTACAGAGAAATTCTCCAGTTCCTTTACAAGGTCTTCACCCTATACCTGAAATTCATACCAGGGCTCCCTGAACGTTGTGCTGACTAGAAAGAGACAGCAGACAACTTTTAAGTATCTTCCTGATTGAATTCCTGAGGTGGTTGGCCAGCACAAGCTCCAAAGAGTTTCCTAGTGTTGTTTTGCCAGTTCTCACCTCCCATGCACTTGGCTGTAAGAATTACGTGGCCTTCTGCTTCCTGGGCCAAATTACTCCTTTTTAAATGGGAGTTGCATCAGACTAAAGAAGTTTAATACATTACCAAAAAAACCCTTAAGGTCCTGTCTTGTGCTTATTATTTTCCTTTGCCTTAGCGGTGAACTGGTTACCATGAACTTCTATGCAGCAGTGAGGCAAGAAGGTGAGGTTTGTTTCTGCTATGGAAGGGGATGATCTGCAATGTTTTAGTGTCAAATGGGTCAGTATCTAGTACCCAGTCTCTCTCACTAAAAAAGAGGGGGTTTGTTGGCTTTTTGCTATCACAGAGCTTCTGATATTATACATGCTTCTCTTAGGAGGCAGTGTTTGATTCCACAGCTTTGAAGCGATGACTGGAAGGCAGGTAGCTTCTGCATCCATGTGCTGTCAGAGAAAGGTAGCAGATTGGAAAACAGCTTTTCATCAGGTAAGGATGTCCTGTAGTTGGAGCTGACCACAGCAGGTGCTTGTCTGTCATTAGCATAAGCAGTAAGAACTAGTGCAGTACGGAAATTAAGCAACCAGGGGAGGAAAGAAATAGATAATGAGACTCCACAGTTGCCATTTGCTGCCTTGAGTGACAGTCTATTACCAGTAAAGTAACACTGACTTACTGAGCCCCTCCCAACATTTATTCCTCAGACCACATTTATTTTTACTGGGCCTCTCCTCAGAGATGTACCATACTCTGAGGTAAAGCATGAAGTGATTGTGTGACAACCTATAATGAATTAAGAGCAGGATAACGTTTAAGGGAGCAGCACAATCATTGGTCCTGGATCCTCCACCTCCTGTGGCAGCATGTGAAAATGCCTTGCTGCTGCCAGGGTTATTTGTGACGTGTCTGGTGGAAGGAAAGCTGTAGGACTGTTTTACAATGCTCTCACAAGCTTGACTATTCAAACAATGTTTTCCTTCCAGTTTTTACTGTGAGGGCTGCTGTGCCAGGCACACTTGGACAGGAGCTACAGAGCCAAGCTCTGCTGTGGCAGGCACAGCAGCTGGAAACAACTGCAGTAGCCAGGAATGGCCCCAACGTCACCACTACTACAAACCAGTGAGAATGAGTCTCAAACTCCAGCCTGGCTGCAAGTAGCACACTGCTTGTACCTTGTTTCAAATGTAAGTTAAACACCACTGTTGCCCTTCCAAATATCAGGCCTAAGGCCTGGAGGAGGAGTTCCAGTTTTTCTTACCCTTGTAGCAGCTTAGGGTCCATGACACCACTCCAAATCATCACAAAGAAGAAAAATAAGTAGTACATTTATTGAATCTCCACTTACTACTACTTCTAGTCTTTATTGAGACACATGTGCTCAGCTTCGAGAGCCAAGAATTTCTTCATTATCATTCAATGTGAATGATGCTATACATGAATCAAGTGCAGGAAGTTGGGCTTTTCTCTCTAACAGGAATGAGAGAGGGGTTTCTAGTCTTTCCATCAGTTTTTTGGCTGCACAAAATAACCCTTTCCTCGGGCACATGAAATAAAATACTATATTGCATTCTATATACATTTACATACATCGGTAAATGCACCATTCATTCAGAAATACACAATACCTAAGGCTCAATGGAAAAGGTCAGTTGAAGCAACTTCTCTGTCGATGAGAGAGAACTGGCTTGTGACAGTTGTGGAAGTTTCCATGACTTGTTCATGTGGATCCTGCCCCACTGCAGAACTCTCCAAGGCTCACCTGTGCCTGGGAAGGAGGGCTCAAAGAAAATATGTACAACCATGATGGAGGATTTCCTCTGAGAATAATTATCCAGTAACTGCAGGAGGAAAAGTACCTTTGTGTACTTTGCAGAAGTAGAAGCCCCTTTTAGGCATAGGAAACCACTTCTGGTGCAAAGCTGTCCCTTTGTAGTTGACAATACTTACTTTTAACTGGTTTTTTTCCTTTTTTCCTTGGACTCTTGGCGTGCAAGAAGATTTAAACAGTGTTAGCAACTGGACTATGTGATAGGGATGCTGGAACTGTTGGAAAGGGATTTGTTTTTTAAGCTGATCAGACATGGGGAACTGAATTGCCTGTTTTCAGCTGTAACATCAGCCATATTTTACAATACCTGAGCTTTGCCTCCCCCTGCTGCTGGGCTGCACTTACACCTCCCAAGTGCTCTACAGGGACATTACTGCTCCTTGGTTATCTTTTGAAACGTCTTAAGTCCCTGCAGAGAAATACTTGCCATGTTGCCACATGTGACAAACCTTTTCTCTAAGATCACAAAGCAATTCATTGACCAGAGTCAGCAGACAGTGTATCCCACCCCAAGCCCTGCAGATAAGGAGGGACAAGGTTACCTGTCTGTGCCTGTCCCCGCAGGTGCAGTCCCCACCATCCCCACACAGCTGCACTGTAAGCAATGGGCACGGGCAGGAACAGGGCGTTCTTGGGCCTCGCTGTGCCACATACACTACGGGTAAAAGCTGGGCTTCACTGCACTGGATTCCCCTTTTATTAGGCTGCTGCTCTTTTCTCAGCAGTGGGCTCACTTGTCTCCCTTCTTCAGCCTTTACTTCTGGGCTCAGAGGAGTAACACATTAACTCCAGCTCGTGCCTGTTTCATAGACTGAGAAAAGTAATTTAAAAATACACCAAGTGTTAACTCTGCTTTCTCCCCTGCTCTAAGTAGGGCAGGCATTTCAAATCCTTCCTGTAAGTAAAAGCCGAATTGCAGTAGCACACCATTAATACTTCAAGAATGTGACTTGCACTCTATGCCCCAAGGCAGTGGCAGGGCAGCAGCCCTTTCCAAGGGTGGGGCAAGGCTCCACATGCACATTCTCTGCTCCTTTGTCCAGTTGTTTTGGCTTGACAGGAGATGGCATCATAGCACATGTTGGAGCACCACACATGCCAATGGCACTGGGGCCAGGGAGTCCCTCTCAGCTCCAGCTGGAGTTTTGCAGTTCCTCTCGGAGCCAGGTAGGAAGGGGCTGCCCCAGTCTGTTCATCAGCTTGGATAATTCAATGTTGTGCTCCCGGTAGAAGTCTCTTAGAAAGAGCCGTGACTGTGGAAAGAACAGACACATGAGCATGAAAGATGTTACCCTCAACACATGCTCCACAGGTCATCTAGGACAGAGGGTAGGAAAATGCATGTGGGTTTGCTGGGATGTTTCTACTTCTCTTGTTGTCAAGAGATTTGAGACAGCTACTCACCAAGGAATCCATATCAGGGTATTTCCTTCCTTTACTCTTTCCTAGGCATTTAGTCTTTCCTCCATCTAGCAGCTGGCACCAAAATCCTTTTGCTTCATCAAATCTGAAAAAGACATTTATCTTTGAAAGATTCAGCCACATACCCAATTAGCAGCAGCAGCAATTAAGTAACTCCATAGTTATTTCCTATTTCAGTGCTTTACCTATTTATTTTGTGATATTGGTTCCTTGGATTTTTTAGCACTGGACTACTTTGACAAGAAATCTATTACAAACATGGTGGTTTCAGCTTTGTGCAAATTTCAGCTGTACCATGGTTACACAATTTGTCTGTTTAGCTGGGGGGAAAGATAATAATCAGTTTTTTGGTGTATGTAAATTCTTTTAAATCTCCTCACTATAGGAGAGTATTAGAGAATCCCCTGACTGTTTATTAAGAGTCAAGTGTTTCTTTTCTTGCTAAAACACAGGCATGAGGCAATGCTGGGAACCATGTCTGGATCTGGCCTGGTCTGTCCCTTCAGCTGGCCAAAGGTGAGCTTGAGGTTTGAGCAGGTCCCTTGAAGAAATTGGAGGCAAGCTGACAAATCCCATCTATTTTCTGACCCTGGCTGAGGGGTAGTGGCAGTACCTCTACCATAGATACTCCATTCACCATTGGCACATGTGCTGCAGCAAGTGAAGCTTTCAAGTAACCTGACATTTCTCTGAATCTGTTCACCCCTGAGGAGCTCTGTGCCACCCCTTTGGAAACAGCTGTAGGGGGAGGGAGAACTGAATTAGTTGTCCTCTCTTTACTGTGAAAGGAAAGGGCAATTGTTCTGTGTCTGCATGCATGCATCCCCACCCACCATCCTCAGCTGGCATAGGCTGTGACAGCAGATAAAATGTGATAACAGTTTTCAGCTGCAAAGAACAATATTCAGCATCATCAGTGGGCTTGCACAGTTTCCACTGAACAGTTCCACTGAACTGGTATGGCCACAGTACACCTTCAACAGCATTTAATCTATTCAGATTAACTGTACATGCAGTGTGGGCAAGATCACAGTCACAGCTCAGGAACACCCTGTAACTGTAGCAGTGAGGTGGTGCCTCTGCTAACGCTCCCTCAGACAGCTCTGGGCACCTGTCAAATCCACATCATCTCTAATAACAGACTCTTTACCTCAAAACTGTGCAGTGCAGCCCTAATCTCCATCTGGGTGAAGATATGAGCAGATTGTCACACATTTTTTATCATACCTCTTCTACTTTTTGTCAAATACATGTATGTATAACACAAAGCATAAGGAGTGCTAATAATTCCAGCACCTTTTCTGAAACACAAAGACCAGCTGGAAAAAATATAGTTACTGCTGTGAACAACTTCATTCTTCTCCAAGACAGTGTCAGAACCCCGTCCTTCCCCTATAATTTCAGGAAACACCAAGGTGTGATTTCAGTCTCCACAAAGCATCTCGTGCTATCTGAATCTAATTTTAGGGTTAGGCATTAACTGTGAAACCTTGGCAGATCTTGTGATCAGAGACAAGAAGTATTCTTTTAATCATGGGCTTCCTGGCTGAGAAAGCATTCTCCCAAAAGGGAGCTATTTCCCTACCTGAGGGCCTGGGTGTAGTTGAAGAGCGGCGTAACTCCCAAGAACTTCTGGATGTTGTCCATTACAGAGGCAGGGTTGTGTCTCAGCTCCTGACCATCCACAATGAGAAGCTGAAAAGAGAACAGTTGCCTTAGCTTCTGCCAGCTTGTGCTGACTGACACCTGTGAGCTTCCTCCATCTCCAACTGCCCTGGCCTGTGAGTACAGGCAGCCAAAATCTGTCTGTTCTAGAACAACACAGTGGGGATGTGGCCCATTTGTCACCAGAGATAGAGAAGTTGTGATATGGGCCACATGACAGGCTTTGCTTAATAAAGTTGTCTTTGACCAAATGCCCTGTAACTAAGGCCCCGAAGCAGCGTGTACAGATTGTCTCTGGAAACCCTTTTTTTTTGGATGTCAGCAGCCATTGTGCTAGGTATTCTCCTGTTACATGTCTCACAGACAATGAACAACATTTGTGCTAATAAATTATCTACTCCAAAGAACAGAATGGAGCAACAGTCACACGAACTAAAGACTGACCTGCAGTAAGAACAAGGAGGGGGGTGTTTGGCTCCATCATTCCTCAAGCAATAACCTCCAGGAATAGTAAGGCAATGAGATACAAGCCTAAGAATGCTTTGCCATCTCTCTTTTAGTCTTGACACATCTGTCATGTACAGTTCAGGCTCTGCTGCTTTGGCAGAGAATAAGAGACCAAATGGACATTATAACCCTCTGCTGGACTACAGACTGTCTGAAGAATAACCCCAGCAGCAGAAAGAACTTGACAAAACATCTGACTCACAGTAATCGCATATATATATATATATATAATATATATATATATATATACACAAAGATAGGTAGATAGATAGATAATCTTAGACAGTTTAGAAATGTCTTCAGAATTTAGAGACCAAAATAGTCTACACTGTCTATTCACTTGCATTTTTGAAAATTTATACACAAAACACTAAATCCTGACATCTCTGCAGTGAACTTTCCCTTCAGCAGACAGCTAAAGGCTTCACAACATGGGAACTAGCAAGATGCAGAGTCCATGAGCCTCTCTGTAAAGCAACAAAACCACAGCAAGTGGCTGAAGACCTTCTGGGTCTGAAGAAGGTCCCTGGACTGCAGACTGCCAAGATGAAAGGAAGGGAGTGCTAACACTGCTGTTCTTGCTGAAATTCCCAGTACTGTGGAGCATTCTAGGAGATCACAGTATCCTCATGCAGTCATTTTCTTTTACAAATACAATAAAGTGCAAAATTGGAGTATTCAAGCCTAATTTCTTACTCACTCATAACAGGAGAAAGGAAGTAGTGGCTTTTGTTCCAAAAGACAAGAAAGAAGGTAAAACTAAAATGATGGGGGGCGCACATGCTCCTGAATCAGTTTGTTCCCCTTTCTTCTACACTAAACCTGCAGGGGGCTCCACAGGCAGCTCTCCTACCTGCCCAGAGGGATAGTAGGTCAGCCAGCGCTCCAGGTGGGTGGAATACCAGCCGGGGAACAGGCATCGGCTCTGCAGGGTGCGCAGCTCCTGCGGGGCCTGGGCTTTCGCAGAGATCACTTGGTAGAAGGTGTAATTGAGTGCCACAGGGTCATGGTGAGCACGCTGGTGCTGAAAAACACAAGCTGGATTCAGGAGCAGGAACACGATTCCGCCTTAAGCTTCTCAGTGCAGATCCCAATGACTCAGCACAGCCACCCATCAATGCCTCTGTATGTCAATGTGTCCACACCCTGCAGGGAACCTGCCTCCTCTAGGGAAGCACATCCGTGGGCTTTCTACCTCCCCCACTGAAATATCTCTGTGGCTGTTAATCCCCAGCCAGCGCAGGGAAGTTACCTGATACCACGAATAGGCTCGGTCAGCAGGGTTGATCAGAACAGTGATGATTTTGGCTCGAGGCAGCAGGGCTGCACCACGTTTTGGTACCACCTCTGTGTCAAAGTAATTGGCACTCTTCTCAAACATGAAGTCTGTGCTGGCATTGGAGGGAATGGGAAAGAATTCCATGTACCTGCCAAACAGAAGGGATGCTGGTGAGCAGCAATGGCCCAATAAGAAAAGGCAGAGCCCCACGATGCCCTTACTCCTCTTCAACAGACACAGCTGCAGCAAAGGCGTGACTCAAAAAGGGGTGGTGGCATATGACAAAGAAAGTTGAGAAATTATACAAAGGTAAGGAAGTATTTTGCTGAGAGTGTGTTCCCCGAGTCCCTGGGCAGTGGAAGGAAAAACCTGAGGGTAAGGTCCCAGTTGCAAGCTTTAGCTGGAAAGACATTTTGTCCAAGAGTAAGGTCAGAATCATGTGCCTGCCTTGTTACCAATCACTTACTTAAACCTGTCTAAAGCATTTATCTCTTTGTACCTCAATCCATAGCTGAGGGGCAGGGTAAAGATCTCTGCCTTGCCTCACAGGAGCTTGTTGAATAAGTAACATGGAAACTGTAAGGTATTTGATTAATAAGAGGGTAAGGTGAGCTGGGGACTGTGAAGCACTGGAAGGCTGATCTATGCTCAAATCTAAGCTGTGCAACAAACGCAAATTCCGTGTTAAATACAAAGATTCTCCCCTTGCATGTGATGCTACACTCCAGATGTATCTGGAGGACTTTTCCAGGGGATGCACATAGAAGCCTTCACTTTCTAACCTGTCAGCTAGTGCAACTGCTCTGTAGTGCTTGACTTCTGTGAGCTCTGCTCAAGTACTAACCATCTTCCAGTATCTTTTCAAAAGGCCCCTAAATGATTAGAGAAGTCAATCTCCCACAACTCATGGATAAAGAAATCCCAGAATGCCTTTGTGCCACACAGCCATCCCTCAGAGCCACACACAAGGGAGGCCAGTGCCACTGTCAGCTAAAGTTACTGCTTTGAGTAAGAAACACCTTTAAACTTTGTCTCCCTGGAAACACAGTGGCATAATAGTGCCATGATGAGGCTAGAATTTGCCTGCCAGGTGGAAACTTCTACATGTAAACAGCAAGGTATGCATATGGATACTGGAGCCAGCACAAGGAACACAGTGGTTGTTCTAAGTGTCAAGGCTTGAGAACAATAGCAGGGAGGTTGTCCCCTCCAGTATTATGTGTTTTAACTCTAAAACCATAAGAACTTTGTAATGGAAACACTGCTGTCTGTTTTGCATGTCAAAGTACCTTCGTGACAGCAGTGCATTCATCAAGGACTTGCTGAATTTTTAAAGCTAGTTCATACCTACAGCTCTCCTGGTGAAGAGTCAGTAAAATGAGAAACTACTTGTGCTGCTCCTGGGACGACACAGCTGGGTTACCAGGAAAACAGAGAGCATGCACTGAGCAAAGCGAGGAAAACAGCTGTTCAGAAACAGAGAAGCTGCTAAAGGGGACGAGGCAGACATACAGAGAGACTTGGGAGAAGGCAGCATGGGCGCACCATATCACAGAAGAACATGTGTCAGGTCTCTTACCAATCAATTCCTTTGTGATAGTTGGGACCATTAAAAAACTGGATCTCCTCAAAGGTGGATGGACTTGGGAAGTTACTGGTGACAGCTGGATGCATGGTCAAGAAGAAGTGCACAGCTGTTGTGCCTGCAACAGGAACCAGTTAAGGGACCTGGGTCACACAGTGCTTTGGCTGAATTAAAGGCTTACGTACACTGCAAGAAACTGTTCCCAGATGGGCACACTCCTCTCCTTTGTAGCTGACCAACCCTGTAACTCACACAGGTTACAACAGCAGTGACACCAAGCACTGCTCAGTCAAATTCAATCCACATTTTAACTCATGCAGCTGATTTGAGCTGCCTCCTTTGCAAGACATCTGCCAGCCATGTCAGTTACTCCCATGCCAGTGGCACAGCCACATTGTCATGTGGCAGACTACAAACGTGCCACATGAGAGGTGGCCTGGGCAGGAGGTGTGCTAGGGACAACATTAGTGTCCTGGGGTGAGAACTCCACCAGAGATGCCTTGTCCTGCCTTTGCTGTCGATGTTTTCCCTTTACGCTGCTCTTACTGAGCCACCTGAAACTAGCCTGGGTCATGATACAGCTGGGTTCATGCTGCACACACACCATCAGAGCTTCCCAGTGACACAGCCAGGGGACAGCAGCTCTCCTGGGACAACCTTTGTCCCAAGTCCAGGATCACCATTTGCTGTGAATAGTTGGTGCTGCTGTTGCACTGCATTACACAGAAAGCCAAGGCTTGAAGACCTGGTCTTAGCTGAAGAGATTTTGCTCTCTTCAGCCTAGAAGGCAATCATCAGTACAGTATATACAGCTATGTCACTGCCAGCCACAATGCCACAGCAGTTTAAAGGTGGTGACAGAGATCAGACAAAGGAGTTTCTCTCCCTCTCAGAGACAGTGACATGGAGCATGCAGTGGGTACACAGATCTGCAGCAATAAAAGCACTACGGGACATTCGTTGTAGCATTTGCTAAGTGTGTGCTTAGTCCTGCTGACAGCCTGTTTGTGACACACTAAGGTCACAGGTTCTCTGAGCTTTTGGAAAGCCAAAACAGGTAGGGCAAGCTAAGCACAGTGCCAGGGGGGAAAAGTACTGACAGACTTGCCAGATTTAGGTTAGAACATATCTGAGATTGTCTGAAATGTCCTCTGTGGCCATTTGGCAGCTTGTGCAAAGGGCAGCCATAAAGAGCTACAGCATGGACCTTTCCAGCTCTGCAAGAGTGAGATGGAAGCCACAATCTATATAACAGTGTTCACATTACCAGTTTTCTGAGGTCCCACGATGAGGAACTTGGGGAGTCGATCACATGTTTTCTCTTTCGACCAGATATCCTTGTGCCTTTTATCATCACAGGGATTCTGTAGCACAAGTGATGAGATTAAGCATTACCACAGAAGGTAATGGCAAGGGGAGGAAAAGCTGGAAGGGCCAGTCCTCTGGGGAAAATGCTCCTAGCATATGAAGAATACTTCAGAGCCACACTGCTGCTCTGCCAGGCATCAAGTGTTAAGTAAAAACACTGGGGACTATTTTCAAAAGCTCCAGTGACACGGGATCCAAAGTCCCTCTGAGAGTGTTAACCACAGGCCTTGCCCTATGTAGCCATTCTGGGCTGAGCCACTGTGACAGCACAGCTCAGCATCTGTGAGCTTCTGGCAGACAGACAACTTTATCACCTTCAGTTAATTTCATCTGCTCATTACCATGCAGAGAGCTGCTGCACTGGGATAAAATGGAATAAGTGTGGTTTTATTTAATGAACATGAATTCTGCAGTGTGAAATTACTTTGAGATTAATCACATTAACATGCCTGCAAGCTCCTCCAGCACCAAACAGGGCTCTTGCTTGCACACTTTACATTTCACAGCAGCTTGCTCTAAAACAAACCCTTTAATGACCCAAATGCCTGCAAGCTGGCCCCTGGTCATGTATGACAGTCAATCCGTGTCCCTAAGCTCACACTGTGACTGTGTCCTACTGCTCCTACTCCCCCATCCCTTCCACCCTACCATTTGTCACAGGCAACCTGAAGCCACAAAAGTTAAACCTAAAAGCTTTATGCTTTACCCCTCTGTACTCTGGATCAGCAGTCTTACTACAGTTCAAATGTGGGATACACCTCTTACAAAATCACTAGGAGTGGTAAAAGCTGCCTTCTCACCTGCCACAAGGGATTCTTCTCCTGTGGGAAGATTTCAAAGTACTTTTTTGCAAGCTGGACTGGAGGCAATGTTTGCAGGCGAAGGTTGGTCCAGCACTGCACAAACTTAACCAGGCTCTCAAAAGTGTACAGTCCCAGACGGTCATTCCCATAGTTGGACAGGTGTGTCATGAAGATGCTGATCTGAAAATAAAAAAGACATGGGATACTGGTAAATCAGGTAACAGAACTATTTCTGCCTAGCCTGATTCCATGGTCAGCAAGAAGCTGTTCACAGCTCAGAATGCCATGGCTGTCTTGGCTGACAAATGTCCATCTGTCAGGAAACAGTCTTGGAAGACAAGAAGAACTCAGCAGAGGAGGGGCACAGACCTCTTAGTAATCCCTGGGAATGGTGCAGGGTCATGGTAACTGAACCCTGGATATGTGTCCAGAACAGTTTCAAAATGCCATTCAAGTGGCTCTAGGACATTTAGGTGAACAAGGCTTAGTCAGTAACTCCCTACTACTCAAAAACCATGCAAAGCCACTTTCATGGGAAAACAGGGGCTTCCCTTTCCCTCCCCAAGGCACAACCAGGGCAACCTCTTGAGCTGCAGAGTCTGCTACAGCAGGGCAGCAGGCCAGGGAGGGGGTACCACACTGCAGGCCAGGCCACACAGCACAGGGACGGTTGTCACAGGAGTCCTTCGTGGGCCCACAGCCCATCAGCTTTCATTCTCTTTGGAACTGACATCTCAAATGTAAAGGAACAACTGGCAACTCCCACTTTAAAATATAAACAGGTGTGTCTGGGGATCTGAACAGAGACTGCAAAGAGACACTGCAGTAGGATATTGTCCTAGAAAGAGACACCAGCTGGTAAGTTTTAGCCTGCAAGAACCTTCAGCACAGGCAGCCCCTGCAAAGTGTCCTGCCAAGCTTTAAAATCCATGGGCAAAGTGGCACTCAACAGCCATGGCAGCTGCCTCAGCACTGCAGTGCTCAGGAGGTTGTGCACTCTCTCTGCTGTGCCAAGCCATCTCTTCCCTCAAGTAGATACATTTCCCTCCTGTCAGTTTTTCACTATTTTAATTTTTGGAAAAGAGTGTGAAGGACTCTTGTCAGCTTAACTCTAGTGTGTGGTTTTGATCTGTCCCATAGAATTCAGCATCCCAGTAACATGTCTGTAACACAACAGCACCTTGCCAGACATAAACCACACCTTGGTTAGAAGTTAAAAAAACAAAAGCAGAACACTGAGGCCACTGGAGGAATGGCTGATTTAGCACGCCTTGCCCAGTGTCTGCAAGTGCAGGGAGGGAAAATGACCTCAGTCACAGTAGGGGCACCCATTGCTGTACAGTCCTGGGTTCAATTCTGGTGACACCAGGTAAGGTCAGGAAGCAGTGACAGGCTTCCCTGGCAGGGGACAGGAATGGCTTTCCCACTCACAGTAGGAAAAGAGCAAAATGGGGAAGCAGGAGACAGATGGTCTTGGGATGAAGACATTTGCTGGCACTGAGGAAGTCTGAATTCAGTTTTCTGCCCAGTGTCACCATGGGTTGGTCTCAGCAAAAGAAGAGGTACTGATAGAAAGTAGCTCTTTGTGCATGAGCCATCCCCAAGACTGTATGAAACAAACCTAATTCTGTCCATAAAGTGCTCACAACCCAGCATCTTTGGGTAGGCAACAGAAAACACTGGTAGGACTCTGGGACACATGGAAAGTAAGTGCAGATCAAGATTTATCATGTTTGTCTGCCTGGGAGTTTTTCACTTCTGGTTCCCTACTGAGCTGACAGAGAGGCCCTGCCAGACAGGCTCTGGCAACTACGCTTCAAAGAGCAGCGTGTGCTTGGTGCTGTTATGTAAGGATGGGCTAAATACAACACAGAGCAGAGGACAGAAAGATCTGCATAACTGCAAGGCATGGTGGCAAGAGGATCTCATGTTGTATTTTGCCCCTTTCTGCAAGACATCAGGGAGGTTCTGTGACAGCAAAATATGCCTCATCCCTTTGATTTGCTGGTGAAATACATAGAGGAAAAATTTCCTGTATGAGGAGTCTGGCTCACTGGCACAAATCAAATATCGCAGCAGGGGGGACAAAGGAGACCACCTGGGACCCCTTCATGATTTCCAGAATGAAAAAACCAGCCTGCATGTGCTCCAAATTAGCAACTGTGTCTCAAGACTGACTACATTTGGTAAAATGGCTCACACAGGTAATGTTGCCACCTGCAAACAGTCACAAGCAACTGGATTTGGAAGAAGAAAAGACAAATCCAGCCAATGAGCCATTTCCCTGGACTTTTGAGCATGCAGTCACAGCCTGTAACATGTGCACTGTTTAACAAGGCCTGGCAGCCTGCTCTGCCCCCTCACAGCTACTGCTGCCAGAACAGCTCCGAGCACTCCTTCTGACATAAGCTACACTCAAGGGCCGTCTCCCTCCCTTCCTCTCATCCACACCCACTGACTCTGCAGACTGACTTGGAAGTAACACCTCGCTCCTCACCCCTCCCTTCTGCTGTCAGTGTGCTGTGATTTCCCTTCTTTCACACTGAGGAAAGATGAGAGCAAAGATCCCAGAGAGCCTAGCATACAGAAACAGAAGGGTATGAGCACCCTTGCAATAACAAGCAGCTGTGGGCACAGCAGTGAGCGGCCGGCGCAGTGTGAGCAGAAGTGTTTGTGAGAAGCAATCAGCCTGTGCTCAGGATCAACAGCTATTCTGACATCAGACCCTGTTCACTAGTCAGAAGATCAAACATCTTCTGTTTGCACTGTGGAGTTGATCACACACATACAGGCTTGGATACTCCTCCATGTCACTTAATGGGAGCTGGAAGCACCAGAAAGGACTGGAAGAGCCTGGTCCAAGTCTGCTACGGATCACTGCTGGGGCTGCAGAGCTGGCCAGCTTTCTATCAGGCCCCTGAGATGGCTCTATCAGCAAGGGGGGGAATGCAAGGTCTGAGTCACTGTGCAAACACCAGAGGAGCTTAGAGCACAGCACTCTGCTCTGACACAGAGAAATGCTACACTGCCAAAAGGAAGCAGAAGTGTAAACATGGGAAGCATCCGAAGGTCCCTGAAAGAGTTCTAAGTCACCACAAAGAGCCAACAGTAAATCTGGCAAATAAGCTCATCCTGTACCAGAACACAATTTTCCTAAATTGTTTTTGGATCACAGATTACTGCCAGCTGCTTTGACCATCATATCTTATCAGTAAATTTTAATGGGTAGTTCTAGATACTATGTTTCTATTAATTCTTTGGCAGGGCCTCCTAGATCAGTAAAGATCTCTAGATTACAGCCTAGGAACTGGTTTTCCTGGAGAGACCTACAGCCTTTACTTTCACAGAGGCTATTTCTGCATGCTTCAAGATTTGACAATTACAGAGTAGGGCAAGGTGCAATTCACCCAGCATATGGGAACACAAGATTGATCGCTCCATACGTAATACAAAGAACAACCTCCTCCTTACTCCAGACTTTTAGCAAGCAGGAAGGTTTGGTTGTGGTGTGTAAAGAAAACAATTTATCTCAGGCAATAGGGACAGAAGGCTGGCTTCCAGACCTGAAAGTATAAACTCCTACAGCTTTTTAGCTGGGGCTGCCATAGACCCACAGCTGCTGCAGATCCTACACAAGCCAGAGCTGGTCACAACAAGATCTAGTCCTTTCCCATATCAGGCACTGGGACAGCTGTGCACAAATTCCCCTTTCAGATGAACTTACTGGGTTCAAAAGCACCGTCAGGAAGAGTTCACCACCACGAATGCTCTTGTCCAACTCCTTTGAGCCACCAGGATATTCATTATAGAAGATAGTGTGAGTAAAAAGACCACAGGTCTGTCGAGGCAGAACCTGGCAATATGAGAAAAAAGCAAAGTTAGACAAGAGGCAGATGCAGCAGCATCTGTGTGAGAATGAGTCAAAGCAGCACTTTATGGATCAATACAAAGAGTAAGGGGTGTAAGTGGCATAGGTGCAGAGGACTCTTGCTATTCCTCTCAACCACCTAACTCATCACACTGTAAGCAAGCCACTGGGATTTCCATTGAGTCTAGATGGGCTTGGTTTTGCTCTCCATTCAATACTGACCCCTGAATTGTTCTGAGAAACACAGAATTGACCCTAGCTAAGTTTTTCTTCTCTGCCTCACTTACTGATTTTGGAAACACTGGTGATACTAAGATTAATGTCCCTGATGGAGGTCATGAGAAGACCATTCCCTGGGCAGGCAAGTGGGCTCTGCTGTGCTTACCATGATTCCATTATGGATGAATCCACGCCGGTACCGGGCAGGCCGTAGGTGTGGGTATTCCTCTGTGCTCGTTACTTGGATGCTCCAAACAGATTTCCATGCCTCATAGAGCTGTGTGTGGACAGGATAGACCCCAGAATGATGGGGGGCTACAGCATAGCCCAAGTCTGTAGGAATCCCATGCTCCTAGAAGCAGAATATACAGCTTGATAATTCGGTATTTAACTAATAGCCTTAATAAGGATCATATTTAGCAACAGCATCCAAGTTGGAGCAAGATGACAGAGGAACATGAAAACTCTCTGGATTGGGAAAACTGAAATACTGCTCATACTTCTTGCTTTATGCATCTGTAGAACTAGAAGGGGAATTCTGTACCAACAAGGACATTCAACATTAGTAACAGCTGCTGTAAGAATGGTCTTGTAGCTTGCAGCTGTGACAGATCAGATTAATTCAGAACCTTCAGGTCAGGCTCCCTGGTTACTACAAACTAATCAATGCTGTTAAGTGACACATCTCACTCCCACAATGCCGATGTGAGTCACTAGAGAAGGAGAACAAAATTTCCTTAACTGATATAGAGAAAAGGAAGATGACTGGGATCTGTATTGTCTCTAGCAATTCAAAGAAAAGCAGACAAGGAGCAAGAGACTATTGCAGGTGAAGAGATGGGGCCTGGAGCTACATTAAAATGACAGGAAATTTCTGAATTTCTTGGGTTTTAATTCCACTAAATGGTTCTGGTAACAATATCAATGATGACAGCTCTGCCCTGGTGGTGTATGAAAAAACCAGAGCCCCTAAATGATGCAATAACCTTTTCTGACTGCTAGCCTGTTTTATGTTAAATATGTGTAATTGTGTTCTGTGCTTTGTCTCTCTTTGCAAAAGACTGCATTGTTATTTAACCAGGAAAAGGAGGAGCCTAAATTGTTTCTATAATGCTGTGACTGTGCTCTGCATTCATGATCATTCCTCATCTATGTGTGTCACAGGAACACAAGACAGCAGCCTGTTATTCCCAAGGGGATTACCATCAAAAGAACCAAACTAGAGGTGAAGAGGACATTTCTTTTCAGTGAAACATGTATGCTATATTCAACTCTGAGCTGTAAGAACTAAACAGACATTGTTCCATCAATGCAGGATGTTCAATGCTTCCCTCTCCTCTGCCAAAACCCAGGGAATTTCCTCTGTGCTTCCTAGCTAAGTAACTTCCTTCGACATTGTCTGGAAGGCCAGAAGAAGGGCTGTTAGCAGACAGAGCATTTTATACTATCGACCAGGTGACTCCCTTACAGAACCACACTAAATAAGGATGGAAAAGGAAATGCTTGCTCACTGCCAGAGTTTGTAAATTAATTGCATTGGGATGGCAATACTGCAAGTTCATACCTCAGGAAACAAGAGCTTTGGGATTTGCACCCTGGAATGTAGCAGAGCTGCCTGGGGCCATGCAGGTGCTGGGAAACATGTCCCATGGAAAAGGCAAGCATGTGAATGGTGTTTCTTGCCTCAAGACAGCAGGAGCTACACATCAATTTGAACTTCCAGAACTGCCTTGCTTAAATGCAGCTGAAATACTAGACTAGTATTTGGTTCAGTGCGGTCCAAACAGCTATTCCAGGAGAAAAATGTTTAAGCATTAGCACTGTAAAGTAAATAATCTGCAATGCTCCCTACCACAGCAAACTGCTTGTTCAGCTTCATCTGCTCAGCCAACACAGTGACATTGTGGAAAAGATGAGGCTGCATGTGACTCCACATGTGAGGGAACCACCAGAACTCTTTCCTGTGCTTGAGCAGCATGTCATCCCCTTCATCTTCCTCATCTGTACCTACAGAAAGCAGAAAAGGAAGTGCAAAATCAAAAGGCAGAAGAGAGGCTCAATGTTTAAAAGCAGTAGCTAATCCCCTTCCAACAGTCATGCTCTCTCTACTGCATTACACAAGACACACGCCAAGGTAGGTGTGCTGAGACAAAGGAGTGCCAGGGGCTTACCTGTGTGGTAGAATTTCCCTGAGAAGCCCAGGTTGAAGGTGAAATTTGGGACTAAAGTTCTCAGCTTATTCTGAGTGCTCAGTAAAGCCTGTTTGAACAAAAGGGAAAAGAAATGTTCATATTAATATTTTTTCCTCTGTAACATGATTTTTGTGTTCTACTGCCCAGCTGAGTCTGAAGAGGTATCACAAGAGATGGGGCTTAGGCGTTGTTTCCCTTGGAGTGGAGCAGAGCAGATAAGTGCTCCTCATACACAGCCATTACTTGAAGTAGTTCTGCTGTACTAAAAGATGCCTCTTTAAAACCATGGTCAGGCCATGCTCTCCACTTCAATATGAGGGACCCAGAGTGTCTGTCCTAAGGCAAAAGGACAATAAATCTCACTTGAAAGCAATAGATTATTTACACTTTACAGGTTCAGCCTCGATGCTCCCTTTTCAACCATGTTGGCTGGGACTTTGCTAATGAAACTCTGCCCCTTCTCAGTCTATGTCCTAGTGAAAAGGAAGATGGGGCAGTCTATGGTACACAGATGAAAGAAGTCAATATCATGAACAATAAGTGATCCAAAGGGAGGGGGCTTTTATTTAAAGAGGAAAGGTGGATTCTCAGAACTACCTATGCAAAGAGTCCTGCCACAGCAAATAGGTTTCCCTGACTTTGTGCTCCCTTGAAAGTGCCAAAATTTTGTAGCAGAAAAAGTTTCCTGGATTCTGGGAAGAAAATCTGGGAAAGCCAACATTAACAATCCTTGCATCTCCTACAGGTTCTCTTGTGCTCACTTGCGATGACTTTAAATGTCCAAAGTCATTGCTTTAACCAAAGGGAAGATGCCTTGTGCCACGAACCTCAGGGGCCAGCAGGGTACAGAGTAAGACAGCACACAGCCTTGCCAGAAAAAAACCAAACCAAAACCCAAATCCCAGAGGCTCAGTGTGTCACAGACAAGTAGGACACAAACTAATTCTAGTCAAATTCCTTCTGCTGGAAAACGATAAAAAGAGAGCAGCTGTGAGATGAACACTCTGCTGCTACCTGTGTGCTTTGGGGAAATATCACTGGTGAATCTCCCTGTGGGAGAATTCCCAATCAAACAAGGGGATAGCAGGAGGGCTGTTGGCAGGTGACAGACTTGGTCCTTGCCTGGGCTATTTAGATTTTAATAGCTTTTCTCAGAAAGCAATGGATCTATGGCTGCACCAAGGTGAAGGTGATGACCTCTCAACACCAGACTTCAGTTGGATGTAATCACACAGGAAACATGGAATATAACTCTGGGGAAAGCACACAGACCTAGCAAACCATGTGGGGAAGGTGGACAGATCTTCCTGCATCAGCTGCCCTTCCCCAGGCCCAAGGAGCAGAACACAGCACCACAAGGTGCCCTCACACAGCTCACACTCCATAGGCACTGTCTGGGTGCACCACTCCCTCAGCAGTGAATGTGCACTCACAAAGGCAGACTCATTCCATGGAGGTGCCTTGACACCAACTTCTTATGGATAACCTCACGAATCACTGCTGCCACTGATAGATCAAACCAGTGTTAACCAAACACTGGTCATCACATTAATTTAAAAATGGCTTCTATAATTCACTTCAATCACCCATTCACCTCAAACATATGCTGAGTGGTTTTACACTCAAGGCAGGCAGTCCATTACCATGGCAGGATGGGAAGACAGACAGATTACATGTGCAGTGCTACAAGACACTCTCAATGCTTCTCTATGAAGGATCCAAGCTTTCAGACTTTTCCCTACAGACACATTTCACTGCCTGTTCCTCATTCCCACATCCACACAACACAGACACCAAATGCAGCTGGGGACAAATTTCTAAGATTTTAGCTTTTCCATGGCCACTTGCCTACCACATCTTTACCTCAGTCCCCACCTAGGAACAGTAATTTGATAAATGCAAGGCAGGTGACATCTCCAGAACCCATCACAAATACAGGCAGTGCTTTTAAAAAGTGACGTGCCAGCAAAACTGATGGCTGAAGGCTACTTTGCAGTACAAGACCCAGAGCAGGCAATGGGAGGTCGAGTTGCCTTTACGTGGCCCAGCAAGACACTGGGACTCACCCCACACATCAGGGAGCACAGAATAAGAGCTGTGCATCTCTCCTTGGAAAAACATCCGTCTGTCTGTCCAGATGATGGTTTACAAAGATCACTTCAAATTTGGGACCAGCACCTTGAACACATCACCCAGTAATTCAAACAGGAAAGTGCCACTTTCTTTTCTTTCTCCAGAGCCGTCCCAAGCTCCAACATTTCCCTCTGCTGGCCTGAAAGGCACATCCAGTTCCCCAAGCTTGAGTAGGAAAGTGGTGGGAGGAAAGACAGCGGTTAAGAGGCTTAGCATTCCTCTGCACAGAAAGAGATTTAAAGCCTGGCTGGGGTTACCATGACAACACATCTGTCTGAGAATAAATCCCAAAAAGCCCTGCTCCAGCAGGCTGCAATCCTTTGTGTCTGGGGAGGGAACAGGGAGGAACTGTGGGGCCCCCAGAAATTCAGAGACTATGGAGTCCTATGGAGTCCAGCTTTCTGGCAAGTTTATTGTTAATGGTGTGCCATCCCTCTGCTGCTGGGTCCTTGTCATAGTCACAGCCGTGAGGTGGCAGAGCACAGGTTTGATGAAATGCCTTTCCCCTGAACAGGATAAAGGAGACTAAGGTGCCAGTATGTGAACATTTGTTTCAACACATTATGCATTCCATGTTCCCTGGTTCCACATTGGTTCCAAGAGGTCTCAAGAGGTAAGCTGCAGTAAGGTGCAATCATGCAGGCTGGAAGATGGCACTTCTCTCTGCACTCTCTTTCATAAAGTAAGATGAATATGATAGTATTAACCACATCTAACGGGTGATTCAAGTGGTATTTCTTTTGTATCCATAATATGCTCTAAGACTCAAACAAAAGGCAATCAAGAGTTGTGGAGCAGGCTACCCCTTAGGAGAGAAAACAGCCAGCCAGATGTGAACAGATCTTCATTTGCATATTTAAGAAGTTCAGTTTGCTCACATGGTATGAGAGATGGCTGGCATTTAAGCTATCTCCCACCTCTAAAAGGCAGACTTTATTCCCCTAGAAAACTGCCCCTCCATCCATCCAAGTATCTCTTTTTATCTGTTCTTATATTTTATTGTTATCTTTTATTTCAAAAAGCCTTCCAAGATACAAGCCTGCCCACTAACTAGCCAGAAAGGCGCCTGCCCAGCTATGCTCCCTGCTAAAGGCTCACCCCAGCAAGGCACTGATGGGGTCTCCAAAGAGATTCCCAGCACTGACCACTGGAATTCTTAAGCCATATCAAGGCCAGACTGCTTCATGCTTGTCACAGTCTATCAGAGCATTCACTGCCATGCACAATCTGTATTTTTGGAGGCCTTTAGTACTTAACTGTGGCAGTCATGCTGCAGGCCCAAGTGACAGAAAACCACATTCCAAGGCACACTTCTGGACACAATGGTAAAAATGTCTAAGCTCAATCTGTCATTTTAAAAAAGGCTTTTTAATAATATCAAATTACAATAACTATTTACTTCTAAGCAAATGTTAGGGGAAAACCATTTAAAATTGTGCCTTTTGTTGCAGTACATTAAAAATCTGTATCTCACTGACAGATCCGCAGAGATTTCCTAAACAGTCACTACAAGCTCTTGATGTCAACCAGGGAAAATAAAATCTCTCCTCATTCTAAGAGTGAGGAAGAAATCAGGGAAAGTATTGGGACTCTGACTGTATTGGCAGCTTCTTTAGAGCCAAATCCTTTCCTAAAATAACAGGGTGTCCTTGGCATTGGAGTGATACAGGGCTAAATCTTAATGCAAATTTGCTTTTTAAGCTAAGAAATTTTTAACTTCCGGAATTGTTTGCAGAGAATTTAGTTGTTCTACACAAACCCTAAATGTTACCTATCTCAGCTCCCTCTAACAAGAGGCAAAATAAAATAGGTAAATAAGGCCGAGAGTGAGATGCTCAGAAAAGAAAAAAACATGACTCTAAGAAAACAGTACATGGGCAAATGAAGAGAAAGAGGTGATAAAAAAATGGAGGAAGAAAGCCGAGTGCTTTGGCAGCCTCTTTTCAATGCTCATGCAAACCATACCAGGAACATGTGGCAGAAACACAGTCTTGGCAGATAGTGCCCTGGGCAGCGTACTGTAGCACTGGCAGAGCTCAAAAGAACACTGGCAAAAAAGAAAGCTCTCATGGTACTGCTATGTCTACCTCCACTGCAGTCTTAGAATCAGAGTTAAAAATTGCTGAGTACTTCCATTGCAGGTAAGATCACCCTCTACAATTTAGAAAGGCAAGAGCTGGCTGACAGTCACCATCACTAGGCTCTCTCTTCTGCATCCTCACCATTCATAATCCAAAATGAAATTACTGTCCTTGATTTTCACTTAGCTTGCTCTCAGACTCACTTGCAATGATTGTTCACTATTTATGCCCTTGCAGAGATTACCAGCAAAAGAGGCATAAACTCATCTACTTAATCTTCTTTCCTCATACCTAAAGATGACCAGAAATGATCACAAAAGCCAGATCCTTTTGCATTAGAAACGGCTTGTCTTTGTTGGCCAGTTCCACGGAGGTTTGGTAAATTCCAAGGATTATGATTTTAGAAGAGACTAAATGTGGAATAAATTGAGAAGAGAAGGGATTCTCTGAGATTTAGTTTTGTTAATTATGTGCAGCTCAAATCTCTGGTAAACTCTACAAAGGAAAAACATTTTCTTTGTGCTACTTCCAACTGTTCCACTTCTATTGAGGACTGCAAGCTTCTGCTGCAGTGTTTCAGCAGAAACAGGAACTCAAGGGTTATCATCTTTAAAGTAAAAGCAAGCACAATTCCTTTTTTCTTGTTAAAGAAGAAAGCTGTCTCCTTTAAGCATATCACAAATAAAAACATTTCTCTTGTGTACTATGGGCATGCATTTGATCAAATTATATTCACTGCTTTCTTTTAATAGTCGTTTTGTCTGGGAAGGTCTCTGAATGTCGACCTGCATATGGCAAAGAGGCTCACTGGGACAGCAGAGTCAATTTTATACCTTCAGACAACATCCAGTCTTCAAACCACTACTCTGACCACTGTAATCTAAGCTTTGAGATAAGGAGCTGTGTGTTGAGATATCAGCACTGAAACAGAGCTTTCATATAAAAGGCCAAAGAAAATGCCAGCTGTTCCATTACTGTTATATCCCCTTCTCTCCCCATGGTGAGACACTATCAACAAATCCATGTAGTTATTTCTCGCTTTTAAAAAATAAAAATTCATTAACCTCATGTGGCTTTGCAATCAGAGAGCTTCTTTTAAATGGATAAATCTGGGTTTTATCTGCTTTGCCTGAGATTCTCTGCTTACTGATCACAGATTATTCCTCCATTTTGCCCTGTTAAAACCCAAACAAAGCATCTTTTGGACTAATCTTGTCTGGGTTTGTTTTTAACATCACTAGAGCAGCCCTTGTTCCCAAGAGCTGCGGCCACCTATCCCGCCTTCCCACGTGGGTCTGTAACCTCCAGAAACACTACAGAGGTGAGAATCTCTGAATCTCTGCTGGTTTGGACTAGTGGGTGTAGGGCCTTCTTAGGACCAAGATAAGATTGTGATTTTTCCTTCACAAAAGGAAAAAAAGAAAAAAAATTCTCTTTTCGAACATTTCAGCACTTCAAAGCACAGGGACACTGAAGTGAAATGAAGAAAGTTTTAGCATCTTCCTTAAATAAATACTCCATATAAAACATAAAATCTTGAAGTCCTAAAACCTTGGAGATGAACTAAGACATACGGTGCACAGATGCATAAAACATGTAGGAAAGGTGGTATGACTCCTGGGGAGGTGGAAGAGGGCTCTTGGGAACATGCAACAGACAAGGTTCAGGTAAGGAGCCAAACCTCTACAACAGTGTTCTTCTTACACCTTTGCCTCAAATATTTTGTGCCTCGGATGTAAGTTGAACGGGTGCTTCACCTTGAAGTTGTTTTGGAAACATGCTAAAGCAGTTGCTGTCACAAGCTTACCACCATCATGGCTGGTACCATCCAGGACTCACCTGAGGGCAAGTGGTGAATGGGAATCCAGAGTACTACCCATGGACAACCTTAGCACACCTGAGAAACAGGGAGTGCACCTCCCTCAGTGGCTACAAACCACAACTGATGGGGAAGATACAAAGGGAAGTCCTTGGCTCCGTGAAACATCACATGCACACAGATCACAGACTTAACAGAACACTTCATCATTACTTTCAAGGACACAGAATCAGAAGGAGCATTTAAGCACTTAACTTTTTCCTACTTATTTTTATCTTTGCCTGTCTCAGTTCCCTCTCCTCCACAAAATCTGTCTCTTACCCATAACCTTTCCTAATAGGTCACTGTATTATTCCAGGAAGTGCCAAGGAAAGCAAACCACAGGGCTGGCATGTCTGTTTTTCAATTGTGAGGCCACAGAGATAGTTCTCATGAAGGCTTGGTCTGAGCATATTTCTCTGGTGAATTTGTTGATATTCCCTCAGGGATGAGAGCTGCTGGTGGCAGGCATGAGGTAGGTACAAAGGGTAAAGAGAAAACCCTTCCTTTCCCAATTTAGTTGTGTGTTGAAAAGCTACATTGCTAAAATACAGACTGTATGAATTCACACTGCATGGACTGGCCTACACTTTTGCAATATAATATATACAGCTTATACACATCACAAATAATAATAAACACATTCTTTTCTGTTCTGTTCTAACACAACTTGCTTTTTCCTTTTGAACAGCAGAGTTTACAGCTACAAATAGGTTGGCATAGGAAACCTGCATATACTTGTTCCTTACATCACAGAGGAGACAGGATAGACAACCACAGGCACCTTCCTCTTAAACTGAGAGAGGCCAGCTCCTAAAGTGCTCCATTTAAACCTGCAAAACTGCTGAGAGGATCACACATGGTTTCTCAGCATCTTTGCAGGTTAATTCTCTGTATAAGATGAGTACGACTGCAGCAATCAGTGCTTTCCCTCAAATTAAATGCCATCTTGGCTTTCCCAGTACAGCACACACACCAGAAATCTGTCTAGAACCTCTGGAGGTATCTACTCTAGGGTTTTACCTCTACATCAGACACTTTCATGCGAGTGCCCTCTTTTCCCACAAATATATCATCGATGTCAACAAGGATATAGCGATCAAGTGTCAGACAGAGGCGTTTGCCAGTCAAGTAGGCAATGGCATCCACAAAAATGAGTTTGTGCAGCCAAAAATTGAGGTTATTGCCGAAGAGAACCCGCTGGATCCCATCATGCAGACCCAGGTCCTGCATCACTGTGGCATGCAAGGCTTTGTGAGTGGCCAGGTGAGGAATGGACTCCGAGGACTTCGTGCTGGCCAACAGCACTGGCTCATAGGTGCTGTGGTTTGACTGAAACACAGTCCAGTCATCACCAGGCAGAGGACCCTGCTCCACCTCATTAGCCCGGGTGACATAGAGCAGGGGAGCACTAGGATTGATGTGATAGTCCCGCAGCCCCAAGTTGGAATGTAGGAAAAGGGGGAAACCCTTGAGCTGTGCACTGAGCAGGCTGTTCTCATTAGCTTTGAAAAAGCCTATAATTCCCACTCCATACTCTACACAGTATTTGTCTAGCAGCTCTCGGTTCCAAGCATCTAGATTCACATATTTAAGGATGTTCTCATAGATAATTAGAGCATAGCGTCCTCTATCTTTGTCTGTCAGGGTGGGCATATCCCCTTTGCCAGGGGCGATCTCTGTCCTGTATTTGAACCGGCTGGATTCCAGGATGGCCACTATTTCCTGCCCAAGCTGGGAATAAATGCTTTCCACAAAGACGAGCACCACGGGATCCGTGCGCGACGTGTCCACAGACTTGGTGAGCCTCCAGCTGGCTTGCGGTGGGATCAAGATGCGGTGCTGGCTGCTGCAGTCACTGAAGGGCAGGGGCGGCGGCTCCTTGATTTTGGGACTGTTAGTGACGTAATAAGCCAGGATGCACATGGAGATCAGGCTGAAGGCAATGAGCAGCAGGATCAATCTGTGCAGCTCCAGCTGTCGCACGTGCCGCACCACTTTCCACAGCTGAATCATGGTGAGGCGGGTGGCTCACCCCCTCCTCACGCTCCGGACCCACGGTGCGCTTGGAATCTCCAGTGGCGCCGTGGCAGTGCCCAGCAGCGGCTCACAAAAAATAAAGTGCAGCTGCAGAGAGAGAAAAAGCTAAAGCAAACAGCTACAAGGCGAGACTCCCAGAGATCTGCCATTTATCTCAGGTAACCATGGCCCTCAATTCCCATTGCTCTTTTGTGTGCTTCCTCGGGCTCCTCTCCTCTCACTCGGAAGTCTCTGGAAGAACAAGGTTTCCAGAATCTCGTCTTCAGTAGCAAATCAGTCTGTCATTCTGTGCACAGGCAGTTTCAGCTCAGCCTTCCCATGTGTCCTGTTTCTCATTTAGGTGTTCCACATTCACATGATGGCACCTTCTTTTTGCATCCTGCAATTCAAAAAGAAAAAGTCAATTCTCAGTATGACTCCAGCATTTAACAGGCTGAATGGCAGGACTAGAGGGTGACAGGGTGGCAGCATCACTTGCCCATCTGCAGGTCTGGTCCCTGGGAAGTGTCACATCCCATTTGTGTGGAAGCTTGACAGAACAACCAAATGGCCTTTGGAAGAAAGGTCCTGACAGTGCACAGCAACTCAACATTCACCGTGGGTGAGATTCTCACACACTACAGCAAACAGAGCCAAGTACCTGGCCTTTCCCCTGCCCTCTGCAAGCCACTGGACAGAAAACATGAAACCCTTTTATTCTAACCTATATTTCAAAGCTAACAAGAGGAGGAGAGAGCACTCTCTGCAAGGCTGTCTCTATTTGTCCTGGGAACTCACTTTCTTCCAGAGGTCACAAAATACAGCTCTGGAGAGGCATCACCCCTCCAGCAGCACAGAGGGCAGGGGACACACTGCACATTTAGAGGCTGCCAAATGATTCAGTGGCAGTTGGAGACGAAACATCTCCTGAAACCTTCATCACCTTCTCTCATATGCCACTGAGGAACATGAAGCCAGTTTTAAATCACCAACAGCACAACATAAATTTGGGTTGGTCTCAAATACATGAAAGCCTCTTGTTACAAAGCTCTCTCACCTCCTGCTTTGTGTTCATGGCAGCAGACTATTTCACCATATGTTGCTATTTTTCCAGGAAAAGTGCCAAACAAAGCCAACAAATAACAAATAATCCAAAACAAACACCAGAGAAAAGAACTAAATTTCTCCTTTGTTTAAAACAAAAGTAAAACTCGCAGTGGAGTCTTCTCTCCCCCATCAGCAGTGTGACTTACCCTTAGCAATACCCTGGTGGCCTTTCCTGGAATACGAGCACATTTTTGGGGCACACCTCCTGCCTCTCCCAGAACAATGCAAGAGCACCCTCAATGCCAGATGTTGCTCACCAAATCCGTCATGCTCATGACTACTTCTTTGTAAAAATTAAACCACCTTTTTTCTTTAAAAAGCTTTTTTTGTCACCCCCTCAACTCCTGCAGATGTGCTCCACCACATACAAACCCTCGAACCACCTGCTCAACTGGCACAGCTTGCAACACCAGGAGGCACAAGAAAGCAATAGCAAACAATATTGCTAAAAGACATCTTCATCCTTTCTCCATTCCTCCCATTTTTGAGCTTTTCTGTTTCTACCATTCTGATGTAACAAAGAATATGAGAAGACTAGTTCATCTATGAGTTCAAGGCATACATAAGTTTCTTGTATAGTAAAGCAAGGGGTTTCTAACAACCAGCTCCACCAGAAAAGGAACTACTTGTGAGACAGATGCTTATTTTGTAATGTGTATTACTAGACGGAAAAAAGTCCTTCTGAGTCAGGGAAAATACCAGTTCATAGATGAGGCCAAAAGTCCCACTCTAAAGACTCCCACCAGGCTGTTTCCCAAACTGTTGGTGCAGCTTGAAGCAGAGACAAAAACCACAAACAGATTTTATATGAAGAGATATAATACTGCTAACTTTATGACAGCAGATGTAAGAGAGTCAGAGTGCTCTTTACACAAGCCTTATGATGATCATTAAATATTATCTCAAACAACACCTCTGCTATAAGCTCAGCAGAGCAGGGACTGGTTTGTGCAGTGCACAATGAAATCTTAGCCCTAATGAGGTTTTCAGAATAGCTGTAGACTATGAATATAAATTATATCACACAAATAATTTTCCACTGGAGAAACTGAGACACAGCAAAACTTACTGAAGGTTGCACTGCAACACAGCAGGATCAGGATTTTTGGTAGAATTGTCCCTGTTCCCAAGATTCCAAATGGATTGGGGTCTCCATTCCCAAATGGCCCTCTGTAATGACAGAGCTGACTTTGGAAATCCAGCACAGTCAGCAACAATAAGCTGTGTTTTCTTAATCACAGACTATCACATTCACATTTTCTGAAAAATCCCTTTTGCCCAGGATTTTTCCCCTGGGAAGGTGAGAAGCCTCAGAGACAAATGAAAACAATAATTATCTCATTTGCTTCTCCTCTGTTTTGCTCATGTGCAATGTGTTTATCCAACAGGTGATTGTTTCATTGGTTTCTGGTGTGGGTTGTTTTCACTCTTTGGCCAATCAGTGCCAAGCTGTGTCGAGACTCTGGAAAGAGTCACGAGTTTTCATTATTATCTTTTTAACCTTCTGTAAGTATCCTTTCTGTATTCTTTAGCATAGTATTCTTTAATATAATATAGTATCATAAAATAATAAATTAGCCTTCTGAGAACATGGAGTCAGATTCATCATTCCTTCCAGCCACAGGGGTCACTGCAAATAAGATACATAGACAACTTATCATCTTTCAGTTTTGTCTCTACATACTGTTAACTATTTACTGGGAAAAGGACAGGGGAGAGAAAGTGAGAAATAACTATGTGAAGATGTAAAAACCAGAACTTGTATAGATTTTTCTTTTTCTTGCTACTGATTTTGAATATATGATTCCCTGGACAGAGCATAGAACATGACTTCTCAAGTCAAGTTCAGTCCCTGTAATACACCAGGAATTCAAATGTATCAGCATAGTACCCCAAAACACGTCCCACCTTCCAAGAGCAGCCAGGAAAATAGCCTTTCCATCTCCACAACAAGCCCTTCCCATCTCACTGACTCTGCAGGGAACACTCCAATGTTACCACCTTCCTGCTTGGCATTACAGCTTCAAAGCTGCAGAGAGGCAGAAGCCAGCAGAGGCAGCAGAGGCAGGGCAGAGAGAGGTAAAAGAGAAACATACAAAGGATGCTGTATCTTTTTTATAAGGTGAATTCCTTGTAAAACAGAATAATACACAGCTCCATGCACATCACAATGCTGCATGTGTGAGAAGTGATCTTCATTTTACTCCTGTGCAACAAATTCATGCTGAACACTTCACTCAGATTCCAATAATAGTCAGTTTTGATGGAGAAACCTGAGAATTCCAAGTTATTGCCTCCCCAAATAACTCACTTCCTTTTGCTTGTCAATCCCACTGAATAAAATAGAAACATAAAAACTATTTTGGATTTAAAGATTCACTATCTTAACATGTATTAAGACACAAAATTGTTTTTGCAGGAGAAAATAATGTAAAGAGGAACTCAGGAGCCCAAGTTTTACTTCTATGAATTTCCAAGCAAGTGTTTCAGGGGTAGAATTTGTAATCTAAACACCAGGGTAAAGGTAAGAAAATCAAGAAGATGTTGATTTATGCAAAACCCTGGCAAGGTTCTACTTTTACAACTCTTTATTCCCAAAGCATCAACATAGAAAACACTTCTCTTCCCTGGTTGGGACTCATTCATCTCTCCAACTTAATTTTAACTTTTGAGCTGACTCTGTTTTGTAAAGAACTGTAGCTTCAGTTTACCAATTATCAGTTTAAAGATGAAAATCACAGGACAACTGGATTATTCCATAGAGTAAGAATGAAACCAGAGTTTAAGCTAGGCTGCCACACCTGCAGTGCCCAGCTGAGGGGCACCAGGGAGAAGAACCCCCTTTGCTGGGCACTCCTGAATCACTGCAGTGTTTTGATAACAATGATTCCATTCAAGCCTCTAGCGAAGCTCCCAAACAAGCCCCCATTTGTTACAAGGGTGAGCTCAAAAAAGCAAATTAAAAAAAAAGGCCTGTATCAGATTGCTGCTCAAGAATCTGTCAGCTCCGATCTCTTTAACAAGGCTTCACAGCCAGAGGGCACGCCAGCTGGCACGGGATGCATGTCTTTCTTCGGGGACTGCATCAGCTGGTTTAGGTTCAAACTAAAAGAAAAAAAAAAGCAACAAACAGATACACTGAACAAAATTTATATTGCAAGGCGAGAGAACTGTCAGAAACCAGTCATACCCAAAAAGCTGAGAAATATCTATACTGGAGAAAGAAAAGGAAAAAAAAAAGAACTACAGTGAAAATTATTCCCTCTTCAAGGAAAAGAAAATACCTGTGTCCTCTTTTGACATCACTTCTGGGAACCTAACACCACAAAAAAACCAGGTTTCTAGATAAATTGAGGTCCACTCTGAACTCCTGCCAGGACTGCCTCAATGTGAATTGAGGGAGGTGGCAGTCAGAATGCACAGCAAGAATGTTCAGAGGTCCAAGGACGCAGGCTCAGCAGGCACCCATCCTGCCAGAAAAGCATCTCTAAATCAGAGAGCATCAGCTGTAAGGTCAGATATCCTACAGATCACCAACATTAAGACAAAGGCTTAGATATTCTGTTTCCTAATGATATACAGTGTTAATGTGAAACATAAACTGCTTTTTGAATTATCACCTGCTTAACCACACAGCAACTGATGTGATATGAAAGCAAGATAACAACCTCAACCCTGTGGTTTTTAACATCTGATCTCCAGATTATTTCCAGTGCTTGGAAATGATTGTGGGAGATCAGTACAAATGCTCAGGACCAGCACTTACCCAAAACCACTGACCAGAATATGAGTATTTGGAGCTTCTGGTACATTCATGCCAAAGCACATGGAAGATACTGGGTATCATCTGACACCTTTATCAAGAACTGTCAATGCATTCCCAGCTGAGCTACAGAAGGTCTTACCACCCAAACCCCAGTGTCACCAGTACATTTCCCCCAGCCCTTTTCATTATTCATAATATAATCTCTCTGTCTGGAATGCACAGCAGCAAGATCTTGCCTTTGTCCACAACAGCACTATTTCAGAGGCCTTTCTTCTGCACTTCCTGTGAGATGGTTGTTGCCTTGGGCCCTAGGGAGACTGCAGTAATTGAGTTACACAGTAATCAGAGAAGGCATCTGATTGATTTTCCAACCCATTCCACTTTAATGGTGTCATCAAGACACAAAATTCCTCATTAGTCCCGTTCCATTCTGAGATACCACGGCCCCTCTCTCTTTGTCTCATCGTCTGTGGTGGCATCTGTATGCCAGACCTCCAGGTAGAGCCTCTCTCTCACAAAGATGGGGAACCTGGTAAGTAGTGTCAGCAAAACACAGCAAGCCACACAGCAAAAGAATTAGTAGAAAGCTCAGGAGAATGAATGCTGCTTGTATTTCACATATTGGGTAGAAAAAATATTGTGAAAATTACAGCCACATTGCAATGAAATTGCCATGCTCATTTTTGGGCTCTGGCCATGTGTTTCAGCTAACAGGTACTGCCAGTCAAATCCTGCCATGAGAGACTGCCTAAGGAATACAAAATTCAGATCAAAGACAGAAGAAACACTAATGGTGCCCATGCTGCTCTGACAGACAGGGCTGCAGCCTCCAGCCAGCTCTGTGTTTTGCTTGGGCAAGTCCCCATGCAGGGAAAAGCCTCTCAGTACAGACCTGTGCTGAGCCAGAAAGCTGCCAGCTGGCCAGCAGGCTTGAAATGTGCCAGTCTGAGGTAAGAGGAGATGACCTGTGTGCTGAAGTAATAATTATTTTAATTCTTTTTTTACCACCCCTAGACAGGTAAGTAACTTCACACCTTCTGCAAGAGCAACAAACTGCAGTCCATGCTAAACAGATCTGCATGCACTCCTCTCATCCCAGCCTGGTGGAAACCCAACTGCAGCCATGAATTTACCCTTGTCTCAGTGCAATGAAGTCTGAAGACAACATGAAGGCAGAGATCTTGGAGAGGCTGGCTCCAGGTGAGCTTCGCAGAGGGCTGCACAGAGACCCCAGGACTCCTGCAAGGTTCTTGGTGTTTGGGTACATAATAGATACCTTTGTTTGCAGCTCCCTTGCTCTTTCATATTACAAAAAGGAATAAACAACAGGTTTACTCCTTCACGTGCCAGAGGCATGGCCCAGCATTGCCTGTTAGCAACCAGTCCCTTCTCCTGAAAACAAAAAGATCCTCCTCATAAGAATTTCCAGGAAATCTCATTTTCAGCTCCCTGCCTTCTCCCCATCATAATACACTCACTGCTTAGGGTCATTACAACTGACCTTATTTTCCAAAGCAAGGGAATTTCAGACTTTTACACTGGTGTATTCCCTCAAGTTAAAAGTCAGAACCACAAGCCTTAACAAATTTCACAGCCTCAGCATAGGACAAATTTGGGAAAGGAAAACCGTTTGTTGTCTTTTATTTTCAGCCTGCTTAAAGATCTCCAATTAAGGAACCTGAAGAACTGTTAAAAACCAAATAAATAAAATTTCAGCCTTCAGCAGTCACTGATGCTGCTTGATAGAAATAACAGGTAGCTTGGCAGCAGCACACCTCTGCTGAAATGAAAAGGAAAGACTAAAGGTATTATAGCAGTGGAAGTCCTCACACAAGTCATAGCTTTCCACCAGCTAAGGGGATTTAAGTGCTCTGGGGATGCACAGGTCTCTGAAATGCAACTGCTCACCGGAGAGAAAGGAGGCACTTTCCTCAGAGCTAACTGAAGGGAAGTATCCATTGCTACGTTTCACATGGTACTGAGCCTTTCAAGTCTAGGGATCAGGCCACCAGAAGAACAGCAGTTTCATTCTGGCCAGACCTCTCCTTCTGTTTGGTGCCTTTCCTGACACACAAGTCTGTGCCCACTCTGACCTTTTCCCACAGCAGGGGATAATGAGACAGCAGCTCCTCTTTGCACCCAGACACGCAGAGCTGTGGGATAGAGAGCCAGAGACACTGCAGGCCAGAGCCTTGCAACACAAGGGCAGTCCAAGCTGCTCTACAATCCCCCCAGCTGGAAAGTAAATTCTTCAGTCACCCCAAAGGGAGGGAATACACCATCTTCAGCCTCCTGCTTTCATCAGGAATCAACACGTATGCCCTATCACGGCAGAACATCTCCAGCTTAGCTGTGGGAACAGGAAATAGGTGCAGTTCCTTCCGCATTAGATATGGACAAGAATCACATTTCCATTCTCTCATGCTCCTTGCTTATCACAATTCAGATCAACTATTCTGCTGCAGAAAGCAAAACGTCTTCTCTGGTGATTTCTCCTAAGTAACTTAATCAAGTGGGGAAATAGAGTCAAACTGGCAAACCCAAGAAAATTCAGTGTCAGTCAGAGTTGAAGTGTCTTAATATAGAATGTATATTATGAAAGTTTATCTTTAATTGTTACAAAAGCAGCCTAACCATTCTTCCTATGAGGACTCAGAAAATTTCACCTTAATTAACAAGAGGCTGATCTTCTATATTCAGTTTCTTCCTCCTGTCACATAACACATAGGAGATAATATTTTACAATCAGTTCTATCTAGGAACATATGACATTAGGGAATAGGTTTAATACTATGACACTGAAAGTTTATCCAAACTGACACCAGAACACTAAGTATGCTCTATCAAATCTTAAAACCTCAGGAAAGCTCTTGAGTTCTTGTCCACACCTGTTTCTGGTGTATTTGCAGTAAAATTCAGGGTCAGAATGTGCTGGGCTCATAAAAGAACAAGCTCCCCAGCTGCGTACAGCAGCGCCCTCCTGCCTGCCTTCAACTGAGATATTCTGCTCACAAGATCCCCACCCAGTGTAACGTTCATGGCATATCTCCCTTTGCAGTATCTAATTATCCAGTTCTCTTAGTGTGATTGAAATAAGTCTCCAGGACTCAGAAAACAAAATATTTGCATTTTTGCTGGCTTGTCTATTGCAAGACAGCTCTTAACAGAACGCAAATTCCTGTTAAAAAAAGAAAAAAAAATTTAAAAAATTTTAAAAGGAAAAAAATAAGAAAAGAGAGCCAAAAGTGATATAAGCAAACTATAAATCTGCCCAGGCAAAAAGAGTAAAAAAAAACAATGGGAAGAAAAGCAAAATGAGTGTAAAATGCATGAATTAAGGTCTTTGAAGATTACCCAGGCTGGGTGAGACAATGGTTTGGAGGCCTGGTTTTTACAAGACAGGAGCAAATCCAAAGTGCTCTACTGCCCTGTCCAAGCCTTCACGTCCATCTGGGCAATGAAAAGTCATTATTTGCTTTTTCACAAGCATTATGGCAGAAATAGATCTCAATGGGGGCACTGTACCCACCAACAGCCTCTGAATGCCCTGACCAGCCTCCACTTCCTGAACTGTGAGCTGCACCTGAGATTAGGCCAGACCCAAACCAGGCTACAAGTATGCTCTGCCTTGCTGACCTGACTGATCATTGTGCTCTCACCTGGTGACTGGAGTCCAGGCTGAACCTGGCAGCCACCACTGCCTGCTTCTGCACGTGTGCTCTTTGGGTGCTGCTGCTGAGGGTGCTGCTGTGCCAGCAGAGGGTGGATGGAGCCCCTGCACGGTGGGGTGGCAGCTCCAGCCTAGTGCGGTCCTTGATGGGCCCCACAGCAGCTTCACACGCTCTTACTTTTCCATAGACAAAGGATGTGTAAGAGACAGGAGGACAGAGACTGCTAGAGAAATAGGGTGATAAAAAGTTGTGACTATTGTTAGACTTCCCTGTCTTCATGTGGGTGGAATTATTTAATTTTCTCTTAAACCATCTGTGTTTGCAATTGTTACAAAATCACAGGCAATGCACATTTATTTCCATACCCTACACTATGCCATGCTCACTACAAAAACAACAATAATTTCAACCCCATACCTTCTGTTTCCCCTTGTTTCTACCTTGTTTTTAGATAATCAACTCACAAAAAAAGAAACTCTTTTGAAAAGACATACATCTCAAAGATATTAATTTCAAACTGTACTGTAATTACATGCCACTAGCTTTTAGTCTTTCTCCCATTTTCTAGACTTAATTACTAGAGTGGGTGCTATATTCTTACATTTTTAATTAGTCAACTGTTTACAACTAGGATTTTTTCTGCTATGAAGTACTGCATCCTTAAAATATTCATTCATGCAGAATTAAGTCCAGGACCTCATTAACATCTTAATTAACAGTACCCAGGACAACTCAGGAAAAAAGCTGCCATATTTGCAATCAAATCTCCCCTCTGATAAAACTGAAGTTTTGTCAGAAAAGCTCAAGAGTTTTGAGCAAAATATAGATCTCTATTCTGGACTACAGCTGAAGTAAAACTGATCTGGCTATTGAAAACTGCAAGGTGCTCAATTATAGATTTTGGAGAATAACTCTGATATCTTGGGGACCCTTCCCCCAAATTTATAGGTGGTAGTAAAATGCCCAATGAAATGCAACCAATTACTGAAAACCGGATTAATTTTTTATTATTAACATGGAAAATGTTTATGTGTTGAAGCATGAAAATTTTCTTCTATGAAGAAATTAAATATTAAGTTTACGTATAGTTTCTGATAATGAAAAAACATGTTTAACCTTTGAGTCAAAATAATGGAATTAGTCTGCACCATTTTGCAAGTTTTTATAAGTATTTATAGGACAAAACAATTATGAAACTATTTCTGTTTCACACGTAGCAGTAAGAGATAAGGACAGATGATATCAGAAGTAGGACTTAAGAAAAAAGAAGCATTCAGAACACTGTTGATTATGAAACTTGGTCTAACACAACATTAATGTTTTCAGGGATTCTTTGACTTTCTTAATAAATTTTAAGCTTAGTTCAAATAGGTGAACTGAATACAGGAAATCACATTTTTTTTAAAAAAAATCAGTGATCCAATTGCCTAATCTCAGTTGGAATAGAAAGAAGAAAATTGCCAGAAAAGAAAAATGTTCTCCAAGTAGAAATGTGCATCTGCCTGTTTGGCGAGGTCTTCAGCAGGACAGAGAACACATTTCTTTTGGTCTAGTCTGCTACAGCGTACTCAGTCTGTAAAGTGCATTGCAGAAAGCACAGTAACTTGATCCACCACTTGCACACAACAACATAATCACTTACCAACGTGTATTTCTACTAGTATGCTGGGTCTTGTGCTTGTTTTTGTGGAAAGACTTGTTCCACAAAGAAAGAGACGCAAAATGGTTTAACAACAGTAAGCAGATCCATCTCGTGCCTGCCTCTGTGAGCTTGTCCATGCTAGGGAATAACAGCCATGGCAGCATAATTACCACTGCAGTGAAGCTGTGCAATGACAGGAGTACTGCTGAGCACCACCCAGCTTGCCCAGAGCCCTGTGTTTCCTACTTCACATTCCCGCAGGTTGATCAACACGGCTGAGCTTTGCCTATACAGACAGGCTAGATGATGGCACTTGCTGTAATACAGACACTACTCCTCACAACCTGGCAATTATGTTAAGATAAAATGTGCCTGCTCTTTAACAGGACACAGAAAATAGCAAACTATGTGAAAAATTCGGCACTCAAAATGAAAAGGGGAATTTATAACTAACCACTGTATGAAGATCTAATGAAAACAATGCTCAAAATAGGGAAAAATACACTCCATCTTGCCATACATACTATCTCACGTTAAGAAACATGACCCAGAACAGTAGATATAAGAAAGGAAGGCTACAAAAGAGAGAAAATTAGTCAAGTAAACAACGTAGGAACGATTTCTGGAAGAAATGGGTTAACAAGAGCAGAGAAAGGGAGGGAGGGTTTGGCAGCCAAGATTGGGAAACTGTTCCAGGAATACTAGGCAGTAGAAACAAAATGCAAAGCGCAACCCTAACCCTAAGCAGCAGAGCAGTAAATGCAGCCTTGGGCTAAGGCTGGTTCCAAGGAAAAAGCTGTGGAGGAAGCCATGTTAGGGCAGTTCTGTGTTTCCCTTAGGATGCCTTTTGCAGCTGCAGTGTGCCTGGAGCTCTGGGCTTTGTGGTTTTCAGAACCCTAACCCTAGGTGGGGTAGGAAGAGGTGCATGGGGGCGAGGTTGGTGCGAAGCAGAAAGGTGGGGAAGAAGCCATGTTGTGGCAGTTCTGTGTAACCCTTGGGATGCAGCTGCAGTGTGCCTGGAGCTCTGGGCTTTGTGGTTTTCAAACCCCTAACCCTAGGCAGAACCCTAACCCTAGGTAGTAAACACAGCCTTGGGCTAAGGCTGGTTCCAAGGAAAAAGCTGTGGAGGAAGCCATGTTGGGGCAGTTCTGTGATCCTCTTGGCATGCCTTTTGCAGCTGCAGCGTGCCTGGAGCTCTGGGCTTTGTGGTTTTCAGGACCCTAACCCTAGGGGAGTGGGAGTGTGAGACAATTGGAGGGACACACAGCGTGTCAGAGGGGAGTAAGAAAAAATGGCAGCTCACATTGCTTAAGGAGGCACAAACGTAGTGGCTAAAGACAGAATTTTCCTATGACATTAGGTCTAGCTTGCCTGCATTTAAAAAAACAGTTTCCTCTAATTACCAAAAGAAACATGGTCTAAAAGGCTCAACAACTCAACTTCAAAGATGAATTCCACCAGAAACAGGCCAGCATGCTTACAGCTTATGCATTTAATGCTGATAGAGGAGGGCTCACACAGTCCGGACCTCTGAAATTCACTATGTCACGCAATATTCCAGACACACTGCAACATTACTGCATCCATATCCTGACTAAAGGCACTACTGGTTTGGTTGTGAAAAACCTAACACGCTTGCGGTACTCGCTGCATTCATCCCTTTCCTTTGTCCAGAACAAAGCGTTCTGGAGCAATGGAAGGCTAGAGCTACACTATGTAAAGAGTAAAGTTGCCTCAACTACATTCCAACAGTGCTTTCTGCCCTTTCAATTGTTTACCATGTCCCACACAGAGACAAAAGTGGTATTAGTTAGCTGACAGTTTAGATTACCTGCATTAAAGAATAATCTCAAGAAACATTATAAATGCTGAAAATTCATCATTAATGTTGAAATCCCAAGTGCAAATGTGCTAATTGATGTCACTGAAATAACAGATACTTTATAGTTTTCAGATCACTTAACACTATATCTTGTGCATGTATGCGATGGGAGAAAAACAACTGCATTTAGCATTCAATTAATTCAAACTTGACTTCGCAGCAACACTATAATGAAATAATTAATGCTTTCTCATAGCCTCAGATTAACACTATACTTCCAGACATAATGTTTTCCTCCATATTCTACTCAACAGTGCTGCAAATGAGAGAGCAAAGGCCGTCTGGATCCCAACTCTGAAGTTTCCTACCTTCTTCATTGCAGACAAAACACCAGAATAAATAATTTTTAGCTAGACAGTAACTTTGAAGAGCTATGTTACTGAAATATATATAATGAACAACATATTTTAAAATTTTAGACATTAATTTTAGAAGTAAAATACGGAAATTAATTTTAACTCTAATGATTTGGTCTACTTAACTCTCATATAATTAATTTGGTAGCTAGAATAGAATTATAGAATATAGAATTATAGCTAGAATACAGAATATAGCTACCATATTTCTATATGGTATATAGAAATATAAAGGTAAAACCTTTTTGGAAGACATGCTGTTTTCTTATACAACAAAGAAATGAAGCCTGTAAAATTCAGTGTTCATTATGAATCTGGGTTAGTTTTTCTGCAGTAATTTGAAATGCTTTGAGTTTGTCCCCACTCTCCTGTGAAGTGCTAAGTGACTTGCAGAATATCTGTGATTGCAAGTGTTAACAGAAAAGCACATTCAGAGGACCTGCTGACATCTTGGTACCTATAGCAAGAATCTTGCCCCAGTGGTTTCATGTTTATTTTTTCCCATATTCCCCATTGCCAGCCTGAATTTTTCCAAACAATTTAGTTGACACGACCAGGCAGCATCATGAGGCAGCTGCCTGCCACTGGATGGAACCCAGCCTCTTCTCTGCTGCCAGGTGCTGCCTTTGCTGCCTGACCTCCCTCTCAGCTGAGAGGGGCATGGAAAACTGTGCAAATTCACCAGTATCACCCCACCCCTCCCAGGAGAGCAGACCTGAACATCATTCTCTTCCTCAGCCACACAAGGTGACAATTTGAAAAATGCATTGGTCGTTTCAGCCTCAAGAAACCCAGGGACACGGCCCTAGCTCTCAAGCCCTGGTGTCCCTGTGCTCAGCCAGGCTGTCCCTGGGCAGCAGTGCCCAGGGTGTGGGTTAAGGGTTATCAAGTTTTCAGCCTGAAAACATGATAACTTTCAGCTTTCTGCTACCTCACTCAGCTCCTCCAGAGTTAGACAGGATGACTGTTTTCTAATTCCTGCATACATAAACTAAGGACCCAATTTTTGTCCTCTCACCTGAATGCCAATTTCCCAAAGCATTCAGAGAGGAAGACTCCACAGATGAGCTACAGGTGAGAATTCTGTGTTCAAGAGACCAACATTAGGAGTTGCCAGAGAAACTTCAGTACCCTGTTTGGTTTCTGTCTTTCTGTTTTTGCAGGGTTAGAAGAACAAAAGGACAAACAGCATTATCACAGGAGATGAGACAGGGTGGGACATTAAAATCTTAAATTTCTCTTCGTGCACTGGTCCACAAACAGAAGAAATGGGTTCAAAGAATCTTTGAGACAGTGAGACTTCTTCATGTACTCTCTTGGAGGGAGCCAGACATCATCCTAAATGCTAGGGAGTTCAAGGGTAATGAATTCCCTAGCTGACTTCAGTCCTTAACTCCACTTTTACCTTGATGCAGTTACACATTCCGGAACTCTATCCGGAAAATGGGAATCACATGCCACAAAGATGCTGAACATCAATGCCTCTACAGGACTTTGTGAATGTATCAGAATGAATCGGTATCCTGGTGTTACCTGGGTAAAACACAAACTTCAAAACAGTGATAAGGGTGGGATTGTCACATCTTGCTGCTCTACTGCAAACACTCCAGAGAACCAGATCTGAGACAGACAGAAAGTAAAAAATTCTCCATCCGTTCTCAATTAGCAGAAGGACTGTAACTCAGCTTGGTTTGCTGACAAGAAACCAAGGAAGGGGTGAAAATTCTTTTCCCTTCCACTGCATTTTCCAGGCTACCATACATTTCCTTTCCTTCACTGCTGTTATTTGCATCAAAACGGGAATCACATTCATTCAACAAGAGCCACCTTGGAGGTTAAACTACAGGCAGTGACATTTAATTTATTGAGAAGGGGGAAGACAGAGTTTATTTTAGGTCAAACTGCTTATATGAAGAATCACCTTGGACTCTGCAAATACTCTGGTAAGAATACAAATAAAGAGGACATATAGGAGTCCTCTATTTCTATGGGAGAGTTCCACTTCCCTCCACAAGGCTAAACAGAGTAGTCCACCAACTGATGTAACATCTGCAGGCTGAATCAACGCTATGAATGCTTCCACCTCAGAAGTAACACCTTATCTTCTACCCCCTGCTCCTTATAGAAATACAAACCGAACAATCTATCAGTTGGAGACTCTGGAGGTTTTTATTATGTGCTCTCCCACATTCCCATCCCTATCCCCAGGAAGACTCTTTGGCCTTCACACAAATATATTCTGCATTTGAATTTTCAGTATAAAATTGATTTACTTATTCTGAAATGAAGCACATAATATAGAGTGGTCACTAAGCACCAGAAAAAGGCTGAAAAGCTACAACACACTAAAGCAGAGAGGGGTAAACGTCTCTCTTTAGGTTTTTTCAGTTCCAAAAAGGAGGGTCTCTGCATAATCTCAGTTCACGTAAGGGGTATGAAAAAGCAAGACTATGCTATGTTCATACGATACCTAACTGCACAGTCTTTTGTTTGGAAGAAGGCATCACATTGACTAAAAGCAGCTTTTCAAATAGCAAGCTACAAAACCAAATTCCTTTGAGGAATATTTTGCATTAAAAGTGGCTTCATACTTGCAGTGAAATATTCCAGCAGCAGCCATATTCTAAGAACAATGTGTGCTCCCTCTCCACAAGCCCCTAGGCTGCGCTTGCTGACTCTACAGTGAATTTGTTATTGCCCTAAGAGAGCATTAGATAATGAAGAGCTCAGAGTTTTCCTTTCATTTCATGCCTGGGCTCATCATAATGGGTGCAAGCAGGCTTAGTGTGCAGACCTTCCTTCTTTACATCCTCCCCCTCCTATTTTCCAATAACCCAACATTTTTTACAAATGAGCACTATCAAGTGTCTCTTTTGAAGCAAGGTTATTGGAACCATCACCTTCTTTTTAGTGTTGCAGAGAATAAGACAAAGGTCCCAGCTTTCAAACATAACTGAATGCTTCTACAACTGCACCAGGTGACTCCATCACGAAGCATCAGAAAACAGGCGCCCCACAGAGCGATAACTGCTCCAATACCGGCACCTGTCCAGCTCTGCTCTACAAGTGGAACTTCACCCTGCTGGAAGAAAAATTCAGCAAGGTCCAGGTGTGAAAGGAGGTACAACAACAGGGACAAGTCTATATATACCCAAGTGGTAACACCAGGTTGAACACCTTGCAATGTGAGCTTAACTGTGCCTTGAGGCAAACGGCTGCTGTATTCCTGAAATGTCTCTGACATACTGCAGCATTTTAGTGTGCCTAACATTGTTCTTCCACAGGAAGGACAGCAGCAGGGTTAACAACCTTCTGTTATATTTCATCTAAGGTGAACAGTTAATACAGCATTTCCAATGGTTTAGAGAAAAAAAAATGTTTATGTTGAAAGATCATTTGTGTTTTTAGTAATTTCCTTCAAATCATCAAAGCTGAAAAGCCACATGGGAGGCTGTCTGACAATTCCAGCAGTGAAGTAAGATCCAAGATTTTTGGAGTCAGCAGCAACCCTTCAACAGGGTTCTTTGGCTCTCTTTTGGTTAAGTATGCCTATCAAAATATACCTTTTCTTTATATCTTTGGGATTCTTGAACTGGATGGCTTATGGAAAGGCCACATCCTAAAACAATATGGAAAAAACCTGCAATTTTAGCTAACCTGAAACATATGACATCACTTAAACAGAGACCATCACCCTTCTTCATCCTTTATGAGCTGAATTTAGGGAGTGAAGGGGAAGGGTAGAGAAGGTAATTGAAAACTGTGTCTCCTCTTCCATATCGCCACATTTGTGAGGGCAGGTTTTAGATAGCAACAGTCTACACTGATGCTTACAATGCAGGCTAACCACCTAACTTATATTTGTTACTTTAACATGAAAAACCAAAGACCATTAAGAAAAGAGGCCTGGTGAAAAGTCTCAAGTCTATGCCCCAGGCCATGCTCTTGCTTTCTACATCTGCAGTGTCTGGCCAAATTTCAGGAGCATCTGTATTATTGACATGAACGTGACTGGTTAATAAAAGAGTATTTTCAAAGACCCAAATTCTGTTTAATGTGCCTTGACCAAGAGAATGGCAGCTACATGTCAGCTCAAGGATCAAGAAGTTTCTTAATGACCAGAAAAACCCTCAGTGTTCCAAGTGAATCTCTTTTCCAAGAAACTAAAAAAATAATGGAAATCAAACACACTGTTAACCAAAGGATCATCATTTACTAGTCTGTGGTTAAAGGAAAAATAATATGTATAAAAATTTCCATTTCTAAGCTTTCATCTTGCTAAATATTAACTAAGCAGAACTAGCTTTGCTCTTGAGATACAAACGAGAATTTAGATTGCTGTGTGACAAAACACTAATAATTGTGATTTAGTCCTCAGAAAACATATAAAGCATCCTCTGATTTTCTAAATGTTCTGTACAATGGGTCTGATCTTTACAGTGATTTCATCAATTACCAATATTGCTGATATCTCTTCATCTACCAGTCTGATAGCCAAGACAATGAAGGTTCAAGGGAGTATCTATTTATAGTGCATCATGAGCAGCAGCCTAGGCAAAGGCGTGTGCAGCTACAACCACCTTCCCTGCACTACTCAAGTGCATTAATGAGCCACCAGTTCATCACAGGCCAGATTTCATCCTCCTCCAGCACATTTCAGAACGTGAATTTAACCCAGCAGCAAGGTTAGATGCAGAGACATTCTGTGGGGAGGGAAAAGGAGAGCAGGGGGAGGCAGAGGAGAAGGAACTAACAAAGAGCTTAATGAGCAAGGAACTATAGCAGGCATATCAGTATGAGATACAAGCCCTGCCAACTCCACTTAGTGCACTGCCTAATACAGTCACTGAATAGCAGCTCCTCCATCCTCCTCTCAAAGCATTGTCCTTGCAGATAATGACTGGTTAACAAGCAGTCAAACAGCAAGGCATGAAAGAAAACAGTGTTTTCTTGTAACAACCTAGTAGCACTTGGACAAGTAACAGCGAAGATAGGCACAAAGATTCAAATTCCTACCTTTAAAAGTGAAATCCTTACATGCAGTTAATCTATCCAAACAGGTCAGAAAGTCAGCAACCCAAGGAAAGACACAGAGCCAAATGGAAAGCAAGAAAGACTGAGAGCTGGTCTTCACAAAAATCATACAGTGAGCTAGGCCTTTCTGGGGAAGGGCAGCTGGGCTGCACAGCTGGTAGATGGATAAACCATTAGTACCAGTGGCTGCCTTCCCTTCACTCAGTGTTGCCAAAATCTCTCATATTTTGTCAACCTAAGGATGCTGTAATTTTAAGCACAGGCAAATGGAAAAATGTAAATAAATTCATGCTATTAAAAAGAGCACGTTAGTGCTGAGCATAAGCACCATTAAAGACTAGCTGCTATACCATACTGCAGCTACAGGTAGGTGGTGGGCAAAGCACAGTCCCACGTAAACAATCCAAAAGCACAGCTCCCTTCCCCCCAGAATCTATCTTGCCTTGCAGCTCCTCTCTGAAAAGCTCCCATGTCACTCCCTAAAATCTCAGGAACAATGAGAGGAAAGTAAGGAAGATGGTGTGCAAAGGAAGGCATGGTCCAGTGCAAAGGAAAGCATGGTCCAGTGCTCAGCTTCTCACGGCACACGGCAGATTCGAGATGCGACTCAGGGTGGGAACAGCTCCTCCATTCCTTCCTCCTTTTACACACTGTGCATCTAATCACGGTGGGGCGCTGAACTCCATTTGCACGGCAGACAATGGGATCTGGCAGCAGTTCAAAGGCATTTATAGCAAAGTGACTGAACAAGCTCACTGCTGGCGCAGGCGGGCGAGCACGCAGAGCGCCCCACTTCCCTCCCTGTCACTACTCAGGCTGCAAAGACAGGTGCTGCACCATGGGCAGCCAGCTCTCCTTTTGTTCCAGTGGCTAGAGTGAAGGAGGAAACCAAAAAGGTGTCACCACCAAGAACAGCAGCACCTAAACCCACATCAATAAGGTAGAGGGAGGTGGGGAGTGAGTGGGGGAAGAGGAAGGAGAGGGAGACAGAGAAGAGAGAGGCTGGCAGGCAGAGGGAGAGCAAGCAGGCAGGCAAAGGGGGAGAGCAAAAAAAGGGAGCCCACAGACAGCAGTGCCTGGCACCCTGACAGCCTGCTGCCAGAGTTCATCTTCTGAAGCTGTCACGGGTTTATGGATGCCTCTAGACTGACAAGCTGACAAGATCAGAGAAACTACACTCAGAAAATGTATTCAGCAGCAGTAAATTGCTTCTCTTGCCCTAATGTGGTTTGCAGCTTCACTCAGGGAACTGATCTCATTTGGGGCGGTGCAGGGAGCAAATCAACTATGTATATTCAGACACTATTATTGGAATCTGGAGACTGGAATAAATTTACAGAGGGACAAAGAAAAATCACCTTCTTGTGCACCACTAATAAAAAATTAACACGTTAAAGGAACAAATACATAAATCTCAGATTATGCTCTGTCCCCGTGTAAGCACTTTTGGTAGCAATGGTTGGGGGGGGGGCAGGAGCTAAACTCCTGAAAGCCTGGCACAAGAGGGGCTCTCTACTTCAAAAGGTAACAGGAAACGGTGCTGTAGAGAAGCAGAGACACAGGCAGGAAAAAAGGCACTTCCTACCACAGCAGCATACGCTGCTCTTCAAAGATGCAATGCCCCAGGTATGCTCAAAGTTGTATCCTTTCCCAGTCAGGGTTAGGGAGTAGAGGGTTTTCAGACAGGATGACATACTAGCACACATCTCTAGAGGAGTTCCTATAACAGGAGCTGACAGTGCACAGCAAACACTTCTGTAGTAAGACAGGGCGACCTTAATGCAATGGAATGTTGCAGGGTAGTAGAGAGCACTCCAGAAGAGGCCTGAATCTCACTGATTCATCAAGTGCCGTCTCTGTTATAAAGTGAAAAAAGCACCTCGTAAAAATTTTATCCTGACAATAACAAACTAAAAACTAACATCAGAAACAAGGGTCAAGCACCAGGCTCTTGGGTTTACCTACTATGATTTAACCTGCTTTTGTAGAATGTCCAGCTTTAAGGTCTGCCTCAAAGATATTTCCTACTGTCTCATTGTTTTGGCAGGACCAAAAAAAAAAAACCCTGGAAGCTAAGGTGGAAAATGTTTTAAAATGTTTTTTAAGAGTAAATTACTTTCCTTTTGAATTAACAATAAAATTCATTCCGAATAGGCATACAATAGGTATTCTTTCTGTCCTACAATGGCACAAAGATTTGCTCAGTGTTTTTTAATCCTAGAAGATATATTACAAAAACATTACATTACCTTATATTACAAAAAAAGCACAATTCTTCATTCATTTATTTAATATGAAAACTGAAAAAAAACCACTGAAGTATTTCAGAAAGGAAAGCACATAGCTACAAAGATATTTATTGCTAAGCGGTGAATAAAAGACGAGGTGCTGAGGGATAAGGATTACACACATAAAACTAGAGCTGCTGTTCTAATCAATCAATGAAAGATAAATGGAAGTTGAGCACCTTTGAAAAATGTTGTTTCCACATCTAAGAGAGGAGACAATTCTCTATTTTGCCTCATTCAAAAAAAAAAATCCTCTCACATACATGTCATGCTACAATGCAGCACTGCGAATCTGCAAGCCTTTGTGAACTGCAGATGGATAATGCTGACAAAAATTTTCATAGAATCATAACCTAAAACCATTAAAATTTTTAGCTCCTATCTATGCCAGTAAACAAACCCTTTTCCATTCAAGCTGCAGTATGCAAACAGCAGATGTTGGAAATCTCTTGATACTCCACTAATCAGAAAGATGACAGAAAATTCTGACTCCACACAACAAAGAACCAGTTTTTAGAATAACTGAGATTTTCATGATGGGTTTCCACTATACACTTAATACACCTTTCTCCAGTCTCCAGTGTTTTATAGAGATTCAGTCTTACTGGACACTTGCTGGTAACCTTTTCAAATCTATTAGTTTAGAAAACATTAGAAAGAAGAATTACTACTGCTCCATATACATGAAGACAATTAACTTTTGCTCACTGCCTAAAGTCACAACTTCAGTATTTCTCTCAAAGGCTAGACTTCCTCTTCTTCATCCTCCTTAACCCTAACCCTCCTGCCCTAACCCATGCCCCACCAACTCCCACAACTATTCCACAGTGTCCCCTAGATCAATGGCAACCAGAGGAATAACTTAGCCCAACTGAGGTTAAGCACCATTTAGGGGCAAGCACATGAACTATGTCTTCATGCTAGCAGGTAGTTCTGGTGATATTTCAATGGTATTTTTCTACACAGTTCAGTCCTAATTACCCTACCATAAGACAATAATGCAGCTCTGCACACTGTTGGTTTGCGGTAATCTTTTCCAAAGAGCCCTGGAAATAAAGGGGGAAATTGCAAATATTGCTACCAGTTAACAAACAGTCTCTACTGCTGCTCAATTTAAGGACAGTCTCCCCTTCCAGGCAGCTTCCCACTCATTGGGATAACCCTGTAGGTCTTTCAATAACAGGCCCAGTGCTGACTGTGATATACAAGGTCTTTCTGACACTACTGCATGATCTTTATATTTGCTATTCAACGGATTTTAATCACAGAGACAGCAGTCGCACAATTGCAGAATTATACAACACCAGAGCAGCGGGTCTCCACCAGAATCAGCAGACTACTTCTGAGGGGTCCAAGAAAATCAAGCCAATCCTCAGAAGCTTTAATTCTGTGTAAAGGTGTCAGTACCTTTATTAGGTAGGTTTGTTTTTTTAGATCTGTGAATTAAAACAGATTGAAAAAGTAATTTTTGTGAGGGTAATGCCCAGAGAAATGAAAACAAATTCAAAATATCTAGTCATGATTCAGATGAAAGTCTCTCTTCCGTCACTGGCTGAAATCGTGCATGCTGCAGTATTTATGGACCAGCCAGTATCTTTCCTCTACTTCTAATACCCATAATCTGGAAAACTCATCTAAAAATCAGAACTAATAACTCAGAGAAAGAAAAGTGTCTTTTAGAGTCCCTACAAAAGAATCACGTTTTTTACAAAAATGTTAACAGTATTTGCAGTATTTCTACCTCACCAGGGTCATACTGTATAATGGCATGATTTCTAGGATGTTGATAAGACCCAAGCTGTTTGCTGTGTTTTGTACCAACTTAAAAGAGCACATGATACCAAGGTAAATACATTTCAACCAAGTGGCCTTAGATTGTAAATAACCCGATCTTGAAACATTAAACAAAAAATCAGCAAAATTCGACTGTCCAAGCAAATCTGCTAACAGACATATACTGAAATCCTAACTTCATGAAGCAGGACACTTGATGATCCTCTCAGATGCCTCTCATTTATTGAGCTATACTACAATGTTTACTTGAATTTTCATGAAGACTTTAAACAGCTGGACAAAACACGTTTTTCATGCCCTGCCATGCTCAAAGGGTATGTTTTTCTGTTACACGTTTTTCAAAATACCTCAGGTTTATTATGCTTTTCACACTGATTACACTTGAGAAACGGTCAAGGCCTAAATGGTTCTGGCTACCAAGACATAATAAGACATGTGCTTGTTTAGCTTACATTATTTGAAGTGTTTTTCTTCATCAAGCCTTATTTGTAAGTCATCATGACACAATAGTACTGATAGTTCTATCTTAAACTCCAGAGAGAAAGACATAAATCTAGAATGGATTATGGTAAAGTGCCAAGTAAGAATTACTCACCCAAGTTCTTCAGTCATACACACCCCCTCCCCATCCCCAGTCTACCCTGTTCACAGATCTTGTCCCCCCGGGCTCTGTCCACCATCTCATTAACTCAATTTACCATATTCGCAGCTGAAGGGAACACACAGGATATAATGTAGCCAGTCCCATAAATCTTGAAATTCTCACTGAAGCTGTGAAGACTAAACCTATTTGTGTGTAAATTTCCCTGAAAAAATACCAGCAAAGATAGATTACTATTGAGGTACTTAAATACTGCACTTACTAGCTGAAAAAAAATTCATTTCCTTTGAGTTTCTCCATTCTTCCTCACCCAAATATTGATACAGAATATATATTACCTCAGCTCTTTGCAAAAAGATACTTGGGCAGAACTCAGATTTTCTAGGGATCACTAAGGGAGAAGGTAAAACTTCTCATGCACCTTAGCAGCTGTGAAAGGCATAGACGATTCAAGGATGCACTTAACCCAGCCAATATCTGCCCGTTGACAAAAGAACAGTTTCCTCTCCTGAATTTCCTCTTTAACTAAGGATAACAGAGATCCACCCAAAGCACAAGGAAGACTACAATTAAACCCAACAAGAGCTTATTGCCTTAACAAGCCATGTGAACATAGCCAGAATGGAGGCTGGGATTGGGCTGAGAAAGGAGATTGACTTTGCAGACTTGAGTAGGTAGAATCTCTTCAGCTTCAATCAAGTCATTTTATTTGCACATATTTTGGTAAATTTCTAGTTGGCTTGAATGTTCATGTCACCACTGGTGAAATCTACCCAACCTGAAATTTAATCAAAGACAGATATGCCATATTATCCTTTTTTTTGTCCTGGCACTGAAATAGAAAACAAGAGTGGTTCTTGAAAAGGTCCTTTTTGCCACTCTGGTTGTAGTTGATGTTGGAATTAAGAGGGGAAACAAAACAAAGCAAAACAAGCAAACAGCAAAATGGTTGTATCCTAAAAACACATCTCTGTCTTTAACAGCAGGAGACAAGTGAACCACTATCCACCCCATTTGGAATGAGTGCCTATCCAGCAAGGCAACAATTTCTGAAGCCAGAATAAACATGTGAGTGAGAACTCTTTTCTTTTTCTTCAGTGAAACAAAGAGGCTTTGTAATTGGTACCAGTTATATAATTAAAATTCGTGTGAGATGGCAGTAGAGGGAACAAGCAACCTTTCATCCCATTAAGGAACTAAAGGTGTCAGTACCTGAGGCACCATCAGCCTTTGATGACATGGACTACTCTCAAGTGGACCTCCATGCACTCCCTCTGCACCCCGATTTAAGGCTGGGCCTGGCCCCCTGCTCTCTGCCTGAACTTTGCTGCAGGTATACCTGTCTGCAGCCCTGCCTCTGGCTTCATCTCCTGGATTGACTTAGTCTGTAGGAAGCTCTTCTTCTGGAAAGATCCCTCATATACATGGTGTAATGTGAACCCAGTTCTGTCTTTGGCCCTATCTCCTGGGTGGCCTTTGGACCCACGATGCTGCTTTGCCTCCAGCCATGTCTTAAACTCCTGGATGGAACCTCATTGCTCCCTCTTAGCTGGGAGTGTCAACAAACCCTGTTACTAGGAGCCAGCTCTGCCTGCCATGCTCAGACCCTGTGGAACTGTGCCTCATCAATGGTGGCACTGCTGCACTGGGGTCACCCTTACCTTCTGACTTGCCTCAGCTCCTAGCTCGTGCTGTACACTCACAAGAGGCTGGTGCATAGCGGTTGCAGGAACAAATTTAAAAATCAATGGAAGCAATATTCATCTCTTAACTGTCAGCTGCCCAGGTCTTTTCTGGGAAGTACTCCAAGTTGTCCATAATCAAAACCTAAGCTGATTTCTGAAGCCTTTAAGGATGGCCTTCAGACAGACCTTGGCAGTTTGGTGTGGGTCTTTGGACCAACAACTTTAATACCAGATATAGTAAATAAAATCTGAGAGACTAACAGAGTTTTGTAATATATTAAGCACATGAATCATTTTGTGAAAGAAGGTGAAAGAAAGGAAGAATATGCATCTGCATTTATAGAAGAAAACCTAACAATAATGTGTTACTTTTAATCTTCTATGTTAAGGGAGGGGAAAAGCTCTTAATATATTGAACGCAGCATTCCCCAGCCATGATATTCATTTAAAATGCATGATGAACAGGGTAAAAAGGGTCAGAGTCAAGCCATTCAATTGACAAACAGATGATACACCCAGAAGGGAGGAACAGGCCCCCACAAAGCACCCTAAGTCATGCCCTTCTGCTTTGTAATTAGTTATTTGTTTCTGTTCAGCTGTGCTCACATTTCTTACCTCACAGATCTCCAAGGCCCACTTGGGGACAAAGTATGCTTAAATGGAGGAAAGGATAATGCGGTTAGTGGGTATGGCTATGCAGGTTGCTAGTCTTATACGGTCTTTCCACTTCATAGTGCTTACAATTTCAGGTAGTTAATTTTTGTATTAATCTTTAATACTTGACAGACTCATCTTCAGCAATAGCCAACCCTTAAAAATGATGTAAATTGTAGCTGGCAAAAATCCACTATGAATGTGCCAGTTCTCAAACGTCAGACCAATAAGCTAATTGAAATGTTTAAAACTAAATCCTGTCCAAGCACTAGAACTCATCCCTATTGAATAAATGTGGCACAATGCCATGAAGACACACTATTTAAATAAACTAGCACACCTCTGGAGATGTTTCGATGACAGCACCTCTTTGATAATATTAGGTCAATTCCACAAAGTTTCAGAGGAACTGGTTTACTGCAGCCTGCTCCAGACATGGAGATGAAGAACTGGTGACTGCAAAGGTGACTGACCTGGCAGACAAATCCTTATTAGAACCAACTAACAAAACAAACACAGTTAGGAACTAGAAAAAGTTAAAATATAATAGAAGAGAAAAGAAGTTATTTGCCCCTCTATTTCTGCTACAACTGAATAGAGTTGAGATATCTCACAGGAAAATAAAGACTTTTGGGAAAATAAATGTTTTTTGAAAAGTATGCTATAGGCATTTTGGCATTCACTTTCTGTAATTTAACTGTGGGATATTGCTGGCATAGGCAGGAAGCATTAAGACATTAGTCTTAAGCAATTAGCAAGTATTGCTAAGGATGAACTAACAATATACTAGTACAAGGAAAGCCTAAATTCCACTTTTAAATTAATAATAATAACTTAAAATTTCCAATAACTCTGCTTTTATGTAGAGTGAAATGGATTCTGCATGGACTACCTGGCTGTATATTCTACTGCATGGTCCCCTTTCCATCTCCTGTAATTTCTACATTTCTGCTGTCTTTCCCATTTTCTACCCTTTGTGTCAATGAAATCAGTGGTGTAGTAGCAATTTACTGTGGCTCTACCTTAAGTCAAACATTGCTCTCTCCTTGCTCTTCTAGCCATGTTGTCATATACACACTGACACTAGCAGAACACATGAAGTGCTCCATTAATATTTTGACTCTTTCACTTATTATAAATATCTATCAACATGAAAGTTACACCAAATGTCTCTGGAAGTACATCACTATTCAAGCTGAGTAGAACGCTAATGTGGTCACTACACTCATTCTACTCCATGTCAAATTTTTGTGCAATTTATTCTTTTTAAAACTTTGAGTTTGCAAACTTAGCTGCAGCTTCTTCTACCAGTTTACTCTTCACAAGAATGCACTGCAAGTATACAAACATGTACCACACATTTCAAGTAATTTTTGTTCCTTTACTAGTGTCTCTGCAAATATCACCTGCAAAACTGATAAAAAGTTGACAGGAGACAAGATTTAGTATTTGAATCACACTGGAATGAGTTATGATAACAGAGCCACACCACCTACGTAGGTCATACCTCTCTTCCAAAATCCTTTTATCCAACCAAGGCCTAAGGACTCTTGTCTACATGTCTGTAGAAAACTCAGGGTTAGGGTTGTGAAAAAGCATAAAGCTGCAGTGTGAGTGGCTGCCAAAAGAAAGTGGGACCTGGGTGGAAATCAGCCTGGGAAGATATCTTTCATTTGGGCAACAGTATCAGAGCCTTAACAGGAAAATTCAGTAAGGTTCAGCAGCTTCTGGTTGACATACAAAGGAATTTAGAATTGTAGCCTATGTAGGGCTCAAAGAGCCCAAAGTCTTTGTTTCAGCATATCCACCTTTCCTCACCACGTCAGCTACTGCACACTGGAACTCAGCCCTAAGCACCAGCTCTGTAATCTCCTTTCCATAAACCCAGGCTACTTGCCTAAGTCATGAGCTGTTCCATCCTTCCTTCTCTGCCCCCGATTTTCTGCACAGTTAAAGCCACAGTGGTCTACTCAAATAAAGCAATCTGAGAAATCCATACAGCACTCTTTAAGGCATGAAAAAGTACTTCAATCAGATTTGTTCAGCATACACACAGAACTAAATCATCCCTGTTTTTTCCAAGAAAACAATCTAAGAACCTTTCACTGGATCGCATCATCTGTCTTTCTACTGCACTGATTGTAGGAACTTCCACTCCTAAGACAGGATTAACACTTTTGTAAGTATATTAGCACCTGAAAATCATAAATATTACAGGAGGCTGAATCTCTGCAAGTTTTCCATCAGACAACCTGGGAGAACAGTGCTTTTCTTTTGCTACATTAGAGTACAGTATTCAAACATATATACTAAATAAACTCCACAAGAATAACCTTCCCTCACTATTCATCCAGACAGAAATGAGGGGGGAAAGAAAATAGAACTCCTTTCCTTCAGCACAGAATTTTGACCAATCCAGTATTCCTATTTTTAATTTTTAATTACATTTATGATATTTCCTGTGGGTTTAAGTCACGAATGCAGTTCCAGTATGCTGGGAGGAACATAAATAGTTATTCCCAAAGGGATCTTACAGCTGTTATGCACGGGTCAGAGATTCTGTGAAACGCAAAATCTGAAACTTTAAAAGCTTTTTAGCCCACATCCTTCCCATTTCTTTTCAAAGGCAGAGTTAATGGATAATGAATGACATTGCCCCAAATTTTGCCCAGAAGGTATGGAAGTAGTAACTCCATCTAAATAAAGTAATATTTAGCAGTAAGCAACCCAGTCTTATCACAGTATCACAGTCCCAGAACTGCATCAGAAATTCCTTCCTGACCTAAATTAACTCACCTGCCACTGTGTGCTGACAACAGTACAACTGAAGACCAGAGACATGAAATTGTTTCCTCTGCAACTCTTTATAGAGGGATGAAAGAGAGTGCAACTTCACACTGCAGCAAAATAGTCTAGCCTCCTCCTAATCCACGTCTCTTTTCTGACATGAGACTGCTCAGGAGGACTTGAGGCCTTACCCTCACCAAGTCTGAATATGTCAGTCCATAAAAATGCAAAAGGTTGTGCACTTACCTTTGATCACAGTCTGGTGAAGGAAAACACTCATCAGTTGCTTCACTCAGGAACAAGGTTCTGTTTTAAAAAAAATAGAGACAAAACAAAATTTAAAACAATCTTTCCCTCTCTCTCTTCCCTAAGTTAGCCTTCAGCAGTGTTGGTAAACATTTACTTAGCAGGAGCACCTTCGCTCTCCACAAGCAAGGTAATGATTACATTACACTAAATAGGGCATGAGGACAGATGGAGGCCCTGACAACAGCCATGTTGGCAATGACTAGACAATGACACAGGGCTGCACTGCAGCAAGCTCAACTGTGCATGAGTGAGAAAGAGTGGGACAAGGTGAGAAATGAAAAATGCAGGGGGGAAAAAAATCCCCCAGTCAACAAACCAGGATCCCGGATTTAGAACCACAAAGGAAAAAGAAAGTTCACAGAACAAGCAAATTCAGTATGAGCTGAGAGAACTGGAAATGCCAGCACAATCTGAGAGGGATTTCTCACACCTGTTCATTAATATTGTCGTCTTTGAAACAACCAACAAAGCAAACTATAAGATGTTACCTTCTTTTGTCTTAGCCACAGCTAAATCAGTTCAGTAAAACTTCAATGGTGTGACAAAGTCTGTGTAGTCTATTCCCAAAGTCTTCCAAATTAGGTATACTGTGAAATAAAAACAAGCTACCCCAAGGAGGGAGTCACACCCTCCTCCACACCTCTGCCTGGCTGGCGATCACAGGGATGGAAGTACTCTGTGAAGCAGCTGAAGCTCAGATGAAGCTCAGGAAATGTGTCTGTGTACACACACACTGAGACAGGCACACGGAGCAGCTGGCCAGGGAGGGCATCTCAAGAGTCACCAACACCCCTAGGGAGGGCACAGACTAGACTGCTATAATTTTACTATACCTGTTGGACAGCCTCTGAAGTCAAATCTTTCACATCAGGTACCTCTGTAGCCTTCCAGTTCACACAGACCCTGATTCAGCAAAAGTTCTGACCTTTGAGTTTCCAATAATCTTTAATACCTCTACAGCCAATTACTGCACAAGAACCACACTTGCCCTGCCTGTAAATATAATGAAGCACACCCAGCTCTCTGCCTTCCTCACATAATTACAAGAGCAAAAGTTTTTCCTCTTTCCTGGTTAGATAAAGATTAGTTTAGTAAAAAAAACCACCTAGCCTTTTGCAGGACACAATTTTTCTCTTTTCTTTTGATCCATAATTCTTATCTTCCTTCATTAAATAGTTTGAGAAAGCAGAATAAGAAGCCCGGCATGCCTGGCCTCCGCAGATCCCAAAACACCAGGGGTAAACTTTGGAACAGCCAGATGAAACCACGAAACAACTAAACTACAGAAGATGTGAATGTTTGATTTCACTGTAAAAAGAATAGACAACTAAAGAAACGTTTTTTCACAGTACAATCCCATGAGAGTCATTGAGAAAAACAGTCAAATTAGGAAGTTAATTACTAGCAGAATTTATAAAATTCTACCCTCATGGTAGTCAGTAAGACCCACACAAGCAGATAGACCAATATCCAACTACTAGCATTTAATAGAAGTTTCCCATAGGGGTTGGCTCTCTGTTTCACTGCAAAGTATCTTGCACTCTCTGGTGTAAACTATTACCAAGATGCTGATTTGGAACAGGATACAGTATCACTCTGATCTAGTTGATTTTACTTTCCAGAATACAGAAAACTTGAAAAAACCCAAAAGGATTAGCAGATAGCAAATGCAGGGGAGACACTCAGAGAGGAATGTAAGTTTCAAACGATTTTGTCTTCAGCTTTTAAAAATTCAACTTACTCCTGCTTACAGAAACTCAGAGAATTGTTATAGGAAGGAGGTGAAGAAACTGCTCTTTGTGCCAATTTTCCACTTAGGCATGCCAAAACAGATACAACTAGAAATGCAACAGAGCTTGGTAAGAAGGTGGCAGAATTCAATGCCAGCTGAATGGCGCAACAGGGAATTTAAACTGAATGCAATAATTGATTAGTGATTAAACACAAAGAACAGAGCAATATTATCAACCAGACAGAAAAATCTATCGGTAAAATAGACTGGACTTGGCCAAATCTGAATTAGCTACAAGATTTATTTTACAGAACCTCAATTAAAGGAGCGTGAAGTCATCGTGAAAGGGATGACACAGTTGTCATTTCCACAGAAAGTCAAGTGAGGTGGCAAAAAACATACCTAATGATTTCCCATTTCCCTCCTCCATACATACTCTTGTGCCTATGTCATCCCTAAAAAGCAAACAGATCTGTATGTTTGCAAAGCTCTCAACACACAAAGTGTACATTGCACCATTATCAACAGCTGCTTAATACCAGCTCCCAAATGCTGAACAGAAGAGGCAACCCCACATTTCATCTCTAGGCATCAAAGCATTTACTAATGGAAACGAAACTCTGCCTAGCACACAATTAAGTGATTTTGGAAGGATGTCATTAACTCTAGAAGCATCATATCTTTTCCCATGTTTGTATTTACTTGCAAATTTACCAGCCATAACAGCGGAGTGGGAAAGCTCAGGAGCTTGTGTGCCAGCCAGGCAGGCTCCTGCAGGAACTCCTGTAGGTCAGGGTGTGCACCACACAGAGACTCAATAAGCAGTGACATTTGTACTCCTGACAGCTTTATTTCTTCAAACACCAGTCACACTGGAAGTTTCGCTTTACTTTTTTACTCCAGAATAAAGGCCAAATCTCAGTATAACAGATGGTGCCTGGAAATCCCATGACACATATGAGAGCACGTGTGTGGTCCCCCTTCACCATTACAAAATAAAACTGCTTTCAGGAAAATGAGAAGGGTGCTTGGTTTTTTTAAGCATAAAAACCTTAATATTTACACTAATCAAATATAACAGGATCCTCTTAGTCAGAAGAATAGTATTCATATAGGAGCCCAACCAGGCAGAACTATTTTCCCATGAAGATCTTATCCTCAGTCTGGGCAAACAATCCAAGTCACACTAGACAGACAACAGTTCTACCCTGTATGTCTCTGTAGCAATTACACCAAAGAAACATGACTGTCCTTAGCTTAAAAATATTAATCATTTTAAAAGCCCAAAGCACAGAGAAAATATATAATGATAAAGCATACATGGGGAAAAGAGAATATAGCTTGATATAGTCAAAATAGGCAAATTTTCTCATATTCACAGGAATATGAGAAGAGAAAGAAATATAGAAATAGAGAGTAGGACACAGAATATCCCTTTTTACATGCTTGCTTAATGTTCAGCCCCAAATTCAGCTTAGCCAATGCTCAGAAACAGACATATCTTCAGGATTTTCCTCACACTTCAGGAATGATAGCCTTCTTTCTCTTTCCACAGTCTTCTCAAGCTCTGCTCCTCACTGCTGCTACTTTCCAAAATGCCCAGATAGCTGATTGCTGATGATTAAGATTGCAGGTGCAGTCAGTTGATGAGGAATACACAAATGTTGAACAGACTGTTCCCTCCTCCCTCGGGGCTCCCAATTGTCACTGAGGTTGACTGTACAAATGCTCAAACTGTCACCAAACCTTCCCACATATGGAAACAGATACCTGATCCTGATCCATCCAGAGAAGTCTCCACTACCACATATGCTTGTTTGGAAAGTATATTTGAATACACTATTTTACTCTCTCATTCCTCTTCCTTTACGTTTTCTGGCATGCAGAGGTAAAACAATCTGCTGCACAAACCTATTTTGAAAGACTACAAATGATGCAGTTGCTTGATCCTGCTGTACATTATGCCTGGAAGAAAAATCCTTGCATAAATCAGTAATCATGAGACAATAATACAGATTATGGATACTGAGAGAGCAGTGCCAGAACGATCTGAGGAGAGCATTATCAATTCTTTCAATGCTAAAGGTACAAGGACTTGGCTGCCTAATTTTACTTGATTTTATGAAGTCAACAATCTGACTGTGGTTGAATTGTAAGGAAGAATGGCATCTGAAAAAAGGTACACATGATCAACCAACCTGAGTTCAAGGAACACCACAAATGCTTTGAGATTAGCAGTCAGAAAAGCCTGGAGATTCTCTAGGACACTGGGTTATGATCAGGGAGAAGTGTCAGTACTTAGAGACTGACACATGGAAACACAACTAAAGCAGCTCTGTGTGGCATTGTTGGAGAGCCACTGACCCAGAAAGGCACTAAAGTAAAGCTGTACATAACACTCCCAATGCAGGCAGCACTCAGCTCTCTGCTCTTCTGCTGGAAGGGAAACACTGCATGAAGCTCCACAATTTTATAGCTCACATTAAGAGCTAAAGGAGCTTTGTGCTTGCAATGAAATAAAAATTTCTGCTCACCTTCTTAATTTCCTTTCATATCTCAAGTTAAAAGCTCTCTGCTGCCATCCTTCTTTCTTTTCCCCTCTCTTACTCTAGCCTTTCAGAGTAATTCTGAGTCAATCAGCTTAAATTCCCTGTGTTTCCATGCAAACATCTGACTTTCCTGGCTTCACTGGAATCTCAGCAAAGGCCCCCCTCCCACTCCTCTCATCCCAAGACACTGAGGCATGCACAACTTTCCCTGAGCATCATTTCGGAATAAGGCTACACTTGTGTTTTTAAGAGGGGCATCCAGCCAGCTGGAGGTTTCTTTATGGCTTCACTAAGTGAAAAGCCTTTTAGACTTGTAGACTGAGCCAAAACCTTGACCTACCATGCCCTTGTGGGGCCAACAACATTCTTCCACTACTTGAGAGAGAAAGTACATGAACTGTCAGTTTGGACAATGCACTCAGGCACATGGTGGGATTCTTGGGGTGTCCTACACAGAGACAGGAGTTGGACTCGTTGATCCTGATGGGTCCCCTCTAAGTCAGCATATTCTGCTGTTTTACGGTTCTGACTCCATGCAAAAATCATCCAAGTGAGTATTATCACTGTATACTATCAGTGTTTCAGTAGAAAAAAACACAGAAAGGTCCCATGTGCAGGGCAAATATTTTTTAAGACTTTGAATCAACTCTGCTCCATTTTAAGGCAGTTAGAAAAAAATATTCTAAAGCAGAAGATTTGGTTTGAGTTTCAGAACACATTCCAGTGTCAGTGTGAGAATCTGATTAAATGTTTGTCAGAACCATCAGAAGCATTTCCTGAATTGAACAAGCACTGGGTCAAGATATAAATTTATGTTATGTCAGTATTTGTACATACATTTACAGATATAAACATCATGCTGTACACTACTATTGTAATTTTTTTGTGTGTAATTGTCTAAGCATTACACATGAATCACAGCAAAGGGTTGGGTTTTTTAATAATATTAAAAAATTCCTTCTCCTTTGGGACCCAGCCATAACCCATTCTTATCTCTGTAATAACACAGATTTTCATCTCACTAATCTTCTTCCATCCTCAATACAAAAAGAGAATTTGCAAAGTGGATGACTAACCAACCCCCTTTCAGTAAAGCATCACTCTGCTTAGGTGTTTTGACACTCCTAAGCTGTATTTTTCTACTCATTTTTTTTTTGAAAATGCATGTTCCTTTTGTTTCCCTAGATTTACAACAGACAAAGTCAGAGACAATGCTCCATCTGAGTTACCTCATAAATCATTAAAAACATAAGGGGAAACTGCCTTTACCATCTTAGCAGTGCAAACAGAAACTTGTCCAGCCTTAGATAACAAACCATCTTGCTGGTGAACTACATAACCCTCACACTGTCCTGAACACACCCACGCTCCCATGAACTAAGGCACCTGCAGATTATAAGGCTTTTCATGGGAAACAGTTCTTTTCTCATTCCTTCTCTTCATCTTAACTACCAGTCTAACCTGAATTGTATAAATCAAAGGAAAATAACTTCCCAACTGCCAACACTTAAACCACTTTGTACTTCCAACCACCATTTTCACCAGGCAAAGGCTCTGCCATCTCACCATCACCCAGACTCAAGTCTGACTCAACTGTCAGAAAAAAAACAGAACTGTTCAAATACAACAGCATTTAGGCCTTCTGTCAACAGAATAGCAGAGCTCTCCCTAAAACAGGCTAAGTATAGTTTTTCTGATCTACAGGACAGCAAAACTGAGGAAGAGAACATGAGCTTGAACATTTACCATGTCAGCAGCAAAACTGGGCATGAGAGGACACAGGAACAGAGTTCACAGGCTCTAACCATTGCCTTTTTGCCTTGGAGCACTATTTTGTGTCCAACCAGAGCATTCCCCTAATTTTCTCCTCCCATGGAACACAGGCCATGTTCTCTGAGGTTCCTGGCATAGGCCAGGGCTGAGACTGTGATGCTCTCAGGGTTTTATCTTCCGGGTGTCATCCTATATCACCACAAACATTAAATATCCAACATTTAATATAGGTCACCTCAAGTGTTTACCAAAGGGAAAGGGCAGATTTTGATGAAAAAAATAACTTCCCACTAAAAATCACAGTTCCTTCCTTTTTCTTCCTAGCACCTTCTCTCCTATTCCAGCTCACCCTCAGTTTTAATAGTTTCCCTACCAAAGAACATCCCACATTGCATCACAAAATACAGAAAGAAATTTTCTGCAAGATTAATACCTTCTTACCTAGAAGAGCACAAGTAGTTCTAATAAAATCAGATTTTAGAGGTTATCTGAGCCATCTTTTCCCATTTTCACTGGCAGCTGGATGACAGTTTTCTGTCTTTTTCACTGCCTCTCTTGTCTATCTCTGCAGGACTCAAGCTAATAAAGCTTCCCATTAATGAAATGACTATGCCAAGGTACTGGCAGATGGTCCTGTGTTCCAAGCACATCTTCCCATTCCCTCCCTCCCAGAAGTCCTAATCTATACACAGTGTAATCGCCACAAAAACATATGCTCCCTGACAGAGAGCTTCCCTCCCATTATCTCTGTACTCCAGGGGATTGCCCCTGAAACCTCAGTGACACAAAGCAACTCCCTTCCTACTCAAGTCTCAGTTTCCTATATGCCTGAACACACATTCAGCAGGTCATGGCTGAAGTACCTGTACAAGGCTTAAAATCCATATTAATCTGTCTGTGATACTGCCCATAGCCTAGGCTATTTCTAAGTAAAATGCACAGACACAAATCCATACTTTTTTTAAAAGTAATATATAGCTGATATTTCTTTTGTGCAACACTTTGTTACTGCTTTACTTACAGGTTCCTAATAACAGTGCATGAGCCTTTCTCAAAGACAAAAGCCACAAAGGGTAATTTATTACATCGGTTACCAGGAAATCTCTTGAGCAACACTTTCACTTAAATGCTGAGTCAGTTACTAATTGGGTATCTCATATATCTTAAAATAATCTGTTTGTTTCATCTGCTGGCTCCCTCTCCCCCATCAATTTAATCAGATTATTGTGATTGATGAATTCATTTATATGGTCGTTGTATCCTGAGAGCAGAGCAACTTCTAGAGAGAAAGCTTTAGGAAGGAAGAGCAAATATCTCCCTTTTGCACACATAGATAGCTTCACGCAGAGGAACAAAAGAATGCTATCAGTTTCCCAGCTGTGGGCAGGGCTGCACAAAGGATATTTCTAGACACTTCAGATCACTGTGGCTGGCTCTGCAGGAGCCCCTCAGAGAAGATGAGGGATATGATGGGAACAGACAGGTCATCATAATATGAAGGGTTGTTTTAGCTCTCAAAATTGACTCCAAACCTTCTGAAACATCATTTCTTTACAGAGGAAGAGAAAATTTTTATTGTCACTACTTCTCTGCATTTAATCCCAACAGTACTGAATAACTTTTCCACACTGCAGATAGGGAAAAACCCCTAACAGAAAGTAGAAAAGCTTCCTTTTAATCTTTGCTGCCTCCTTTTCAACTTCAAGTTGAAAGTCTTCAAAGTAAGACCTTTTCTCATACCTCCTAACACCTCAAGTCACTCACTGTCATAGGGAATAACTTCAGCTTAGTAACTCCAAAACTATCTACCTTACAAAAGGTTGAGAGTTAAAAAGCTTGTTCATTTTCAAGTGAAACAAAAACAAACAGGTCTAATGCAGGCAACAGTGGACAAGAGAAAAACAGTAAGAAACATTCGTTAGCCAGGAGTAAAAATAAGATAATTATGTTTCTGTATCTATTGTCATTCAAAAAATAAGGAAGCCAAAACGCTTTGACAGCACATTTCCCCAATCTTCCCAAACACTATAGGAAAGGAAAAAAAGTAAAGAATTTGGCACTTACCAGGAAAATCAGTAACTACAGAAAAGCATGCAAGAGCACTGCTCAAGTTCCCAGGAGCCATCATCTCAGGAGCTGAGGAAGATGATATAAATAACCTCTACTTGTGCTTACTAGATGTCTGAAACTGCATTCACTCTCCCTTGAGCTGTAACTTTATATCTTTCTAAAAACTTCATAAACCAGATGAAAAACATGTATCTTAAAAACATCGTCAGACACCAAATTTCTAATGAAGAAATCTAGACTCTACCTTCTGCGGTCTGTCAGAGCAACAACCAAGGTGACACTGAGCATTTGAAGATCAAAAAGGCTCTCGGGTGAGCATTTTTCGAATGAAGAATTTGGATGAGGATTACTTTGGGAGGATAGCCAGTCTGATAAACAGCAGCAAGCAAACAGGAAAAGCTACTTGTTGCAGGGAGAAATGCACAACAGGCTTCCAGAAACTAACCGAAACTAACCACACCATACATAATTACAGCAATTCATTACTGTTACATGGCTTCACACATTTGGAAATGCATTTTCCCATTCTTAGTCTGGGAGAAGTGTGCTTATTCATGAAAACTGAAAGGGAACGCGTACTAAACAGTTTTGAAAAATTCTAGAACAAAGTGTGAGAATGGAACATTTGATATGGCATTATCTTGCAAATGTCTCCGGATTCTTCTCTGGTCACTGTGTGGGCAGCACATTCCCAGGACAGAGAGCAGGGTAGGCGGGAGAAAGGGGACTGTAAAACTATTCATGAACAGAATTTCGTCTTCACCCGCTGAGGTTCACTAGGGAGCTAGTGGAGCTGTCGGGAGGAGGGAGGGAAAGGGTTGTTTCCCTCAGGAAGTGAGGGCACACGGAGCCTGGCACCGCCCGCCTTGGAGGAGGCCGAGCCAGGAGAGCGCAGCCCCCGCTGCTCCGGGCCCACAGAGCCCGGCTCGGGCCCTCCGCAATCGCTTTTGGATGTGCCAAGTGCAATCCTTCAAGAGGAAAGTTAATCCATCACAGTGGAGCTCTTACAAAACAGCCAGCCCTTTCCCCATCCCCCGCACAAATAAAAAAATAAAAAGTCTTATCACCCACATTTCCCCTGAGCCCAGCAAAGCTTAGGGATGCTCCCCGAGACAGACAAACTAAAGTGGCCAGTGGAGACCCCGCGCTCGCTGCTGCACTGACAAACGAGGCCTGCAGCACCCAACGCCTGCAGAGTCAGGTCCCCACTTATGTCATCACTCACCTTGCTGCTGCAAGCACTGGAGCCATCCCAAATCTCCCTGCTACAGGAAACCACAAAATGCCCCAGCACACAGCACATTAATTCTGACTTAAAATGCTGGTAGAAATAGAAAATGCAGACTGCACTCTCTAGGGAAGGACTCTGCCCAGTGTTTTGCTTCCAAGCATCTTCTGCCAGCAGATCCTCCTTTCCCCCATTGAGCAGTGCCCTCTGTGACACAGGGCAGCTCTACAACCAAGGCAACGTGAGAAAGCAAGGTCTGTCTGGGGCTCTGACCATGAGGACAGATTTTGAAGCTGTGGGATGAAATAACATGCCATTGCTAACAAGCGGATGATAAGCCCTGAGTATGTAGCAGACAGCTACTAGTACAGGCTGCCTATGGACAGAACAGCACTGAATAGTGCCCACAAGGCAGGGGGCAAAGGAAAAGGTGGGGGAAACACAGCTGGAGAATCCTGATAACTGGTTTATCTGTGCAGCCCATCATTACTCCAGGTATCTCTCACAGCTGAGGGACATGGAAATCAGAATCTGTGAAATAGCCCTGGCCCCTTTAAAAATGTTCTCCCTGTGAGAGACAGAAGATGCATTCATACACGGTAGACTGCAAAAATGGTAAAAGTGAGTGTTTGGGGTCTTCTGAGTTCAGGGTTAATTTCTGTCCCATTTTTAGACCAGTAACATCTGGGGCTCAAGAGGCTGATGTAGGATGAAGAATGATATAAAAGAGAGAGAAAATTACTCTGCCATGCAAGAAGTGAACGATCTAACAAGCAGAATCGAAATGCAATAGAATGACAGAAGTCAACAGGCTGCAATCACAGTGGGCTACAAACCAGAATACATCACACTAATGAGGTAGGAAAAGATTTGTCATATGCAGAGGATTACAGAGAGTATAATAAAAACATTTTCTATTAGGAGAAAAACAGAATCTAATTCATATGGAAACAACTTTCATATCATACAAATCATGGTACGAAATACAGAACAGAAATTCAAAGAATGGCAGGTAACACTGATATAAAACAAGCTGTTTGATAAAATCATAATACTGATGACAGAAAATACAACTATTTGAACTAATCAAACAACAGTAGAAAACTATTTCAAAGATTTGAAGTCACAAATGTTGTACTCTAAACATACAGAAATGGTAGTGCAATGAATTTTTGATTAATAAATCTGACTTCTGCAGCTTACAAATGAGTTCAGATGAAGGATTTGGGCTTTTGTGCTGTATTCATGCAGCATCCAAAACAGCTAGCACCTGACCTGTGGAGGACTCTATGCACTTTGGCAATACAAACAGACTGTAATCCAAACAGTAACTTCATATGTACATGTATTTCTCTCAGGAGAATTTAATTATGTAGAGGAAACATGAGGACACATTATATTTAAGCAAAGTACTAAACGGTGAAAATTATAACCACTCATACTTCTTGTTGAACAGGGTCATAAATAAATTACTAGCTCAAAAAAAGAGGAAAAACCAGACACCTTAATGAAGGTCCACTGTGTGCTCGATAAAAAATGACAATAAAAACACACATTAAGTTATATTAAGATGCATAAGAAACTCAGAGATGAGTAGTACAAGAACTAACATGTGCATTCCACTGTGAAACACTGTTCAGTTCTCACCAGTTGATCCTAAAACAACAGAACATTGAAGTAATGGATTGAAATTACTAATTGACGAAAACAAAGACAACCATCTGAAGTCTGCTGCGTTTGTGATTTTTTTTGTTGTTGTTGGGTTTGTTTTTTTTTTGTTTTTTTTTTTATAAAATCTAACATGCATTTAAGAAGCACATGAAAAAATCCTCAACAGTCAAGAGGAGAGGCTGGTCAGATTAAGAACTATTAATTTAGTTTCCTAATAAAAGAACAAGGGAATACATAATGCTACTCAGGGCAAAAAATGTGGATAGTTTGAGATTATATAGTTACACATCATACACAATTATCCTGTAGTGCTTACTGTAGAGTTACACTGATGTTAAGAAAATTACAAAATATTAATATTCGTAAGTAGAATATTTGAATTAGAACAATAAAAAAAAAGGAAACATGTTCATTTCAAAGAAAAACATAACAGTAAACACCTAGGATAAATGTAACATAATTTTCTGCAGAAGTTTTTTCTTTAACAGAGCTATTGCTCACAAAGGAAAGACTTGGAATCTTGATCGACAGATGCTCTGCTCCTCTAAGGAAAATGGAAAAGACATACCAGCAGCAGTTTCATCTGCAGAAAAAGCCACATAAATGATATCACTATGGTGTGATAAAGTCTTATGAAAAGTGCCACAGAGAGACAGAACAAAGATCTTCTAGTTTAAGCTTAAGAAAAGAGGACAACCGGAGGACATACAGTCAAAGCTGTAACAGAAGGTAAGATAACCGTAATCAACAACACTGGGCCAATGTTTTTAAAATCAAAGAGGTTTTGTACACATTTTGAGCATTTCTGGAGATTTTTAAAATATGATTTAAGGATCGAGACCCTTAAATATGAAGGACAGACCACTGTTGGTCCTGCAGCAAATATGAGGAGAGAGAAAACAGAATTTTTGTTGCATGCCACATGCTGTTTACCAGTAGTGTGGGTGGTTGGTGTTAGGCAGGAACAGCTTAAAAAAAAAAAAAGCCACTGAAATACCACCAGCAAGAAAAGAAGCATTCTAACCCTCTGCTCTCACATTTTCATCTTTTCAACTATTTCAGCTACATAAAGACAAAGTGATCTTGCAGGTAGTTTGTTCCTTCACTTGTGGTTACTTTTCTCACCTAAAATGACTAAGCTGGCACGATGTCTTACGGTCTCAGGGTACCTCAAGGGCTGGCTGCCCCAACAGAAAGAGTGGAAAGCCCAGGGCACTTAAGGGCCACACACATATCCGAACATGGTGGGCAGAGCTGTGTGTTGGTGACAATCCCAAGCAAGGAGAGTGACAGAACAGGTCTAAGGGTCACCCAAACGTTCAGTTCATAGCAAAAGGACTGAACAAGACTGTGGGGTCCATCCAGGAAACAAGGCTGGCTACAGAAGAGGAGACAGGTACACCTATCATGCCACTCAGACTGGGACTGAAGGCTGAGGCTTGAGTTGGAGGAACTCCCTGGACTCCTGGGGAAACAAGGGCACAGGCAGAGGTCCAGAATGAAGGTTTTCAGGACATTGGTGCCTTCAGGGCTGGCGCTTAGTTGCTTTCTGCAACCTCTGAGTGCAAGAAAGGACTGAGAACATCTGAAGGAACGGCGGATGATGTGCCAAAGATCAAGGGTGGTTTATATCACACATTCTACTGTCCCCACGGGAATATTCAGAAAATTACAGATCTCTGAGGGTTTTTTTACTCCTGGGAATATATATAAAATTACAGATATTTGAGAGCAGTTTTCTTACACATTATGTAAACATATTCCCGCCAGAGAGGGTGGGGGAGGATGGGAGGTGTAGAGAGTTGGGAAATACTTCTTTCCCACTTCACCTGCACTGGAGTGCTCTTCTGTAATTGCTCGTTCAACCCATACTGGCCTCTTTATACCAGTGCAGTCTCCACTCAACTATATCTTAAAAGGTCTGAAGCAGCATTTTGCCTCCAGCAATCACCATCCCAAGTGTTCTAAATGCTCTTGACAATACAGGCAATACAGCTGCACGCCCTTCTTCAAGGCTCTGCTAGTGTCTCTCACACCCTCCTCGACCACAGCTCAGGGAAGGGGAGCCTCACCTGCAAGAGAAGGCACTCCTGGAAGTTAGGGAAGAGTGAGGAGGTGTGACACAAACAGAAAACAGCAAACCTAAAGAGAAGATAAAATCTTGTGGACTAATTCCTTCCACATGAGCAGTGCTGGGCTTGTCTACATCGATACTGTTGTTTAAAATTTCCAGTTCCAGTGCTGCCAGTGCCCGCGGGGCTGACGCGTGAAGCGCCGCTCTGCACCAGTTTCCCAGGCACTGCCATTATTACACAGCCTCGCTGCCGCTGCGAATGGGACACATCCGCTCCTCGCCTTCCTGGGATTTCCCTGCTTTAAAACACTTGACAAGCACAGTTTAAAATTTAAAACCATAACAACACGCTTCTCTGCATGCTGGAGGAAAAATCCAGGCCCAAGGGTATAATTTCATACATTTGGTTAAGCCATGAAGAAAGGTACTGTGGATGCAGAAAAAAAAACAGCCTTCTATGATTTGTTGGGGTTTGCCACATAAAACTGCAAACATTGAGCTTACGATTAAAAATCATACACCTAGTTTTTTTTTGGTCAAGTAGCTTAAAAATGTAAAAGTACACAAAGTTGTTAGCAATGTTCAGCTAACAGTTACAACACACTGACCTCTACCTTAACTCACATGGTTCTAACATCAAAGCCTGCTTAAAACTATTTAAATACCAACATTCTTAAGCATAGCAGACATGCTGCACACTCAAATGGAGCCAGCCTGCTGCATGTGAAAGCCAGTTTCTGTAGTTACTCCCCCTTATTTCCCAGGCTAAGCTTACCTGCTCTCCAGAGCAAGAGTTTCCTGTTACATTTCTGACTGAGAACAGTGGTGTTTCCCTGCTCTATCACCCTTGGACTACTACTTTTTATTTCCTTGCCATGGGCTGACCCTGCCTGGATGCCAGGTGCTCACCCAAACTGCTCTATCGCTCCCCTCCTCAGCTGAACTGGGAGAGCAAATATAATGAAAGGCCCATGGGTCAAGATAAGGACAGGGAAATCACTCACCAATTACTGTCATAGGCAAAACAGACTCGACTTGGGGAAAAAATTCATTTCATTCATTACCAATCAAAACAGTGTTGGATAATGAGAAATAAACCCTTATCTTAAAAACACCTTCTGTCTTTCCAGGTTTCACTTTATTCCTGATTTTCCCTACATCCCCCCAAGCAGTGCACAGTGAAGGGGAATGGGAGTTGCAGTCAGTGCATCACACATCACCTCTGCTGCTCCTTCCTCCTCATGGAGAGGACTCCTCACACTCTTCCCCTGCTCCAGCACAGGTTCCCTCACTTGAGACAGTCCTCTACAAACTTCTCCAAGGTGAATCCTTCCCACAGGCTGCAGGTCAAGAACTGCTCCAGTATGGGGCCCTTCCAGAGGGTGCAGTCTTTCAGGAACAGAGGAGTTCCCTGGGGGTCCCAAGTCCTGCCAGCAAAGCTGCTCCAGCATGGGCTGCTCCCCATGGTCCACAGGCCCTGCCAGGAGCCTGCTCCAGCACAGGCTTCCCTCGGGGCCACAGCCTCCTTTGGACACATCCACCTGCCCCACTGTGGGGCTCTCCACGGGCTGTAGGTGGATGTCTGCCCCATCATGGCCCTCCATGGGCTCTGGGGGCACAGCTGCCTCACCACGGTCTTCACCTGGGGCTGCCATGAAATCTCCACCCCGGCAGCTGGAGCACCTCCTGCCTCCCCTTGTGCAAGGACACTGATGCCTACAGAGCTGTTCCTCTCACATCTCCTCACTCCTCTCATTGGCTGCAAATGCTGCTGCACAACTTGTCTCTCTCCTAATTCCTTTATCCCAGAGGTGTTACCCTATCTCTGATGGGCTCAGCCTTGGCCAGCAGCAGTTCCATCTTAGTAGCAGCTGGTATTGGATCCATCAGACACAGGGAAAGCTTATAATACCTTCTAACAGAAGCCAGCGCTGTAGCCCTCCCTCTAGCAGAACCATGGCATGAAAACCCAATAGATTCCCTTTTTGCCAACTGCAGTGGAGACTAGCACAGAGCTTCTTTGTTTCAAGTGAAAAGTTTGCACCATTTCCCCAGTGGCTCTGCAGGTGCCCTTTCCATTGTGGATGGGGAGGAACCAAAGGCTGCACTGAAATTCCGACGTGGCTCTCCTGCTGTACACGTGGCAGGTGTACAGAGACTCCCTGCTATGACTGACTGAGCAGGAAGGGCACTGGGGAGTCCACCTGCTTGTGCCATTATAGAGGCTGTAACACTACAGAGATTCTTTTAAATAAGAAACATACAAGGAATCTGAAAGTATTACTTACAGAAGGACCAAACAGCACTGGAATTTTTGCAATCATCCATAAAATTAACCAAGAACAGAGCTCTTGTAAAAGCTTGTGTCTCATAAATGACAGCCAAGCAGTAGGAAAGCCTGGTCTGCTAAAGCCCTTCAACACAGACTTTCTGGATCTTCCAGCATCTTTTCCACTGCATTTGTTACTGATTCTGTGTCTTGAAGGACACTGGAGCAAAAACACTACATAAAGAAAATTATCTGCCATCAGCAGTGATTATAAGGAAATGCCATAATTGAACCAATGTCAAAAAGAGTTTAACTGCTTAACTATCAAATGCTTAACATACTTTGAGCAGAACTTTCAACCCAGCTTCTCAATCATCACTTAAGGCTGCCATTAGTAACATTTGGATCTCCAGAACATTCTGCTGATATCTGCTGGCAAAAGAAATGTTTAGTAGCCTGAAAATTGTCCAAGGGGTAAAATCGCAACAGCTCATTTCAGATGCAGCTATGAGGCTGCAAAATCAAGAGCACAATCCCAGAGCAGCAATCTTCACAAGAATGTTGTTTTGTTTTTTAAACTCTTCTCCTTTCTGTCTTTTAAGGGTCCTGGGTGCAGTTATGATACTCAAACTAGGACTAATCACTATGTACCCTATAGCATTTTCCCCTTGGCCCTTACTGCTGTGGCTCAAACATTTTTAGCTTCTCTTGAGAACCAGAGCATAGAGAGACACACCGTTCACAGAGACCTTTTATTCCAGACTGCTGGACTCCAACACACAGTCTTCTAATAAAATTATTTTTAAGACTTATGTCAAGTCAAAAATGTATTAAATTCTTGGCTTCAACAAAACCAGAACTACTCTCTCCAGCCTAGAAGACATATACATTCCAATGTAAAATTTTCACAACTGACTTTTAACTAAAAGCCTTAGACCTTGTGCTTCTAAGTAATAATCTGTTCTCAAAAATATTACCTTTGAACACAGTTTTCTTTAAGGATGAAAGAAAAAGGAGGAATCTAGATTTAAAGATTGTGTGAGCACATGGGGAAATAGGTATTCTGTGCTTATAAATTAACCAGTGCTTGGCACAAGTATTGCATTTTTCCATGTGTTTTCTTCCTTGCCTCCAAAGGAATATATTTTAGTCCTATCAACAAAAGGTACATACAGCAGGTTGAAATTACACATCTTGAAGTTGACACACCAGCAAAGGACTTCTATATACTGTCACCATCTCCACTCTACCCCCAGTGTAACTCAGTCTCTGAGTGAGGTCATTATCCAATAGTCTGCAACAATCTGTTCTACATTCTGGATGCTTGTAGTGAAACCTCAGAAGAGCTAGGGAATAGACAGGGAGTAAAAGCTGGATATGAGACACCACTCCAGCACTAATACCCCAGATCAATTACCAATATAGATCCACTGCATTAAAAATATCCTGTTTCTGAACCCTTTCTAAAAGCCCCCTTGAGCATGCACTCCCAACGTACATAATGATGGGATAAAAAATGGTAGGAAGGAGATGTAGAAGAAAAAAATCTTAAACATAAGAAAAGGTAAATGTATTCAAATGGACAATCATAAGCACAGTAAAATCTAGACTGAAGCAGGAATTCAGATACAGGGTTCTTGTACCTGATCACAGAATCATTGAGAAGTCTTGCCTGCTTCTGTCAGCTTTAACACACAGAAGCCTGCAACAGCAAATCTTTCCGTAATATCCACTGGAAATATTTGAGTACTAGTTTATCTTGCAGCTTGAAGTTATACCTTCTTTTGAAACTTAGATGAGGTACTTTGATGAGGAAGGCTAAGGCAGGAAGGGACCCCAGGCCCTGCATATAGGTTCAAGTGGTCTTCCTACTGGTTTATTGCAGAGTACCCTGCTTGAGCACTTTCTGAGATCAGTTCAGAGCTGAAACCAGTTGTTCCCTCTCTCAGACATGCTTCTATCCCCTCACACAGTAAAAATTATTGCCTTGGCAAGAAACTTACAATGCATCACTATAGGGTTAACTGCCTTCTACCTTCTACTACTACACTTGAGTGCAGAGTGCTGAGCTTGGCTAAAAGCTTAAAGGCCATGAATAATATAAGAGAACTCCACTGGGAGGACCCCTAATGCCTCAGAAAGCTTCACTAGATCTCACAGTTCAGTTCTCACTTGCCATATCCTTCATTTCCTTTAAATGCTACAGTCCCAGTGTTAAATCCAGCTCGAACTTGGAGCTCCAACATTTAGCACCTTCCCAGCAGCAGGCAGCCAGCAGATTACAGAGGCTTCAGGATCAAAGGGGGGCAGGAGGGCTGGGCTCTGCAGCCTCCTGGCTATGCCACCTAGCTCCTCCACCTTCTCAGCCTCTTGTTAATTGCTCCTCAGATTTCACTTTTGCCTTCAGCACTGCGCTATTAATCCTTCATTTAAGCAAAACCCCTTCATCTGCCTTTGAGTTATAGAGAAACCTAACAAATTCAAGAAATCATTTTCATATGTGGAAAATGTACTCTTTGCTTTCGAGGATGGCTGAAATCCAAGTGAAGTGTTCACCTTGTAACATAACATGGACATCAACCTTACAAGATGGCCCATGAAACATTAAACTTGGGAAATTTGACAATAAAATGAGTTGTGGTTACAAGAAAACCCAGACAGGTGCATGCAGGCGAGTCTGAAAGTTATCTGATGAGCCACAAACTTGATACATCACACATCTATGAAATTACATATAGTTCATAATTGAACCATTCCAAATCAAATCAGGAAAACAGAACCAGAATTACAGGAAATACTGGGCTTCTCAGGCAAATTGCTTTCAGTGTCTGCACTCAGTTATGCTATCTGTAAAATACAATCAATAAGCACAACCATTAAGGAAATGCAAAACATAGTAGGTTTAATTCTTAAGCAGAAAAAATTAGGCAGGTACTTGTTAGGTCTCATGTGTCAGATATCTGCTTTGCACTACACTAGAACTATAATCCAATTTCCAAATACTGAAAAGGCTGGAAAATGGGAGTTGGAAAAGCACATTATAGACAAACAATTTGAACACAGAAAAATCCTTAGATTTGCATATGCACAATTATGATTTGTATTAGCTTCTCCTGCACATATAAAATGAAGTAACAAAATACACAAAAACAAACTCTGAGGACTAAAGGAGGAGTGTCTTAACTCATAGCTATGAAGATGAAGTAACACCACTCACGGAAAAAAAAGTCCTGGACTTCAGTATTTGGTTAAGCCTACATGACAGGAGATTTAAGTGATGCTGCAAGGAGTCACCAAAGAATAACTAAAGGTAAAGATGAGAAATCACAAGCCTGTGGTTCTAATTTTAAAAGAAAATGAAAGAAAAGAGGATTGAAGGGCACTGATGATTCTAAGACTGGCTGAAAGCATTACTTAAAAAGTAGTTTGAAGCTGTGATTTGAAGTCCTTTTATACAGAGAGACCTCCAGAGGGTTAACTCAAACCTTCTTCTGCAAGCTATGGAAACTGAGTTTTGTGTTAGAAACCACTAGACAACTACACTGTGCGCAACACTATAAGTTGTAATACCAGACATCTGCTGGAATTGTAAAATGTCCTCTAGCTCTTTAAAATGTATAAATTTGCTTTGGCCATTGTATTATCTACACTTTTTCCCAATTCATACATGACTGTGTGAAATGCTTTGAAATGAAAGATGCTACGCAAGTGCCAAACGTTACAGCAATACACTAACTTAATTTGGACATGCTCCAGCATCTCATGTCAAGAGTGAGCTCATGTTAGAGTGAGTTCCTTTATTGAGACATCTGCTAGGAAACCAATTTAGCCAAATCAGAGTGTGTGATAATGAGTGCTGTTTAATCAAGACAGTATTAACATAAATTTTAACTTGTGTCAAGTAGCTTAATAGCAAATTACTGAATGTTAAACAGACATGGAATTTTTTACTTTGGTCTTTTAATAAGCAAATTCTTGAGTAAACAAAAATTTACAGTTTCTTCAGTGTGCAGTCAAAAAGAGCTAGATACAACCAAAAAGAACTGAAGTGAAGCAATGCAAGCCCTGCAATCATAAACTTACTTTCAATTTTAAAATGGCTCAGTACTGGAATGCTCTTCATCTTTCAACTAAATGTAAGATTTTTAACAGGAGAAGTACATCCAGATGTGCTTACAATGAAAAAGTACTAAAAGGTATTTTTGTTAATTTCTGGTTTTTATATGGATATGACATTTCTGATTTGGACACTTAATCCTGAACAGCTTTTAACATTTTATATGGATAAGCATTATATGGACAAGAGCATTTCTGGCCTCAGAACTGTAAAGATAGCTATAAACAATGTGCCTTTCCAAGATAAACCCAGATTATTTGGTGTCATATACTAGCTGTTTGTTTTCCCAGTCAACACATTCACTTACTGTTTGTCAGAGAAAAATAACAAAAAATTCTGCCATCCTGACTCAAAACTGTTAGGCACCAAAATACTGATGGTAAAGAATCACAACACGCATCAAGCAGAGGTCTCTACTGCAAAAGCCAGAACACAGTGACAGATATTGCTTAAGATATTCACTCTTAAAGGAATGGAGATTCCCAAATTCAATATTATTACTATAATTGACTTGTCTGAATTTCAAATCATTCCACAATATAGTGGGTTAGTTAGCGTGTTAAAAAGCAGAACAGCACTTACAGCATGAACATGCAGTTCCTAAGAAAGGGAAGAGAAGTAAAGGAAGGAAAAAAAAAAAGAAAAATAAAATCACAGGGAATAGCTCAGTACCACAAATTGTATGTTCTGCAGGAAAAGATGACAGCTAATTTTTTAGGACAAAGGTACTGGCAAAGACACAAAATAAAACAGTTGAAAAAAATAAAACAATTGTTTTTAGGGTTGTGTTAGGCACCCATATAAGAGGAAACTTTCTAAACTGGTGAAAAAAGCCAACCCCAGCAAGAAATTGGTATCAAGCCACATGCTTGTGTTCTCACCCACCTTTAAATGGTAAGAAAAGGGGCAGATCTGTGGAACTCTTTCAAAAATGGAAAGCTTCTTAGTCCTCCACACTGTAGCAGATGTTGAGATGGGCATGTGTATTGTTTGAAAGGAAATGTCTCAATACCCCAGCAAGTACCATACCAAGGACATGGCATAACAGCTACATCCTACTTCAGTGGAACAAGTGAATCTCTTCCCCACAGTGCTAGGACAAACTCTGTGACAAAGAGCAGCATTTTTAATGTGACACGCACACAACAAAGTATCTGCGGGCAGGAGACAGGAGAAGGAACACCGTTGTTTTACAGAGCACATGAACACATGCATGAAGTGGATGTGGGTTCTAAATGATTACAAGAGCACATGCAAAGGGCTATGGTGACAGTCACTAATGACCCAGACCTTTCATCTGCAGAACTTAGAAAGAGCTGTGACTTTCAAAACAATCACATTATCAGCACTAAAGCCACAGTTAAGTAAGACTCATTACTTTCACTGTCACTTCATAATTATACCGTCTCTGCCAAGAGTCACACTCTCCCCATCCTACTCCTTCCACTCTTCACCTGTGCAAACCAAAATCTCAGTAGAGAACAAGAGGACCAAGCTTTTCCATGTATCTAATTCTCAAGGCAACAGTCACCTTGAGAGGAGAAAAAAAGGGAAAGTGTGCTGTTGCTGTGGAAACTGTGTGAGAGCACAGAAATACTCCTATCAGATCAAATACCTCTTGGAGGACCAGGCACACCACTGAACAGTTACTGCAACTTCCCCCAGCGTGCCTGAAGGGTCAGGACAGGGAACCCAGCCAGGCTGGATGTCTCCACCACCACCCAGATTTCAGATCTGGAATAGCTTTTCAAATGTGAGTTCCATGCTATTCTTGGTGAAAACAACTACCACTGTCTGAAGGCCCTAAACTGAGAAGTGCATAAATTGCACAGCCTTCTTAAATTCCTGAGAGATGTATTAACACAGAATACAAGATATGGTGGTTAACAGAGAACTGCAGAAATGCCTGGGCCCAATCCAAAGGTTTACAGGCTGAATTCAAAAGCAATGCTGATGTATTTTTGAATGGTATGGTGAATGGTAATGGTAATGATGAATGGTACAGAAGAAAATAAACCTACACCCCAGCAGAATTCTTCCGTTCATTGTTCCCTAAGAAATGAAAGAGAATAAATAAGAATGTGATTGTGTCATTATAGATTACATGATAATTAACACTCAAAAATGCCTAAACTAAGACCATGTGGGTGAACACAATATCAGACTACTCTAATCTGAATGACTGGAATTTAAAATCCCTCATGTATAAACCTATAGTTTTATTCCTCTCTCCATTCCCTTTGAGGTCCCTTAACTGAACTACTACATGAACAGCAAGACTGCAAGAGTCTAATGCAAATCAGAGAGAGCAATGTAGTTAAAAACAGTGTTAATGAGAACACCATTGACACAAAAGCCCTCTAGGTTTTCAAGAAGTGAGAAATTGCCAGGTGTCAGTATCCAAACTCCTGGTATTACCGAAGATTAGTGAAACCAGCAATCTGAAGCAATTTGATAGTCTAAACCACTGATTTTATGAGGACATTTTAAACACCAGACAAAGAGAACAGGGAATTGGAACAGGTTATAAATTTGTTTATAAACACTGCAATGCTACCAGACATTAATCCCCACAACTGCATCTTCTACCTTCCCTTCTCATCCCTGCAAAACATCTCATATTAAAAGAAACTAGACCATTGGCAAGCTAGAATAATGATTTATTTCACAAGGGTGTTGTGAAGCTTAATTCATGTTTGTAAAGCCCTTTGTATTATGCCTTTCATCTACTGTGGGAACCTCACAGTATTATCAATAAGGTCTTTCCTACAGTAGAAGGGCTTTGCTAAAATAGCTATACTAGTAAATCTGCCTAGTCAAGATGTGGTTTACACAGGCAAAAAAGTTATTTTGACAGAACAGCTAATACCAGTTCCCTGAAAAAAACATGCTAAACTAGCAGAAGCACACTTTTGGTGGTATCTAACTGAATCTAGCATAGGATATTGTATGTCAGCTAAGGGTGATTTCTGCACAATCTTTACAAAACAGTTACGCTGAAAAATCCTGAGAGCAACATGATTTGTAGAGTGCAAATGAAGGGTAAGTATTTCCTCCTTCCACACTACCAAGCATCTGTGCTCATTTATTCGTGTGAACAAGCTAGAAGCAAAGTCCCTGGAAACAGATCCCATTAGCAAAAAATGCATATGACATTACTATTTTATCCAAAATAATTGAAGGAATAAAGATAAAGCCACAGTCAGATATATTCTGCCAAACAGAAAAGAACAGAGGATTAACAGCACTAGAATCAATGCCTAGAAACTACTTACACAACTGCAAAGAACAAAGACTGTGGTACAAGAAATTAATTCATGGGCTAGTTCTTTGAACTGTGCTGTTATTATTTTCCATTCAAACCCCCAGTTTTCTCACTCAAGTTTAAAACAACACTAAATATCCAACTGTTATTTGTTTCCTAACAAAGGTGGAGAGGCACCATTTATGCCAGGTTCCCAAATGACTACTTGCCATTTTTCTAGACATGTTTGACCATATTCTGAGCAGCTTAGGGTGGTAGCCTGAAGCTACAGTAGTGCATCTGCATTTGCCTTTCAACATTTCCTCTTCTTGCTAGAAGCCTGTAGCAGATCTTATCATCTATGGGCTTGCTTAGACAGGGAAAGGCAACTCATCTGTTTCACATCTCTAGAAAGCACTTCTCTGGTAGATACCTGTATTTATTTTAGAAAGGTGTCACTCCATATCCATGCGCAGTACATACAATTTTCCACATCCAACAGACCAAAGTAATGCACTAAAGTGTAAGACTTTGGCAGAGTCAGATTTCAAAACTCTGGTGGGTTACAAATTGGCTAAACATTATTCCACAAACAAATCTGGATCAGACATGTTCGAATCTGGAATGGAGATCAAAATCCAGATAGAAATTGCCATATTTGACAATATTTATCTTGCATATGAAGGATGGTTGCAGAACCAAAATTTAAACAGGTGTATTCAGCTGCTTTCCACTGAAAAGTGAAGCTAACACTACTTTAAAGCAAAACTAACAATCTTCTGCTATTGAGACAAATTCGAAAATACTAACTACTGTAAATTAATCAGTAACTCATTATTTATTGACATAGGACTGTAGAATACACAGCTCACATACCAGCACTACCTGATGTGCTGTTTTATTCCACCTAGGATTCATTTATGTGACCTCCAAAATGATAAGAACAATAATAAGCAGCAATTTATAATTGCTGCATGTTCTTTCAGTCACTGATGCAGCTACCTATATAGCATAAGAACAACACTGACCTAAGAAAACAGACTTGGCAATTTTGGACTAGGGTTAAAAAGATGAAGGTTCAATCTTTTTGCAGAGTTGCTAAGATACACACCAAAGCTACAGCACCAAAAGGCTGGGACCACTTGCTCCCTAAGCTGCACTTTCATGTCATGAGAGTATTAAAAAAAAGCTGGATCATGTTTTCTTTTTCCACTGTCATACATTTTGCGTGGAAGCAGCTGATCCTAATCAGTGAGAATTTAATATTAACACCTCACATGACATAAAAATTTTTGTCACAGACTGTTTCAAAGACATATGACATTTGACTTTAAGACAAATGTCTATAAAGACATTTTCCTCATCAGCTCTGTGCCATAGGCCAGACAGTACTCAATTTACTGTACCTACAGCAAAACAACCAGGCAACCTTACATGCTTTAGAAGGCTTGCATGAAGATGAAGAGACTATAGATGGCCATTAGACAGTTATTACACTTCCAGGTGGAAAAGTTCACTCTTGCCTTTGGGATACTCAGCAGGACAATTTAAAGTTAACCATCTTTCAGGACAAGGCTATCTTGCCCCTCGGTTTCTTCCCATCCAACTCACTTCTCTGCTTTAGCTCTTTCCCATCCATTCTTAACTGTCAGCTCTCTTGAGCCTTTGATCACACTTGACTGATCCCTGCATTTGTTCCCAGGAGGAGAAGTCATGGGGAACTTGTACATTTCAGCATGTAATCTTCCTGTATGCCGTGGGTCCTGCCTGCACAGCTGCTCCCTTGCTGTGTACGTCCTGGCAGCCAAGTTTGCTAAAGCACTGGAAGCTAAAGCCTAGGAGCAAGTACATAGAGGCTGAGGCCAGGCTTCCCACTGAAAGGTCACCTACTCTGAAACATCCCTCTATCACAGACAAAGATATCCCACATTTATAATTCTCAAGTTCAAGTACACTTCAAGGCCAGCTTCATTTCTCTTAAGCAAAAATGGAAGAAAAGAAATACACTCAGGCTGAGGCTTTTTCCCTCCCAGTTTTCTGGAGTGCTGCAAAGTTTCTGCAGGGGTAGGAATGAAATCTGAAGGGTAGAAACAACAGTTACTCAGCATGATCCACTGTTCTTTCCTGCACTTAATCACGAAGCCCAACCACAAAAGAAATGCAGTTAAATTATGAGGAGCTCACTTCTATTGAGCCAGCTAAAGCACTCTGAACAGTATGGGAAGACTGAGGGTATACATCTTCATCAAGCCCAAGCCCAAGCTGTTGCTTTTGACCTTCAATGTCCTTCGTGATTTGTGTCCTGAACCACTAAGAATGGGAGAAGGTCTAGGACAGGTAAAAGATTTAGGCAGCAAAGAGCACGTGTATCTCAGTGACAAACTTCCTATTTCTAATAGAATGGCAGTTCACCAGCTTCCAGAGCATGCTGCAGCCTCTGTACTCATTATGGGGATGACGGCGGGAAGGATAACTACAGAGGGAAAAAAGATTTAATTTTTTGATATGTAGATTTTGTAGCTCTTGAATAATCCATATAGAAGTAGTTTAGAATTAGCTATAACAGTACCTAAAGATATTTATTTTAAAGAAATACACAAGTCGGACAACAACAGGCAGAACTGAAGACATACTAATTTTCCACAAAGGGTTGAAGTTCTAGCACAGAACTTCTGAAATCCAGAAGTTCTAGCACAGTAAGTATGATTTAAAAAGTCAACCACAAATACATAATGAAATGCTTTCTTTACTCTTTTGCAGTAAAGAAACCAAAGAAAAAGCAGAACTCTGGGTAGTCAATCAGCCTGCCTAGGAATCCATTTGTGCATGCTATTTCTTTGAATGTAGAACACAGGCTTCAAATGTAGCTGAACTTATTTCATAATTCACATCACCTTTTAACTATAAAGGCAGCATAACAGTCTCTGCTTATGCACAAATAATCTGTGACAAACCATTAGCCCTAATTGACAAAAATACTTAAGACGTAACATTGAGAAAATTAATTGCCTTTTGGTGCCTCAGAAACAGCACAGAATTTCCAACTTCTCATTTTAGTGTATGTCTGTACTTAAATGTAACAGACTTGGGTGCTGTTCTGGTGCTTCTTTCACGAAGGAATAGTCACTTCTCAGCTGAAAATGAGTCTGAAAAAAGTTATCTTAAGATTGAACGTGCAAGACTAAAATGCAGGTTCTTGTTCTTCCTCCACCAAAATGTTAACACTTTCCACACCACTTTTCCAGAAGATTTTACTTATATATTCTTCTATAAGAGATTTTTCTTGAAATAGCTGTAAAACAAACAGCTGAAAAACAAAATGGCATGATGTGTGCTACATGTCTCCCTGCTTTCCAGAGAATGTCAGAGCCAGTGTCTCATACAGAAGAGTATTTCTAAACAAGCAAACCCATGATATCAAAATCTGAAAATGATCTAATAGTAGCTGATCCTAACTTAATTTTAGAATCCTAAGATTTGAAAACACAAACTTAAAAAAAACCCAAAACCAAACCAACACCACAATCCTGGATAAATTTCATATAATAATCTGAATGGTTCTACTGTCTCTTTTGTCACGCTCAAGTTTGCTTTGTTGTTGTTGTTTTCATCTTTCCTTTTAAAACAGCCTCCTGCAGCTCTGAGCTAAAAATCTTCCTGGACTTTCTATGTGACAGCTGCAGTATCTTAGCCATCTGTTTAATTTATATTTGCTAATGCAGCTCCTGCTGTTTTCAACTGACAGGTTTTTTTCTCTCTTATTACCCCCACACGGGAAATCATTGCACTTGCCAAACTTTCTCTGTAGTCTCAGATGTCAAATCAAGTCTGGTGACAAAAGGTGATGAATGAGGCTCCTATACACCTCCCTTTTATGTTTTTTGGGTTTGTTTTTGTTGTTATTGTTGGGAGAGCTTCTTAATTATGGAAATTGTAAGGGGTTTTTGTTATTTCTTTAAAGAATAATTATAAGCAAAAAGGAAGCAGTACAGAAACAAAGAGAGCACATCAACGGAAATCTTATTCCCTTACTCTCAACATAGTAATTCTGTAGAAAGGTTGAGGCTGGGGGATCTCCAAGATACTCTCTAAAGCAGATTATCCATTATCCATTTCATATTCAGTCACTAAAGCCCTGATTCAATCTCTTCAGTCATTTATGGTCACCTACCAAGCTCAGGGTTTGTCTGAGTACTGACTTTACCTCACTTGCAACCAACATGCTTCCTAACTTTTCTGGAGTGCTCTGGATCTCAGAAGTATTCAGAAGTCAAAGGCAAGCGATGGAGCCCCATGGTTCAGCATGCTGCAATGCCAGTACTTGCTGCCATCCTCTAAAACCTCCTGCAGGAAGGTGCAGTGCCCACACTCCCTGTGCTGTTCAGAGACACTGGATAAAAGGACCAACTGACTCCTGAAACAGCTGTCAGCCTTATACAGCAAGCACAGATGTTACTGTCCCTGCAACTCCCCTGGGCCATGGTAACAAGAAGATTAAAGAGTCTTTCACTGCTGAAAAGTAACATCAGGTTTAACACCAAACTTTGCAATGTAACACAGATACCCTCATCCTGTGTAAAACTGCATCCACTGAATCCCAGTGAGCTCTGCAATACCTGCCTGAGGTGATGCAACACTCCTCTGCTACAAGGAGCACACTGCAGTGGCCAGCCCCAGCCCAGAGACAGGTAGTCACATTAAACACAAAGAAATCAAGCCCAGAAAGTGTGACCACTCTTTCTTTCTAAATTTCCCCTTTCAAAACAACTTTAACTGGAGAGATACATGGAAACGTGAAATGAGCAGTTGCCAAAGGGCTGGAAGATGTGTGCCAGAGAGAGAGCCCTGCAGAGTAGCTGAGAAATGTTAACAGGGATACATGTTTGAGGGAATACTTGGGAGACAAGAAGTCATAATCTCTTATTACTACTGTTCCCAAAAGTTGATGATGAGAAAATAAATACAGTGTTCTGAAACAGTACAGGTTGCTCCAGCTCCCAACATCAAAGCCACCCATTGGACTGAACTTGTGACAGCTCCCTATCTTGAGCAGAATCATCCCACTGAGCTCTGGAGGATAAAATCACTTGAAGCAAAATGAACGATTCTGCTTGTGAAAGTACAGCAAGCTAAGTGCCAAAAATAACTACAGGTGCACTCTGGAGAAGGTTACTGCTTCATATTCATATCCCCTGAACATCATCATACTCAGGTACTCCTTGCATAGTTGTACTACAAAAATTTGATCTTTGAAGAGCATACTGGACAAAACAGAAAAGCTAAAAAGAAAAACCCTTAGACCTAATATACTGATAGCTACAGCATACATGAGGACATTATATATACTTTCCTACCCAGGAGATTCTGCACAAGAGACAGACAAGTAAACTCTTAATTTGCAATCTGCATCTCAGTATTTTGATCTGAAAATATATATGTATGTATATGGATATGCTGATGTGTGCAAATGCTAATGTACTTCACTACAGTACTATGATAAGGTACATAGGCTAGATACTCAGCACAAATTCTAACACTTTTATAACTCAGTGCCAATACCAACAGGGAAAAAAAGTAATTTCTAAGAGTATACAGGCCTGAATACCTAAAGAGTCACTACTCAGCTTCATTACTTGTACTTTATGACATTTCAAAAGTAACACAATAAAGAAAGTGTAAAGATTAAATTAGAACTAACACTTTATTCTTACCTTGGTCTGACACCACTTGACAGAGCCTTCCACAGAGCACTAGCATACTAACTTGGCTTTCCACTGTCCAAGAACAGGGGGGGATGGGAATAGCCAGATAACCAGAAAACCTGAACACACTGCTGCAAGAAGGCCAAAGCCTTGGGCCCTTGCAACATGTTGTGCAGCACTCCAAGTTCTGGGACATTTCAGCTGAGGTACAAAGGCAGCCCCATAAGAAACTCCACCTGACCAATCTCTCAAAGCAGAAGGGATCACAGTAGATACATGGTACTCTTTCACCAGTTATCCCTCCTGAAACTGCTGCTCCACAGCTCTAAGTCTTGCAGAGCCAGAGCTTTAGTCTACATCTGTGAGTTGTGGAGCCAGATGGCTCCTGAATGCTCCTCCAGCACCTTCAAAGCCAGCTTCCCAGCATCCCATGTTTCAGAAGCATAAACAGAGACATCAGCAGTAGCTCTGAGTGAAGGTGGTGAGGGTTCAGCAGGTGAACTAGCTCAGGGTCTGAGCCACACATAAACCTATGTACTGCTTCCAGGTCTGAGCCCAGGATTTCAGTATGGATAACTTGTCACCTGAATAATGGATCCGTGCAGAAAACAGCAAATTTCTGTGTCTACGAAGTCATTCTAAGGTCAAAAATCAACCTATCAAGCTAACAAAGGTTATTTGCAACATGTCCTATACAGTGTTTAAAATCCTGTCCTCTAAGGCTTTGCCTGAGTATATTTCTCATCACTTGCCAGCATCCTCAGGCATTCCCCAAGACCCACTTCTGCAAAGAGTACATAAAGATTAAACCCTCAAGGAAATCCAACTTAATTCTCTAGGCTGTGCCATATATGCAAGCAATGTACTAGGTTAAGCATGACTGTCCATGCATAGACAGTATTTCAAAACCAAGCCACTACAGACATTAATACTCACTACCCTGAACTGTAACTCTGAGCTCTAACAAGGAGCTCAGAGCCTTCCCCAAGATATTAATGCTAGCTTACTTTAAGTAGAGATGCAACAGCCTTCAACAAACTTCAACAAATTTTAAAGTTTCACCTTCCAGAAAAATGAATTTTGTTGTTTATCTGCACTTTAAGTGTCAGATTTAAAACGAAAAGGCAAGTACAGCTGCTCACAGCTGATAAGGCCTCATGCTTCTGGCATTTATTTATATCCATGATCCAGAGTAACAAACCCATGTACTTTAAACAACTGAAGCAACTCTCGGATAAAATATGGAAATAGGAAGATGGAACTAGAAGCAACCTCCTTTACTGTATAAATCTACTTATTCACCATAAATCAAGAAAAAACACTTTTGGATGAAGGCAATAAAAGAGCCATAATGTCTGAGAAGATCAACTGCCAAGGTAGAGTGTCTCAACAACAATTTCCAAGTTAGGGCACAAGAGCAGCTCCTGATGACATCTTGTTGGTTCTCATCTGAACAAGGGGCCAGCAACCCTGCCAATGCAGTTAATGTTTTCTGGCTGAGGTCACTAACATCTGGTTTGTGTACAGGCAGCTTCTGCTGCTCAGTGTTGCACAGGAACAGAGGCATCACAGGATGTCACAGGGCACCACAGGTTTGGTGTTTGTGATTAACCTCAAGCAATGCCTGATTTGTGGGGTTGCAAAACACAGATGGAAACTCAAGTTTAAGATTCCATGAAATAGGAAGAGGTAGTCAGTCCTATGGGGCAAAGCCTAAAAGAGAGCAAATAATGAGAGAAGACAGAAGAGGATGGAACAGAAGTGTGCTTCCACCCATGGCTGTTCCAGCTTGGACCAGGGTTGACCTGGCTCCTGCAGATGATACCCAGCCCAACTGAGTCTGAAAACTCACAACTCAGTACACACAGCCATTACACTGCATCAAGATACTGCTTATATACTGCAGCTTGTCTGTACTCATCTGCAATATAATACTGGGTTAGGGTTAGGCTGTACTCAGTTATCCCAAAGTGGAGGGTTAAGAACTTCAGGGTACAGCTCTGCAAGGAGCATAAAGCAATTTTAGTGGCTGCCAGCAAAAGAGGTGGACCCCCATCCCCAGCTTTATAGCACACTCATCCAAATAATTAATTCACCAGAGTTGTTATCAATCAGACTTATGAGCTTATAAAATGCACCCTACAACTCCTTGACTGCAGGAGCTGAAGACAGGAATGTTGTAACTGTGGCAGATGAGAGCAACACTGAGCTTTCCTGGAGAAGCACAGTTTGAGATGACCTCTCACAAAACAGTATCTTTATTATTCAGACTAAAGGGAAAGGCAGGAGATAAAAAGGCTGGCTAAAGAATGCCCTAATCCATTAGACAATCATTTTTCATGTGTGTGTCTTGTCCTATATCTCAAGAATCACTATGGAGCTGAAAAAGTGGTTATTTCCATATAAACTTCTAAACTCTAAACTGACAACAAACTTTGAACATGTTCTAGTAGTCAAAACCCTGAACAAGACTGAAACACAACAGCATTTTCAAGAGCTCTCCCTAGTGTGCCCTCCTGTTTGTTGTATAGTATCTCTCTGCTATGAAAAATGTTAACTTTCAGTTAAAACAGCAGCCAATACTCATTTCAGATATCCCTTCCCCTGCTTCTCTCCTACCATTTTGCCCTACTGACAGAATAACAATCCAGTATCACAGCCAGGGAAGAGCACTGCAGAGCCAACAGAAGATAACCAGACTGGCTGGAGAGGGATGTACTGGAGTCAAGTGCTACAGCTCTGGAACAAGACTAAAGGAGAGGATTCCACAGGGACAAATCTGAAAGAGCCAGCAACTGGCTGTGAGACACATGCGACACAAATCCACTGAAATACAAGGGGCATCTCTCATGTTGCACCCAAATTTGACTCAATCTCACAACAGTTTGCTATGCTTGGTCTTCACAGTAAACTGACATCAACACTTAATCAGAAATCCAAGGCTAGAGAAAATAATATTTACATTACAGAGATCAATCCCACTTCTTGTCATGCCTTCTGTGCTTTATTTTGTTTTGCAGTTTTTCATTTAAATTTTGTGTTCCAAATTTGGGTTATGGCCAAGACAACAGGAACTTGAATTGCTATGCGTAATATAAAGTAAATAAAATAAATTAAAAATTCTTATCTCTGAGAAGCAAATGCTCTTAGATATCGTTAGATAATGCCAGCATCAACACTATGTGCCTGATGCTTAGGCACAAAAAAATTAAAATCAGTCTCAGACACTGACCATGTTAGTTTTAACTATGAGGTATGCCATATGCAACAAAGTGACTTGGACATGGATAACAGGCAAAAGCAAGTATGTCAGTACCTGAAATTGTCTTTTTTTTTTGCAGTCAAAACCTCACAACTATTTAGTAATTATTCAAATGTCACCATCCTTGATGAGCACTAATACTGCACATCTGAGTCTTTCAGCTAGCAGCCCCATGGTTTGTGAAGCAGCCTCTCAGCCAGGTGAGGGGAAATGATAGCCTGTTGTGCTGATCTAGCACTGAAACACATTCCATCCACCTGAAAATTGTTCTTTTACAACCAGTGCTCTCAGTACACTAGAAAATAGTTTAGATACCTGATGATTTAGATTTTCATGTTCTCACTGTGGATATAGCCATCAAAATTCCCACTGCCTCTCATTCCTCACACACTTAATATGCTGATTTAATTATATGCCTGTAATTCAGTTTACATTTTACAGGAGGCAAAAGGTAAGGAGATTCCAGTAAATGACACTTGAGATAACAGAATGAGTTACTGGAGAGCACAATGTTCGTTCTTTGCATATGTACCAGCCTATTATAAAGGGCTTAAAAATTCACTCAAACAGAACGGGTAGGAAGCCTTGGCAAAAGCTAAGCTAAAATTAATTTTGCAGATTTTAAGGTTATAAAGGTAACTTACAAGGTACAAATCAGTGAAGAACTGTCTGTGTAAATCCATGGACAGATAGCTTCAGTCTGCTGCTCAATCAGGTTTTTCTCCCCAGCGGCCCTGAACAAAGCTTTGCCTACACTCGCTGACTGGGGCACCAGGCAGCAGGGACAGGAGTGGAGCTGAAGCAAATGAGGTCAGTTCCATGCTGCACCGCCTGGGAAAGCAATGGAGGGAAACTCAGGCACTGATCACTAAGGAAAAGCTGAAATAAAACATCTAGCAAGCAGAAAGAGGTTTAGAGATGGATTGTTCTACAGCTGCCCACATTTAAATAGCAAGGACAAGATAAAAAAATTCCAAGCTCCTGCTACCATTAAGATAAAAAAGGAAGACAGGAAAAAGGAATCAAACAACTCTGAATCTAAAAAGAGTGGGACATGAGAATTTTTCCAAGAATAATTTAACAAAAGACCAGATGGAATGAAGCAGCGATATGTCCTAATTACAAGTTTATTATGTCAGCCTCAGAGAAAACATAAAAATCAAAAGACCCCAATCAAGTAAAGGTCAATCTTGGTGATGGGAAAAGGAGGAATTTCAGAAGGCAAAGTGAATTTAAATACATCCATGTTAAAAACTGGAAGATCTTTTTCAGAGATTGAATCCTGTCAGTAATACTCAGAAAAAATTTTGACAATCTCTAAAATTATTAGCATAACAATCCTCACAGAGTATGAGAGAAAGATTTGGGATTTCATCTCATGCAAATCCATAAGCTGCTACGAGTATATGTTTTTCATAAAGAAGATAATACTAAATCAAAAAACTCCAGCAGGTTAACAGAATAAATGGAAATATACATGTAAGCTTTGATGCTGATGTTGTTGCTGCTTACTCAAAATCACCAGTTTAAAACAGATGCTCACTCTTTCCCCATCCCTTACAAATGGTAACATGAAGCTGAGTTCCTATCAGGAACCTAATCCCAAACTACATTCTCTCTCCCAATGGACTTCCCCTTTTTTCCTCTCTGTAACACTTTACCTCAACTCCACCCAACATGTGTGATTTATTTATGATAGAAAAAAAGCTGCTACATTGGTGTATTTTTGAAAATCTATTTTTTTCTGCAGTAGCCTAGCCAACCAGGAAATCAAAACCCTGAATATTATCATCTATTATTTTGTATGACTGAAGGTCACAGGCAGTCAAATCCTCTGTGTGCACATCTCTCTAGGAAATCCTGATCTCTTGGAACAAAAATACTACTACAATCTCTAGAATAAACTACTTGAGGGACTGGATGGTATGTTCAGATGTATTTCAAATACATGTATTTATTTTGCATGTATGTATTGACATACACACATGCCTTTCTGATGCAGGAGTTAAAAATTCCCAAACAGCTAACATAGCAGCGTTTGGAAGTGGCTTGCACAACAGGAAAAGCAATTGCACAGTAGGAAAACTCCAGCAGGGAGACAACAATCCAACAACAAACAGGACATAAAGCATCAAACGGAAAGTGAACTCGTGAGGAGCTAAGACCTCTTGAGGATGCAAAAGCTGTTGGTGGTAGTGTGAAGAGATGTATTGGTTAGCAACCTTAGGAATACACAGAAGACGTAGAAATATTTATCAGTGCAAGGTGCTGAAAAGATGCATTGAAACAAAGTTCACAGTCACTTATCAAACACAGCAGTTCAAAATCACTCAGGACAAATTTTCACATATGATCTCAAAAATACTGAAACACCACCCATTAAGGTATACCACCAGTATTAATTCTTTTGCTGGTACAGTCCTGACACAGCAGGTTTTAGCAGAAAACTCACAGAAATATCTTCTCTCAACAATGATATCTTTGTGAAATGCTTCTACTTGGAAGCAATGTCAAAATTTAAAGTCATAACATTTACTTCCAGATGCAAAAGTCACACATCTATTAAATAATGCCAGGTATACACTTCTCCCAAGCCATCACTACTAGAGTGCTCATCAGTCAAAACAACCCTTTCTTTAAAAAGGACAGGCTTAAGCCTTTCAGCATAGGCTAAACATTTTTTTGATACCCTCTAAAACTATAGTTATCTGTATGAAAAGTAATAAATAACAACAAAACAAATGTTTTCGGTATAATTTTACAGAGCTATAATTTTAATATTTCTGCTTTGCAGCTCCATTTCTTGCATGTCAACAGTAGCCTCAAACTCATATTTCAACCCCGGGCCTGTCAATATCCACAATATTTGTTATTAAAAGGTGCCTTACTCAGAAAGCTGTTTTGACACTGCACTACCGATGCCCCATGTATGCAGTCAGCTCATACAGGGACTACTGGAACCCCACTAAACACAGAGACCCCTGCTAACTTCAGCATCACAGCCAGGAAACCACCCAAGTCAGACTGCAGCAAAGAAATTCCATTTCTGATGTGATGTGGACACAAATAAAGAAGTATATATGAGAGGAACAGATTATGCCAGAGCATTTATTGTATTCATTCATTCCTTACCTTTCCCTTTACACTGCAGAGGTTACCTCACCCCTTGAAACACAGTCATAAGCAGCAACAGGTTTCACATATGAATTCTTTTTTCCCTGGTGCTCTGGGGAAGCAAGAACATTCACTCAAGTGAGCATTCATGCCTCAGCTTGTGGACAAGGCTCTGCACCGAAGCCCTTAAGACCTTCTCACGGCTGCTGATTTCATCCACCAAGTGAAAGAGCATCTCAGCAGGACACTGCCAGCCTCCTTTTCAGCTCCCACTCACTGATTGCCAGTCTCTGGCAAGTGAAATGTCAAGAAACAGGCAGGGGCGGTGTTTGGAGAAGGAGGGATAAGAGATTCTCACCATCCATCAACCTCAAAACCTATTCAGCCGACAACTTGAATGGAACAGGCATTTCATTCTCCATGGTAACAAGAGATGGAAGGAGGCTGAGGAAAAAAAGGAGAGAGTACAGACCCGGGAAAATCCAATGTTGAAGATGCAGGGAAACTTGCAAACTTTGCAATTTCTCTCTGCTGTACAAGTTGCATGCAGAAGAGAGAAAAGCCCTTTCCTTGCCTGCAGTCTGAGACAAGCCGTGGCCACGATGAGGTGCCTTTTCTCCAGGCAGCGTATTGATGTAGGGAGAGGAAATCCCTTATCCTGCACCAGTCCTACCCAGAGGAAAGACAAATGCCTTCTGAACACTGGAAATTTGGGAAAAATGCAGATTATTGCCCCCCCAGAAAAAAGAACTGTCTGAAAGGGAAAGATACTGTCATTCCTTGTACAGTACTTGTCTACAGATCAAAGCCACTGATGCCGATTCAGTCTGTGTGCCAGCGCTGACCACAAACCAGAGTGGAGGATTAACATCACTCTGCTTTTCATCTTACATGGAAGAAAATGTTTCTTACTTCTGTTATGCCAAACAACTTAGATGCACAGATAAAAACAAGGAATTTATTTATTCTTTTCCAAGGCACACCAAAACGAAGCATGGAAGCAGACAAACTTAAAATTCGGGCGGCACCTTTGCCAGCCTCAAGGGATCTCATGGTAAGTCAGTTCTTATTAACATTTCAGGTCTGGCCATCTTCTGAACTTTTTTTCCTGCTATTTTACATTCATAACTTGAGCTGTCACAGCCAGAATGTGCACAACAGGGAAATTACATTTGGATTCATGCACGTTTGTGTTCCAAGCTGGCCCCATGCAGCTACTGAAAAGTCTCTGGCTAAAGTACTTATGCAAGATAACCCAACAAAGGACTGAAAAGCTCTGCAAATCCTGGCTGCTGCCATCTTATTTTTTCTGTTTTGTACACTGATTCTTTCCTGAAGAACACATTTAAATCTCTCTCCCCCATCCAAATCCCCCATCTCTCAATTTGGAGTTTGTTCTCACTTTTATATTGCATATGGGACATGCTGTTGGTGTGATACTTTTTTTTAAACTTATATTATTATCTATACAGAGAGCTTTTTGTTAAAGATGACCTGCAGAGTTTAGTTTTTTCAGTAGTCCTTATGTATAAACAAATATGCTTCAGATCATAGTTTTTTAAAAACTATGAATTTTTCTTCATTGTACTAATTTGAATTTTGGATAGACAACTTTCAATTTCTTACATAGATCTTTACCATTCATGACATTGCAACCCATAAGGCATGTTAATACACAATCCTGCCCAGTGAATTTCAGCCTTTATTCTCACTAATCATTTCAAAGCCACATGAATACATTCTTGCTTTTGAAAATCACTTTCCTCCTCTGAAAAAAAAATGTTTTATTTTCTCCTTTGTCTTCCATGACTGACCAAAACAGAACCTCAGCAGGAACAATCTTACAGTCACTTGCTACTTGTTCTCCAACTTATCTTCCCGAGACTGTCCTTTCTTTAGGCAAAGGAGGGCACATTTACCTTTTGAAATTTACTTCAGGTCCATGGCTTAGAACTATTTCCTTTTTTCCTGAAGACTTTAGCAAGAAAATGAGAAATGAGACTACTCCATTCTCTCTTTCCCAGCTAAAGCCAATTAAAGTGGGAATGACACACACCTCAGCTGGAAGATGTCAGCCTCCTACAACTCTATATAAACAAATAAATGCTGTTAAATGCACTTGCATAATCAGATGAATTCAGTTTTTTCAGCTAGTTTTGAAGACACTTCAGAATTCCAAGGAGATATTTCCAGCCCATTTAAAATATATTCTACTGACATCTATTAAGATGAGGGTATTTAACATAGAAAGCTTTTTGTGTTCTTTTCATAGAACAATCTCAGAGTATTTTGTTATTTTGCTTTGTTACAGGAGCACAAAAAGGAAAGAATGTATTTTTTGCCAATTGCCATAAAAGCAGAATCATCTTCCCTGCACTTGCTGTTCACCTTGATCCTCTTGAAGGTTTGAAAGCTCCAGTTGTTTATCTGGAGCTCAGGGAAAGGGATTTTCTTTCTCTCTGAAGTTGATTCTAATGTACTTCAAAGAGTTGCCATCTATTAACATTACCCACTTGTCTTCCTATGATCCAAAAACTATACCCTGAGAAATGAAGAGCTTTCCCAAATCTGTTCTAGCAGCATGCTTTAGGCAAGAAAGAAGACACTGACAATGTTACCAATATTCAGAAATGTGACAAAATCCAGTCCAAGAGCACAGAGTAGTACCAACCACAGTGCCCACTGTGTATTCCTTTTCAGCCACCAGATGGGAAATGTCGATGTGTCTCACCAAGGGCACACACAGAGATACACATTTTGGAAACAAATCTACTATGAATTGGCTAAAACTAGGATCTCAAAAGGCACCCTACCAAGAGGTACTGAAGTGAAGGGTGAAGCATGCCCACACAGAATCAAGGCCTTATCCAGCTTCCAAAACAGAAGAATAAACAGTACAGTACAGCCAAGATTCAAAGGACTGCCTACCATGTGTGCCTGCCAGGCAATAATAAAAGCTGAAACGCATCAATAGCTTCAGGCTGGCTGAGAACGAAACTGACTTGAGTTCTGATCAAGTTTGGTGGTCTCCACACAGCTCTTGCATTACTAAAGCTACCATCTCTACTGACAGCAATTTCCCAGAGAAGTGAACCAGTGGGAACCAGTGGTGAACCTCACTGGGACAGCACTGGCAGCGGCACATCACAGCATCCCGAACTGCACCTGCCCAGCTAACAAATGGTTTCTGGGAACAAAAAAGGCTAAAAAACATGATTGGAAAGCACACAAAAATCATCAAGACCTCAAAAAATTCTGAGAGCAGCACCTGGGAAAGCCAAAGCATCTTGGTTTAAATTGACAACCATGGTTGAAATATCTCTGAGCCATTCTCAATAGAAATTATTTTGAGGTAGGAATGAGTACGGACAGAGTACACAGGGCTGACCTGACAACACAGTGTGTGTGCCCCATCAGTAAAAGAACATACTGTGCCACTGAATTACTGAATTACCAGGCATTGCCCACTGCAGACACACCACCCCAAAACAGGAGAGGTGGACTTCATGTGTGCAATTTTATCAAAACATATTTCTCTAACAAGCAAAATTATACTAACCTAATAGTTTCCTATTTTCAAGTGTGCCCCAAAATTAATCAAAGACTTTAATAAAAAGCTCCTCAAAAGAATCAGCATTAATCACCACAGTGGTGAAGACTGAAATTTTAACCTACTTAAAGTTAATTTTTTTTTACTTAGTCAATGCTATAAAAACTTTCAATAAAATAGGAACTCTCCACTACTTTAGAAACAAAAAGAATAAATGCAAAATCCTTTGGATCACAAGAATTTCACGTTTCATAAGAGAAAAAGAGCAAATGACAGAAAGATTCCTAACAATTTGTCTGGCAAATGCCATCTAAACCAGCACACAAAGTCACCTCAATCTGTTATCCAAGAACTTGCAACAGCAGTAAATGTTAATGACACATGGCAAGGTAAAAGCTATCAGCCAGGGAAGGAACAGCTTTTAGGAGAGCATTAGAGGCTTATAAATTTTAAATTCTAAAATTTTGTATCTGCAGAAAAGGTTTTCAGTGTTTCACATGCAAACATTTTCATGCAAATAAATACATTTTCCTCTAAACTAAAAGAGTTTAAAAGGGCACAATTAGCAGTTTTCACTGAGTATAAATCAGACAGCTGCCTGTAATTGGAACCAGGAGCAAAAGACATATAAGAGATGCTTTCTTCCTTGCAGATGCTTTCCCAAGATCTAAGGGAAAGTTCTACATCAAGAAATAAATATAATACTATCTAAATCTACACAGTCTATGGCTTTAATAGGTACATTTACATGTGAATAGTTAGTTTTGGTTTGTTTTTTTTTTTTCTTTTCCTTCCCAATTTCCTTTGGATTTCATCTAGTTCATATAAGATTAAAACAGCTACAAAGATGCAGCAAGCCAAATTAAGCTCACTGTGATACCTCTGCAAATAAAGCTATCTTTTAACAAGGAGCAGAGGGGTCAATACCAATGAATCAGTACTAACTGCTATCACTAGCAGTGCAAGAAAGGAAACCACTACCTCTTCATTCCAATGGGGATCATAAGAAGCTACGAATTTAAAACTGTAAGTTTGAAGAAACGAAATATGAAGAAACTTAATCTGTTTCACATGATAGGGGCATGTTTAAATGTCTACTTCTGTCTACATTTCATAATGCTACTGAAATACAAGTGATGTCCAACATATGCTTGGGACACAGGACACTACTTAAGGCAAAGCACTAAACAATGCCTTAAAACTCCATCAGCAAAAATAATACAAAAACAATCGGTTGGAGATTTTTTTGGGTGGGGAGCAGTGGGGGCATAGAGATAACACCAACTAACCAATTTTTTTTCCACTAAGTCAGCATTTCAACAACTCAAGTATCTATAAATGAACCAGCCTCTTAAGAAAAAAAATATTTACGTTTGTATCATTCTGTAAATAAGAGGACATTTTTTAGAACAGATGACACCATCTTCTTCAGCCTTTCTGCAACAACTAACTGCTCCCGTGATTTCTTAACTACTTTCCTGTTTTACACAGTGATCCCAGTTGTAAAACAACAGGGAAAAACTTCCCCTTCCTTCAGGTCAGTGGAAAACCAGAATCAAACACTGCAGATAAATATAAAGAAGAACCATAAACTACATATTTTTATGCACACCATTCCCAAGACACCAAAATGACAGAAGAACCAGCTGAAGTACTAATGCAGATGTGACCTAAGAGGCCTCAGGCACAGATAACCAACCAACCTGTGCAACTTAAAAAGCAACACAAACTCCCAGCTGCTGGCTTCTCTTCCCCAGTGTAATAAGATGTAACACATATTCAGTTAACAGTATGATGCCACATTTTTGCTGCAAGGCATAAGAGATATGAATTTAACAATGTGTTAAATTGGAGCATTGCACCTGTGTCTTACTACCAGCCTGCTTGATTTCCCCAGGGCTGGAGGATGTGTCTGCCACCTGGAGATGGGCAGCACAGCCTGACTTATCCTTTCTAAGCTCTTTTCTAGAACTACCTGGGCACAAGGTCCCCAGCCTGACCGCAGATCCTAGGCACTGTGATAGGGTGGGCAGGAGAAGCATGCCTTGAATCACAGAATCATTTGGTTGGAAAACACCTCTAAGATGCAGTCCAGCCATCAAGCTGGCACTGTCAGGTACACCTAAATATCAAACCAAGTGGTAGACTTGGCAGTCCCTAAGTGCCATATCTACACATATTTTAAATACCTCCAGGTATGGTGATTCAACTAGAATGCTAAGCATAGATTCACAGAAAAAAGTTAGCCCCTGAATGAAAATATTTCACATAGTTTACAAACATCTCTCACATTATCTCCTCTCACTTGTCTGTGCTGACATAAGAACAGCAGGCATATATTGTAAGTCAGGCAACTGCTTCAAGTGACTGCACCACAGGAAGAAGCATCGACACCAGTGACAAAAGGGAATGTTAGGGAAGCTTGTGGCTCCTACAAAATGCTTTGAAAAAACCCTTCTCTGTTGCAGCATGGACTCTAAACAAATATGCCTACATTCTCTCAAGGTATTTTACTTTCAAATGCAAATAATATGATGTGTAATGAAAGGGAATAAAGCCTTGTTCCCAGAATATAAAATAAAACTAACTGAATTTACCAAAGGACAAAAGAAGGTTGAAGCTCTCACTAATGGCTTTGTGTCTGATTTTTAATACTAAAAGCTTCCCGTGCTTAGTTTATGAATTTGGAAGGGAGAAATCTTCAAACAAAATTACGTAACACATTTATATGTAACATACAAAAGTATGTAACACATTTTCTCACAGGCATATTGACTTCTACCTTTCCTGTGAAGATAATACGCACATTTCAGTTTTCTGCATTTTAAGATTTTATCACCTTTTGGAGCAGCAAGGAAGGAGACATTGCTGAAAACATCTCATATTACCTAGATTAACCTTGTGCTCACTACTTCCCCACACAAATAAACGCCAAAATAGCAAGCCAAGTCTTTCCTCTCTGACCTCCAAGTAAGTACTACTGCTTGAAAAAGTGTATCTTGTTACTGCTTGAAAAAAAAATCTACTGTATTCCCACCCCCTCAAACCATTCCTCTGTAAAACAGTTCATCTTAAAAATACAGTGCTGTCACCTTCCTTTTTCAGGTTTTTGCCATTGCTGTCACTATGGAAACAATCAGATCATCAGATATGTCAGTAAGCACGATTTATAAAATACAAAAGCACCAATTGTAGATATTCTACATAAAACCCAATCAAGACAAAATTAGCAAGTTAGCAGGGAAACATTGGCTTTAAAGAACTTTCAGTTTCATATGATTTCCTAGAGCAATGCTGCAATGAGCTACGGCCAAGGAGAGAGCTGCCTGTGCAGAATCATGCATGAAGTCACACAGCCAAAGGCTGCAACAAACCGCCAGGACAAAGGGCTGCAATCAACCCTTTTCCATCCATTTAAAACACAAAAATCCTACAGTAAAGGGAAGTCAGTATATCCCCAAAACATTACACCAACATAAGAAATATGACAAGACATACAAATATTTGTTTCTCTGAGACTTAGAAATAAATTAAGGAAGACTCTTTCAGTTTGTTTTGCCTGTATCTCAATAGCGCATTCAGTCATATTCCCCTCTGTTCATCACCTTTGTTCACATCTGCATCAGAAGCAAAGGTGAAGCCAATTACTCGCAGCTTCCCAACCAAACAAAGATTTAAAGCAGTTCTTAGAGAAACATCAGTTATAGAGCTTGGTTGGGCAGCTATTCTGTTGAGTTGTAGTTTCAGCAGTGCAAAAGCAGAGTGCTTATTATCCCTGTAAGATGGGGTTCATCCAAATCTGTACATGCAGAAGATGCAGTTTTCCCCTGCTCCCAAAGCTCAGGACATACTTCACTTTGACATGTTGACTCAATTATAGCACTCGGGAGCCTCAAGAGAACAAACACAGCTTTTTGAGACACCTCCTTCTCTAGCACACACACACATTCTCCCTGTGCTTATTTAGAAGCTCACTGCCTTTCATCATCACACTATTCTCTCATATGTTACACTGATTCACCTACTCACATTGCTGCTTTTCCTCACCTCTACTATCTTGGAAAGTAAGCAATTACCATACTTCAAATTCAGCTACTGAAGTTACAACACAGATAACAAAAGCAAGAGGGACCTCTTTTTATGACAAGATAAAATATTTCAGCTCAAGAAAACAGGTCAAACCCAAGAGTCATAAAGCACTAGGAGAAGAGAGAAGTTGTAAAATGCTTTTAAAACATTGTGGAGCCAAAAGAATAATGTGTACTTTTCATAATAATGGCATGGCAAACAGTAAGCTCCAGGCGCCATTTCAGGTTGGGAAGACAATCTGCCAATCTGCCAGTGCTTCCCAGCTGACCCTGAGACTGCCTGCTGCCTTTAGGACTTGGCTGAAGGACTTCTGCCTTTGATGCTACATGCACATACAGCAAAGTCCCTTACATTCAGAGCCCCTCAAGTGGCTCAACAGAAGAAACAGTCTACAGTACTCTTGTCTTGAAAGCTCTGGTTTTGACTGGCTATCTTGATGACAGATGGATACTTATCAGATTATTCACTTTTTGACACAGGACAAGCAGATCAGGTACTCTGAGATGGAGACAGTTCCTTCCTCACTTGAAACATATGCTTTTGATTCCCAATTTCCAAAACGTAAGATTACATGCTTTGTCCAAGATTTCCTCTATTAGACTGCAGAAGTCAGATGGAATGAATTCAGACAGCAGCTGCAAAGAGAGAATGACTGAAGGATTTGGAATTCTGAACTATCAAGAGGGCAAGGAAGAACAAAAGTTATAAATTACATAACTGAGTGAAAAGGTAGAGTAGAGGGCAAAGTAAGATAAATTTAATAAGTCTTTTGTGGGAAATCCCCTTCCACAAAAAGCTTCTAGAAACAGAGTGAATTTTGATGCAGTTTCCCTGCAATGAATTACATTAGTTCACAAAAATCAGGAAACTGTAAGATAGTACAGAGGACAATTCAGAGCTGGAGTATATGTTGCTCAAATATTGGACAATTGTGCAAGTTTATATCTGTTTTCTATCTGGCTCTTTTTTTCATCTTTTCCCTCAATCGTGCATGCCTGAGGGGTTCCAAATACCCTGTGCTGAAGTATTCAACACTTTAAAAAAAGTTAGAATCGTATTTATCTGGTACAGTGGTACTCCTCATTTGTGTATGTAGCTCTCTACCTTTGCTTCTCTTGTATCCTTTCCTAGGCTTTAAAGTGACTAGAAAACACGGCCTGTTGAAGTCTGGGTAACAAACAGTATCTATACAATATTTTCAGTATTATCACCTACTGTACATTCCTAAGCACAATTTCTAGTACATTTCTTAAGACCATAGGTTACTCCAATCAGTCTGATATTAATTATAGCATGTCCTCTAGCAAAGATTGCTCTTAGGACTCTGAACAACCACCAAAGTCAGTGTCACAACACCAACATGAAAAAATCCAAGCAATAAACATGAAGAACTTTTGCATGTACTGTATGACTTCTGCATAATTTAATATGTCACTGAAATCAGTAGGGGAGATCATTACAAAATTCCTTGTCATATACAGGAGCTTTCATTCTTCAGGTATTTAGAAAGAAAGCTAAAGACACAGCAAACTCAGGTAAACTTTTTTTTTAAATAATAAGTCTACACCATGATTTAAGGTACTTGTTGGTACTTGAGTTTACTACATACTGACTTCCTAGCTGTAAAACACTGATTTTACCTTTTCTCATTGCATTCATGCAAACAAGTCTTCAGTCAACACATGAAACTCTTGCCCTCCACATGCCCTGAGAGTAACTCTGGGGCAGGAAAACTACTTCAATATTTCCCTGTGATGGTGGATGTAACAAAAAAAAAACCCATCTGTTTTTACCAGACAGTAAAACAAGTACTTTGTAGTAATAGAGAGAAGTACCTCGAAAGGGTCCTTAACCTCACTATGAATACCATGGCCCTATAAACTCGATTTGGCAAATCTGTGCTACATAAAAACAGAGGAGTTTCACTATCTGTAATTCCATTGAAAAAGACAGGATTACTGTTTATAAAAGGGTAGACAACAGAAGCAAATATAGAGCTGGAGAGGAGAAAGCAATCCTGCTTAATGGAAAAATACACCTGAAGTCTGAAATATAAACACATTTAATCTTCTTGGGCTGTTCTTGCTTAGCATAAACAGAAAATAAAACTGTATCTATTACTTTTTCCCTTCTTTGCTTACTGACTAGTGAACTGAATATCATCTTCTTACTCTGGGTTCTTGGAGGTTTCTTCTAATAGATTAATGACAATAGAAAACCCACAACATTGAACAGCAAACATAAGCTCTTTTCTTGGACTCATATGCATTTTCTAACAGCACCCTGAACTAGAAAATACTCTTCATACACATGCCCGAGGTTCACATGCATTATAATCGAGCTACAAGTGTTCAGACTGAACTTGCTTCCAATATTCTGATACTCTGTAACAGAGCAACAGGAAGGCAAATAAGTTTCAGAAGACCTATTTATTTTGGAAACTGATAGTGATTTTCAGTCACTTAACAGATGTCTTCCAAGAAAATAAACAAAATTCAAAGGTTCCTACTGATTTTGGAAGAATCAGTGCTGTTCACTAGCCAGCACTTAATACTGCCTACATTCAAATACAGCTCTATTGCAGTACAGCAGGCTCTCTAGAGGAATCACACACTATCAGAACAACTGTCAAAATCAACATGTAAAACCACGTCCCCATTGTATGTGGCACGCTCCAGTTATTTCAAATATCCTTCCATATTACCATAAGATAACCTGCTTGGTAAAAATGTCAAGTGGCAAAAAAGACAGGATAAAATCTAACTTTTCACCCAGTAAATAAATTAGTTCTATGAATGAATTGCACTGATGAAATTTGTGCCCTTTTTCTTTGGCATAAATAAAGTAGTTAGCCTGCTGAGAAAACAGAATCTCTAAATCGAAATGAAGTTTGCCATCCATTCAGAGAATGAATAAGATGACAATCATGTGGCATACATTTATTACATATTTAATGCAGTTCTGGAAATCAGAGATTGTTGGCAATAAGTACAGTGGAAAAAGCTTGACAAAACAAAAGGAAACACCTGAGGAGGAGTTATTCCCAAGGAAGAGCTGAGGAAGTAAGGACAGCATTTCTCACAGATTTTTCAGACCCAACACATCTTCAAAGCTGCTACTTTGAATATGGACTCTCCCTCCTGCTCTTGCTAGTTCATGGGAAATTTCATCTCTGCCAAACAAATCAAGGGAAACTGAACTGCAGATTCCATTAACTTGAACTCTGAGACAACAACTCGGCTACTGTGAGTCACTGACAGCTGGGAACAACCCTGCCAGCTTGGGAGAAACACCAAATTCAGTGCAATATCCATCCTCATACACGCAAATCCACAACGGCCAGCACATCTGAAAGGAATCACAAGGATGCTTACTGGAGAGGGAGATATCTGGTGGAAAAAGATTCCTCAGCAGGAAGGGTCTGCTTCAGGCAGTTGCTGATAATACAGCCCTACATGCCCAGAGCTCTCAGCAGAACACAACTCCATGTTCAAATCTGGTGTTTTCAATATAGAGGTCCAAAACTTTGTCCTGCGCCTGAACTTCTGGTGAGTGAGAATCTCAAAAAGGATCTTAGAAAGTTTTCCAGCAGTAAAGCTACGTACATGCAACCACTTCCAAATGATCCGTTCCCTTGGTATGGAAAAGGAAGTGAAAATGCAGTATGCTAATTAAGGACTCCAAAGATGCCTCTACAGATTCTACACGTATCAAAAAAGATATTCAGGCCTTCCTGCATCACAAATCAAAGTACAAAGCAACAGATACCACCAAACAGGAGGGATGAGCAATCAGCTTCTTTTGATACCTAAAACTACATCACTAAATCCAGTGATGTTTGTATCTCTGGTCTCATCAGGCTGTCTCATTAAAAAACCTGGCTTGTGCATTATATATTGCTTTTGTAGCTGCACCAAGTCACTGCACGTCCACAGTTCAGCCAGTTACATGGCTATGGCAGAGGGCAAAGAGTAACTCATTTAGAAGGGTGAGAGAAATGACAGGAGGAAAGAAGCAACTTGATGTAGATTCCTTAGGCTACATATTTCATAAAAGCATCACACTGGGAAATAAAATTAAGAGAGTTGCTTGGGATGGGGGAAGGTTTGGCTCTTTTAAAGAAATTAATGTTTTCTAGAGGACAAGCACAAAAACACATGGCTCGTCAGTAACTGCCCTTACAGTTTTCTTCAACATATAAGATTTACTCACTTTCAGAGCCTTGTCTACAACAGCAAGCTTTAGAAGAAAAAAACCCAAGTGCTATTTCCAACTCAGCTCAGTTGTATCACAAAGTCTCACATGACTTAGCCACTAACAGTAGAAAGAACAAAAATGCTTAGCCTCAAGAGTACTAATGTAATTGCTAAATTCAACCTTATTAGAAATGATTATTCTCTACAAGCCCCCAGGTACAGAGAATTATTCTTTATGATTATTTAATAAAACTACAATTTCATAACTGTAACTTCTTCCAGGACAGATCCTTACATCTACCTGTTACCTCTTAAATTAAACTTATTTCTTGCTTGCTTGCTAATCTTTCTTGATATTGTATTCATCGTGATTGCATCTCACCACTTCCCGACCGAGGAAATATTGCAAACCAAATGGAATTTTAAATTCAATGCATACTGTCATGTCAAATGTCAGCTAGGGACATATTTCTGCCACACAGAACTACCTCTGGAGTTGTACGCAGTGAACTACTGATTTTAGTCTCCTTCAGTTAGGAGACTGTAGGAGTCCTTGGTCAGATAGGTTCTTCTCATTGAAATCACAGAGCAAGATAATGACAGAAAAAGATCTTGCTTTACCAGACAAATTTATCTATAAACAAAACGAGGAGGAGAATCCTGCCTCGCCTTTCATGGTTTCAAAGATACGTCTTGAAATTGGGTTGATGATTAATGCAGTCTCATGGAAAACAGACGAATACAGACATTACAATATCACATATTTACTTTCATCTACCCTTCTTCAGAATACTAATAACTTCCTATAAACAAAGTTTTTATTTCCTATAAACTAAGTTTGACACTCCCCTTAGTCACTGCATTCTTGCCACATGCCTAGCACACTTGGTATTTCACTGACTGAAGGGGAAGATTTTGAAAAACTCTTGATAAGTACTCACAGCAGAGTAATGCCATTAAATTTATTCCCCATCTTATAAACAGTCCTGTTGATTTGATCAAAGTCTGTTCAGTTAATGCTCAGGTACCTCAGCTACCTTCAGAAGAGAGCTGATGTGGTAAACATAGAATCTTAAGAGAAATTCACACAACTATGTAGGAAACACGTAGTCATGCATGCCCCTCAGCCATCCCTTCCTGTGTAGATTACAGGCTGGGTATTGCATTTGTATCATTTATTTTCAGGGTCTCAGATTTCTCTAGCTCTAAATTCAGATCTGTTCAAGAGACGAAACATGCCTACCTGTCAGCTTCTCTGGTCTCCAGTGCTGCAGAATGCCACACAATTTACACTAAACCAGAGTCTCACAGTGTTTTGGTGGCTGATGCTTGCAATTTTATGAGCTGGTAGATTAGACTTTTTCCATTGCAAACCTAGATACAGTTTAAGGTGACAGGTTTTGCAAGTCTGGATTTATCAGTTCCTCTGAACATAAACCCGCATCAAAGAGGATGGAAGTTAAGCACTCACCTTTTCAGCAGTGCCTTTGTTCAGAAGCCAACACACAGAGCAAAGTCAACAATGCCTGGCTTACAAGCACACCCTCCAGCTGGGAAAAAAAAACCCAGAATGAGTCGAGATTAGAGATACACAGGAAAGAAAGATCAAAGAGTACTTTATTTTATACACATATGAAGAGCACTGCACACAGGCTGTGCAACCAACCACTTTGTTCTAAACAGAAAATATTCAACACAGTGCACACACTATTGTGGCTCCCTAAAAACATGTCAAGTGAAAGCAAATGCAGTATTTCTCAGTCATGGAAACCAACCCCCAGTATACAGAAGGAAAAGTAGGAAGAGAAAAAATATGCTAAGAACCCCTTGGTTTGTTTTAAGAGTTAACAGTCCACCAACAGGCAAGAGAGTTCCAACTTCCTTGACTATAACTGCCAGAGAACTTGGCCTTAAATTTCACATAACAACATTTCTTTGTAATGAGAAAGTTAAAACATGCCCCAATAGGAAGTCCTCAATACCAGAGTTCAGACAGCAACTGAAACTCTTGTGCAGACTGCATAATACCAGAATCACAGAATATTCTGAGCTGGAAGAGATCCACAAGGATGGTTGAGTCCAGCTCTTAAGTGAATGGTCTGTACAGAGATCAAACCCACAGCCTTGGTGCTATTAGCACCATGCTCTGACCAACTGAGCTGATCCTGAGGATATGGAGAGACCATGCATAGAAATTAAATGGAGCAATATAAATTGCTGTCTCATAGTTGTGTTTGAAAAAAAAGATTCAGGGTTTTTTGCTTTGCAAAGGGACATCCCCAGACTGGTACATTTTCCAAATTCTTTAAATAATCTCCTCAAATTAATTCCAGGGGCTGCCTTCCAGCCTACAGGAATCACCCAGCAATGCCAAGCACAGGCAAGTCCTTTCTCCCCCAAGCTGGGGTCTGGGGCAGCAGCTCCATGTGATGACCTCTCACTGTCCACTTCCACCACACCAGAGCCCAGCAGGCACTGGCACCTACCCAGAGAAGTTACTGAGGGGAGCAGTGAACCTGAACACATTTTACTATTTACCCTATGGCACCAGCCAAACAGAGCAGCTCAGGGCTGCTCCCTATCCGTTCAGATGCAGCCAAACTGACTTTCTGAATGGAATTTTAAGATGCACTTTAGTTCATTAATGAAAAATTCTCTGTTGCCTTCCCCTACATTAAAAAGGTATCAATCCTGTTCATACCATCCTATCATGTGCAGGTGGCCACACATAACACAAACAGTAATTCACAGTCCAGGAGCTCCCTTAACCTTCCCCACTAGACGCAAACAGGAACAAACCAGTGCAACTAGACCTCTATATCTGGTACTGGTTTGCTCCCATGTATCTGCAGCTACAGCTCTTAAGCAGAATGCAGCAGGACACCATTCTTGAAAAATCATTCTTGAAACTTACTCACCTTTCTTCTCTTATACCTTTTCATACTGTTGGCCCAACTGTTCCTTTTTAAAATACTTTTTTCCTGAAGAAAGGCAGTATCTAAGACTGGTATGCAATAATGTAGATTTGAATCAGCAGGAAGCAGTATGGAGGCAATATTAAAGAGTTAAGAGAGTCTGCAAACTTGTCCTAATACCTCAAAAGCAAACATAAATTAAATGGGTAAAAGATTTCCAAATTATTTAATCTATTTTCATTAGAAAATTGAGTCTTTGATGTTAGAGTATTTCCTGACTATTTCTATCAGTCTTCTGTATTATATATTTGTTTTTATATATTTGTTCTTCCAGTCTTTCCTTTGGGCAGATTATTCCATACTTCAATATATTTTACAACCTCATTCCCTCATGCCTCCTCTCACTTTACTAATTTAATTAGTTTCTATCTTTCAAGTATGCACCTTTCAAATATTTGTAGACTCTTATCACATCTCTCAGCTACACTTCTGGTTATCATATAGCCAAGAAGGCATGTGTGCCTGTAGGTCCCCTGGTCTGTACTCCTTTGCCATTTGTCCCTCCAATCTCTTCAGTTCATTTAAGTCTATCTAAAAACAAGAAGTTTGAGCCTGGTACAACTTGCAAGTTAACTCTCACAGTTGTTCAAGAAGGACCTTCTCTTTAATTTCTGTAACTCAAAACTGTATTAATTTACCACCTGCTACCATGACACATCTGTAAACTGATTTATCTGCTGTGCAGCTATTCACTCCAAATCTTTCTGGTGCTTGAAAAACTAGTGTTTTTCCAGTTTCACTCTTTCCCTGGAGCACACACAAACACATTTCTTGTTAAACCATTTTGACTGAATTCTCCCCAGGGCCTCCCCACAAGTGGGAAGTACTTTTTTTTTATATTCTCCAATTAGTTCTACTATCTCTAGTTCCTCTGTTAGTGTCTTCATTGTTAATTCACTTCTAACATTCGGCATCTGAGAAGTTTAGAAAGACCCCAGCCTCTAATAAAGGTGTAAAACCATACATTTTTCAGTAAGATACAACAATACAAGGACTCCACATGGCTAAATAGAGTATTCTTCAGCACTACCATGTTTACATTTCTGTGACTTCCTGTTGAGAATTTCCTACTCTCAGCCTGAATTATCTAATGCAAGAGACCAAAACACACAATCTGATGTCTCTGAAGCCAGTTACAATACACAGTTATGCCAGGGGTGCTGTTAGCAGGCAGCAGCTGTCTCCCTTCCCTTCCCCACACATTCACCAGCAGCACGTTGCCTTTGTCGTGCCACCATGCCACCACTGCCCTGTGGTGAGCCAGGTTACTTTTCTATTTTAGATCTAGTGCATTGTGCATCTGCACAAATACTTGTAATGGTACTCTGCACAGATTATGCAGGGACAGGGAGTGGGACTGTGTGAGAACTTACACCACAGAAAATGTCCATCGAGTCCTGTGCTGAATTCCCACTTGTAAGCATCACCTTAGTGTCAGAAAGTAAGCCTGGCATCCTGTAACTGGGAAGTCTGCAAAAACCCAAAGACTTCTCAGAAACAAACAGAAGGAGAATCCTTAAGACCATGTGAACGAACACTGAAGATTTCTGCACAGTTGAGGAGACAAGATGAATTGAACACAAGGTAGAATTGTTAAGGAGCTGAATTCTTTCAAGGATTAGAAAAAAAAAATTGATGGAGTAAAGGAATACAAAAGCACATTATTTATTGGAACTTTCTCAAAAGATTTGGTAGAGTCCTTCACAAAGGGCTACTCAAGTCACTGTGCAGGCAAGAAGAACAAAGTACTGTCACAAGCAGGAAACTGGCAAAAAGAAATTAAACAAGAATCACTGATCAGTTTTGAGCATGGAAGAAGGGTATATGTGGAGTTCTCAAACATCAGCATCTATTTCTTTCAGGTTGTTATTAAATAATTGCAAAAGAAAGCGAAAACAAATAAAATTTCATCTGGACACAACTTCGAGTGAGGTGGGTTGAATACACAGAATAATGTGTATTATTTAAGGAAATTCTAACAGAGAGAACTCTTGGGCAGTTTGAAACCATAGCAACAAAGAAAATGAGAAAGATGAGAAAGAAATAAACCCCAGAAAGAGAGGTCTTTAATTATGAGCTATAAACTTCCTGTTGTTACTCTGTAAGAATTTATGTTGTCTGTCAGTAAAAACAGTCATGTGATCAGCACTGTAAAAAAAGTAGACAAGATGTTTAGAAAAAAAAACCATTCTATATATTAGCATTCACTAGCATACACTTTCTAAACCTATACCTTCACCTTTAATGTATTTAAGTCTCCAGCTTGACTGAAGCAATATTTAGCAGAAAGAAAAAACCTCATCAAAATTCAGTGAAAATTATCAGCACAAAGAATACGCCTAAAATTGAGGGGAAACTATACAGAAACCATTTCAGTACCCTTGAAAATCACAGGCAACAGGCTTGGGATCAGTGACACCTAAAGCATTTCCACATTTGCCTGTTATCTCTGCTAGTATCTTCCAGGACAGAATATGCCTGGTTTCTAGGCAATCCACTCTACTGCTTAACTGCTGGCACTGTTGGAAAGCTTTTCCTGAATTCTAATTATACAATTTACACCCTTTACTTCTGGGCAGAGAGAATAGGAGAGAATTTTTTTTTTCTCTTTGCAGCACACTTTAAAATTTTTACATTATTGGACTCCTCTAGCCTGAACAATTCTGATTGTTCCATTCTCTCCTGGTAGGTCACGTTTCCTTTGCTATTACATTCTCCTGAGCTACTTTCAGTTGGCCCTCATCTTTCTTCAAATATGGTGTGCAAAAATATCTGCAGTAGTCCATTGTTCCAGAACACAGTAAAGAGAAAGATCATGTAGGACTGCTGTAGTTTGAGTTCAGACTGGAGCAATCCAGGTCAGTTTCTTCCATTGATCAATTTTCCATAACACAAAAAATAAAGATTCTATCACTTCCTCCAAAACAGTAGATTGGGTACTAAGAGCAGGACACCGTATTATACACAGCACTTCTATGACTGGATACAGCATTCTCTTCTTTTTTATTTCTTATCAGTGCATTCTATGCCTCAAAGTAAGCCAGAAAGGAGACTGGCTGTTAAAATAAAACAATAATGACATCAAAGAAACAAACTAATGAAATGACAGACAGCAATCTTTCTTTAATGTATTTGCGTATGGATATATGACACCTGAAAGCCATCACACCATAATTATGACAACACTTTAAAATGTCACTTACTGTAAAAAACAGGAAACAGTGTTTTGTGACCAAATTGTTGAGAAAACTTTCTATAATTTGTTTCAACTATATTCTCACTTCTATTTACATTACAGCACAGACAAAAAGGCTTCAGCCAAGGCTAGGCTCATTGCATATTAAGAATCTACCCAAACACACAGCTGCCCTTTTTACAAGGGCATGTAGTAATAGGACTTAGAGGAATGGCTTTAAACTAACTGAAAGAGGGCAGGTTTTATTTGGGAAGATACTATGAGGGTGGTGGGGCACTGTAGTAAACCCCATAAGTTTGGGAAAAGCACCATGGAGAATATGAACAATAGGAATGCTGAAACAGCAAAAGAAAATTCCTGTTTCCCTGTCCTCCACCCTTAACCTATCTCTGTAACCCTATAAGGCAATGTCATGTTAACCCCTTACCATTGGTCAAGCTTGGATCCTTTCCAACCCTATAAAAGAAGCATACTGTACCCCATTAGTGGGGAAGAAGAAGAGCAGAGACCCTTCACGGACCTCCCCAAATAAAGCCATCTCCGTGGAACAGCCTGCGCCTTCTCCTTCTCCTCTCTCTCCATCTGCTGCAGCCTCAAGCCCGGGGCACCACTACCTAGCAAGCAGAGCTGAAATCCTGAGAGCTTGCAATCACCATAGAGCTGATAATCACCATGCTTGCTAGATGGCAGCCCCGCGGCGTTGGCATGAGTGAGCGAGCTTCGGGCACCCGGTCCCTCCTCAGGGACTGAGCTCCTGAGCCCTATTGCTCTGCTTTATGATAAGGCCAATCAGAGGCTTTATTAGGGCACAGCAATAAATCATCCAGAGAAACTGCAGATGCCCCATCCTGGACGTGTTCAAGCCAGGTTGGATGGGCTCTGAGCACCCTGGGCTAGTGGAAAGGTGTCACTGGTCATGGCAGGAGTGCTAGTAACTAGATAAGGTCTTTTCCAACCAAAACCACTAGGATTCTAACAGTATCTGTACATGCAATCAGATTTCTGTATGCCTAACAAAAGACAGATGCTGTACCACATCCTTTCTAAAAGAAATGGATACAGCACACAAGCAGAAGTATTATCCAAATTTTACACAAACAGAACTGAAACAGCAATGAGTGAACTACCAAAGTTCACATGAAAAGCAGAACAAGAGGCCTAGATTTAATTTTCTAATCACAGTTACAAGCTCATTAACCACAGAACAATGCTCCTCTCCCCTCCCTTATCACCAAATAACACACACACACGTAACGCCTGCGCCTAATGCTCATTCACAGAAATACTGGTGGTTGAACAACATGCAACACTTCTCCAAAAGAAAGCAGGAAATATTTTCTTTTTTTACCATCCTGCATTTAGGAAGCCAATATCACTATTTTCATTCTTCCTCCTTCTCCTAAGTTCGTGCCAGTTCATACCAAAGGCCTACACAACAGGGTTTAAGCAAACAGCTCATTCCACAACTGAAGGAAACGAGGAATTCTGTCACTGCAGTCCACCTCCAGCAGCTGGTTGTTAAATCAGGAGAACTAAAAAATTGCTTTAGTTTCTTCACTCTTAAAACTACAGTATGATGGAGTGCTACACTACAACAGCTGAAAAGAGAAAAATCACACCTTAAGTTAGTTAGAGTTTAGACTTTAGTTAGAGTGCAGACTTTAAGAAATAAAGGAGTCACTGAAAAAAAAGCAAGCTAGCCACAGACATTTTCATCTACACTTAAAAAAAAGCATGCAAAACCAGCTAAGAGTGTATCAGAAGTGAGTATGTGCTTTTATTAAGAAAATCAGAAATGCTGCAGGAAATGATGGAAAAGCAAAGCGCTAAACCACAAGCTAGGTTAGAAAGGGACATCTCCCTGGAGCCTTAACAAATTCATGACAAGACCCTAGGGAGATGTTAAAAAACAAGGGGCTTTTGTAGCATTTTTAATACTCTTTCATGTGACACAGTGCATATATTTACCAAGAAGAGTAATGCAGTATGCAGAAACTAAAAATACAATTGCATACTGAAAAAAGTTCAGGAGACACAACAGCATTTGATCAGATACACAAAGGTAACAGACCACAGAAGGGTACAAATGATGTGAGAAAAAGTGATAAGGGTATGTTTCAAAGAACAGGGAAGAAACCACAGAGAAAGAGCTGGCAGAAAATATCACACAGGTTACACCTGCAGCTTAGTGAAAAGCCTAATGCAGCACTGGAGCAAAGCACAATCTGCAACAAGCAAGCAAAAGAGTCAAGTACCAGTATGCATGGTGGGCACACAGAAAAAACACATAACTGCGTACTTCTATGACCTATTTTGTTCACTTCATATTAATGGTATCTTTCTAATCACTTTATGTTTGTATCCAGGCAACAGGACCAACCATGCATGTAAAAGATCATGATACTATTAATATATCTTTAAGCTGGGGCAGATGACAAATTTTTACAGAGGCAGTGAAGAATTCCAGGCCTCATTTCCCCACCAATTGGAAAAAACCTGCCCCCAAACCCAAAAACCATCCTACTCACCCCCCAGATCATACACTCTGCTGCAATACAGCAGCAAACTACTCCCATCACGTGAATTATCATGCAATAAGCACCAGTTCCACTTCTATTATGTGATATAATTACTTGCAGAGGATGGAAAAGTATCAGTAAAAGTTAGCAAGAAATAGGTAATTGAGACAACTCACGAACTCCTCAACCTGCTCTCCAGCACATCTGCAGAATCCTGAGTAAAAGGAGGAGGACCATGGCCAGATGAACTTTGTTGCTGCCATGAACCTGATCTGCTGTCCAGCCTTCTCACCTTTAAGTGAAATATTACAGTTCTTGTCCTCATCCTGCATCTCTTACAGAGCTTTCAAACTTGCAACATCAGAATGATTTACAGAAGACTTCTCCCAGTAAAGACAGGTAATGTGTGTGAACAACTAAAGGCAATGGGATTTTCCTGTTCATGGCAGGAAGAGTAGCACACCGACCTCTGCTAAATACAGTATCCATCCCCTCTCTCCAAAAGAAATGCCTGCATGCTATTAATACCACAAGATGAAACTCAGCTGTATAAATAAAATCCCTCATTTCAGCTAAGTCTTTGTCATCTCTCTGGCATCCACCACCGTCTCTTCACAACAAAATTCTCAGGAGGACCTACAGTGCAGGGTTTTTTTTTTTCTGGACAGGAATGCAAGCCTAGTTTTATTATCTCCTCTTGGCAACTTAACATTTATGAACAATTAGGTTGGAATTAAGGAAAAAAACACATCAAAGCCCAAAGTTCTGTAGGAAGTACTCAAGTATTTGCAAATCAGCATGGTTTAAAATGGAAACATACTGTCTGGTAGTCAAGGGGACCCTGCACACTCTTTCAAGAGACTCTCTGACATGCTGGATGACCTCAAGTACATCACTTATCTTTCCCACATTAAAAAAATATCTCCTCAAATGACCTTGCTAGGTAGCTCACTTTGAGAATTAAAAAATAAATACACTGTAAATCCTCCTATTATTATTACTGCTGTTACTATGGGGGCTGGAACTGTCGTCAGCGAGCAGGCAGGACATAATTTAATTTTCTTTAAATATTTATTATGCGACAGCATAGCCATCTGTTTAACATTCACTATATTTAGTTTCTGTCTTAAAAAACAGAAGGAAAGAAAATACCAGCTTTTGACTTTCACTTCCACATATCCTTTCCAGCCACATATGCACTAATACATGGCCAATATCCTTTCAACTGCAGTATCCAAAAAATTGCAGGAAAGTAAAAAGAATTTCAAGCTTGGATGAAAACAATTCCAATTACAAATTTATTCTCAAAGATTTAAAAAAAAAAAGACAATCTCTAGTTTTAGCAGTATATATTTTGACTTCAGCATTGAGAAGGCAAAACAGGATATGAAGGAAAATAGTGGGACAAGAAGACATAGATGGCAATAAAGCACTGTGCAGAACATGGTACAAGAAGAGAGACATAAAATATCACATACCTATACAAAATAGTAACTTCTCAATAGCATTAGTTTCTCTCCAGTGAATTATAATAAAAAACATCATTCTTAAGTAACAGCTGTTACACAAAGGTGCCTTTGGCATCAAAATGTATTCTGTTTGGACCCTTCTATGAAAGGCTTCTCTTTTCCCTGTTTGCACTCTGTACTTCCAGCAGTCTGCACGCAAAAATCTTCTAACATGTCAAACCACTGGGACTTTGAAGTAATACAAGTCAAGGAGGTAGAAAAGAATCTAAACTAATCAAGACACACTGAATGAATTTTTAAGTAAGGTAAACTAAAAACCAGAAAACATCAGTTAAAATGCACTCGTCCCATCTTATGCTTTCCCACTGCTGTATCTATTATTCCAAGGCTGAGACCATGAACCCCTCCAAGCACACCTCAGTTCCTGGCATCAGCACACCTTAACAAGCCACTCCTGGTCCACACCACTGCAATTCCAATATACAGAGCTCAGCCCTTTCTGGGAGTATGCCCTAATTTTCTAGGGCTATTTATAAACTGTCATAGCACATCAGGTCAGTCAGGCCTGTCTGAGAGGCCAGTATCTGAGATCACAACAAAATGGTACAGAGCTCAGGCCAAGAAACTCCAGCATAAAGGTGAAAAAGCATAAGCCAGACACACAAATGCAAAAACATGCCCAAAACTACGATGCCTGAATTGTTTTAAACAGCTTATTTTCAAATCTTCTATTGCTGACAATAGAAGCAACATATTCCTGTTTTTATACAGCCAAAAGATAACATGCTATAATGGTGGTACGCTGGTGTCATTAATTTACTGGCACTTGATGACTGAATGGATAACAAACAACTCCCATATACAGTACCAGTAATCTGACCTTCAACTACAGATGCGACCTTCTGTTCATAAACTGTAGTTTCCAAATACATGAAGCAAATGATTCTTTAAAAACTGTGTGTAATAAACCAGTAAACATCTGAATGTTACCTTTTTACCCAAAGAAAAACCCCAAAACAAAGAGAAACCTAATCATTTAGGAGAGGTAGCAACTGCTTTGGAAATACTTTTGTACTTGAGACCAGCACAGAAACCGCCCACTTTGAAGTTATGTTCCTGTGGAGCAAGGGTTGAGCACTGGCACAGGCCTTTAACCTCTCCTCAGTTTCTCAACAAGGACAAAGGTTTAGGCAAACACAACAGCACATAGACTTCGGTCTAAAATGAGCTAACTCTGGGCTTGGTTTAAATTGAACATGGTGGGAGAAGAAGTTGAAGATGTGCCATTGCCTGATCCATCCAAATAACAACTAGTTATAGTTGTATTCTATGTTGTAGCTCTTGAGCATATCACATAAAAAGGGGGAAAACTGCCCCCCCCTTGAACTACATTTTTCCTCCATCCTGTCAAAACTCAGTGTTTATTTTTAGTGTTAATCTGCAATGCAGAATACATTTCTACCAAATATTTTATCACCAGTGTAATAATCTGAATTTAACACCTTGTTTTTAATGGGATATTTGTAATTGCTTTCTGACTAACAAGAATCATAGCTATTGAAAACACCTGAAAAATACAGGACATAAGAAACTCATTCTGAATTTCACCTAAAACTCGTTCACTTCAGTTCCTACAACCTGTACTGTCCAGCTCCAGGTATTTCAAAGACTAGCAGAAGAAAGCCTTAAAGACAAATTTGCAAAATAGGAATAAGGAAAAGTAGTCCTTCTTATTATTGTTTATACTTATGGATATCTTGAGCTCAAGGAAGCTGTCTAGAAGACCTTAAAAAGTGTTTTAATTTGCAGGATTTGTGACACATAAATATCAGATGACTTTTGACCCTACACATTTTTAACCTCAATGATGTACTGTAGCAATACATTCCACACATTAATTTGTGTACTGATGGAATATATTTCCTTTGGCCAGAAATGAATTTGTTATTTCCCAGTATAACTGACGGTTTCCTTTTCTGATGACAGCAAGGTATCTCTAACTAAGCCACTACTTCAAACAAAAAATCGTCAATATCCCTTTTACAAGATCTTTTTTACAGAGAAACAATTTTACAAATAGAAATAACTCTGCAATCACAGTAATTCATAAAGATGCTGCAATCAGTAGGAAAGATACTGACAATGCATGCACTGCACATTCTCTGCCTATGTTTCTAAACAGCAGGATTACCCTTTATGTGCCCCTGCATTAAGGCTTGAAGGGCAGAGCTCAGAGCACCTTCCCCACAGCTCAACACCCAGGCCTAGGAACAACAGGACCAGCAATACCATTATCACAAGGAATGATGATAAATACAAAGCTTTCTGAGCATGGCAGCACAGCTGTGGTATACCAGAAAGATTCATGCCTCCCTTGGTGGTTGGAACAGCTGTATGAATTAGCTATTCACTGGAGTGCTGCTCTTTTGAACTTGCCTTTATATATGATTCCTACCTGCAGAATGTCAAGTTTGAAGCAGCTGGTGTCCTCATGATGCTGTTTTATAAAAATCTGAGGTAGCACAAACAAAAAACCACAACAACAACAGCAACATACAAAAAAGCCAAACAACACATGAAAATTGAGATTACTCAACTAAGTGACATAAAGAAAGAAATACAATGAACAACCCACTTGAGATTCCAATGTAGTAATTTGATCTCTTCATCCACCATAAACTATTAGGACAGCTAAGCAAAGAATTTTCTTATATTTTTCACTGTCATGAACTGGATCTTCTGTCCTGATCTGGCAGAGCTACTTAGGGCAGCAAAACCAAGCCTCATCAGTGTGCTGGCTAGCTTCCTCTCCATCACCTGAAAACCTGGACAGGAACCATGTGACCCTCTCCTCCATTAAAAAGCCTCACATAGCCATTAATTCATCTCTTGCAATTAATGGTGTCCCTGAAATAGATTAAATATCTTGCTATCCATCTTCAAAGGTACTTTTACTTGATTTCAGCTTTTCTTGTATTGACAATTCGAAAACATGGATGGATATCTAAGTACTGCTAAAGAGATCTAGTAATTAGCTCCCTGTGTTAGCCATCAGGTTTTACTTGGGTCAAATATCTCTCCATTTATTAGAAGAACAATTCCAGATGATTCAACAGTTTTCAAAAGATGTCTCTGATAGGCCTAATGATGAGATCACTCACACTGTTGGAGTCCAAAAGGTCAGTTAATACCAGAAGACAGAAAACAACCCTCAATCTGTAGCATGCTTTCTTCCTTACAGTAATTACAATAAAGCGTGTATAGATGGTAAAATTAAATGGACACATTTTGAAAAATTAAATTTTTCCACTGTATTTTTATGATTTGTTAGAGTTAGAACTTGTTAGAACTTGTTTTGTTTAAGAGGGACATAACATAGTTGCTCAAACAAAATAAATTCTGATATGTTCTATCTTATGTTTGTCCTCACCAACTTCTGAATGTGGTAGTGTACATCCATACACGTCTCTATGTGCGTCCCTCCTCCTGTTTACAATTCCCACATTAAAGCAAAATCCTGAATGACAAACTCCACTACACAAGCATCCCACTGGTATCACACAGGCTGAGCAACCATCTGATAAGCCACAGGGGCATCCTGAGCTAACTAGAAGTTATAGCAACTATAGGTGGTTGTTCTCAGGGTAGAAGCACTTCTGAACTGAAGCAGCACTGCCAAAAGGTTTTAGGTATTCTCTGACAGCCATGTCTTCAGATTTAGAGAGCTACATTCCATGTAGGGTACAGGAAATGTGTCCTACATGGAATGTAGGTCTCTAAATCTGCAAAGCTTTGTATCTACTCCTGCTATCTGCATCTTAGCTACTTCATCTTCCTTTCTCCTCAAAACCCATCTTTTCCATCTAACCTTCTCACGTTCCTCATGCCACACTTGCCTGTCCTCTCTGGTCATCTGTCAATTCCCTGTCTAACATTTCTCTTTTGGCAACTGAGCTTGCCTGAGATAAAGCTTCTCTTTAGAAGCCCCACCATGCAAAGCACTGCCCATGCAAAGGCACACAACAAACAGCTCTTCTACCCAGAAATAAACTCCTTTAGAAAATGTAGCTTTTTACTGAAACTGACTTTTGGGTCTCCTTCTGACAGCAGATATCATTCCCCAAAGCAACACAGCAGAATGGCCAATATCTGTAAACTACCTTAGATCTCACAGTAACAGAAGAAAAACATCACAGTCGACTGTTTAAAGAGTGCAGTGGGGAAGCACTCTTACAGAAACTGCCACTCAGGTATCACAGCTGGGTGGCAACTGCTTTGTAATCTCTGGCACAGGGCCCTCCAGTCCCAGAACCATGCAGAAAAACACCAGCTGGCACACAAAGATCAGAAAAGTCAATATTGATTAAAATTACATTCCAATGTCAAAATTTTAAAGCCATATGAAATTTTCGGACTGTTGGACCTTGGGGGAAAAGAAGCAAAGCTGGTTTTCCAAAAAGGTTTCTATCTCCTGGAAAGTACAAATTGGTAATGCTGTAAAAGCCAACATCACAGCAAGAATGAAGTCTGCCTACTGCAGGTGCTCTCAACCTCACCACACACAGCCCCCCCTTTTCTTACAAACCATCTGAGTGCAAATGCTCAGGAAGAACAGGACTTAACTCGAATTCTTAACAGGGTGACACACTTCACTGGAGTTAGAAGTAGATGAATATGGTAGAGATAATCTTATGACTGCCTGGCTCTAGGAAGGGCCAGGGGGCTCTGATGAATGTATTTATTGCTGTAATCTTGAGCCAAATGCCTAAGGGTGACTGCTACATCAAATCCTCTAAAGCCTGAGAAAACAGATAATCCATTGTTTAAAGATTTTAACTAAAAAAGACTAAGGTTGCAAAGCCTCAGGCAAAAAGAACAATAAAACATTAGACAAGAGAACACTTTGCATTAGTTTGCTGACCACATAGTGCTGTGCTTTGCACATTATACAAGAAATAGCAGCAACTGGACCTTTATATTAAGAAAGAGCTTTTACTGAAGAAGGAAAAGAAAGGGGATTCTTCTGCCCAGTCTTACAGCTACCTGCTCCCAGATGCACTATACACCAAAGGTTTTAAACCCTAGCAGTGATTAGTTGTGCCAAATATGAGCTACATTATACAGGCACAGAATTTTTACAGCACTTGGCACTGCCTATGAATATTTAATATTGTACCACTCAAAAAAGTCAGTAGTCATGTACAACCTCTGCAGCTAGTACATTTAAAGCATGACTATGCTGGGCTAGCAGTGTAATGGGAATGCTGACCTCATGCAAGAAGCTTACCAAGCCAAAAAATGCATCGTATGACTTCTCCCCAGGAGAGAGACAATATATCTGAGCAAGTGTAACAGGGGAAAAAGTATTGCATTCACTGCTCTCAAGGACTGCTTCCTAGAATTTGTCATTTCCAAACCCAATGATAATTAACCAACATTTCTAAGAATTTTTGTGTGACACTTTCTCATCACAGTTTAAGATGATCTTGGATGACAGTGATAGGACAAAAAATGTTCTGGACTAGTATTACCAACTCAAAGTTAGCTTCAGGTCAGTATTAGTCAAAACTCATTTCTCCTTTTTTCCTGTATTCCACACTGATTTCCGCAGTCTCAGTGAAGCCAGCCTTACAAGCAGAAAAGAGGGATAAGAAGTCTCCTCACAGTCACAGGATGAATTTCCCTGCAGTAGCAGCTTGTGCCCATAACTTTACATGAAAAAACCCTGCCAAACCCACATTTCTTCCTGCTTCTCTTTTCTTTTCCTTCAAGACAGATGGAATCAAGCTAGGTAAGATTTTCTAAAAAGTATTACCTAAGGATAATTAATTTTATGAAATTGAAATTTTAAGGCCTGAGTGTTATATCCTGATGTCTGTACATACAAGGTTTCAATACTTCATTTGGCTGAGAGCTCCCTCATGTTATTCTGGCTACCATGAAAGCCCTGGCATTTGTGCTCACAAGCACTGCAACCACTTCCCCAGCTCTGTCAGCAGTTTCACAGCTACACTGGAAGACACTCGTGGTTAAAGGTCATGACTGCAAATGAGGATGGAACTCCACAGAGCCCCAGGAAAAGTATCCCAGCAGAGAGCAGCTAGCAGAGACTGTGTAACACCAGAGTGAAAGAGTTGTGAACACAGAACAAAATGAGCAGCACTCTCAATACTCATTTTCAAGCTTAGTGTTACCCATCCCATCCCAAAAGATCAAGCATGAGGTTTCTAAATCACTAACCCATGAAGACCAAATAACATCTGTGTCCCCACCAAATGCTCTCTCCAGATAAAGCCTAATGACAGGGAAAACCTGGGAATCTTGCATTTGTGGTTTACACCCTAGAGCTGTATGAAGATGTGTTTGGCTGTATTTTTATTCTTTCTTCATTTTTAGAAGTACTCAGTACACTTTAAGACCAAAGAGTTTACAGACATACCTTTCAAGAAAAGTCTAGCTTCCAGTGCAGACACTGGATCAGTTTCCACTGCCCTGTTTCCCAGCACTGCCTGGAGCTATCTTCACCCTTGCACAGGATGCACTTCAGGAAGATATAATTGCAGGAAGGGGAAGGGGCCTGAGCACTCCCAACAATTTCAGTCCTCAAAGATCTGTCCAGAACAGTGTCATGGGACAAAGTGTCTGTGCAAGGGTGCTAGAAAAAACTTGTTGAGGAAAACAGAGAAACATTGCTATTGTTTGTTTGGTTTTTTCTTTGTTTGTTTTTGGTTGGGGTTTTTTTTTCCCCAACAAAATATGGAAAAAACCAAGCCCAAGATTAATTCCACAGAAACGTAACTAGTTTTCTGACATAACATGTCATGTTGTTCTGGTAAATTGCACAGGACCATAAAGATAATACAGCACTGCTCATCAGAGAAGCTGAGAATTCTTGGAGTAGATGCAAAAGAAAAAAAAAAAATAAAGTGCAGAACATGTGAACTCAGTGCTGGTATGCACCTTGACCAAAATGACTACTTTGCTCTTCCTCAGGACCCATTTTCACCAGAAACTGCTATTGCTATTGCTTCTTCAATCTTACCCCTTAGAAGAAATCAGCGATATAAAAATTAATCCAGTGTCCAATTAGAGGTGGAAAAGAACAGGCAGCAATAAAGGACTGCAGCATGCAGCTTGGCTCTTATCCTGCTGCTTGTTTCAGAGTTTCTGATGACCACTGTTAGTTAAGGCTAACCTAGATTTAAAAACTTTGCAGGACTGATGCAGAGAGAAGTAGCACAAGACTCCTCTTCAGCTTACTCCATGTGAAACTACTGAGGTGACCATCTGGCATGTCTTTAGGTGGTCACTCCTCTCCCCCAAAGACACCTGCCCTGGCATGCCATCAATTCATCTTATCCTCAAGGTACTCTGTGGTGTGCCACTGCAAGAGCATTTGAGCCTGTCTGGGTTTCTTACATTCATTTTCCCTTCTGGAGAATGATAACATAGCAAAAAAGGAGGTTTGTTTTTTTCTGTTATTTTAATTTCCACATGAGTTTCCTGATCCTCCTTGCTGAGTCCTTGCACCAATACCGAGAAGCACCAGTACAGGATTGCATTGCTTTCCTCAGCAGCAGTATCAGTTTAAATGCAACCAAGAGGAGCATGTTCAAAAGGGCATCCTCACCCTGTTTTCATTTAGCAATAGGAAAATGCTAGGACTAACATAAAAATAATTATACCATAGCTCTACTACGTGCAAGAGTTAACAACCCCAGAGAAACCTTATGTTCAACACCAACTGCAATTATGACAATCCCTGAATACCAGTTTGCTCTTAACCTGCCCACATACACAGTGCAAGACCAAAAAGAACCTTCAAGCTCTGCCTGCCACCACAGGCACTGTAGCATCGCGTGTGGTTAGTGAGGAATTTGTATTTATAAGTGATGCTGGGAAAGGCAAACATCAATATTTTGTTTGAGGCAAAGCGAGTTTTCCTGCAGAAAGCGTTGTGTTTATATGTTTATGTGGACTTGGGCCATGGAAACACACCCTGTTCCACGCACAGTTACAGGATACTAAAATCTAGATACGAGCACATGATAACAGCAGCTTTCATGGTAGCCTTGACTCAGGAAAGTAGGCTCATTCACATCATGCTTTGATACAATAGAATCAGAAAAAGGACCAGATCAGAAAAAGGAACATAAAGGAAGGATATGGATAGAAGTCTCCAGACAAAACTAAATCAGGAGACAGTGACAGATCTCTGCTTATGAGGAAGATGATTATGACTCAGCCAAAAGTAAGGCACATTCATTTTGAGCTTCAGTATCACTGAGTGAATCCAGAGCATTACATTAAAAATAATGAAATTACAAGTAACAAATTAAAAACATTATTTTAACCAAAAATAGGGGGCAGGGGAAAGCTGAATGTTTCAGAGCTGTTCTGAACAATAGATCAGACATGGAGACTAGCAATTTATGCCAGGCTTCAGTGCTGAAATGAATCTGCCTCCTCACAACAGCTGGACTGGGCCACGATCCCACCTTGTCCCACTGAAAAAGCAGGTTTAACACTACTGTAGTTCACATGGTTCTCCTAAAAGTGGATTCACACAGCTGATCAAGCAGGGAGCTGCAGCAGCCCTCACACACAGACACTCTGTGTTGATCAATACAATGTCTACACTAGTTTCTGTCTGCTCTTTTTAATACCTCTACAGCCCTCAAAAAATTGAGGACAAGCAGTTTTCCAACAGTTAGGTGGTGATGATTTCAGTTCTGTAGCTCCATTGCTGAGACAAAGGACGCCACTTCAAAGACATCTCTATACTTGAAACTGACCTACACACAGGTGATGTCCAGAAAAGAAACACAAACAAAACATGGGGGATGACAGATGCAAGATGATGACATTTTAAGGGGTTAGGCAAAACACCCTAAAATTTTCTCCACTAAAATTTCTGCCTTTTATTAAACTGCACAAGAGTTCCCAGTCTTGCTGTGCCCCTTGTTCATCTTGGGCCGTTAAATACTAAGAGGTATTCAACTTCCTGTGAAATGACAGCATTCATCTCAGTCCTGTTATGTGCCACTGTGCTGGGCCACTCCAAACCTGACCTCACCATCTGGTCAAGTTTAAGCTTCCAGCAGGGCAAAACCCAGACTGTGCAGGACAGAAACTGGTCTCTTGACAGAAAAAAGTCATTGGGCAGTACCTGACATTTTGACATTCTCCTCACTTAGAGTCAACTACAATCTCTGCAGCTAGATTTTGAATCAAAGACGCACCCATGATTTGGTCTCACTTCTCAGGGACAGGATGGCTGTCCAGGACCACAGTAAGGTCCTGGTTACCACTTACAATGGAATCCTGTCTGTTGAACAGCTTAATCTCAGAGGCATGGGCAAAGACAATCGACAGCTGCAGAACAAGCCCTAACAGTCAGCACTTGCAAAAGCTTTCAGAATAAAGTGTGAGTGGCACAGAATCCCCATGTAAGCATTAGCTTAAAAAGATAAATGTACAGAAAAAACGTTCTAAATATGGAAAAGGTAGTTAAGATAAGAATAGGCAAATTTACATAATTAATAGTGATGATATTAAAAATGCTACACTGAAAAGCAGTCCAGGACTACAAGCAAGGTAGTTGTCACTCTGGAAGGTGTTCAACTCAGCTTCTGCTCAGATATTTATCCTGCTGACATTCTCTACATCTGGAGTGACATTCTCAGTTTTTAATATATTCAGTGGAAAAGCAAAAAAAGAATTTCCAGCAAGTGATTCACCTCAATAAATGTGGACATGTACTTTAGGGTAGATTTAGAAATGAACAGTGCCCAAACATACCCTTAACATAAAGGGAACTTACAGTGCCCAGCTCAGTTGTGGACACTTGAGCTGTATTTACATACTATATTTTCACATGTAATCAGATGAGTCCAACTCTCATTATCCAAGAGAAGCTAGACTTCTCTTCTGACTGTTTTAAAAGCCCGTTGTAATACAAAATTTTCCATTTACCTTAAAGTACCAGTAAGGGCTGAAGGGCTAATGCAAAGTCATTTAGTAAGAGGTTCTTAAAACAAAAATAGACATTTGTAAATGTTCTGTGGTTCTTCTAACCTTTCTGAAGTAAATCTCAAGTTTCTCTGCTTTTCTAAATTTTACTCTATTACTCACAATGCAGAACAGCTAAGGCCTATCATTCCACTGTTTCCTTTGAGGAATTAATACCAAAGTGATTGAAAATGTGAAAGTTAAGATCTGTTGAAGAGCTCTAAAAACCCACGTGCAAGCTCTGATTTTACTTCAGAAGTACTGCCAAGCAAATTAGCATTACTTAGAGACAAGCTTAAAGACCAATAAAATATTAGGCTAATGGAATCATCTGGAACTGTAAAACTAAATACCATCAAAGGAAAACAAGTTGCTCCATCAGCTAATCTAATGGTCCTGACACAGGAGCCTCCCAACACAAACCACTCAGGAGTGTGATATTCTTGGAGAGCTCCTAACACAGGATTGAAGGATGTAGGAGACTGGAGAAACAAAGGGAAGCGTAAGGACAGGGTTGTATGCTTTCAAAGAGACTGACCAGATGGCAGACCAGGACTGCAAAAAGAGATTAAGTAGGGATAAAATTGTCATTTTGCTGTCCCTCTTTACTCCTTCCCTCTTCCATCAGTTATGCCAACCCAGCTGCCAATCCAACAACTGAATACAGAGAAAAAACACACATCAATAAAAAAAATCAGCAGTGACCCCTGGCTCTGGAGAGGGCTATGACTTGCTGGTGTGCCATCTAACACGTGCAGCTTTATGACCTACTCTCTCCCCTGCCATGGAAACCCTCCCTGAGGAGGCACCCTGCTCTTGTGAGCTGCTGTACTGGATAGGGAGGTAAGAGAGGAGGGGACAGACTCTGCTGTCTCTTGCTTTACTGAGAATGCCCTGGACAATCTTTTCTACTAATGGAGATATTTCTAAAGGGGAAATAAAAATAATTCAGAATAATGCACTACAGTATTGAGAGAAAACAGATCAGTACTAGCGCAGTACAACTGTATCCCACAGCCCCTCACTTCCATTCCACACTCAAAACACGACAAAATGTTGTAGATGTTAAGTGCAGAGTGAGACACCCAAAGCACAGGGACTACCAGCACTAGGACCTGCACAAGCCCTGTACACTGAGCAAAGGACAAAATCTATCTCCCCTTCTTCTACCTCCATTGACTTTGGAGAAAAAAATATGAACGTTGGTATCTAACTGCTGTTACTTTTAATGCATAACTTCATGATTTGTATTTAATGACAAATATAAAGTTCACTTAACAGAAAGAAGAGGGCACTATCATAGACTACGTTAAGGTGGTAACATTTCAGCCTGAGAAGAGCTGCAAGCACTGTTGATACTCCACATCTGCAACCCCAGCAGGAAGAATGGCTGTGGTTACAGACAGCTACAAACACATTTGGAAGAGACAGGTATTTCCAAACACCTTCTTGGTGTTGCTAGTATATAAGCAAGTGCTGCATGAAGCTGTCCTTTTTCTTTTTTTTTTTTTTATTTTCCTTGACAAATTTAAAAGCAAGCTGAGCCTATATAGAGAGAGCATGTGCCCATCCCTTCTCCTTGTTTGAAGAGTTTGGGCAGCTTTAGAAAACAAGTGAACAGCAAATCCCACTTCTGTGAAAACAGATCTTGTTACACTGCCCAGCATAAGCCACAAATATTTTGAGAAGGTCCAAACTGCACTTACAATCTTACCAAATCCCTCACATTCACTGATAAATCAGTTAGTTTACTAAAAAATATTAGAGCAGGCAAGAATGTGATGGAGGGTATCTTCCTGGTGCAGAAGATTAATTCATCACTCATATCTAGAGAGTTCTACTGCATTTTTAACAGAGCACATATGGATTGAGTCCAGTGATCTATATAATTTTCTTTCAGGATATGGGTCTATATTGAAAAACAGTCCCCAAACAGCAACTGTCAGAGGACAAAGACCTTCAAAAATCATTATTCAGGAAGAACAGGTACGGCTCTGATCTGTCCACTTCACTAAATCTTTCAGTGGTGATTTAAGCTATAACTGTGCTCCACAGCTCTACTGGAGATTCCTGCTTCCAGAGCAGGAGCAGCAAAGCCAAAGGTCTGTCTGCACCTTCACTGATACACCATGCAGTCTGCCATCTCCAGCAGCTGAAGCAGAGGCACATGGTCCCTTCTGATTTTACTGTAGTGGGAAAACTGCCAGTGTAAAAGCAGAGGGTACAGCACAAAAAAGAAAAAGCCCAGACTTTGAGCCTTTCAGAGCTGATGGCAGAACAGCCAGCGATCAGGCGGGAGCTGCACAGCGCATGGTGCCTGCAGACTGCGCTGCTACAGGCCAGAGGTGAAGTGCTCAGCACAGGCATAATGAAATACAGAGCTTCACCTCTGTGCATTATGTTCAATTAACCAAAGCAACGGTGTTCAGCAAAGTCACAGGGAATTTTCTAAAGACAGCTAATGTTGCTTTGGGCCTTGTAAAAATGCGCTCCCAGTACTTGCCTTTCACCACCCCTGTACTGCTCAAAGCCTGTCATCAGAAAACAGCAGCAACTTGGTTGTGTTTGCCTTGAAACAAAGAGATTGGAAAGACAGCTAGAAAGGAAAAAATTGAACTCAAAGACCCCTGCATCAGCAAAGCAAGAATAAAACGAGAGAAGCAGAGAGAGCAAACAGGAGCATTCCTCCCAGTTATCTCCAGAATCCAGGACAAACCCTGCTCTCATGCCCAGCGCCGCCACCACTGACTGTCTGTGTGCTGCTGCTGCAGCATCACTGCCTTACACCCACCAACTCCACTGCAGCTGCCTGTTGAGCTGGAAATTTGATACACTGCAAAGGCTGCTGACAGCCAGAGGCTGCTCCCCTGTCTATAAAATATCCTGTAATAAATTACATTACAGACTGGGGAAAAGGATTCGGAAGAGCGAGAATTAAAACACAACCTTATGAGAGCTAAATGAGACCAATTAAAGGAGATTTGCTACGAGTGCTGAGGGATTTTGACCTGAGCTGTAATCAGGGATGGATATGCATTCTTTTAAAAGAGGAAAATGAGCAAGAGATCATGTGTAAACAACTCTGCCAATTAAAATGAAATGGATTATCTTATCTGTGCAGCTCTGCTCAGAGAATCCCCACATACTCCAGATATACCACAGAGAGACCTGAGAGTCAGATCTCAGTCCTCTGAAACAAGGCTCAGTGATGGGGAGATAGGCTGTGGTTCAGGGCACATCGAAATCTTAGCTGCATTTGGTTATTTCCCCTTCCCCCGTTAAAACAAAAAAAAACAAAAACAAAAAGACCCCCATGGAATTACAAATGTAAATACAAAAGTAGGCTCAAGCTATTTTTACCAGACCCCTACATGAATTCTGATGCAGATCAGACTGAAGGTTAGGCACAACAGTGAAACATGCTTTATGCAAAATCCATGCAGCAGATCCCACCATCACTGCACTACTGGATGCTGCTGGGAGACCCAGCTTGCCCAGGCACATGCTCACATCCTGATAAACAATTGCACATATTATACCATACCTCAAAACACTGACTCTCAATTTTTCTGCATCATAATCTCATTTTGCTGCCAGATTGCCCCCCACTCTCCATTCTGACTTCCAGTCTGAGAACCCATACCAAAAGCAAAAGTAATTTCTGCAACTGGAGCAAAAAATTTAATATGGACAGATGTACCACTACTCCTGCTCTGTGTCCTTGCTTGCAGCTCATTCTGAGCTGTATCTTTTTTTGAAAATCCCAGTTCTTCATAGTTCATATATACATGCAAAACCACAGTTTTACAAAGAATGAACAAATACTGAAACAGAGGAAGAGAAGACCCATTACAAAACCATATTCAAGAAGCAGCAAGGAAAACACTACCATGTGCTTAGGGGAGAACAAAAACTAAAAGGGAAGAACAAACAAAGAGAGGAATTTAGGATACGGAAGAAAAATTTAAGAAGCAGCTACTGAACAAGATAATAACCGTAAGAGATATGTACTTGTTCACAGCTGCTGACAGGAGAAAGTTTTTAGACCATTTTATGCTGGTTGCCAGACTTAAGCACACAGATTTTCCACTGGCTCAAAACTGATCTACTGGAGTCTGGCTGGTTTTGGAACCAACAATCTCAACACATCACAATCACTTTTGTGCAGGGTGAAGAACAAACTAAAATGCCTTTCTATGTCCATTCTGTCAGCAGATCGGTGATCTCAGTGCCATGAAAACAGCTGCACTGAGAAGCCCAATGAAGAAATACTGCACAAACCCACTGTGGATGGAGCACCGTACGTGTCTTTGTGCAGCACTTCTAGAGAGCTTGGCTCTGGGATCACTGTCCAGGTGCCGAGCCAGCTCACATGGGCAATCAATGTAAGCACGTGTAGATACCCAGGCCAATGAACTCTTGGTTTGATGCTAAGCTTCTAATTTTTTCTGGCTCTTGGGGTGTTTTCGTACATGACGTGTCCCTCTATACCGCCATCATCCAAAATTTCTCAGCCCAATTACCACAGATAATTGACTGCACATAACCTGAACAATCCATCAGAAGTTTCTAGTTTACCTCTGCCACAAAGGGCAAAGTTACATTTCCTAATGAGAAATGCACATACTCTTAATAACTCTGAATACTTCCTTGGCAAAATTGGTCACAAAGGATCCCAGTGTGGAGTAGCTTAACCTGTGGCTGAATTCAGAGGTCTGACATTTGCTCACTTCTAATTCAGGCAACACACTTTACTCACTCTTGCATAAGCAAACAGGGATGTCTCATGCTTTTATTTATCACTTTACCTCTGTAAAAATGTTTTAACGACTAAAATATGATGGGAAATACTACAGGAGCGATTCCTCACGTTCCATGAGCTTTCTCTATGTAATTTTTGTTGTGCCTTTATAATACCACAACTGTGCCCGCGGTTGGCCTGCCCTGAGCGCAGCCCCCAGAGAGCAGCGTGTGCAGCACGGGCAGTGCAGCCGCAGCCTCGCCACGGGGACAGGAGCATCCCCTGCCCCGGTGCACGCCGACTACTCGGGCGCCGGTCCCGCCGTACTCCTCGGCGCCTGCAAGGCGACGCCGTGGGGTAAACAAAGCTGGAGCGAGGCCGGGAGCGCAGCTCCGGCCCAGGACCCCGCTCCCCGCCGGCGGCCGGAGCACGGGGGCTCCGAGGGGCGGCAGCCGCGATGGGGCAGGGGCTGCCGCTCCCAGCCGCGTGTCGGGGACCCAGCACCCGACGAAAGCAGCCATGAAAGGCTGCGAAACCTTCGGCCCCGGGCACGGCCGGCAACGGAGCACCGTGCAGGGGCACGGGTCCCCCGGAGTGGGCTCCCAGCGGGGTCCCCCAGCCGCACAGGTGGCTCCGGGGCGGGGGGCAGAGCCCTCCGCACCGCCCGCCCCCCCCCCCCCCCGCCTCCTCCAACGCTCCGGCCGCCCCTCACAGACCGCCCGCACCCGTGACCATCGCCCCCGGCCGGCACAACTTCCCCCGGCCCCGCTCGCTCAGCCCCGCCGCCCTCCGAGCCGGAGCGGGCCGGGCCGCCGCCACCGCGCTGCCCTCCTCCTCCACCTCACCTGCCGCAAGGAGGCCCCGCCGGGCGGGCAGGGCACGGGTCCCGGAGGGAGAGCGGCCGGGCGTCCCCCGGCGCCGCGAGCAGCGCTCAGGCCGGTCGCGGCCCGCCGGCTCCAGGGCGCTGCGCGTCCGTCCGGCCGCTGGGGGAGCCGCCGCCGCCGCGCTGCCCGGCCGCCATCTTCCGCTGGGAGGGAGGGACGGAGGGAGGGAGGGGCGCGGGGCCCCGCCCGCCGGCAGCGCCGGGCTGGGCTCGGGCCGGGGTCCCGCGGACCGGCCGCGCCCCGCACTCCAACACGTGGCCGGGGCTTCCCCGCGGCCGCGGGCACCGGCGACACCGCCCGCCGTGGCCCCGGTGCTGCCCGGCACGGTCGCGGCCGCCGCGCTCCCGGGTGGGATGCCCAGGAAAGCAGTAGGTAGGGATTGCCGCTGCTGTGACATCCCCGGCAGCTGCCTCCCGAGAAACACAAACACGCACGGTGCAATTTGCTACGTTAAAGCGGTGGAGGAAACTGTACTAGGAAGCCAGAATGGGATGTGAAGCCACATCACAGACACATTTATTCTCAGGGGAGGCTGGAGGAGTGGACAGCAGTCCGGGAGTGCTATTGCAGGGTCCTGCTTTTGGATCAGCTCTGGAGAAAGAACCCACCGCGCTGCAGAGAGTGAACATTTGGGACAGGTTAACATGACTGGGACCTGGAGCAGTCAAAAGCGACAGAAGAAAAGGGAAAGCACAGGCAAAGCAGGTGCTCAGGGAATAAGGCCTCATGTTGGCAAAGTACTGCTTCCCATCCTGCTGATCACCTTGTGAATAACTCTCAGAAAACCCTTTGAATAACTCTAAAAAGGCAATGCAATATATAGATTTAATGTACAGCAAGATGCTCCTCTATGAAAAAGTTTGAAAAGCTCAAAAATCATGGTTTATGGACACATTTATAGAGGATTTTTAATCTTCAGCTAATCAAATTTGCACCTGAAGCACTGACCAGACTTCTGCAAGCCTGTTAAGCCCATGTTAGCAGGTGAATCAAATAACTGAAGAAAAATAGACAAAGCTATGAGCAATCATATCTTAGCATGCTTCAAAAGCCTGTTCTGCCTCTGGCTGACAGCACCCCCACCTCAGCAGAGGTGGATGAGGCAGCTGCTCCCACCACCTGCCGGCCCATCTCACAGGTCTGTGCTGCCAAAATCCCCAGCAGCACATATTTAACACGTGATTGCATTTCTGCTGAGTTAACCCAAACACGTGCCACAGTGCTCACATCAGATTAATATCACTCCCCTGCCTGCAGCCGTCCCAAAGCTAGTGTGGCAGCAACAGGTGATGCCCAGTCTAGCACAGACCTTGCACTTTCCAAAACAGCTGATCAAATCTGAGCCAACAGAGGGACTATGGACTATGTGGCAGCTCAGAACTTTGTGTCATGTGCTTGTAACATTTATCATCCAGTACTACATTCTGTGAAATGGGATTTATCATTTCAAAGTACAATTTGATAGTCTGGTTAAAAAAAAAAAAATTTCTTCCTCAGTCCAACCTATCTCAGTTACAGCGAGGGAGGGAAATCAGTGACAGGAAGGTATTTTGTACACTATAGTTTGCTATACAGGCAGAAGAGTATCTATCAGCTTAAAACTCTAGCTAAATGTGCCATGGAAGAAACTACCCCAAAATATGCCCCATCTCTCCAAACCCCTCCTCAAACCACCAGCACAGAATTCACCTACTTTCCTTCTCATTGCACCACAAAATAACTCTCCATCCCACTGTCCTCACTGCCTTTCTAGCTACCTCATATGTAACTTCCTCTACTCACTTGCAAGACACCTTCAACCCCATCTTGCATCTCCACACTCTCTTCCTCACACTCCAACCCACTCTGAGTGCTTGGCTTTATGACTCCCATCTTCCAGCTTATCATATTGCTCTGTGCCTACCTCACTTAGCATGTGCTATCCCTGGTAACACTGCACTTCACTGAAGCAATTTCTCTTTCTTAAGGTCACATAAACCATCTTTGCCTGGATATTCCGTTTAAGGGCTCAGGCCTGTTTCTTCCCAAAGGGAAAGTTGAAGTAGAAAATTAAATGTCTTGCTGTTTCTGTTGAGGCTCAATATAGTCTTTGTAATAGGGATGGAAGATTTTTACTGATATTATAACATATTAGAAGGTGTTAAAACTTGCTAACTTACCATATATAAAACAATTTCAGCATTAATACTTTTTGGAATGAACAAGACTGAAATCTGTTTACAATTCTTAAAAACGTTTAAGACTATCTATACCAAGTTTGGGCCTTTTTTATACAAGAAAAATATGCTAAATCTAAAGCAATGAATTTCAAATGTCACTTTAATAGAACATATCCTTTTCTGTATAAGTATTTTTTTCAGTTTATTTTGAACTAGACATGTAGCAAGAAACAAACAAACAAACGCTTTCTGGAGCAGGAACAACCATACGGCAGTAGCACTGCTCTGACTCTGATGTAACCTATAGCACGTTCCAATGTAAACAAGCCTCTGAAGCAGAGCCCTGGTGCCATTTTTGCAGGCTGTCCTCTGTTGGTACGAGCACTACTCTTTCCCACAGATGCATGAAGGAGAAATAAACCATGATGAGACAGTATTTCATTGCAAGTACTGGCCAAAACCCAAGTCTGCCAACATGCAGTCGTATGATGCATTAGCAAAATGGTTTTCTGTGAATAAATGTCATCCTGCCCATCCATTCACAGATAATTATGGTAAAATTATATAAATAGTAACAAATTAGGCACAGCCACCTTTCCCTCTCCCCATCCGCCAGTGCTTCAGAGGACTCTCCTATAGCACAAGAAACCTTCAGAATGAGATTTTATTAACTTAATTATATTCATCCTTTCCTTGTAGCCAGTCTGCCTTAAAAACCACAAACATATGCATTTTTGTTTTCTAATACTTGTTAAGTACATAAGAAATTGGCTTAAAATTCTTTAGAGCACTACACACCAACCAGTAAATTCCTATTCCTTACCAGCAGGCAAAGAGCTGGTGAGGAGTTCTGGCAGGTGAGGAGTTCTCAGGCATCAAGGATCTCAAGAGAAAAATTCATAATCCTCCACTCAAGCTGCTTTAAGTGCCCCCAAAGGATCACCTTTCTCTACTCTTAAATAAATGTATACCAAACCCAAATAAACAAGCATTCCAGGTGCATTAATCTGCAGTCCTAAACCTTTCAAATTCTCAGGCAAAAAAAATCACCTGTGATGTGCAGCAGCAAGACCATCTTAGCTTCTCTGCAGCACTGTCCATCAGTCTCTTACAGCAGTTTCTACAGAGGTCAGGCTTATCATCTGCATGGACAAATGGGAAAGCTGAAGCACAGAGCACATACCTGGCTTATCTGCAGTCACCCTGCAAAGCCATAGCAAACCCAAAACCAGATCACAAATCCAATCATTAGTAAAATGCTCTGTTTGGTTTTCTATGTTATCAATTACCCATAAGAGGTAACAATTTTCATAGTAAAATTGAAAGGATATTGACATTCAGAGTCCAGTTCTGCTCATATTCTCATATTCATATTTACATTCAGGGCCCAGTGCTGTTCATACTTCTCCCCACATCTCATAGATACTGTAAGCACAGGAGCATCCTGCCAGGCCTTTGTGCCACTAGCCCAGCAAGTGAGAGCAGAGCAATCCTAGTTTAAAAGCAAATCTATTTGGGCATAAATAAAAGCTACCATCAATTACAAGTCTCCCACAGAGTAATCCACCTGTGTATACAATCATGCATGTGCATAAATTGGAAGGGAACTTAAAAAAACACGTTTTGACACTCATCTTTGGTAGGAAGATAGCAAAACTTCATCTAACAGGATGAACAGATTTTAAACAGCTATAGCAGAGTGGGAAGTAAGGTTCTGGGACTATCCCTGTTTGATAGCTCAATACTGGAGCTATTACAATGCAGGGAAGTATCATTCCTAATCCCTGCTGTCAGCTCAAACATAAGACATAAAACAGGCACCATATATATGCTACACTAAATATTCTTGACCTGAGTGTTAGTCTATTTTGCTTTCAGCAAGTGTTTAAATTACTCTTATCCTCGTTAAAAGGGTTCCTAAAAACACGGGATATCGCCACTAATTTTATGAGTACCTTCCTAGTGCTTATCGGCTCATATTGCTACATATCTTCAAAGATCATCAAGACAGGATTAACTGCTTCAGGAGAAATCTTCGCTGATGAACGCTCCTGCCTCCTAGGTCAGAACTGAGAGCAGAACGTCTCTTTGCTCCCCAAATAGCAGGAGCCATTTCTTCCGGGCACGAGCAGATTGCCTTTAGTCCCAGTAAAACGGACTATAAAACTCTTACCTTCTCCCTTTAAACACTAAGGACAGGTTTTTTTTCCTCCTGTTTCATCAGGCAGCAAAAGTAATCATCTCTCTAAGCAGCACCAGCTGACACCTATTTACTGGGTAATTGCTGCAGTTAAAGGGGATTAAGCACAATGAACTCGCTTTCAGTGATAAGGCAAAGCCACTCCCTCCCTTCGCCACTTCCCAGACACACCTGGGAAGAGCTCAAGGGAACGGAGGCCCGCCAGGCCTGCCAAATGGGGGCCGCATGCTGGCTAGAGCCCCTTTGCTGCAGCCAGCGCCAAAAGGAGATGTGTGTGCCCCGCACAGTGACAGCAGTGAGTGTGATGGACAGGAGATGTGTCCCCGCACAGTGACAGCAGTAAGTGTGATGGACAGGAGATGTGTGTGCCCCGCACAGTGACAGCAGTGACTGTGATGGACAGGAGATGTGTGTGCCCCGCACAGTGACAGCAGTGAGTGTGATGGACAGGAGATGTGTCCCCGCACAGTGACAGCAGTGAGTGTGATGGACAGGAGATGTGTGTGCCCCGCACAGTGACAGCAGTGAGTGTGATGGACAGGAGATGTGTGTGCCCCGCACAGTGACAGCAGTGACTGACTGTGATGGACAGGAGATGTGTCCCCGCACAGTGACAGCAGTGACTGTGATGGACAGGAGATGTGTGTGCCCCGCACAGTGACAGCAGTGACTGACTGTGATGGACAGGAGATGTGTGTGCCCCGCACAGTGACAGCAGTGAGTGTGATGGACAGGAGATGTGTGTGCCCCGCACAGTGACAGCAGTGACTGACTGTGATGGACAGGAGATGTGTCCCCGCACAGTGACAGCAGTGACTGTGATGGACAGGAGATGTGTGTGCCCCGCACAGTGACAGCAGTGACTGACTGTGATGGACAGGAGATGTGTGTGCCCCGCACAGTGACAGCAGTGAGTGTGATGGACAGGAGATGTGTGTGCCCCGCACAGTGACAGCAGTGAGTGTGATGGACAGGAGATGTGTCCCCGCACAGTGACAGCAGTGACTGACTGTGATGGACAGGAGATGTGTGTGCCCCGCACAGTGACAGCAGTGACTGTGATGGACAGGAGATGTGTGTGCCCCGCACAGTGACAGCAGTGAGTGTGATGGACAGGAGATGTGTCCCCGCACAGTGACAGCAGTGACTGTGATGGACAGGAGATGTGTGTGCCCCGCACAGTGACAGCAGTGACTGTGATGGACAGGAGATGTGTGTGCCCCGCACAGTGACAGCAGTGAGTGTGATGGACAGGAGATGTGTCCCCGCACAGTGACAGCAGTGACTGTGATGGACAGGAGATGTGTGTGCCCCGCACAGTGACAGCAGTGAGTGTGATGGACAGGAGATGTGTCCCCGCACAGTGACAGCAGTGACTGTGCCGCACGCGAGGCCCGTGGGCAGCCCAGGCGGAGAAGCCCCCGAGCGCCCCCGGCCCAGCCGTGCTGGGCAGGGCTCGGCAGAGGGCTCGGGCAGCGCCTGCTGAGCCTCGGCTCAGCCACCTGCCCTCAGGAGCAGCTGAGATTGCAGGGTGGGAATAACCGAGAAAGGGCAAAGCGGCAAAGGACGGAGCGGAACAAAGCCTACCTCATGGGGCATACGTGAAATGATAACGAGAGGCAGTATAAAACCAAAATTAGTTAAATCCAACTAACTTTTAACTTAAGAAATGATACTTACACTGCTAGACCTGACAAGTTCTGTGCCTCTGCAGAAGCATCCCAGCTACGACACAAAATACACTAGTTAATAAATAACTAAATCACAACTTGAGATCAGCTGTTTACATCAGGCAAACCAAATAGCAAGATAGCTTCTCCCACAAGAATAATCTTAAATATTGTTGAGGAAAACAAAGACCAGGAAAGGAAGTAATAGCATTGATTTGCCAAGGATCAGGCTATTTGGAACAAAAGCAGAATTTCCCTGTTATCCCTAGTCTGTCAGGGAAATGCCATAAAGGTAATTTTAATAGGTTCTGTCATCCTTTTGTTTTTAATGCTAGTTTTCTTCCCCTCCCCCCTTTTAGGTATGGTCTCACTTAACTTTTTAAACATTACATTTTTAAATGACACAGGAAAAAACACCTCCTCTGTCAATTGATTCTTATCCCAGAAGTACCAACTTCATATTGCTCAGGAGAATAATGTGACACTCCAAACTTTACACTGTTTAAATGTTATTTTATTAAATATCTTCAGTTCAAGGTTTCATTGTAACAAAGCTATGAAGGTTCTACCAACATTCAGACCAAACAAACAAACACTAGCTAACTTTAATTATTTCTATATCATGCAAAAATTCTGCATCAAATGCCTTCCATTTCCTGTTTAAAATGTGATATTTATAATATATATTATATAGATGCTTACATTAGCCCCATAAGAGAACATTAAGAATGCTAAAGGTGTACAGCTGTGTTTGATAATGGCCATACCAAGCTAAGGTTCTCATTAACTTAAAAGGAAACAAAACAAAACAAAACAAAAAAACCAAAAGAGTTTGTCTCCAAGACTGTGCAAAAACAAAAAACCCAACAGTTCTCTTCTTTTAAATTTTTTTCTGAAAGATGCATATACTTAATACAGAGGGTTCTCTTTTTTTAACTATTAATAATTATCAGGTAAAGAGACAAGGAAGATCAGACCGAAAGAAGGCATGCATAATATTTTGTATTTATCTTTTTTAAGTGGCATAACTGTAATCTGTTTGCTTTCTTTGTGGCTTAAAAAATTTTCTGAATGAAATATCACGGCTTTTTACTTTTCCACTTCAGTCACTGTCTTAAAAATGTTTTGAAATAATAAAATCTAGTGTTTGCCCCCCCATGGGTTCAGTCCCCTCCTCACTCCTCCCCTGGGATAGCAAAGGGAGGAAGAAAAGGGTGTTTGCTTAAATAAACCTGGGAAGAGTGGATGGCCTTTTCCTTCATCAGTGGTTAGCTGATCTAATCCTGGTGTGGGATAGCACCTCTCCAATAAAGGGAGCAGAGCGCTATCTGCTGCAAAGTGACAGCTCCACTTTGTGCAACAGCTTTAATTGTCTGCATTTTATTGAATAAGGATTAACATTGCAAATTCTCTTTCTTCTCATCTATAGTCTGCTAAAAGATTGCCACACACTTAGTATGCTCTCATGGAAATAATTTTAACTCTCTCTAGAGGTCCAAAAAATTATTAGGGGTAGATAAATTCAGGTAAAAGCCCATTCCAACTTCTGCAAGTGATGCCTTCCCTTGGTCAAGACATATCCCATCAGGTCTGCCAGAAAGGCCATTTTCTTCTTGGGGCTGGGCTCCCTCCTTGGTAAGGTCAACAAAACACTTCCGTATCTCCCACCCAATGAATAAAGGAACTGAACTCCTTTTGCAGCAAAGAAAAGAAAGGAAAATGAATTGGCCCAAAGGACGAACATCAGATCACGTGTTCATTCCCTTTCCCCTCTGCTTCATGAGGTATCCTCTAACACCCAGAGGCAACACGGGGTGGGGGGTGGCCTGGATTCCTTCAGCTACAGCTTTTGAGGTTCTGATCTGACAGTTTTCTGTGTTACAACATCACTGTAAAAAATAGAAAAATTACCCAAATAAACACTAGGAAACATGACACTTACAAACATCAGATGGGTTAGTGGTGGGGAGAAGCACCTGGCTGGGGCTGCTGGCTCCCACTGCTATTTTACTGGAGACCAACAAATCATACAGGAGGCCAGGTAACCCCTTTAATTCTAAGGGTGCATATATTTCAGTATAAAAAACACACGCTATTTATGCCTCATATAGGAGTGTATGTGCAAGTTTTCATGAAGAACATAACACTAAGTTTTTTGTCTGCTTCCTAAGGAACATGTGTTCTGCAGCACTGTGGATCCCAACTACGCTACTAAAAAGAAAAAAAAATAGAAAATCCCATACAAATACCCTCTTCCTCTAAAATCTCTGCTCTTAATGAAATGGTTTTTTATTTTGTTAAATTAAATAAGCTGGCTTCAAAACTCCATGTTTGTCCAGGTAGTGGCTGTTTCTAAAACCAGTATCACTAAAGAGCAAGCTTCTATTCAAGTTAATTAATTGGGTTAATAATGGGTTACTTAAACCCATTTTTAAATCCCTACTTCCATCTTTAGTTTTAAAACAACATTCCATTTTGTTTTATTTCTTTAAAAAAAAAAAAAAAAAGGAAAAAAAAAAAGAAAAGAAAAGTCTGTTTTGGGATCCAGCAGCCGAGCAACCAGGTCTCCATAGTATTCTTGCTGTGCAGAAATCGAGGAAGAAACAGGCTGAAGTCAGACTGCTGGGCAACAGGAAGAGAAGCACCTCCTCTCTCTTGAACCCCAGTCTTCACACTGGCTCCTCTGGGGTCTCTCCTTGCCACCTCTCACCGACTGTAGCTGCAGCACAGCCCGACTGTGGTATTAACTTCCACATCGCTTTGCGGAGCACAGTTCAGCCATCCGCTGTTCAAGCCGCCTCCTTTCTTGCTCTCCTTCTCTCTTTCTCTCCTTCACTTTTGCTTTCCCCCTCACTTCATTTCTGAAAGATGTTCCGGCTGCTGCCACTTTCTTAGCCCTGGGGGAGGGGGCATGTTGGATAATCTGTCATTTATTTAGCATTATTCCTGTTTTTTTATTCTTTTATACAAACAACATGTCTTTTTTTTTTTTAGATTTAAAAACACCTTCGTACAGCAGAAACAGACACGATGGATCCATGGAAAACAACAGAAAGGCAGTGCCCGGAGCATCAGATGCATGCAGGGTTTCGTGCATTTGGCTGCTGCCTGTTTGTAATTTGTATTTATTTTTTTAATGTCAAAACAGACATGACCGTTGCTGTCACTCAGGCACTCCAGAGCTGCTTGCTAAGAAGATATTGCCCTCCAGCTGAGTATCTCCACAAGTTGCTGCAGTCAGGAAGAGGTAATGTCCACCCAGAAAGGAGAGGGGAGAAGAGGATGGAAGATGGAAGGAAATAAAGCCATATATTAGCTGTACACAATTAAAAAACCACATTTTCTACAGGTTAATTATTTAATGTAGGTAGAAACCCCTAACACAAGACAAAGTGCAGCTCATGAGGAGACTTCTAAAGGTAAGAGGCACTCACATCCCCTTCCAGGGGGCTGAGAGTGCCAGTGAAAATTAAGTAATTGCTAAAATGTATTACATGCTGCTTTGGAGCAGCCCTGAGCCCACCCTCTCATAGCCATGACCCAGAAGCTGAAGAAGTTTCCTAAGGAGTGCTCAAAAGCTCTGGTCCTAAGGAACATTATCTGCCTCACTTTCCATTGGCTTTTGCCTTGAACTGAAAGATAATTATATTTTTGTTAGGGTTTTTATTTTTCAAATCTTCCATAATTTTGTCTCTGAACTTACTTAATATTTAAACAAATGTACGAGCTTCTCTGCAGTTTTGTGAAATTGTAGCCCTTTTGACTGCTTTTAGCAAAGGCCCTTCCTAGTTAACCCTCATGTACCAAATTACTGGATTTATTTTGATCAGTTTTAAGTCTGGGGTTTTTTCATGTTTGTTTAGCATTATCCTGTCATGAAAGTGTAGCCAAACTCTTCTTTCTACCATTTCTTAGTTTGCAAATCTTTGCAGAATCTCCCTTATAAGTCTTCTCCCTTCATGGTTCCCACTCTCTCCTTATACAGAAGTCCTCTGATTAATATCAAACTTTTTTTCTGGCTGCAGTTTCCTTTTCAGATGATTTACCCAGAACTGAACTCTGCCGTCCAGGTGAGAAGAAACCACTAATTTCTATTTAAGCATTCTTACTCACCTCATTCATTCTTCATCCTTAGCTTTCACTGCACATAGGATAACACTACTCCAAAATGATTCAGTGCATTCAGATGGGGGCTGCCCACACTGACCCCATTTGTAATTGCTTGTGGGTATACCTCCTCCAGAACCCAGAAATGCATGCAAATACTTCAACTTCCATTAGTTTACAGGGTATTTTTAAATATTGTTTTAACCAACATTTTGTGGTTTGGAAATACTTTCTGCTCTGCAGTTTTCAGAAACCCTCCAGCACATACTTTTGGAGGGCTTCAGCATTTCCACAGCCAAGAAACATACCTCTTCTGCAGCAGACTTTCCATTCCTAAATTTCCTCAGAAGTCATAGGCATAGCCACTGAGCCATACTGATCTTTAATTTAATAATTTCTTCTGCATAATTTTTTGGACAGACATCTCTCTCAATATTTCTGTGATGAAATCTGATGCAAGTTTTTTTTTGTTTTCCTGCAAAGGCTTTTTCCTTCTCACTGCCTTACTCCCTGGAAATGCAGCTGATTTTCCAGCTCCCTTGAAGCTTCCCTGCTTCTGGTGCCCCCAACTGGCTTCTGCTTTTCAAATTCCATCTGTGACCTCTGCAGCTTGCTTGTGATAGTTCACATTCCTTCCCATTGCCTTCAGCAGGGTTGAATACCTCACAACACACGAATATAAACTGCTCTTGGCTTAGTACCAAGTTGTTCACAGAACTAGGACTCAAGTAGCAGCTATACTTGAGCGGTTCATCCTTAAATGACCACATAAAAAAAGGTTGCCTCCCAGATGGAAATGTTTGTTGTGTTTGCCCTTAAATAGAAAATACTTAGTAGAAAGGTCCTAAGATTAGGAAACTTTGGACTATAAAATGGATGTAACATGTATTTCAGCATAAAACGAAAGGATGCAGAAAGACTTTGTACATCCACATTAAGGCAATAAACAAGAATGCCTTAATGCTGAAGAAGTGGATCTGATGTCCTTAGGAGCAAGCAACAATCATTTTGTCATGACATATTTTAGAGCCAAAGTTTCTTCCAATTATGAATTGTGGCAAGTTAATTGGGGGATTTTTTAAATCCTCTGATATTACTGTTTGTTTAGATTCTTTTCCCCTCTGAGTTTTCACAACGTGGTACATTAAATACTTTTTGCTTATCGGAAAATCAGTAGTAAAATTTATATGAATAAACCCTTACCCCTTATGGCACAGAAATTGTTCAGTATGGATTCTACAATATCCTTTCTAGAAGATGACATAATCATTAAAAAAGTCCTCTGAAATGACCCCCAGCATTGAAAGGTAGATGTGAAAGGGCCAACCTGTGCACAGCATGAGATACTCTTCCTCTCTGCTCCAGATTAGCCATTTGTCCAAGCACAGACCTGAGCACCTGGGAGGAAGCACAGCTGCTACAAGGGGACCTATGCCCAGGAACAGCTGTCTGGCACATGACTCCCATTTGTCATGTGGAGTGGCAGATAACCCTACTGAGTCCAGAGGACAGAACTTAAAGGAACACCATCTACAAGCCAAAGTGTTGAGCCATACAGACAACTAAAGATGGTTCTCTGACAGTCAGCTAAACGGCCCCGAATGCCGAATTCCCACAGAGAGCAGCCTCAGCCGTGTGTGATGTACCCATACCCGTATGTGATCCTCACTGGAGAGGTGCTGCAGGAGCTCCAGAGCAGTGGTAGTGCACATTGAGCCACTTGCCGTCGCGGCGGTGCCAGACGCGCGTCTCCTCGGACTGCGTGGTGCGGGGCCGGCCCTGCCCGTCGATGTACTGCGTCAGGCGGATGTAGGCGATGCAGGCGGCGTCCTCCCCGATGACGTGCACGTGCGGGTTCAGGATGGTCGTGTGGATTGGCTTGCTGTTCTTCGACAGTACTGGCAGGACATGCAAAACCATCGGGTTCATTTTACAGCTAAGGAGGAACAGCGTCCCACATTCTCCAACCTCTTCTATATTCTACTCACCTTTCACTGGATTCTGGAATACCACAAAAATTGGTCCTGCAATTTTTCAGGAAAAGTCCAAGCAATTCTTACCCCTATCACCTGTTATTCTCGCTACGAACTGTACACTTACTGCCAGGAATGCCCTGGCCCCTTTGCCCCCACTTCCTCTGCTGCTGTGTCTTCAGTTATGGGGAAAGAACTTTCACTGACAGAATATCATTGCAAAGGAGTCAGTAATCAGGAGATCTTTAAGCTAGGACAGCATTAAATATGAACAAACCTCAGAGAAGTGTTAGAATCACTCCATAAATAGGCTGTTGAGAGAGACAAAGTCTCTGCATACTTAGAGAACTACATTTGCCCATACAAAGGACCTTGACCTAACCCCCAAAATAAAACAGATTGAACAGCTCAGGATTTAAATTTCAATTATCTCATCCTGTGGAGACATCCAGGAAAGGAGACAAATCCCATAGTATAAATGACAGCATTTCTCCCAACTCTTTCCTGCCCCAGACTGACAAGGTGACTCTTGTCTATGTAAAAGGTTCATTAGGTGTTAGAGAGCTGAAACCATCCAGGGAAAGTTCAAAGCAAAAGCATCTTTGTGCCTGACCATTCAGTATGTCTACCCCAAACATACATGTTGCTTCCGCCAAAATCTGATCATTTTTTCCATTTTCATATCAGTAAGAACTCCAGTGAGTCAAACTTTTAAAACTCCTGCAGTCCGTGCCAGGTACAAAACATTTCCACCTGGCAGATTGTATGCCTAGAGTGAAGGGATGTGGGGGTTAGAATTGAAATTGTTGCTGAACAGGCTTTTTGACAGAAAGGCTGCTGGCTTTTATGAATGCATCATAACCCAAGCACAATCAAGTTCCTGCTTACTCTGACAATCAGTAACAACAAGGCAAATTTTCTTCCCCAAATGTGACATAAAGGAAGAGGAGAGAGAAAGGTGTTGGAGTTACCAAATCTACCCACTCACAGTTTTCAAAGTAAAACTTGTGGAAATCCATTCCTTCAACCAGGTTCCCCAGTGCTTCAGGTTCAAATGAGGTCAAGCCAGGATCACAGATTTTTCTGCAAAGAAAAGCAGCACAGGTTTACAGTTTGAATTTGAGCCCAAGAGCTATTCACACAGTGAAGTGCTGCTATGCCATTTGACTCACACCCTGTGTCCACCTAACTACATCTCCCTGCTACAAGAAGTAAGTTCCTGAAGACTCAACCCTACCATAACTCAAGGAGCCAACTAGATGGCATTTCACATGAAATAAATTTCTAGGTTATTGACTTTCCTTTTATTCTCTTTCTGCTCTTCTCGTTGCCCTCCCCTGCACTTTTCTTACAAACCCAGGACATTTTCCTATTGTTGCTCCTGTTGCTGTGTGCTACCTGACTTAATATTCATTTAGAGCTCTACTACTCCATCCTAACTGATGTAGGCTAAGAAGGATAAAACCTTTTACCATCCCTGACTGTGTGACAGCTCCTCATACCCAGGAGCCAGAGCATCACTTGCACACAAACTGATAAACAACCTGTCAGAAAGCATCTCTACTTACGTATAAGCCTCAAAATCTCCATTGTTGATGGCCTCTATCAGCTGCTCTGTTATCTTAATGATCTCTTGCTTACGCACTGTGAACAAGAAGAAAGAGCAATTTAGCTGTGCTGAAGAGTTCAGTAGAAATATGAGGCTAGTGGGTGCTTCCTACAAGCAATTTGTAGAGCACCATTAGTCTAGATCTCATAGGATGCTGCTCCCTGCATTCTGGAGATATGCAGTTAAGACAGCAATCCACATGAGAGTAGGGGGGCAGTGGTATGAAAGGGAAATGGTGATCCCATAATGCAGGGAGAAAGGAAATAAAGAAACCATATTAATTTTCTTTTTTTTTTCTTCTACAAAGGTCTAAGGCACCAGAGGTGTCTCCTAAATGACAGCCAGAGAGCTGCTTCTGGGGAGTCTGACCAATGAATGCCAGTGGCCCTGCCCATGTGAAGTAGTTTGGCAGCTTAAGACGTGGAAAACCTTCACCACAGTAGCCATATACAAATGGCCACCACACAGATCAAGCCAATTGGAAAGAGTCTCCCAACAACTTGCCTATCACCATCATCAACACCTCAGCTATTGTGAATGCTGCACAAGCAACTGGGACATGTAGGGATGGCTTCTGCAAGCTAGAAGGATGACAGCAGCAGGATGGATGGGTTGAATGAGCAGGTCCTAGCTATGTCTGAGAGTGCACACTGTTCCTCAGGCAGTTACCTTCTGCCAATCCCTATGGCACAATTCTTTATAGCACTCTGACAGCACTGCCATTAAGCCAACCCAGCACACTGGACTTCAAGATGAATGAAGACAAGGGCTGTCTATCTATTGTTGTTTGGCCCCCATGTGGCCAGCACCTCTGCATTCTCTTCTCTTGGTTCCCCACAACAGTTTGCCCAGGCCCCATACCCTCTGCAGTGCTCCATCATCCATGCTGATCTCAAGAATCAATAACATTTACAAAGTTTCAATTAGGTCTGTTAAACAACACAATTATAGTCTATGACTACTGTGTGCACCATACCTATGCCTGAGCCTATATGCACAACCTCGCATCTCTTCAGCCTTCCCCACACCTGTAGGTAGACTCTTCTGCACATTATATAGGCATTTAAGAGGTTCTCTAGCATTCTTTTCAATGTTATCAGATAATATACAATTCCTGCCACTAGAAGTGCCATTCTTGTACCCTTCAGCATCTAAAATATACGTGTCTGAAATAGAACCAGTCCCCTGACTGTTCTCCCTTTGGGCCCTGAAGCAAATTGTGCTGGGACTTCTGGGAAGTCTCATATAGGCATCTTAGAGGCCTATGATTAGGGGGATGGTGTTTAAATCAGGACCTACTGACCTACTACCCTTAGATGTTCAAGTCAGGGAAACTGAATTCCATTCTAAATGCCAGAAGATGCTACTCTGAACTGCTCCCCCCTTGCCCATGCACCTCATCCCACCATTGGTAAGTGCACCCAAAGAGCAACAAGATAATAATCTCACTGGCCATGAAAGATGTCCATACCCACTCTGGAAATCACTAAAGAGAATTTTACTACTGAGCCAGCCTCAGAAACCCCTCAGACAGGGGACATCTGGCTCATAACAGTAAGTTGGCTGGTTTTACTATGCAGGCTGTATACACTCCCACATGTGAAAAGATGTACACAGGGAATGGGTCAAAATGATACAGTGGGCTGTGTCTGTTGTGAAAAATGTCCTTACAAGCAAGTTGTCTGGGATAACTTTCACATGAAAAAGGGCTGCTGGTTGGACCTCCAAGCCACGCACCACCCATGTCCAGAAGATGGAGTGCATGGGAAAGGCTACATTTGGGATGAGTGAGGGAGTCTGCAGTCCACAGTCACGGTGTGCTGGCTCATCTTAAGGAAATCTGCATTCCCTTCCGAGGTGCCTTGATGCAGTGCCATCGGGCCTGTCCTTCAGCACTAGTCCATCCCATCAGATTGTGCTCGTCTCCTGGCTCTCACTACATGTCCCGAGCTAGAACCGGCACACGGGAGGTGACCGCTCTGTCCGAAGGACAGAGCGCCTCGGGATGTCCAGGGGGCGGCATTGGCGCTTGCCGCTCCCGATGAATCCGCGGGTCCTCCAAACTGGCACGGCAGAGGCACAAGCGGGAGACGACATGCACCAGCACGGCCATCGAGCGTGGCCCACGGCTGCTCCACTCTGCCTTGTGCGAGCCCAGGAGGCAGCCCCGCCGCAGCAGCTACGCTGCCGGCCGGGGAGCGCTGCGGGCGCGTTCAGCGAGCCCCGTTCCCGGCCGGGGCAGGCCTGGGGCCGGGCCCTGTGTCCCCCGCGGGCCGGGCCGGGGCGGCGGCCGCGGGTGGGCCGGGCTGAGGGCGGCCCCGCTCCCCGCGCGTGGCGCCCCCCGGCGGCCGCCGCCGCTCCCCGCACCCGCTCCTGCAGCCGCGCCCCCACCGGGCCGATGGCGCCAGCTCGGAGCGCCCGGCCCCGGCCCGGCTCGGACGGGCGGGGTGAGGGACGGGGGGATAGAGAAGGGAACTTTACATCTAGGGTAACTAGCGTGAGTTGCACTACTCCACTACTGCTACCCAGCTGCTAACTTACACGGTGCCCGGTTAAGTACAAAGGGAACTACTGGAGTTAGCAAAGGCTCCGACCGAGCACGCTCTAACTCCAATGTCTGCCCTGGGCTGTCCCAGGCATGGAGCTTCTCTTCACAAGACTGTGTAGCTGCAAAACAAATGTAAGCGTTAAAATAATAAACAGACAAAAATTAGAAAGTAAAATAAAAACCAACAAAGAAGTGCAGACACACAGCCCCAGCCCCGGTCAGCACACAGACACATCCACATCCCAGTAACTTCTACCTGCTCTCCTGCCTCTGTCACATCACTTGGGCCACACACTGCTTGGCAGGGGCCACCCGGGCACTGGTGCAAAAAGCACAGCAGGAATTGCACCAGTGCTGGAGGAAGTTTGAGGGCGACCTAAAACAGCGGTCAGAGTAGTGACAGCAGCACAAGGGCAAGTACAAGATGGGGTTAAAGAAAGCAGGGATATCCAAATCACTGCACATCTCAACTTGGAGGGAAGCAAAGTAGGAGAACACTGACCCACTTGGCAGAGAGGTGATTCAGCACTCCTCAGTGTACCAAGCAGGGCCTTGCTATGAGCAAGAGGAAGGAATTAATAAGAGAGCAGTGATGGACAGCTCACAGCAAAAAGGACTTCAGAAGAGATCATTTCCCTTCTATTCTGGCTAGGCAAAACACCTTTCCTATTGCACCTTACAAACCAGCGGTCTGACATCCTTTGAGCTACTTCATACTTTGAGCTACTAACAGAGACACTCCAACTGCTGCAGTATATGAGATACTGGTGCTGTGTGTAGAAAACCAGGGAAGTACTGCGGGAAGAGACAGAGGAGGACACACCTGGTTCTTCCTTCCTAGACTGACCTGAACAGAATCAGATATTCCAGATGCTCCCAGCTCACACTAAAGATCCTTCTACTATTGCTTTAAAGTCAGACAGCTAGTACAGTATGTGTGTAGGAGAAAGGCTGTGAATTCCACCTAGATTTTCTCCAATCTAATAGCCTTTTTCATATGCATTTTTCGGAATTTTCGGAAGCCACAGGCTTCTATACAGAGATAGCAAGTTCAGGAGCTATCAGGCAGAACTTACCATAACTCATAAACTAACCATAGTACCAGCTAAGTGAGCTAAAGACAAACACACAAGGTAAAGCTCGTGACAGACAAATGCTCTTCAGAGCCAACATTATCCCAGAATTTTCACTCAAAGCACCTGATAATGGATTAAAAAATGCTTTGGGGTCTTTCAGGAGCCACAGCCTCCCTTTCAAAGCACCTTAAAGTAGTCTGAAAAAAATGGTTTTTGTTCCTTTGGTACTTCTGAGCATCATCCATGTCAGAAGTCCTCAGAAGTTCTGAGCAGTGCGACTGAATTCAGTCTCATGCATCCCCTCCATAAGCACATAAGCAGACCTGCACCACTGACCCCATTTACCACAAGAAAAACTAAGAGATGCAGTGACTTGCCCAAGGAAACCCCAAAAGGCAGTGTCTCTGCACAGAACTCCACATTTCATCCAGATGAAAGCAAGGGAATGAAATTAGCTAGGATGAGGTTCTGGTTTTTGGTTGTTTTGTTTTTTGGTTTTTTTTTTTCAGAAAGGGAAGGAAATGTTTGGAAAATTTCAGTGTGCAAAGGAGGGTATTTTGCAGGAAGGGAGATGATTTCTTTGTATTCTGGAACACTGGAAATGGAAAATCAACACATTGGAAGGAAGTTGAGGTAAGGAGAAATGGGAAGGGTGGAGGAAGGGGTGAGAAAAAGATGCTGTGAAGCACTGCACCCCTGGACTTACTGGCTGAGAAACAGAGAGAAAGCTGGGACTGCATGGACTCAGTCTGTGTTTTGCTCTCACTGTGCCTCCGTCCTTCAAGCACTGAGCTGCCGTCCCCGGTGGAGAGAGGGGGAGCTAGCATGGCAGGGAATTAAAACACAAACACAAACAAAACACGCAAGTTCAGTAAATAAAAAAAGAGAAAGTAAATAGGAGAACATTAAAGAAACCACAGTGCTGGGCACAAAACATGCAGGAGTATCCTCCAGGGCAAAGCCAAGTAGACAGCTCGACAACATGAACCTGCTGTGCAATTTAGAATGACACAAGGGCAGGGGGGCGGAGGAAGAACGACGACACACACTGCCTTTAGCCTCACCACAGTGGAAACAACATATCCCTGAGGCCACTGTCACTGATGGATAAAGATAATGTCCCCTACAGCACAGCAGAGCTGATCTGTGTATCCTGGTGTCTATTTAAAACAAGAAGCTGGCAGAGGAACTGCACAAGCACTTCCCTTTTCCGAGAGTCATGGCTATGCAGAACACTGAGAACTTCAACACTCCCAAACCTTTTGGTCTACTTAGTTTTGCCCAAGTACTTGCTTATCTTAAAATGTGGAAGGGCAGGAATGGAAAAAGAACACTGGTGAACACAGCTACACTTAAAACTGGAGGACTAAAATTACCAGAGCTGGCCACAGCACAAACCACTACTGTGCAAACTCTTTCCCTCCCAATCACCATTCAAATGCTCCCTTCTATTAAATCATAACAAAATTTTCTAACCTCTGCCAAAAAAACCCCAAAGTTTTGATCTGTAGCAATGTAGCCATATACAACTCTGTACACTGACCAGCTGCCTTCCTTCCTACCCACCTTCTGTTGCAGTCCTAGACTTCTTTTCCTTGCAGCATTTGTATTCCTGACTTACAACACCCATTGGCTCAGCTAGCTCAACCATGGAACCTCTCCAGAATAAAAAGTGCCACAGGAGACAAGGTTCTGGACAAATACCCATTCTGGATGGCTATCCAGAAGAGCTGATAAATCAAATTTATAACTGCACTATGAAACTCATCCAGTTCCTGTCACTCAAGGCTAGATTCCTAACCCACAGCTTACTCTTTGGCAAAAAGGTGGGAGCTAGAACACTGTCCTATAATGAGGCCAGGTCTTATCTCAAACAATCTGTATTGCCGAGCTCATTCACTCACTGGCGTGTGTTTCTGCTCCCTGTGATTCCTCAAAAGAGGAGCCAGCAGCTTGTGACAAGCCACAGGAAAAGCATCAGGAATTACCCCACTGACAGAGGTGACATTGCTGCTACATCACAGGGTCAGCACTGCTTTTTCCCTGGATATGAAACTCAGATAAACTACATGGAGAATGAGAATACCTCTGCCTCAAAATGCAAGTTATTAACACATTTGTCTCAGAATGCAAACTACCTTCACCCATCTCAAACTTGTTTATTCAGGAAGATGTCTGCTCATCCTTCGTTAGGGAGGTTAGGCAAAAATAGCTGCTCAAACAACATGAACAGATATGGAACTTGGAGCTCCTTCATTTCAGAGGTTTACAAGCACAGGATATTTATGATATGGTCACTGAAATATATGAAATCTCTTCTTGGCCTCTCCCTCTACTGATATCTCAGTCAAGGACAACAGGCTGAGAATGATCTTCATCTTAAAAAAATACAGACCCAAAGAGAAAAAATAACAAGGAAAGTCATTGCATGTCATGGAAGACATTCCCAGAAAGGGGTGAAAAGGGAGTCTGAGTAGTGACAGAGATGTTTCAACTCTCTGCAATCTACAGGGAAGCAGAAACACACAAGCAGAGTTCAAACCTCAAGGGACTGGTAGGGATTTTCCACACCTAGAAATGGACTGGAGATGAACAGATTATGATATATGCAAGAAAAGAATTCCAACTCTGAGACAAAAACAAATTAGCTCAGTGTTTATATACCGCAGAGGCCAAGTCAGATGGTTCCCCAGTGCATGGTCCCACTGTGACAGGAATGACAGCGTCATGGCGAATTTATGAACTGAGTCAGACACAGAAATCTGGGAAGCTAGTTCAAGGCAATGATTGAATCTCTAGAATCCCTTGCCTACACTTAGCTGTATTAGAAATTACAGGCAAAATACCTACCTTTCAGATCCTCATCTTCAGTTGTGGTGTTACAGCTCTCTGTGGAACCCTGCACGGCAGAACAGAGCATTACCAGGCATCAGCAGTTGGGAGAATGAGCAAATAGTTTGATTTCTTTGTGAGAAAGAAGGGTAAAAGCACAAAAACGTTGGCAGGGATGGAAGGGAGAGGATGATACAAGGAAGATTTGAATGTAAGCAGGCCAAATACAAAGCATAACATAACAGCATCTCTGCTCAGCTTTTGCATGTTCGAGCTCTTAACCCAGAACTTCTACAAGTGTGGAAGTTACCAAACTCTGTCAAATTAAATCTAATGATAGTTGCATCTGTTTGGAAGAATAGCCACAAGAAGCTAAAGAAGGATTCCTAGGCTTTCTCAGAGGAAGTGTCCATTTGTAGAAGAAAAAAAAAATAATTGCATAAGTGCCTATCTCTCCTCTTCCATTCCACATATGAAAGAGAGTGGTAGTTATATACCACAATAGGAAAGACATGTTACTATCCAAACAGTTGTTTTTACTCAGCCTCTTCCAGAGATCCACAGCCATATAACACAACCCTCCTATTGTCAGCAGTATTCAGGAGCATGCTACAAACCAGACATTGGAAAGGTAGAAACTGAATTAAGACACATGAAGACAGGAACAAGAGAGAAGCAGAGGTTTTTCTAACAACACTCCTATCCCTTACCTTTATGCCATCTGTAGCATTATGGACAACAGTTGTTTGAGGCTCCTAGGAAAGGATGGAAGAATCATTAAACTCTAGTTCCAAAGCATTCTCTAATTTACCTTCACTCCCCAGCAAGTGGAGAAAAGGAGACTGACATTAAAAAAGTCAAATCAAACCACAAACTCCAAACAGCACACGTGTGCCTGCGTGCGTGCGCACACACTTCCTGCACAGGTTTCATTAAGAGAGAGGCTGCACTAAAAGCTACAGTCACAAGGAGACAAAGCCCCCAGCTTCCCTGCAACTGCCCCTAATTCCCAATTCGCTTCCAGTGAACCAGGCTGCCACAGACACCAGGGGGCAACCAAGCAGCCAGTCTGCACCGTCTGCAGCCATTCATGAGGTAATGACCCCTCAACAGCATCCTCACTCGAAAATGCTTCAGAAGAGGAAAGGGGAAAGAAAGGATAATACTGGGCTGGGGCCTTTGTCTCCCAGTTTTTTGGAAAGGTTGCTGGGTATTTTACCCTAAAAAAGGGACATTCATAATTTTCATAATAAAAATAGGATGACCAGACCACCTCAATGCCTCTCAGAGAGGAGTTGCTAAGGAACTGTGAAAAAAGGCACATTTTTCTAAAAGCCTCTGAAATGAGCTCCAATTTCAATAATAATAATATTTAATAATTTAGAAAGGCTCTCTCCATATCAAAAACATAATGAAAAAGCTAGTGAAAGGAAAGCAGAAAATTATGAAGTGTCCCAAGAATCCTTCATTCTCCAACAAAAAAAACCCCAACACCAAATCCCACGTCCCATGCCCCAGAAATGCCAAATCCAGCTCTCCAGAGACAGACAACAAAGAGCAGCTACCAGGCCTATGGGTGCTAACTAGCTCCTGCACTCATCCCTTCATTATCAGGACAAGACTTCAGGATCTTGCACCATCTCCTCCCACTGCTGTTGTTGCTGGGTGGCTCAGCAAGGGCATCAGGGACAGTGCTGGGCAGTGCTGCACACTCTTCCATCTGCCTCTGCCACCCGCTGCCCTGCTGCCTGACTCCATGGGTACTGAGGCAGGCCACACACCCAAGCTGTGCCATTCAATGGACTTGGCACTGGCACTGTGCTGGCACTGCAGAGCTTGCACACAGGCCAAACAGAAGGCGCCAGCCCAGCAAGTCTGTGAGCTGCAGGAGATCAGCCACTCAACTGAGCAGGCCAAATAGGCCAGCAAAGGATTCTTCTAAAAACCCTTTGTCTGCCCTTCCCTCTCTGGTGTCCTGAAGTCCATCCTCCATTTCCTGAGTGTTGGAGAGTGGATGGAGCTTGACACTCTCTTCTTCAAAACCATCCTCCCCAAAGCCAGCAGGAACAGATGAACGGGACACACAGAACTATACAGGGGTGGCACACGGGGAAGTCCAGGCAAGCTGCGATCCCCACATCCAACCACAGCTCTGCTCAGCACCCCCATCCCAAAGCCTGTGAGGCTGTGATCAGGCCCCACAGCAGCACAGGGACACAGACAGAATGAAGCCAAAACATAAGCTGAAACAGAGTGGCACAAGCAGCACTCGGGAAGGGGTTTGGGAGGAGAAGGGGAGAGGACAGAATCAAAACTTATCCAAACAGGAAAAAAAAAATAGCGTTTGGGGAAGATACCATGGACGTCTGCACTGGGGGTGTTTCTTTTGCAGTGCTTACTATACTGGTTTTGTTGTTGCTCTGTGGCTGAGACAGAAAAACATGGTTTTAGTTTCCATGCTGGGCAGCAGAGGCAGCAAGAAAATGACAGTATTGCTTCAACCCCCACCATCTCTCCTCAGACCCGACCCTCCCCACAATCTCAGTCACCAAGAAGAGGGAGGAAGGAGGAGTCCTGCCCCAGTTGCTGGACATCATCCTTCCCTCAGAGGCAATAGAAGTTGTAAGGGGTGTACCAAAATTCAAATGCAAATGGACTGCTAGAGCTATAAGGAAGGAAAACAGAAGGCAAAAAGGCAGCAGCCCAAAGGGGTGGGGAGAATCCTGCAATGAGCACTAACAAAAAATATCTGGTGAAGGAAAATGAGACATGGCAGCTGTCCTGAGAGAAAGAGACTACAAAAGTGAGAAACACACAGCAGTCATGGTCTCTAACAGGGCACAAATGGGAGTCAAGTCTGAGGTGTCCCAAAGTGTACAGAAACAGTTCTAGGTGAGAGTTCCAGAGAATCTATTGAGCCAAGTAAAAGCGTGGTAAGGCTAGAAAAGGTAGAGAAAAAGTAATGTATGATATGTTGTATCCCTGTTGTAACCTGAACAAAGAGACTTCAGGACCAAAATATTGAAAGGAATGGGACTGGGACATAAGGAAAAGGCCATATAGTTCCACAAGTAGGAAGTTCTCTGGATGATGCCCAGCAGCTTTTCATCTTTCCCCTCTTCAGACTCTCTTGTAGCTGTAGCAGAAGAATAAAATCTCCATTTTCTGCATTCATACAGCACAACAGTGAGGCCATCACCAGCTTGCTGAAAAGAATCATCCCATTGAGTCATGTATGTCAGGAATGAACCAAGTCTATGTTTGTAGGAAGCCAAACCTATCCATAAGTACAGGGTTCCTAGCCCACAAATCCAGCCCACGTGTGACCCCCCACACCAGGCTACGTCTCTTTTGCCACTGAACGCCAGCAGCAAGGTCAAAATTGCCTCTGCAGGAGCCTCACTCACACTCCTCAGTTTACAGATCAGGGCACCTGATGGGAGCTCACAGTAGTGTATGCCCTCATTGCAGTGGCTCTCTATCCCACTCAGGGAGTGCAAACTCATGCTGCAAAACATCAGGCCCTCATCACCACACCACAAACACCACAAAGAATCGAAAAGTGAAATGCTAAGCTGGAAAACATCTGCCAAAGGTATAATTATGTCAACCAGTGACAGATCTTATAAGACCAAGACTTAACAAACACCTACTAATTCAGCTTTTCTTCACAAGCAACAGGTCTTGGCTTAACTATCCATTTTGGAGAGGGAGAGAGGAGAAACAAAAGAGGAAGATGGGGCACATGGAGGGGGGAGGAAGTACAAGAAAGAGAGGCAGAAATGAACTCTTTATAAGTCTGTGGGGAAAAACCCCAACATTTACACTCAAACTCCAACTTAAGAAAGGAGAAATACCACAGAAATTATGGTTTGCTGCCTCTTTCTATACATCCCTGCATTGTCCTAAGACTCTGGCCTTCCAAGAGTTTTGTTTTATGCATGTCTTTCCAGCCTGATGGCAGAAGAGATGACAGGTCACTGTAGATGTCAAAGAGACAGATCAACCTGAAAAAGTTAATCCCAAGCTATTTTATGGCACAAACTTCTGACAATGGTCCACCTCTCCACGCAGCACTGAGGCTCTTGTACTTCTTCAGAAACAGCCATCCTAATGCAGAGATCTATCTTCCAAACCTCTTCCAGTGAGAGGAAGGTAACCCATTTTTCTTATCCCACTGGGATAAGAAGATAAAATTAGCACGGAAGAAGCTATACAAAAATAATTCCACTGGTTTGGAAGGCTTTATAACTAAAAGGCCAAATGAGAAAAAAACCCAACAAAACAACCAAAACCTAAACAAACATCCACGAAGCCACTGTTGCAAATAAAAAGTTGACAACAGCCTGTTAGGAGTCTTATGTTGCCTTATAAAGTGCAAAGCCCCACATACTCAAAGCACACAGCCTACCCTCCAGTCTGCACTGAGCACCCAGCTCACCCACAATATTCTTCCCCAGCCAGTGGGCTGAAGGACAACCAAGTTTGCTAGTCCAGAATTGGATAGCATTTTACTGCAGGATAGTGTCCCAATGAAATTGGAGGCAGCTTAGCCTGCATGTTTTTCACAGCTCTTTCTCAGGTGAAGGAAGGTATCTGACATATTGAGCTTCCTGCACACACATCCTGTGGCCATCTAACCACGTGCTCTTCCCTGGAACAAGCCAGCCTTTCCTTCCCAGAGGTGCAGGCAGCACAGCCAACTCTTACCCCTCCTTCCCCCCTGCTGCCAGCCAGCATCAGTCACTGGCCAGGGTGCAATCCTTGGTAATTCTATACAACTCAAGTTAAAAGAGGCCCATTCACCTAAAAAAGGTGCTAGGTCCTTCTTAAGATCTGTAACACAATTCGTTTTGGCACAGCAGTTGGCAACATTTCCTGAGCTCGACAAGAGACAGACAGACAGACAGACAGGCACGAGCAAAACAGAGGGTGCAAGAGAAAGAAAACAGACCAGTGCTCATATCGTAGGGACACACACACATAGCCAACTAAAAGAAACTACCAATACGTGGGCCGTGTCTGGTTATTCAGCCACTTTCACTGCTTCCATATTTTCAGAGGCTGATGCTTACATGGTTTACATATCCCAACTGCTTTAAAACAATATGCAAAGAGAATTTAAGTATTGCTGGCAGTAGGCAAATTTAAGTATTGCTGGCAGAAGGGCAAGAATGGCAAAGTGAACTTCTGCCCCACATAAAAGGCAGGGCTGGTGAAAAGTTAGTCACTCACTTCAGATTTTCAAAGCAGTACTTTGGGATTACTTTTTTTGTGGGTTTTTTTTTACACAGTTTTAAGGTGTCATTGAAGGAGGAAGAGGAGAAATATCTTCCAGGTAGTAATGCAAAAACAATTATTCTGCTGTCTTGGTACTGTAACATTCCCACCTCTATCTGAAATGGGAGAAATCCTTTCTGTTATTTTTCTGTGCATAGGAGATAATACAATAACTAATTCTTGTCCTTTGGTTACTGTTCGTATCTTGGTGTCAAAGTGTGTCATTGGGCCGTGTATGACTTCTGACAATATGACACTGGCCAATTTCCTCTTTGAACCCTTGAGAGTGGATTTGACTATTTTTTAAACAAATTCTATAAATGTCAAACACCTTGATGGATGAAAAAGGAAATGAACAGGACAGGGGGTCAATTACTTAGTATTTGGTCATGCTGGGATACATAAACAAGATCGGGACAAAAGGAAGTTTTGGATTATAAAGGCTCTGAACAAACCTTTTCAGTAAGTATGCTAAAAAAAGAAGTGACCAGGCAGCTCTGAGCTGCACAGTGGTGCTGTGCCCACACATTTCATCTGAGCAGTGGAGCCCCATCAGTCTCTGCCACATTTGGAGTGACTCCCAGTTTGTTCTACACTGCAAGACTCCTATCAAGGATGGCAGCACCAACACCAGGCAAAGCACCTGTTCCTCTTTTTGGCACCTCTGCAACAGAATGACAAAGCCTTCTGTCCAGGAAGGCACACACCTGCTCTGCTGAGCCCAGAAGACCACTGTCTTTTTTCATTTCACACTCAGAGCACGCAAAGTCAAACTGAGTTGCCAGCAGCTGGATTTTCTGCACAAAATGGGAGCTGTATGTGGCCAGAGGATCACAGAGCCCTTTTTGTGAGAACATGGACCCCTGGGTGCACACTGACCCCCCCGGCCACCCCCTGGCACGGACATGCTATGTAGGGTGATGAGCACAAGCCGAGCGTGCATGGCATGGAGAATGGCGGAGGCACGAATCGCAGGCAGCTTACGGGAGGTGCTCACCATCAAATGCACACTGGAGCTCGACTTCCTTTTCTGGACACATCATTGAGAGAGGGAAAGAGAAGGGAAGAGAGGAGATGAGAAGAAAAGCACAGAAACTATTCACACATTAGTGTGCCAGCAAGGGCCCCCCTGCCAATAATGCTCCCCTGAGGCAGGTATAAGCAGCAGCAGAAATGCACAGGCACGGAAAAAAGGAACAGAGAGAAAAGTCACCATTAAAGCACACAACTACACACCAGAGGAAAGGGCAGGGCTGAAGACCCCCATCTCCTCAAACACTGAGGTCAGAATGTAGGTGCCCCACACACTGATATAAGGGGAGAAGAAGAGAGAGCAATATATGTGCACAAGATATGGGATAGAAGGGGGTGTCTCTCTGTGCTCTCCCACCTCAGAAAATGGGGCAGCTTCCCCAGCCAAACTGAAGAGGTAGGCAGAACCCCCCTGTGTGTTCACATTTGGAGAATGCAGAGTGTGTTTGCAACTCAAATTAGAGGGTAGGGAGGAGGCCACAACAGAAAGGCACACAGGGACGGACGAAAGAAGAGGGAACTTGTGTGCAGAGCATGGGGAGGAGAAAGGCTCCCTCACATTGAATTTGGGCCTGATTGGAGAGGTAATGCTCAAACAAAGTAAGACAGAAGCACTCAACAGCTAGAGCACTTTGCACTCTCAGATATTGGGAGAAGAACAAACAGGTTCAAACACTACTCAACCTTCTTGGACTCTACTCTTGTTTAATGGCATTTTCAGTCATCTTCAAAAACACCTTCACACCAAATTGCACTCTCCAGTAAATTAGGCTCAGCATGCAGTTCCCTCCTTTTTCACTAAAATCTTGGAGTCATCCAGTTCAAGCTGAGCCTGGCAGTTCATTCAGCATTACAATGCTATGCCTTCCCCTTGCTGTCTCCATGTGCATTTTCCATCTCCCCTCCTCCTTTGGTACTATCTAGGCTATTTCTCTGCTGCTTACTACAGTCTAGCCCACAGAGTGGTACAGCACAGTACACCTCGTGCCAGTCAAAACCCATGATGGTGTGGGCTCAGTTCTGTAGCTCTGGACTCCTGCACACTACCACAGCACCCCCTGGAGCAGCCTTGGTACTGGAACACAGAACAGGCCATGGAGCTGTGGCTCCGCACTCCATACACTTACTGAGTGTTCACAGCTCTTACCTTGAATATTGCCTTCATCCCTGCTGTCCTTGCATCAGAGCTGCTCAATCACACACAAACAGTGGCATGTGTTTGGAAGCAGAAGTGCCCATGTTCACCTCATACCCAGAACCACATTCCTAATCACACCATACAGTCCACAGCCACATAGGCACTGCATGAACAGACTCAAACTAGCAAAGCTTCTGCCTCATCTGATCTTTAATTCCAGAACAGATAGACTCTGATCTGATCACCATTTGGCTCACAAATCTTCCATTTCATGGAGGCATAACACAGGGCTTGCCATTACATGGTGTACAAATTTGTGTTTCCTCTCATTTCTTTCAGGACAATTTAGCTTCTCCACAGGCTTTTCCTCAAGGTAGAACTAAAACAGCATCTACTACCAGTGCATGGATATAATCCTTAGACTGCCATCAACCCAGAGAGATCCTTGTACCCCATCACAACAGGGAATTTGTGGAAATTCAAAACAATGAAAAACTACTGGTTTTACTTTTAATGCATCCTGTAAGTTGCAGCAGACAAAAAGGAACTATATGGATACTGAGGTAAACCCGTCCCTAAGAAAGACAATCTCATTTGAAATTCATACAGACTTCCAGTAAGTTACAAAAGAAAAAAGGGACAGAAAATGTTAAGATACAAGCATAAGGTTCAATAGGAAAAGAATCAACTAAACCAAGTGGAAAACAAACACCCTCCTACACAGAGGCACAAGTAACACTGACACAGGAGGAAACAGAACCCTCTGCAGATCAGAACTTAATTAGAGTACAAGCTAAATTTAAAACAGTGTTAGTCTATTACAGGGCATGATGTAGTGTAGAAATCCCAGAAAGGACATTATTCCTGGCTACTACAATAACACAGGGAACAAAAGTTAGGTTGGCAGTATGAAAAGGGCAGGGAGTGATGTCTGTGTTAGGACCAGAGCATCAAAGTACTATGAAAATAAAAGACAGGTTAGATAATGCCAACATGAGACACTGGCAGGAAGTGCTAAAGCATTAAAATTTATTAAGTCAAATCATATACAAGGAAGTTACTAAACCAGATCCATCTCCCAGTACATCTTAACAGCTGCATCAGAACCATCTATTGTTACCTTCCCAAGGTGACTAGCTGAGTGGGCAAACCTTTTTGTTCTTCTTGTAAAGTGACTGCAACTTAGCAAAGTAAGTAAGATAACAGAAGTTTAGCTATAGAAGTATAGCTATCTCTTTCCCTTCTATAACACAGAACCCTCTAAGAACTACTAGGCAGGGCAGAGATGTCCCAGGGAATGAAAAAAACTTGTTAAAAGTCAGACACAGCCTATGGTAAAGCACCTCACCGATCACTTAGAGAGTTTCCCTACACCTGAGTGACAAAACATTCTCCCAAAGCACTACAGACAATTTTTATTATGTGTGTGAATTTAGGTGTTCATCTCTCAAAGAGGAGCAGATTCTCTACAGTGAAACTTAAAGAACAGTCTTGCTTTAGGTAACAATCAACAGAAGTCAGCAGGTGACAGAGGACAATCTGAACAATCACTTTCTCTTCAGCATGGCAGCGATACTAGAAATGGTGAGTGTAAATCATTCCACAGCACATACTAAAACATACTATAAGAAGCAGAGTGATTCCAAGCAAGGTCCCATTCATAGTCCCAGGAACTTAACATGGCTATTTTATTTTTATGACAGCTTTCTGTGTTTCCATCTTCTACATGCAGTTTTCCCCCAGTCTGATACTGACAGTATTTATGTTAAAATATCATGCTTGCAGGAACTCATATTCCTATGGAGAGTATAGTCATTTCAGAACTTAAGGTAGGAAAAAAATATTGAACTAAAAGCAGATCATCATAGTGAGAGTCATCTTGAACCAGCAAATTTGAGGTCCTATTTCTGCTTCTACTTTAGCCCTTTTGTGTGATGCTGAGCAAATAATTTAATCTTTGTCAATCCATCTTCTCTCTTGCCCTTTTGTCAGCTTGTCTATTTAAATTGTAAGCTAAGAGGCAGGGATTTTCTGCTTAGCCACCACTAGCTAAGCACACTGGACCCTTGATCTCAGTTGGTGTTTCCAGGCATTACAACAATGCAGTGAAAAAACTGACTGCATCAAAGATGGATATAATGTGCTACTGGATGTCAGCACTCAGACAGATCTAAAGCACTCCCCAGGTGTCTTGCATAACACAGTTCAGCACAAAACTCTGCTGTTCAGATGAACTTGGGCTCTCCCTGTTTAGCTTCACCAAAACAATCAGTTACACTTTAAACAGTATGGCTTTAAGATTATAACAAGTCCAGATACAGAGATAGGAGCATTAACTCCTGTTGGCCACTGTGTGAATGTTACTTGACTCTTGCAGATTTTATAGTTGCTTTACCTTGCTACTGCGCCTTCTCTGTTTAAGGCATGCTTTCACCAACTGTTTCTCAGCAGCCATGCCAATTTACAGAGCATCCTTCCTTCCCCATATACTCTTTACTGGGCAAAGGGCAGGGAAAGTGGTACTCATCAGGCATAAAATGTACACTTACTGCAATATTTCTTACAAACAGCAGAACAAATGGCATTTGGTACCTCTTTGCAGTTATGTAACATATAGGGCAGATTTTAGAACATTAACCTTGTTAAACCAAATGAATGGATTTTTCCTCTTTCAGTCGAGTTTTCCTTTCAGCTGTGCTATTCAGCTTTTACTGGGAAAGAAAACAGAGTGCATGTGGCAGAAAGACAAGGTAGAAAATCAACTGACTTGGCAAAGCATTGCAAGTGAATGCTGTTAAAATCTCCTGCACTCCACAGCATGCTCCACAATTTACTATCCACATAATGTTACAGGGGGCCTGAAGAACATTATTGATATAATTTTATAAATCGTTGTCACAAACCCAAGTGGTCAGAAGTAAACAGCAAAGAAAAAAAGAAACTGACAAAGAAATTAGAGAAGGATCAATTAAAAAATAATTACCATTACATGCTTAACTGAAAATAAGACTTTGTGCATTAAAAAATTCTGATTATAGAAATGGGTCTTACAGGCCCTGCTAGAACTGGTAACACACACAACTTCTCACACCAGCAGGAAGTAAAATACCCCTTTGGAAAAAAGGGAACATGCCTCTTTGAAGTGCTACCCAGAGACAAAATAAAATAAAAAAAATCATCAGTAGGACTGTAACACTCACTACAGGGAGCCCAGACCCTGACAAGCTTAGAGGAAGGACACTCAGCATAAAGTGTCCTTAATCTTCATCCAGGTGTTTACCCCAGCCCACTCCTTAACCCCTCTCACCTTGCAGTAGATGCCAACTCCACATAACAGTCATAAAGGGGAACAAGAACGCAAATAAATCTGATTTGAAAGTATCTAAAGTAAATTTTTTAATGGTAGATGCACAACATTGCTCATAAATTTAGAATCTTAAAAAAATACCTGGGACCTACAGAGATGACCACAAGATAGGTGGTATCTTACAGGGGCTCTGCAACTCGTCACTCAGTATCTTCTAGCCTCACTTTCTGGATTTGAAAGCAGAAAACCATATTCCTTGGGGAGAAAACTTGGCCCTTCCTGCTCCTACTCCAACAGCTTGGATCCAAATTCTGCTTGAAAAAAGTGAGTGCAGCACTACAAAGGTTTGGTGAGCAGGCAGAATTTAAGATTCAAGGCAGTTTAAATCATTCATTATTTAAGATAATGGAAAAGTTCTCAAGTGCCAAGCTGATGAAATATCTACCAATTAGCAGAATTAGTACTTGAAATAGAAGCAACAGTGCAAAATGAAAACCAGGAATGCTTCAAATAAAATTTGGAAAGGAATTTGCTGGAGGGGGCAGTCATTTCTATGGAAATTTATCAAAACAACCCCAGTGTGGACACACTAGTATTGGGATTTTAAAAAAGAGTTTCTTTCCTGTCCTCCCCTCCTGATTTAAACTTCTCCCACTGCCTTCCAAAATGGTCTGATCCAAGTAAAATGCATGCATCCTCATTGCTTTAGTGCTAAACTTTCTTCAGCAAAGGATTTGAACCTATTGCTAGAGAAACAATAATTGTGCTTTTTTTTTTTAGTATCAGCTCAACACAACTCACGCTAGTTCCTCCTATCACCATGTATGACTATCAAATCATTCCTCTCTCATTTATGCTAAGTCAGCCAGTACATGCTGTACCTTGCATCAGAAATTCACCAACACACATTTTCATGGAGTTATTTGGAATAAAACTCAAGAAAGATGTGTGTGTCTCACTCAAGCTTGTGTAATACTATGTAATAGAAATTCCTACTATCCTTGTCAAACAATGTGGAATTCTAGCACAGTCAGCTCTGAATACCAGCCAAAAAAAAAGGGAAAGTTACCTTGAACAGAAAGTAAATAAACACAAACTGGTGGTGCTTTTTTTTCAATGTCTTTAAAGCCTTTAAGTTTTTCACTTGTGTAATAATCTATTTGTGGAAGAAATACTCTTTCAATTCTTATCTACTTTGTGGATATCTGTGACAACAGTCTTATGGTGCATAGTCACCCTGGATCAGATAAAACCAATGAAGAAACTGAAACATATTTCCTCTCAAATCTCCATCAAGAGTTGATTTCCAAGAATGTTGTAAGAGACAAACAGAAAACTCTACAATCAAACAAACCAGTCTTCTTATCTGGAGGAAACATGAGAAACAGCCTAACCAGATGGCATGTGGTCAGCAGCAGACTCCAGTTAGAAGTACAGCATGCAGTGCTTGTTCTAAACCTGCACTGGATGTAGAATAATTTACATAGGAAGTGGGAGTGAAAAGGATACCACAAAGCTGAAAATCTGGTTGGTGTTCAAGCCATGGTATTTGTGCTCTGCACTACTGCAATGGGCAGAAAATCGTTGTTCGCCACAAGTAACACCAGATGCTCTTACCTCAACCAGACACTGGCACAAGTTGTTTGTCAGAACTGTACAGGGTGAGAAAGTGAGTGGAGCTAAAATTACACGTTCCCTGCATAAGGAGCAACATGTGACAAGTATGGTGGTCACAATGGTGAGGCCACCAACCAGACAGTGACCAGCACAAAGCCTGTCCTCAGCAGTCCATGGGCCAGTACTGCTCCAACAAGCAAATGGACGTGGTAAAAGACTACAGTTCAAATGGGATGCAGCACCCATTACAGTAGGGCAAAGAAAGAGATAATCATGTAGACACAGAAATTCTACAACAGAAGTGTTAAGGATGTCCTACTAACACACACAGAGCATTATGTATTCTCTGTCTTGTCCAAGCTTAGCACTGGGGGAAAACAACTTGTACTTTTAAAAGTCTGTATTATTGAGCACAAGAGTAACTCAAAACAGGAGTTTTAATAAGAAACACATTATTTATTTCTGTGTTTTTAACACTTACAGAAATGAGGACTCAAAATCCATACCTGAAGATAGACACCATTTAGGGAAAATGGGAAGCTTAAACACCAGTCCTGGGGGGCCTCAGCCCAGGGTGATCATGAGCAATGCACCTCATGGACAACACCAAGGCTCACACTGCAAAGCCAGACTGCTGTAACCCTTTGGAGGGAGGAAGCTGCATGGACTCTTGACTGCAGGTCCTGCAGAAGCACTGGTTTCCTGAGGACAATCTCATTCACCATGAACAGAGAATGCTATGCTCTCTAATATACCTTCCACTTTATCCAAGTATTCAATTACACATTCGAGGAGCAACATACACTGCAAAGGGATGAAGAAAAGTAAATCCAGAATTATTCTTTTCACAGAGGAAGACATTGTGTACTCCATGAACCAAACACCACAAGCTTTCTATGGAGCTGGAAGGTTCTAACATACAGGCTCTCCTTGTAACTACATTACCAGGAAGTTGTGCCTCAAGATTTACGTGTACATCCTTTGCCCATTTTTTGAATATTTTAACCCAATCACCCAATATTTTAACCCCTGAAAGCTTGTTAGAAATCAAGAATCCTAAGAAGAAAGCCATTTTTTATCTAGATGGGTAGCAAAACTTTGTAGACATGTTGATACCTGCTGTTTTTCCAATTACTTCTCCCCTGCCTCATTGAGATTTTGAAGCAAGCACCTGTTGGCTCTCATTTCACAACATTAGGGATAATCCATTCTTATTCCACTGGAATTCTACTGTAATGTTTTAAATATCAACAGATGCAACAACTCTAACACACTTGCTGTATTAGTGTGCATGTGTTCAATGCATGTCTGTACAAGAGGCAGGCTGGTGCAATGGCCAAAATCTCACTCTTGAGGGCACATATCAAAGACAAGAATCTTAGGGCAGGAACAGCATTTTAACAGAGCATTTTGATCCAAAAATAAACAAACCCCAAAACCTGGATGTCAATAGGGCAGAATACTGCAGAACTGTAAGAATACATGTTTTATTAGAGCAGTCCCAAAAACAAACACAACTCTTCTGAAAACACCTCTTTTTCCAGCACCCTGCTTGTACTGAGCCCTCTGGGAACAAAGCCTCATTAAAATGGAAAAGGGCTCATAGAGCAGGAGAGAACAAGTGTGCTGGTCCTACAGTGTGAATGTCAGCCCCCCAGCAGAGGGAGAATGAAGACTGCCACAGTGCTAAACCAGGAGATGAACTGTTCCACCTAACAGCTGTGGAGAAAGGTCTGGTCTTCAAAGGAAAATGCAAGCAAATGAATCCAACTCTTCTTTTCCATGTGGAGGACAATTATCCTTAAGAACAGTTAGGATTAAGAACAGGGGAGGACCATGCTCTAGCCTAAAATTGTCTCTCCTCCAGTACCAGACAATAAAGGGCTGCTGCCTGCAACAACAGAGCCTTGGCAAGGGCCTGTGTGATCTCCAGAAATAAAGGATGACCATGCAACACAAAGAGTGACACTGAAGTGGGGAAAAAATAATTCCTTTCAGAAGGGAACAGGAGAGTGCCTCAACTTCAGGCACATGAATTGAACTTTTTACACAATCCTTAATTTCCGTTCTGTCCAAACATGAACATTTGGAGGCTCCTCCTTCCCCACCCTTCTTCCCAGCTCAGCCTTCAGCATCTGTCCAAGTGAGTAGACCAAGAAACTTCCATGGGGTCTGCTGGCTGTATCATCAGTCATTCACAATTGCTCTATGCAATTTTCACAGTCAGAAGCACTGAACAGAACAGACTTGTAAGAGGCATGTGTAACAACTGAGCAAGTCCTTGGTCTTTCTAATCCAGTGCTGACCAGTTCTCCATACATCACAGAAAGGGGAAAAGGAATTCCTGCTGCTGCAACAGTGCACTTAGCTAGTTATGCATGTAAGGGACACTAAGATCCCACCCAGGGTTCCATAACAAGACACAGGGCTGTGTTTTTACCCTGGAAAGGGACAGGCACCAGAGAGACTGGCTGCCTTCTGTTCAGATGGTGGGAGAGACAGTGAATGGCAAAGCAAGAACTTACCTTCACTCCATCTGACTTCTTGTTCAGCAAGCTTTTGGCAGCTGTGGAGAAAAGCAGAAGTAGATCACATTTTGGTTTCAAGACTATCTTCTCTCTCTCTCTCTCTCTCTCTCTCTCTCTCTCCCCCTCTCCCAATTCTCTTAAAAATGCACAAAACTTCAGAAGGACAACCATCCTGCTAATTCCTCTCTAGCAGCAAGAGACCTGGAAAACAGGACAAGTCACTCATCAAATTCATCCTGATAGCAGAGGGTCATCTATCCTATCTATTGTTCACCTATTCAGGCAAAATACTACCACTTTCACCACATCAAGAAGACCAAGTCTGAAATGGTAATTTAGAGCTTCTCTGTCAATCCCCCACTCACACACTATGACCCCACCCAAAAGTGTCAGCAGTTACAGGGGAAAAGAAACCTTTCTGATTTTTGCAGCAGGATAAAGGCTGCACCTGTAAGTACAGCCATTCACATAACAGATGTGGTTTATAAAGGGGGTGCTGATAATACAGAAGCCTTTTAATTACTGTTATTCACAGTTTCTCTGGGGATAGCTGGGTAGCTAAAAGTGCAAAAGGCAGCATCTGAAAACTGAAAAAAAAGGAAGAATGGCAAAAGAGATGGGGAACTAGGCTGAATTTCTTAATTGAAAGATAAAGATGCTCTGCTGTGCTCAACTTGAACAACTAGCACTACCAATGAAACTGAGAATGATAAGCACACACAGAGAGCCCACAACAAATGCCTACTTGGGAGTGATGAAGGAGCTGCTTCATCTATTATAGCAAAGTGGTGCATTAACCATGACTGTCAACAGCAAGACCCCATCTACAACTTCAACAGATACAAACCATTTCTTGTCTACTTATGAAGAATGTATTCAGTTGTATCAACTTCTGTAAACAGCATGCAAGACAACTACTGCACCAACAAAAAGCTATGGCTCTCCTAAGCAGCTACCTTCTGGGTCTGGGCACAGGGGTTTTAGGTGCAGCAAAGATGAGGCCTAGAGAAAAGGCAAGTCCTAAGACAATGCTGACATGACTGCTGAAATTCCCAAACACATACTGACCAACTTGCACAGAGTGCTCAGTCTCCCTAGAAGCAGCAACATCAGGCAAAAAAGGTTTTTGCAATACCTAAGCAACTGTTCAAATTTTATGTCAACCACAATTTCCACTCTGCCTTCTCTACAAGACCATACAGACATGGATTAACTACACAATATTAGCTGAGTTGGTGCAAATGACTACAGGATCTCCTCCCAGCAGTGGTGGCACCCCATATAAGCTTACTAGAATCTTTGAATTGGTTTCCTAAATTCTACTCTCTAATGCAAGTATAAAGCTAGATTACAATTTTGTTTTCATTCCAGCTCTCAGAAGCCAAGAACATTGGAAGAACCTCATGCAGGGGTTTTCTGAATGTCACGTATCAAAACAAAGTGTTTCAATGTGCACACATAAACGTGCGCAAAGCAACTCATCCGCCCTGCAACAGTCTCTTTTCTGAGTGTACACATATTAAAGCATTGCAAGACTGCAAGACAAGTAAGTTCCTGCCACCTTCAAGGCATGACAAAGGCTAGCTTGATTCTCCATGCAAGTGAGAAGGAGAACAATGTGACTATGGGGTCAAAAGGGATCCAGCATTCATACCACACATGCATGAAGGCATCTCACACAACAACTGCTGAAAACAAGAAACTGTTACGGCCTTACAACACTTCAGAAGGAGTAAAGGATTCTGCAACTTAACAAATACGCCAAATGAGACATCCTTGAAGTGGGAAAAAAAAAGCCACCATCAGAGAAGCAAAATAGTACCACCATATGTTCTGGGAACATCCCAGAGACAAGCAGGGAAGCAACATTTTTCACACTTTCTGCAGTTTTCCCACAACCTCACATTCATCTTTGTGGACAGAAGGCAGCTAAAACCACATTCTACAACATTAGAGCAAATTCAGCTGAGAGTCCCTCCCTGCAGCCCAGCACTATGTAATGCTGTGTTCCCTGGTGCAGCCTGCCCATCCAGCCTCCTTCCCTGATTGTAGCTCTGCAGGGCATACACTGCTCTCCCACAGCCCTGACTGCATCCTAGGACTGTAGAAAGAAACTTGGTCTGTGGTGTACTTGGTTCATGCACCATACTGTGTTTATAAAGAGCTGGAGAGCCCATGAAATGCATTTACACACAAAGATGACTCAGACACCTCAGACAACAGGGAAACACACAGGTCTACCCACAGATCAACCTGTACAAATTACAAGACACAAATAAAAGGGGATGCAAGAGGATTTTCTGCACAAGCAACAGACAAGACTTCCTGTAACAATAATCCTTTTAGAAGACAGGCAGATTAGCAAAGAGACAACAGGAGGGGAAATATCCAAAGACACATGCAGGCAGATTCTTTACCATTCCTCAAGCAGTCTTGTACCAGTGCTCTACGGTTTTCCAGGTGTGAGATGCTAGGACTAATTTTTTCTATCTTTCCCATTTCCTCTACATGTTAAAGGGATTAAATTCCCTCTTCTCTTAACTTCTAGAAGTTAAGAGTTCTTCTAGAATAAAGAAACATGAAAGCACATGCTGCTAACCCAGTAACTTAAAAACACAATTCTATTCTTGGCTTAACAAGACACTCTTCATTTAAACTCTGAAGAGAAACACAAAAGGCCTCTCCTGCACATACTCCTCCCTCTTCCCACATTTTTCAGTTCTGGCATCCATAGTAAACAGCCTGGGCTCTGGACCATGCTCCTGGCAGAAACACAAATCCTTAATGCTGAACTCATCAGCAATAAACACCAGACACTCTGGATGTACCAGAGCCAAGGGGGGACTGAAGAGGAAAGTCACTGCAAAGATAGCCATGGATAGTGCCTTCCCCACTGCCAGCCCCACTCCTCCTCTTCCAGAGACAGCAACCCCTTCATCCAGCCAGTCCCTGGGCTTGCCCTGTCCTCAACTGCCAAAACTCAGGGACATTTCTCACTTCAGTTAAGTTTCCAGAGATTTTTTTTTTTTTTGGGGATGCAGGAAGAATACTGAGGCTGCTTTTATTAAGTCTGACTAACTTATGATGCTAGTCTAACAAACAAGCCAAGTTCTGGCTTCTAAACACCTGAAGAAGCATTTACACCTGAAGAATTCTGGACTTTACTAAGACTTCATAAAATAAAAATTGTATCATACCAATACAGACTTCCCAATGACACAGAGTTGCAGCTTGTCATTCTCATATTCTCAGTTAAAAGAAAGTAATATTAACTATTTCTCAACTTGATGACGCTTCTGGAGTCACCACAAAGGAGCCAACAGTCAGTGTGTAGTCACAAGAGGCACTTTGGCTACCATCACACACAATACCCATGAACGCAGTGTAACTTCAAGAATATCTATTTATTAAGGACGAACACCACAATAAAAAGTATCCCCAGAGCTTTCCTGAACTTTAGAGAGAGGAATGTAGAAGTAGAAGAAATTATTCTAATAATTTACATCCACTTTTGATGATAAATTAGACTCTCTGGCTATAGCGATAAACAATTGAATGAAGTAATGAAATCTGTATCACTCTAGGAATTAACTAACTGCAATCCACTACTTTGCCAGGTCCACACTGTAGTAGCTGAGCACCATTCACTGAAACCCTTACTGTTTCTTAAGAGATTTAGTAGATACAGAGAAAACACTTAAAAACAACTTGATCTTTCATTAAATGTGACTTCATCTTCTGCTTGGGAAATGTAGTTTTCAGTGATGTTATACTTTTTTAGTCAAAGCTCTACAAATACCTTAATAATTTTTTCCCCCTCCAGATTTTCATACCTTTGGATTCCTACCAGGAGATACAAATTTCTGGTCCTGAATCAATATCTACCTAACATAACACAGTAGAAACTTCACATAAATTACTCATTTCAGTTAAAGAAAAGAACTCAAATTTCAACCTGAGTATAGATATATATGTATATACATACACACACATGCACAAAATAACAAAAATTCAGTTTCACACTTCTGGAAGGGAGGTATAACAAGACAGCAAAATATTTCAGTAACACTTCGGTATTTGTATTATTTCCTCCGTGCTCCTTAGTCAGCTAAAAAAAATGTCTCTGTACAGGTTGCACTAAATATACACAGGCATATTCAGGCCTTCTTTACTTAGTTAGAAAGAACTCTGCTCCTCAAATCTGTCTCCAGCCTCTCTCAACCTCACCTATCTAGCCAAAACCTCAAACCTGCACATTGGAGTGTTAATAAGGATCTGTGAGAGACATGTAACGAATTCCAGTTATTGTCACACTCTGCCACAATAGCTCCCTCACAAAACTGACTTGAGCAAGCAGTGACAACCCAGAAAAAAGCTCAACATCAGTTAAAAATAGAGGTTTCAGGCATAAGGCGTAATTACCTGCAATGTCTGCCTTAGGATCTATTTTGAACAGAAGACTTGTGCTGAACCACGTGATAGAAATTAATTTCACAGTGTGAAAGCTTGTTGAACAGCTCCCCAAATTAACAGTTGCAATCCACTTAGGAAAACAGTACTAAGAATTTCACAGAGGCCACTTGTAAGTTGTGCACAAAAATCAGCTTACGGAGAAAAGCCACTTCTCAGTATTTTGTGATGCTCCTCCTGGCACCATGGCTGCTCCTAAGATGAAAACCAGCTTTTTTTCATCCTTTTACTCAGTTTATAGCAAGCCTATTTACAGAGTTTTATCTACATAAATGAGTCCAGGCACCCTTAAATATAGCAGGAGTATCTAAAAACCTTGCCAACTCTCTTCTAGTAATAAATTTACATTTACTTCTCAGAAGATGATTTAGGAGTTTCTTGCATATGATCTAATCAGTTGATTTACCGACTGCACTTCTGTATTCTGTAAATGAATGCAGATCAGATCAGTGCTTGCTTGGATCATCTGAACATCTGAAGCCCCAAGTGAACACCCAAGTAACCCTGGGGGTACCCTGGTGTGACCCCAACAATCCTACAGCAAAACTTAGATGCCATTGTTCTCTCTTGCAGCTGAATTAACACCTTACCAGAGTGTGGAGAGAAGCTACAAACCCCTTATTGTAATCAGGTTTCTTCTTCCTGACTTATGCTGAAAGGAGTACAACTGTACCTGCTTTAACCAAACAGCCTACAGCTGGCCTGAGATGCAATCTTCTAAAAAGAACCACAAACAGCCAATATTAAATGGCTGAATACATCATAACTGGGGAAAGGAACCAGATATCTTTTAACTTAACTGGCCTGGGGCAAAAGGCACACAGCAAGCAACAAATCACTCACAAAAGAATAGAAACTTTTTTTTCTTTGTAAAAAGCAAGAATTTTTGATGGGCTAAGGAGAGAGAGAAAGTACTGCTACAGATTCTTTAGGAATACAATTTGTCACAGGTCTATACAGAGAAGGAGCTCCATACCACAAAATGTGACATGGGAGATAGTAATGGCAATGAGATTAAAGGAGTCTTCTCATATTTCCTGCAGATAGTACAATCATGCCTAATTAATTGATACTGGGGTCACATGAGCCTTTATTTTCCTCTTTGTTCAAAACATCTATGAAAGAAGCTTTTAGGAGATCTCATCCCCAGGCAGGAAGAAGCTTCCCTCTTCATAAATCTAGTCCCCTGTCTGCTGCGAGTGGGACTTTGAAAAATCCACAAAATAGTGTCACCCAATTAGAGAAAAATAAAAACCCCTTAAGGGCTTTAGGAAAAGAAAGAAATATTATTGCAGAGCCCTTCAAGTCTGAGGCCTACCTGAAGTTCCCACACAAACTTTTAAACTTATTACTTTTAGTTAGCATGCATTTATTCTTTAATTTCAGCAGATGTACCTACTTCAACTGCAGCCAACTAGAAAACCAAAGTAAATTACAAAAATAATTACAATTTTAAAAAGTCAAGCTCATATTACACACAGTCCTGCAAAGGAAACAGGAGTAGATGATCTCATCCCTCTAAAAACACATTAAAAGGCAAGGAATTGCTACTCTCGACAGAGGCTTTGCATCTAAATTCACAACATCTCCCTCTGGACAGTTTTTCTGAGTGTCTCATACTTGGAATCACAGTTTATATTCAAAGCAGAACTCAGTGACACTGCAAACCCTGCACTCGCTATGGGCCACCTAGGATTTCCTTTTCTTCAGCTGTTAACTGAAGTGGATCCAGCAGCTTCAGCCCTTGACACAGAGAAGAATGAGTAGAGCAAGCTTTTTCCTCCTCACTACTAGCTCAGGGATTAAGTGGATGTATAGGTCACACACCATTAAGGAGAACCCTTCTCTCTGGCATTTCATGTACTCAGAATCTTACCCATAAGAGATTTTCTCACCCAAGTACTTCTGCAGCTTCATTAGAAGTGACAACATTTGCAGACTAAAAATTATCTAAAATTTCTGTTTATAAAAAAGGAATAAAACCCCTGACTATTCCAGAATCATCAATTAAGTGAAATAAAGATGAGCCGTGTAAATAGAACAAAAACAGTTCACACCAGCAGAAGGCCCAAGAAAATGCACAGGCCTGTGGAAGTCCTGTCATTGTGCCATAGCTCCTCAAACAGTTATTTCAGAATCAATCTCAGAAAACATTATAGCATTTTAAAGTCCTGTAATAGCACAATTGTGGGACAGATGAATGGATAAAATTACTCTGTCCCTTTAAGGCCAAACGATGAGAAATTCAGAAAAAAGAAATTTTTTTTGTCACAAGCAATGCTGACATATTGGCACAGGTCTTCCTGAAAGCAAGAACCAAGAAAAAAAAGTTTGGATGTTGGTGAGGGGTGGCCCTTAATTGTAGCATAGTTTCACTTAATTGTTTTTTTTTTTAACATCACCATACAGAAGGTTAAAAACACTGCCTTGAGTTCACAGAAGAATGTATGCAAGAATGTGCACTTTGTGTGCTGAGATGATCATTTCACAGAGGTTTTCATTCCAATTACAAGTTTATTGTAACAACATCCAGAATATAAGTATTGGTATCCACCATTAGTAAATGGCCAGATGAAATCAATACACTTCCATCATCACATAATCCACATAGCAGACTTCCACTTGAAAGCAGCTGTAGTCAGGTGCAATAAAAATCTGACTCATTAATTCAATGGCTGCTCTTTTACAAGAGAAAGAAAATTCCAAAGAGGGTAAAGAAAACAAAGATCTCATAAACCAAAAGCAGTTACAAATAGAGGTTTTCCACCCAAATGAAAATGAACCCAGATAAGACTATGTCACCTAGGTGTGTCGAGCCAAGACAGTAATCTTCCAAAAAGCATGGATTTACATGTTGAGATTTGCATTTTCAGTAAATGCACTACGTAATGCACTTGGGTGGGAGCCAGACTACCAGCTATTAAATTTAAAAGGATGAAAACCACTTCTGAGACTCCAAGAAGGAAAACTAATAGCCAGACACTTCAGACCCATTTTTGATGAGTCAAAGTAATACAATATCCAAATAGCTCCTGTCCCTATTCTCACCAATATTACTTCCCTGTCCCTGCCTCAGGTCTGAAGGAAACACTCCTACCTAATAAGAGCTCTTCACTCCTGGTTTACGATGGGAAAGCTAGTGATACCAGCTAGAATTTCTCACAAGTAAGTTGCTAATAAAACATCATGAGACAATTATGGAAGCTGACTTTACTTCTGTTTTGTGCCAGACTACAATACCATGGGCTCCTCTCCAAACAAATAATTTCCTATTTCACACTGGTCACCAGCTCAGGCAAAGTGACCACCATGATGAACTGAAACTATGTTTCCTCCTCTCCTACTTGACCCCAAAATGGTTTAAATATTCTCCAGCTCACTCACACAAAACAAAACCAAAGAAGGGATGGGAACATTGAGGACTTACCTGAAAAATTCCGAGACACAAGCATCGTTGTGAGGATTGCACCCTGTGGGGAAGACAAAGCAGGGATTACAGAAAGTGCCACTTGAGAAAGGGGCTGTGCTGACCCATGGAGGACACAGTGCATCAGTTACCAATGCAGAGGTACCCCCTGGTACCCTGAAGAAGCCTAGTGTATCCAGGATTCCCACATGTGCCTCTTAGGCCCAGCACAGGACCACCCACGGTCCTGCCTTTCTAGAGCAGCAGCTAAATGCCAGGCAGGGTAGCCTAGGAAATCTGAAATGGCACTAAGAATTAAACACATAGCTGCTTCCTAGATTTCACACAGCAGAGAGCTGCTTTGTGCATAGGCCAGAGGCTTTGCCCCAGCTGCAGGCAACTGGTAACACTACTACTGGAAGGTGCAGAACTAAAAGTCCCAGAACTACCTGCTCTACTTCAACTCACTGGCAGAAACTAGAAGGGGTGAATATGTAGCAGAGGAGGCATGGGAAGCTTAGAGCTTGGAGAAAGAAACTACCCAGCTCCTCAGTACACTGCTTCAGTGCCCTGTACTGGAGGATCACATAAGGTACTTCTCTAAAACTGTGCTAGTCATGAAAAGTATTGCTGCTAGGAAGGCACTAACCTCAAATTCAGAGAACTAAAATCAAACCTAAAGCAAATTAAGATGTACTTACCTTTAGCTTCCTTCTAGCATTGAACTTTCTCAAGCATTCCACAGTCTCCTGCCTGTGCATCATTGATGCAACAGTGGATCGTTGCTGAAAAACAGGAACAGCAGAAGGTCAAGAACATACCCATACCAAATCAGCCAGGGAAGTTCATTCCACTTGCACACAATCAACACATTTAGGCTGACATGGCTGAGCCTCTCACCACTGCGTGGACGCAAAGCACTGCAACTGGTTCATAACCTGAGAACTTCTATTAAAGACACATTTAATCAAGATGGGCTGTGACAGGACTGCACCCAAGAAATTTATGACTGAAGTAAAGGTGAGAATCAGTGCTCCCTGCCTTTCAGGCACACACAGGTTTTAAGATAGTATGAAGACAAAGAATACCCATGGGCAACTGAGTTAGATGCACTACAGAAAAGACCTGGGCTGCATTGGCTACAGTTTGAAAGGGAAATTTCAAGCACTAAGGGAATACTTGTGAGCAGCAGACTTCTTGGACATGGCAACCCCTTGAATGTAAAAGATTGACTGGCAGAGGCTTGGCACCTTTATATCAGTACTGTAGAAACAGATTTTCAGCATGTAAGAGAAAAGATTGGGTATTTCTATTGTACCAATGGAAAAAAATGAGCATAATCTCTATGCAGTGATGCACATCTGTCACTCACAGCAGACTGGGATGCCATCAACTGCTAGAAGACAACTTCCCAGAAGTGTTGCAGCCATTAAGACCACAAGAGGAAATCAGAGACTGTTACTGCCAAGCATTTTAGAGCACATGAGGAAGCCAGTGACTAATGCCAAAGTAGCTGTTGCTCTTGCATAGAACCACAAGCCTGAATTCCCTTTACGAGGACAGTGAGTGAATTTCTAACCTGGCAGGTAAGTGTGAATAAAGTCTCCACTAACTTTCTCTTGCTTGGAAAAAATTCTGCAATACCCAAAAGAACTGTAAACTGTGCATATATTCAGCTAGTTTCATGGGAAGTCTCTGCGCTTTGATGCTATTGTCAAATCTGGTCACCCATTGCAGCAGACATGGCAGTGTGTGGGGAGAATGTAGCCAAATTATCCTCAAACAACTCTGGCTGGTTCCTCCAGTCTCTTCAGGAGAGACAGTGATGTCCAGCTGTTTCAATGCGCACTTACAAGAATCAGGACACATATTTCAGAAGTTCAGTGATGCTAAGACACTCAGTGTCTCAGATAAACTTTTAAACTTTTTTCGATTTCCTATGACATTTACTTTAGAGGAGCCATACATATCCAGAAAAAAACATGTTGTGCACACAGGGACTGCAAAGCAAAGGGAAACAACAGACTCAGGAGGCAGTTTCAGCTAGAGGCTGACATGGCTGGGAAGTGAAATCAGACTCTCCCTAGCTCAGAGAAGTAAAGTTACCACAGGGAGTGGGCTATCATAATACAACTTTGGCTACAGGCGTTGGGAGGAAAGTTTAATACACAGGAACTTGATTATAAGCATGCAAGGAGAAAAAAAAATATATCTGCAGTCTCAGCTAGTGTGAAGTTTTGACTTCTAAGGAACTGCATCATCTTACAGCAGACACTCCTGTTAGACAGATGTTCACATAATTAACTTTAAATTGCTGTCTGTTGATTTGTGGTATAAGGAGCACCACCACAGTTTTTCAAGAACAAATGGGCAAAGGAGCACACTAGACCCATCCCAGAAGTATGCTGTGGTATTACCAGAGCGTCTGGTAAGACTTAGGTCAAACTATTTCATCTTGCAGAGATAAAAGTGCATCACTGCTGCCCTCCCCTACACCCACACCCAGCTGTGTTCTGGGATTTCCTTGCCAACTTTGCAAAAGATGAAAAATACTTATGTGTGAGGCCTGGCAAGGCAGAAACTACATACACAGAACAGCAAAAGATTTTTTGCTGATTTCAAGTTTACAGCCAGTTAAGCTGCAGCATAGCAGAAATGTCCCAAATATTGCCAAGAAGCTATGCCATAAACTGAAGTAGAGATGAAGAAAAAAATGGTCCTAAAATTTTTGTCTGATGCCAAACTCCATTTAATATTTTTGGATGCTATGGATTGGAAAAGATGTGGGGAAAAAACCAGAAACTGTGGACACTGACAAAATTCTAAAAGAACAAGGGATTTTTTTTTTTACTATTGTGGCAATAAAAGCACGAGAGCATGACAAAGTTGGCTTGTTGAAGGTCAGTAGTCAAAAAAAAACCCCCTGAAATATTTGAAATTGTAGTGAGGGGTGGAATGTGGTGGTTTTGCCAACACAGAAATATACTGGGTCCTTCAAGTCTTCCTGTCATGTCCATTCAAGGCAAACCACAAATTAACCTGTCACAAGGAGAACACTTACACAAACCCATGGGTGTTTGAGAGCCTGGTCAGCTGTGATGCGCTTCGCTGGGTTTATCGTCAGCATCTGGTTGATCAAATTCTTGGCTTCGGGAGTCACGGTGTCCCACTCAGGTGATGGGAACTAAAAGAGGAAGAAGGAACAGATGATGAACTGAACAGAAATATCTTCTACTAGCAGAAGAGATTCTTCCCTGCTACACAGCTAAATTCCAGCCTTTGCCCTTTTGATGCCAGGGCTAACACATTTGCAAAATCCACCAGTTTTGGTGAAAACTCATACCGAACAAAAATCATCCAGAATCCAACAAATGAATGGTACCAGACAGCAGAACACACCTGTACCATTCACCAGACATAAGCAAGAAGATTAAGAGTCTAAATACCTTTTAGGAATCACTCAGACCTTTGAATTTCTTTCAAACTCAACAGTCAAAAAAGTAAAGTCACAGATCTTTTTAACCAAGTTCTTACATGAAAAACACGGGCACTATCTTTTTTTACCCTACCTGTCTCTTTCTACAGCATACTAAAAGCTCTAACAGCTTATGAAAAATCACAAACACTTAACTACAGTAAAACTGCATGAAAGCAAAACCCACTAACAGGGAACATCCCACCAGGTACACTTTTCCCACCATAAAACACAATATCCTAGAACAATACCAGTCACTTGGGTGTAGCAACCCACCAGCAAGTTGTTAGCAATCACCTACCATACCAACATCTTTACTTGGGGGGCAAGAGAGATGTAACAGTGGATGGGAATACAGAAGCATGAAAACAAAGAAAAGAATTTTAAGTATTTCAGCTGCTGATCATCCATGAGGGGTAACTGCTTTCTGCTCTAATTCCAGCAATGATAAAGATAAGATATTTATACCATCCCGTACAGGCTTGCATGTGGTATGGATGACAGCATGCTGAGATTAAATCCTATGAATCTACTGTACAAATACAGGTGAACTTCAGAACACAAATATGCTGTTGGGGTAAAGTTCCCTGTCTTTAAGTGGGAGGAAAAAATGGATTTATCCTGAAAACATTTCCTTACAGTACTGCATAATTTAGAAAAAGTTTATTCCATCTTTTTTTCTCATGCTTTTTTATTGCTTTACTCTGTTGGGTCATAACAATACACCTGCTGTATTTGATTTGCATATAATCTCATTTCTGCATTTGCAGGCATCACTAAGGCATTATACAATTTGTTCTGCAAACACTGCATAAGGATACTCAAAAATCATCATACTGAAGCTTCAGGCAAGGACAATTTTCCTACACCTGAACTCTGAAGTATTCATAGTAATGTCTTGCAAAACCCCAACTCAACAGCACAAAAAAAAAAAAAAAAAAAAAAAAAAAAAAAAAAACACCACTGTTTTCACTGTTGCCACTTCCTGTCTGGTCAAGGGAGAACAACAGACTGGTCATGTGCCTACAAGCCCCTTGGTGCTGGGTAAGGACACCAGGGGTGCATCATTAAAATGCAGCAATTTTCTATCAGGCAAAATGAGGGAAGGATCTAGTGAGATTTGTTCACTATAGATAAGAATTCAAAAACAATAAATAGGTAAGGAGGAATCAGGCACTTCACTCTTCATGACTTACAGAAAGAGGTATTTAATCCCTGAAGTGCTTTGAAAATCTCTATTGATATAATTAGTGCAAATATGCTTCAAATAAGAACAACTAACACAAAAACTGGAGGGGCAGCAAGGCAAGAGAAGAACACAAGTCCATTTAAAGCTATCAAGCACAAAGACATCACTTTGCTTTCACTCAGGAAAGCCACAGAGCCAGGACATAGGCAGACCTTTGTTCTCACCAGCACAGCTGCTCTCATGGTCTCAAGCACAGAAGCTAGGAGGTAGCTAGCAGAAGGAGTCCAGCAGAACCCTCACCTTTTGGGTTTTTATTTTTGTTTAATTCAAACCACAAGACGGCCTACAAAAAGAACTCCCCAACTTCTTCTTGATATTCATGCCCACAGGCTTTGAACTAGGATTTCCAGGAGTTCCTTCTTCCCTCTCAAGACTCTCCTTACATGGAAGAATTTACGTCAAACATTAAAGCTGTGGTACTCAAATTATATTTTATTCCACCTTTGCTTCCCTCAGTACTAACCTCCTTGCTATTCCTCTTTCAGGCACTTTTTACACCTCAGTTTTGCTGTGCTCTAGGAAGTGTTCCATGATGTTCCATGGAGGCTCTTTTTACAAGAGCCTCCAACCCAATCCACCATGCTGATCCCCACCACAAAGCCACCCCTCCAATGGTCCCCCACCATTCAGTCTTCTCACTTGCCTCCATGGTTTCCATGGACTACAGCACAGAGGAGTAAAAGACTATAACTCAAGTTAATATTCTACAGAATACATCCCCATACTTTTTATTAGGCCTTGACAAAGACAAGCTCCTTCATTCTATCTTCCCTCTACTCCACTAAAAATATCAGCATTACTAGAAGACACCATTTCCCACTTCTGCATTTCCCTAACAAGTGTTAATGTTCTAGTGCCCACTGTGATGCTTTCCCTCCATATCCCTCCAGCAGCCCCAGACAGGGCTGTATCCCAGGCAGTGAAGACAGCGAGGTGTATGAGCACGTCAAACGTCACTCGGCACAGAAGCTCGGCCTGCTGCAGGACACCAGGTGAGACAGTGCCATGTTTGGATGGCTTCTACACCCATGCAGGTACTCAGCAAGGAAGTGCCCTTACGTCATAGGCTCCGGCCTTGATCTGCTGATAGAGTTTGTGCTGATCTTCATCCCAAAAGGGAGGGTACCCCACTAGTAATATGTACAGAATCACTCCTGGGAGGGAGAGACACAGATACACTATGGTTAGGCTCATATGCCATTTATTCCTTCAGCCCCTCTTCCTTCCCTCCTGACAGTCCCCAAGGCAATGATTGCTCCATAGATTCATTTGCCATCATATTTAGCCTTCTGAGATAGCAAAGCACAGTACAAATCTGTCACCTGCTGGACCTCACCCTGGCACTTCATGTTCAGCTCTTAACGCCAGTGTCAGGAGCTAGAACGAGCTGCGCAATGTCCTTCCACCCTCCTCTGGCTACCATGGCTGGTGAGCCACAACTCCCAGCTGCTCTCAGAGTAAGATGAAGCCACATCTCCGAGGGTTCCTGGGCAGCAAGGGATGTTTTAGGAAGGACTCTGTTTTTAGATGCTTACTGTGCATGGTGTTGGGACAAAATTGACACTGACAAAGCTGACACTCCTGGCCTGCAGAGAACTATTTAGTCCATGTCAGGCAACACTGATATCACAAATCTTTAAACTTATCTGTCCCAGATACATTAACAGTTACTTATTTTCTTTAAAAAAAAAATCATCCCTCTTCAGTATATTTAATCTTCTACATAGTTAGTGTAATAGGAAATTGCTACAGTTATCTAAACAACTGACTCTGCAAAGCATAGACAGGTCCTATCTCTTGAGTCTCAGACATCTGATAGATGGCCCAAGGAAAAGATTAGGAGCCAGAATCAAGTGAGTTCAGGCTCCAGTATTCATTCCATCTACACAAGGTGCTTATCCTCAGTTGTGCCTTCATGTCTCCACCCAGTAAGGAGCACTGTGCACCCTCCCAGCAACAGGCTACAAGGAATCACTCTTTTACACGAAATGATGTTGTTTAAGTGTAAAACATTTTGCCAAATCTTACCACATGCCCATATATCCACTGGTTTTCCATAAGGATCTTTTCTTAAGACTTCAGGGGAGAGGTAGCCTGGAGTACCAGCAAACCCTGCCAGAAAATGGATGACATGACTTACAGTACCCAAGCAGAAGAGAGATTGCCATATCACAAAATCCACTAGTGGTAACTAACAAATTCCAAAACCTGTCTCTCCCACCCTTCATCTCTCATTTGCTAGAGCTGTCTCTTGGTAAACCAGCAAAAAGAGGCAAGAAACCCCAAAATAAAACAGAAAATCAGATGGGATCCAGTGCCTGTGTATTGCAAGGAAAACAGCCAAGTAAGAGGGACCATGTCAACCAGCTGGGCACAAACTTGTATGCCAGGCTTTATATAATTGTTACATATAATGGCTTGGAGTTTGAAAACACAAGACACAAATGGGACACATCTGATTGCTGAGCAGTACGGGGAGACCAGGAGAAGAAGCAGTTTTTCCAGAATCTCTGCAGCATTGCAGAGTATCAGAGCTGATTTTTAGCCTGAAAAGGTCTCATTTCTAATTATGTTTTAGCTAAACAAATATAAGGTCAGATCCAAATGTGCCTGAGGAAGGCTAGGTCAAATGCATTTCTGTAAAGTGACCAAACAAAATTCCAGATGTCTACACTTCTGAGCAGTAGGAAAGTTCACATCAGGGTCTAAACTTAGCAGCTGCATTCATCTCTGACACTAGCATCTACTGTAAACTGAGAAGAAAAATAGAGAAACACATAGCCATTTTTTCTGTCTTTCTTTATTAGTTTTTCCTCTATTGCACCTAGGCTTGAGCCTAACACCCAGAGGCTGTCATCCTTGGCAAAGAAACAGCCAAATACAGAGAAGTGTGCTGGAAGAGCTGAGACAAAGTACTCAGGAGGATGCAACTCAATCAGGCACCAGAAAACAGGGGAGCAAAGCTGGGAAAGCTCAGTCTTACCAAACCAGGCCTGCTGCTCTCCCTGGACTTCTATAGCCAGTCCGAAGTCAGCCAGTTTGACAGCAGCACCCTTACATTTACTCGCTAGTAGTAAATTCTCAGGCTGAGGAGAAGAAAGAAAAAAGAGAGTAAGAATGAAAGACTGACATCCTTGTTAAAACCTCTCACCTAGTATTCACATCACTAAATTGCACCTGCTGACTGAATTTAGCATGCAGTACTAAACCTCTTCAGATGAAGACACAGCAACAGCAATGAATGGCCTTGACCAAGAGTGGCAGAAAATTGTCAAGTCTATCACAAATCCTCTGGCTCCTCCGTGGGAGACAGAGCCTCTTCTAACCCAGCCCATACATTACATGCTGACACCAGAGGGCACTGGCAGTACAGCTCCTGCAGCACTTAAGCCAAAATTCTCTTCTGCCCTCCTCAGAGAGGATAACTGGGGGGAGGGGAAAGGGAAGCGGAGGAAGAAGGGAGGGACAATGCAGGAGATACAATCTGCAGTGATGTTTCTCCCCTTGAACATTAGACAGTCCCCAAGGCACTGAAAAAGTAAATATGATGCTAATAAGGGCTGCCAAACACACTGCTGTAATGTGGGAAGGCATCATCTGGCTAGGCAGTAGTTTTCATCCCTTACAGAAAAAGCCTCAGCCTCAAACTGGCATAAGCAGCACAGCAGTGAGTATTCTTGTAAGCAATTTTTTCATGCTACACATTTACAGCAGTATAAAATATTCTGTCTTGCTACTGCTGCCATCACCTATACAAGAAGCAACTATGTCACTTTTCCCATGTGCTAGGAAAGGGAGACAGACTTTTGACCCTCATATTTCCACCTTGAATGAATCTCACTCAAACCATAATTCTGCTGTGTTCCAACAGAGGACTTCAGCAGAAGGCTTTACACAGCTCCAAAAAGTGGACTGAGAATTGGCAGCTTCCTCTGAAACACCAGAGCAGCTAGCTACATGGGACTCCTTGAAACTCCAAAGCCTTTAAGGTGATGGCTATTATGGCTTTGCAGGAAAATCAACTTGAAGATAGGCAAGTCAAATGGTGGTTTCTCATCCTAACCTCTTCTCATCTTTTATGCAATTCGTTATCAAGTTGATTTTTTAACTGAGCAGGATGGATACCTGGAAATCCAGAAACAGGACCTTGTCTCAGTTTCAAAAATCTGATAAGGGTCTTTTTTGCAGCCTGCTCAGTATTTCCACCCCATAGCAACTCTTTACCCCTGTTCTGCCTGACAGGCACAAGATGCTTTGCTCACTCATCTGTCCTGAAGTACCGGGCACGTGCCTACTTCTACCTTGAATGAAAGGAGCAAAGCCTTCCTCAACACAGTCCTTGCCATAAGCAGCAGGGAAGGAAGGACAGCTGGGTCTCGATACATTTGGATGCCACTGGCTTTTCACTATATGGCAAGAAGAAAAGATTGTGGTAATTAGGCTACACTAATGAAAATTCACCACTATAAACAAGACCCTAAAGCAGAAGATCAATTAAATATTCTGAAAATCCCTCTCAACTCCAGATTGCACCTAGGCTTAGCTTGACTAAGAGCAACATTTAAGACAGACTTGTGCTAGTTAAGCACTTTGTACCTCTATTTAAGAAGCAAACACCTTAAGGCTAATGGTGCTTATCCATGTGCATGTTTGCCAGCATATGGGTTGTCTCAGGTTTCACATACTTTTTGGTGAGGATGTGAATGCACTCCCTAATTTCTTCCAGTCCCTATAGGCAGCTCAACATTTGACATTCTTTAATAGCATGTCAGCCAAAAGACAGGCTTATGAGAATGAGGTGCAAAAGACAAAACCTTACTTGAAGCTGGCTCTGCAGTTATTACACACTGACCCTGAAGGCCAAGCTTTTGGAGAGGAGCTAAATATTAAATAAAAAGCATAGGAACTTTCATTGCTAAAAGGAATGGTTACTCCTCAGGCCTGGATAGTTTCATACAGCCAGAGCAAGCAACAGAAGAAACATATTAATTACAACAGGGAGTGTCTAGAAGCTGATAAATTCTGAACGAGTTGCTAGCTTTCCTACAAACAAAACTTTTGGAAGGAAACCAGATTATATTTGAACACAACGAAAGCTTCTTCTGTACTAGAAAACATTATTGATTTTCACAGACTCCCTAATTTTGGGCACTAGTGCCTCTTGGATGCTGCTTTCTCAGGAGCTGGTGTTGGGTCTAATCAGGACCAGCCACAATCCACAGCAGATCATTTGCATTTTTTCACAGTGTAGTGAAGCAGAAGGTCAAAAGTGTTGCATGGGAATTTGTCAGAAACACAAAGGGTTCTCCACTAGATCAAAACACCAGAAGAACACTGCTACCAAGCTTGCAGTGTGCTTTTACCTTGCTCTCTGCAAAATCTTTTTCTACCTTCCCCCTCACACATGGTTTAACAAGCCCAAACCAATACTAGCAGCAGGTGTCATCCTGCATTAATTTAACTGGACTGTTGGTGACCATCACCATTGCCACTTTAGACAGAGAAGGCTCCAGGGCACGCAGACTTTCCTGCACAAATCCCTTCATTCTGGAGCCTGCCCAGCTCCCAGCACAGCTGCCCAGTTTGGGGAGTTTAGGAGACTCTACTGCGGAGGCTTAGGGGCTATAAATGTGTTATAATGTGTCAAATGATTGATTCATCCAGTCTTTAACTGGCCAGCAGTTTTGGTTTTAGATTAAAAGTGCTTCTACTGATGAGAGAAGAAAGAAATAACACAAAAAATTCTTGTTGAACATCTCTGCCCTAGCGCAGTGGCATGTATTTGGCAACACTGCAGAATAAAAATATACATGCTCTGTGCAGACAAACTCATCCTGGCAGATTGAACAAAGATTGCTGCAGGTCTCTAGAGATCTCTTCAATCACAAAGTAGAAAGTGTCCTTCATTATAATGAATCCTACCCAAGTTTCTCTGGAAGCATACTTCTCTCCAAGATTCACAACAACCACATCCTGGAGCTGCCTCAGAGAAGCTGAGAGCTGGCAAGTTTCACAAAGATTGAAAACTTCCTTGGGAGTTCATCACACCCTCTAGCCCTCTAGAAAACTCTGAAGAAGCAAATTCGTGCTTCAGGAACCCCTGAACCCAGTTCAAGTAAAGAAAAAAAACCAAAAACAACAAAACCAAACCCAAAAAAAGCCCACACAAAAATCTCTGCCAGCTGGCAACACAATATTCCTGTCTTGCCTCTTCCAATGATCCCCTGGCTGCTCTCCTCAGACTACAGCACAGAGGAAACATTACCTTCAAGTCCCTGTGCACAATATCATGCTGGTGAATGTGATTCACACTCTCCAGTATCTGATGAATACAGTGGCTGCAAGATAAAAGGGAGAGACACACAAAGTTACGCACACACATTTAACATCTCATCTGTCTCAGAACTACCTCCCTAACTTTTATATTTGTACTACAGGGCATTCAAGATCTCATGCTGAATGTCTTCCTTATGAGCAGTGGATGCCACAGCTCAGCACCATCACAGATGAACGACTCCAGCACCCCCAGTAACAGGATGCCAAACATCCTTTCTGTAGCAGGACCACAAAGCCTCTCTCCTACCTCCCATCATTTCCTTCCTTCCCTTCCCATCATACTAAGCCTCTCATTTGTTCCTTCAGCCAACAGTGCCCACCCCACACAGAACAACCAAGGTATCTGAGTATCTTCAAACAGCAGCCAAAATTATGCAAGCAAGACCAAATCACTCCAGGAAACATTCCACTGGGCTAGTCCTGAGCAAAGAATAAACTTCGGGAGAGCAGCAGCCTCCCCCAGAAAATTCAGGATGACGACGCCTGGGTGCCTGCCAGTTTGCAAAGCTTTCAGAGGAGCATCTCAAGCACTTTATATACACAATGTGCACACACACCCGCTTGCTGGGTGCCTTTTAAGTACAGATCCCACTTAAGGGGTTAGTAATCTGAAAAGCAGACTCATTCCGTTAAGTGCAGCGTGCTGCACTCCCCCAGCTCACAGAAAACCCTGTCTCTGCCATTCCCACTGCTGTAAACCACAGGGACAAAAACAAGATGTTATTTACACCTGTCGCATAACAACAGCACAATCCACCCATGGGTGAGATTCCAGGTTGGAACCATCCCTTCCATTAAACATTTACTTGGCTCCCAAGGGTGCACGTGGAACAGAATAGGGATTTTGACAACTATGGCTGGGCAGTAAGCACACAGATGTGGACAACTCAGAGAGGTCTATGTCCTCACTGTAGGATCTCTCAGATCCTTCTCTGACTTCTACAAAACACAGAGGAACAAATTTGAAATAAGTGAAATATTTGTGGGAAGGAAAAAGGCTACAGGAAAAGATGGGAATAGGGTGAGGAGAGGAAGAGGAGAGGCGGTACAGCACTGTGTATTTGCTATCCCCCACCCTCTGGAGCTGGCAGTACAATCCTCAGGGTCGGAATCCATGAAAATCTCCCTGCTCCCAAAACAAAAATGTATAATTAGAACAGAGCTGAGTCTGAGCGAGAGAGATATTCTGGCCAAAAATGGCAAAAGTGTGAGGTGTCCCAGGCGAGCCAAACACGGCAGATTGGCACAGACCTCGCTCCCTCGCTCTCTCAGACTGCTCTGGAATTCAGCACAGCATGGGGAGAGAAAGGGAGGAGTTTCACTCTGTCATCTTGTGGGCACTTGGAGACCTGACCAGCTGACAGTCAGAGTGCTGAGCACCCTGAGGAAGGCTCACAGAGCAACAGACAGTCCTCCTTTTCCCCTAACCCTGCCATAATTTTCCTGAACAGTGTCAGTCACTGACAGCTTTTGAGCACTTCAGGGAGCAGGCACTGGCAAGAGGAACAGGGGAAGGATTGTGATTGATAACCTCAAAACTTCCCAACTTCAAGGCAGAGCGGCATGATTGACTGTGTATCCATCTGAGATGCTGTGCCTACAGGATCTGTACACCCCACTGAAAACATCTATGGGGCTCTCAGACCTCTCTGCCAGGAGCTCCAGCAGAGCTGATGAGTTCACTGGCCTTCCCAATCACCAGATGGCTCCTGGCAGAGCACACAGGGCAGTGCCTCATTTGAAAGCCTGCAATGACCAGAAGACACACACTGTAAATGAACCACAGGGAAAACAAGTGCCTGCAGACTCCATTAGCAGAACCTACACCAACACCCCAGGTCACACTCTCTTTCCCTCCCTGCACCCAGTATCTCTGTCCTTAAAGTACTGCCTACCAAGCTCAACCTGCCACGGTACCCACTACATCCTTCTTACTCCTCTATTCTCATGGCTCCCCTGATTTCTGCTTCAGCAAGGGTTAGTATGGGATAAGAACATGACTGGTGTTCAGTCTGCAGGGTGAAATGTCACCACTGGGCCACTCTGAGGCCATGCAAAAGCAGAGCAGGAGTGGCCTAATCCCAGCTTTGATTCCAGATGCTGCATGTCCAGCAGATGGATGGGTCAGACAACACCCTCAGCTACTGCTGCACAAAACATCCACCCTGTATAAACAGGGACATGCACGTACCACTTCAGGAAACTCACATGTGGGAGAGAGGGGACACATTCAGGAACAGAAGGGCATAATTCTAAATCTTTTTAACATTAAAATATGAAGGTTGCTCTCTCATGTTGTGCCTTCTGTCACTGCACTGACCAGCTGACAGTCAGAGAGGGCTTCCACAGAAACACAGCCGTCAAAGCCCCCTCTCCTCACTGTCCTGTAAACCATTACCTAGACACAGGCAAATTGAATGGATCTGCCCAACAGCAGTGGCACATCACTGGAAACCCTGCTAGAAGAAGAAAAAGGCCAAGCAGGCAGCACCCTCACAGCTCTCCCTTATGTTTGCTCTGTAAAGACATTCTGTCACCAAAAAGGCCAGGTAGACAAAGCTGCTAACAGTGGATCTCCCAGCAAAGAGCACAGCATCTGCAAGTGGCAGAGACAGCAATGTCTCCAAGTGGGCAAGGGCTAGAGCTGTACTGAGTCAGGCTGTCTGGTGACAATTAAGTTCATGCTAATAGCAGAAAGAGGATTTGTTTCATCCAGACAAGGGGCAAGAGTGTTAGAACAAAGTCACACGCAGATCAGCAGTCAGGAAACTCATTCCACTTGTACATGTACATGGAACATGCATGCAAGGGTCTGGAAACAGTCTTACCTGGCATCTGCTTCACTGTAGTATTCTCTAGCAACAATATCTTCAAAGAGCTCCCCTCCAGTAACCCTGGAGTGCAAAAGAACAAAGGATGTTACAGAGCCCGTGCTTGTGCAGTCAAAGGATGCATATGGCCACCCACCAGGGCCCTTTGCCAGAGCCTGCATGGGTTACTGCCTTCCAGGGGAACCAGGGCAGAGCTCCACCATTATGGCACCAGCACTGCTACATTCACATGACTGAGCCCTTGGACTGCCTTTGCACCAGCAGTGCACAGGACACTGTTGACACACCGTGCACGAATTGCCCACACACCCCTGCTGAGCATAGGTGTATGCTGAGCTTGGGAAGAACCCCTGTTGGGCTGCCTCAGAGACAAAAATCAGTCTCCATACACAGGACAGACATTCTTTGCCATCCCCACACTTACAGCTGGTGCAAGGAGCCAGGAGCTTTCCTGGTCTGTCCCCACCACACAGTCAATGGATTTTTGTCAAATAGGCCAGAGGTCTATTTGAGGTATTTACAGGTCTCAAAAGAGAAGGGGAGAATGATACTAATGCAGGTGCTATTTATTCCACTCTTAGTCAACCGCCAATGTGACTGCATCACTGGTGAAGCATCAGAGACAGACACTTACAGATCAAAGACGAGGTAATGGAAACCTTCTTCTGAAATACTGTCATGGAGTCGCACTGCAAAAGCAATCAAGAATTGGAGATTTACAGAGCATGTAGCAAATATGACACTTCACAAATCAAACTCATGCACACAACCAAGTCCTCCCTCAACCCACTCAGTCTATTAATTCCCCATGCCCTTTACTCTGTGTGCTCCCTCAGTGACCTATTTTCTTCTGTTATCTCAAAGGAACAGATGGGTGTCCTGTACATACATTCACCCCTCTCCAGCATCAAAACAAGCTCTGAGTATTTTTGACCTCCTGTTCATTCTTCTTCTCTAATGTTTCAGTACCCTCCTTTCACATCTGCCAACTTTTTCCTACATGCTCATATTTTGGCATTTCTCCCAATCCATTATTTCCTAAAACAAACCTTTTTCTTGAGTCCTGAAACAAACCCTCAATCCATAAATTGACTCTGACTCTATTAGCATGTCAGTAACAATGGTCTCCTTTCTGCCATTTATCTGTAAGGCTTAACTATGTTCTCTTATTTCTTTTTCCTCACTTCATTCTGATTTACACTGCAAATCCTTACCCAAAATTCAGAACCAGTTTCTTGTCTCATTTTTCTGACCTGCTTGTTTCCAAAGACATATTTGATCACATTCCGCTTCTCAAAATTTCATCCACCTTCAGCTATCCCTCCTTAATTCTGCTCCTATTACCTAAATTAACTTTCATCTTTTACTGTTCCATGTCCCGGGCTCATGATGGGCCACTATTCCCTAATATTCTGGGATCTCTGAGGTTCTAATCTCTGAGGTTCTCTTCTCCTTTCCCCATGTTACACACAGGCAATAACTATTGTATCTATGCATTCAGCACAGTTCCATTCCCTCTTGCCTGATTCAAAATCTCCATTTCTTTGACCATTCTTGGATACCTAGGCACTATTGTAACCCAAGAGGACAAACTTCATATGGCTACAGAAACCATACTTTTTGCTTTTTTCCTCTGCTGCAGAGCATCACTCTTTTCCCCGCCAATCAGTCACAAGTTAGCAATTCTCTTTCACTCGATTCCTAAGCCTTCACATCCTGACTAGAACAAGACGTCTTCTTCATATGACCATCTATAATCTTTGTCTATTGATTCACCCAAGTAAAGCAACTAGCTGAGACAAGACTGGGTCTCAGTCACTTTAACACCTTGTAATTGAGTATTGACCAAAGCAGTGTTGACCGTTCTCGTCGTTACAAGAAAAATCCCAGTTTCAATGGCCTAAATGCCAGTTCCAAGAGCAAAACTCAAGTATCGGGCTGTCCTCTGTTTCAAACATCTTTCCATGAAAAGAGTATCTCATTTCTTTCACAGGCTGCTGGTCCTGACACACTAACAGCTCCTTTACGACCATAAATTCAGCTTTAACACAGTGGTTGAGCAGAGCCCACAAAAGCTGCTCATATCTGTATAACCTGTTGACAGAGGTTACAAGAGAGTGAAAAATATAATTATGTGGAGACACTGGAGAGAAAAGTACTCCTGAAACCTGATTATTCATAATAAGAAAAACAGAGAAATAAAAAGTATTCATCCAGTTAAACTTTTCTTCAAAAATATTACAGTACTGTGTTTTTTTCTGTCATCAGGGGACCAGTGATGCATGTGTCTAGTAGGGTAGGCTAGACAAATGCACACATCACAAAAGGAGTCTCAAGCTGCAGCAAGAGGGAAGTTGCACAACAGTAACAGAGTGTCTTTCAAAATACAACCAAACTTAAAAGAGATCAGTATTTGCCAAGGAAGCTCATCTCACTCTATTCACCAGAAGATGAGGTGGATTAGTTCTATTAGCTGATTCTGTTACCAAGAAGCAGTAATTCAAACCATGTTTCCTTCCTAGCCAAACCCTTTTAACATGGGGATTCTTTTAGATGTAGGAAATTAGACCCTGCCAATACCACTCACAGCTGGAGTCACCTGATGACTCTTCCCATTCAAAGATCTCTGATGGATGTACTACAATGGTTAGGTTCACAAGAACAGACAGAGGGGGGAGTAGGAAAGAAAAAAGAAGCAAGTCAGACAACAAGGCACTAAATCAATTACAGGATATGGTGAAAGACTTCACCCAAAGTTTTATTCAGGAGAAAAAAAAAAAGTCCCATCCACACAAAAAAACAAAGAGGTTTTGTAGAGTTCACAAGCACATCTAATTTTGTAAGACTGACAAGTCTTACAGATAACTTTTGAAATAATACCTAAAAAACCACAGAGCACTAGTCAGAACTGCCAGAACAAATGCTGTCCAAAGGAGCAGCATCAATTACAGACTGGTAGGTAGAAAGCTTTCCAACAAAACCAGCTGCTCAGTCAGGAGAAAGTGTGCATCACCACTTGGGTGATATTGCCAAGAAGCACATAGATTCTGGGAGGAATAAGCAGTGGTTTCAATACAGCATCTTGATGAAACAATGTTTTCAGCAAGCCACAAAGAAAGCCTAATGGATTTTTTAAAGTATCTCCTGAATCTGGTACTGCGGTGGTACTCCACTAAGGGTCTGCTACTCAAGCTGTCCCTCCAATTTTAAATGCACACATGTGACTGCACTGTTAAAGAGCTGTGAGACACACGCAAGACACAACCTACCTAACTGCTCTAAGCATACTTTTCTTTGCTCAGCCTTCCCTTCAGCCTTATCCTATGTAAACTGATTTTACCTGTACAGGAAGCATCTCCCACAACACTGGTCTTTTGGAAAAGTAACTAACAACAGAAAAAGATACCAAATGGCTCCCTTTCCCCAAAAACTCAGATCTTCAGCACACCCTGCAAGTTAGGGCAAGTTTTTTTCTGTCTTGTGTGGGTGTGTGCGCAAGGTCCAAGGCCCTAACGCAATCCAGGGTATTTGCACAGAGCCTGATACCACACTGAGTGGCTCAAGGGGACATGCTGCGGTTACCGAACCTAACAGCAGCTGTGGACTGGAGTTCAGGCACTTTCTAAGAACATCTGCTGTGAATATTACTTTTCCCTGCCTGCTGTCTTCAGAGTCTCACTGGAAATCTTGCCTCAAGAACAGAACTTCAAGCTGCTACTTCAAAGTGTTCCAAAATCCTTGTGCACTTACCTTTTTTATTTTAGAAAGAAATTTTAGAAAGGTATTATATTAAGGAGAAAAAATTAGGCATTTTTGTAAAAAACAGCAATGCAGTAACAGTCATGCCATATGGTTTGCATTCCATGCCTGAATAAAGTGACCTAGTACAGACAGCCTCAGCTCTCTGATGCCTGAGTGTGATACAAACCAACTGAACATAAGAGGAAAATCTCCTTCATAACAAACTGCACCAGCCTAAAAACAAATGCAAATTGCTGCTGAGTCACGCAAAGCAAAGCTCTGTGAATGCAAAAGTTGAAGTGAATAATGAAGAAATCAGAAAATAGCTATCAAATTTTGTAAAAATCCACCTGAACTTCAAGAACATAAGACATTGAAAAGCAACAGGCATCTCATCTTTAAAAGGTCATATCTATAATGCTAATTGGTATTGGGGTCACAAACACAGAATATGCCTAGCCCAGTTCTGACCCACATCTCCCTTTCACTCTGTCCAGTGTGCTGAATATTATTATCTTTTTACTCTTACGTCAAGCACAACAGGCCAGGAGGATTTGTGCCTGCCACGTAAGCCCCAGGATGAACATTCCCCGTATCCCATATCCACAGGAAACAGCAGAGCAGGGCTGTACAGGGGCTTAGCCCATGGCTAGGGCAGACAGGCTCTTGTCAACACAGGGTGATTTCTGGCAACCTGCTGCAAGTAAATATCTTAAAGCAAAGAAGTTTCCAAAGTTGCAACAAAAAGTAAGTATAGAAGCAGAATTTCACAGGACAATTCCCAGTATTGTCATGCAGCAATCACTCATCTCTGCTTAGGAGAAGGTAACATAGGATGAAATCTGCTTACTCCTATGTATCAGTAGTCTTTGCCGGTCCTTAGGGAAAGTGTTCAAGCTACAGGTAATCTTGTCTGCTAAATCTAGGTTCACTGGTGCTCCAAAGTGTAAAGCATTTTGATACTATGGGTACACAAAGGACAGTATCAGCCAACTACTTCTGCACCAACACACATCGAGTGCACAATGCAGTATTTAGGGCTCTCAAATTAAGTTGCCGGTGTTGCAGAGCCAATAAAAGACAATGAAGAGGTTTATGATTGTCTCCTGGGTCATGGTAATTGCAACACAGGAATTCTTCCATGCAGCCTTAGTAATGCAAACTCAAAAGTGCTCTGGGATCTTCTGGACTGAGCCATGTTATTTAAACATCAGCCACTCATTAGGAAAAACCACAGCTTCACTTTTCAGCAACTTTCAACCAGACATCAGATATTTGCCTGTATCATGGAGAAATGGAAGAAGTTAGAGATGCTGCAAGGGCTTATTTCAAGACACTCTGCATACCAGAAGCAGCAGAATAAAACTGGAGGGTAAAGTCTACCTGATTCCTCTTCCATGGACACTCTGCAATGTGCCAGGAGGTACTGAAACTATTACAAACACACATGGCCCGACAGCCTGCAAACCGAACACTATTGTCCATGGCAGCACAAGTGACAAGTGAACTGAGGCAGATGGCTACCACCCACACTCCCTGCTTCCCCAGCTGCTCAGCAGCCTGGGCAGCCAAGACAGGAACTGTCCCACCATCTCCAAGCCTGGCTGTGTGCCAGGACACTTCCTGCACGCTTCACATCACTCAGGATGTCTGTCCCACGAGGAGCCACCACCAACCTGTGCCTGGCTGTGGAGCTGGGTGCTCAGCTCCCACCCCAGCTGTTTCTCTAATTACATTAAACACGCAAAATTCAGTTGCAGCTGCTCAGGCTGCTTCCAAAAGGACTCTCCTTTTAATTAAAAATTCGCTATTAAAAAGCATTAAATTGTGTAATGCAAATAATCCTCTAGAAATCATCTGTCCCAGCAGCTAATGCCCAGCTTTGTCAGAGCAGTGACCAGCAGCAGCAGGACAGTTAGCTAACAGGACACAGCAGGCTGCTGTTCCCCAGCCCCTCAGAAACGTGCTCTGCTTTCCTCCTCTCCCCAGCCTGACACAGCGAGGTCAGGGTATGCTGGACAAATGCCCCAAGCACACAGCATTTTACACCAAATGCAGTTCCAAAGCTTTGGAAAATGGAAGAGAAGGAGGATTTGTTAACACTCTGCTCAGGTTCAGAGAGAACCAAGCTGCTGCAGGCTCTGCAAAGAAAGGCAAGGAACACTGCTAAGGAAGTATGACAAGGCCCACAAGCACAGAGGTGGATTTCCTGTCCCCCTCACCATTGTTCTTACTGTAACCTTTTTAACTCTCCAGCCCTAAAAAATGAGACTAAGGTAGTGCCCAGTTGGGAAATTCCCTTATGCACAGAAATTCACAGAATTCACAGGAGCTGCAGGGAGAACAGTACCTCTCCTGTTAAGAAACCTGTCTTTCTGCAGAAGTAAAAAGCAGAAGTAAAAAAGAAAAAAACCCACACAAAGTATTTTTAAAAAACATTTCAGTGCCAACTAAATGCTATTCTTCCTTTGATTTTATAATGTCTGTATTGAAAAGCTGAAGTTCAGCACACAATACATAACATCTAGAATGCCCTAGTTAAACATTAGATGAGCCAAAAGAATATTCCACAGGAATATTTCCTGCTCTCCTGATAACAGTGCAATCATGACCATCCAGAATTATTAATAATTTCCTATTAGCCACATAGCAGATATGCAAAGTACTTCTGATAACCACTAGTATTATATAAGAGCTTTTTCTAAAACACCCAAAATAATAACAAGCCAACTTCACTGGTATCTCAAAGAAAATAAGCAGAGAACACCCACTTTATTAAAATTAATAAAATACAGATAGTGGCCACGACAAATTTTAGCTCTCTCACACAATGCTCTGCATCTTGGCATTTCTGCCATCAGGGCTGCATCCCTGCAGACAGGTGTTGTGCCTGCCATCCCCAAACCTTGCTGTGTGAAACTGATATTCTCAGCTCGTGCCTGGCACTGCCCAGCACAGCCAGGAGCCCCTGGCACGGCCGCAGGCTCTGCTCCAAAGGCCGCCTGTCGCCTGCAGGATTTGACCGGAGTGCAGCCACCCCCTGCTGCCATCAGGCCTTGGGCAGAGGGAGCCCAAAGGAGGCTCTCTCCATTCCTCAGTGTGGGGGCAAGGCAGAAAGTAGGGGAATCCTCCTCTGATTTTTGCAGCACCTCTGAGTGCACGGAATCTGGCCCTCATCCCACTATTTATTTTTTTAAGGGATTGCTTGCACACAGATAAATCTTACAGCTAAATAGATGAATAATGGAATCCAAATATGTCTCTAGCATAGACCAGAGAGACATACAGAATAAATATATCCCCTGGCAAGGAAAAAAATGCAATTATTACTCCATTCCCAAACTGAGATGGATTATGTAGAAATGGTTTTCTTGAAACCAGAGGAAAAGCTATAAGAAGAGATAGCAGTAAAAGAAGAAAATATGCAGATATAAATAATAGTGAAGTAATTAACTGTGAAAATCAGAATGAGAAATGAAAAGGTGGACTGCCTGGGGTTTTGGAGAGCATTCCATCAGGCAAACATGCATGAGCACTCACCTAAATCTCTAACAATACAGAGACTAGAAATAACAAATGGTAACTTGCAGCTCAAAGGCCCAAACTTTGTAGCAGGAACTCACTTCAGCTGATAGTCTGTTTGAGGGATTTTTGAGTGTTTGTTGGTGGTTTTTTGGTGTTGGTTCTTTTTTTTTTGTTGTTTTGGCAAGGTAGGAGGAGAGCAGGTTAAAGTCCAAGAATATTATTGTTTGACCTCTTAGAAAGCTCAGCAACTTGCTGTCCTCTCAGATAGCCCCATGACACTTCCAAGGAAAAGCTGCTCAGTAACTGAGAAAGTCTCAAAGCATAACTCTTACCAAAAGGTCTCTTTTCCTCCTACTCTACCTTCCCTATACCATCCCCTCTGCACCAGAAACAGTCCCTCAGCAATAAATTGCAGGGCAGCAGATTTAAACAGCCAGCCATGCATGGGAGCATCCCACTTGAAAACCCCTGAGTATCCATAGGGAGCAATCATGGCCAAAACACTGGAGAATCCCCTGATTTTAACTATTCTTTGCACATTACATCCTTTCTGTCCCAAATGCAAAGGCAGTCTGGATGCCTGCAGCCAAATGAAAACAAGGAAATCTGCTGTTTACAGCAAAACACAGCCTACACTTTTTTCCTTGTTCACTAAGGAAGCAATTCAAATCTCTTGTTAAGGAAAAGGTGATAGGAAAACATTCCAAATGGCAGCAGGGGAGAAATACTGAAGGCTTTCTAATCAAGACTAGTATGTTAAAATGAGGAATGAGTGAACCTGAAGTTGTGGCTGATACCATCAAGACAAGAAGTCCAATATTAATTCTGCAGATGTGATCCACACACCCTGTTTCCCACAAAGGTTTGCTATTTGTGGGATAATCCAGCTGGGCTGGACACAGAAGCACAGCATTCTTTCTGTCTTTGCCCCACTTCACACCTCAGCTGTAACCACCATTTAAGGGCACACAAACTGGAGCCCTTTTCTTATACACATCCATCAAAATCACTCCCACAACTCAGAGGTAGGAGGAGGACAGACCACTTGTCAAAGGAAATGAAATTCAACTGGGTCAAAAGAAATTCTTCTAATTCACAGGAGATTTCTATACCATTTTCTCCCCATTTTAAATAAGGACATGCCTAAAATTGTGGGTTTGTGCTGAGAAAAGCCAATGGATAGAAGTTAAAATAAGAAGAATTCAGGTGCAAGCATATTTTGGAGAAGAAGTCTGAAGTAGGAAAAACCTGAAAAAGCAATAATTCTGATAGATGCTGAGGACAGCATTTCACCACTGCTATAAATTCCCTCAAAGAAATTAACTCTGAAGCATTCAGCAGAGGATACAAAGGCAGAAATCAGGAAAATATTTTGGGTCTGGCTCTCGGGCTACTACCAACCTCTCTTAAAACATATGGTTTTATTATTCTAGACCTAAGTGCACGCAGCTCTTCACAGCAATGGGCTGCCATGAGCTGGGGCACAATGACCAACCAGAAGTGCTCAGTTCCAACTATGAACAAAAGATATTCAAGAACTTCTTTTGTATAGTTAGATTAAAAACACCTAATAAAAAATACAGCTCAAGTGATGACAAATCCCGAAAAGAGGCCCATATTTAGACTGCCATAACAAAGAAAATTTAGGAGAAGGGCAACACCTAACAACACAGTGGACAAAACCCACACACAGAGCAGACTTCTGCTCTGTACACTGAACAAGTCACAACCCTACCTTTGTAGGAGAATGCTAGAAAAGACTTTTCAAAACTATGAATGATGACTTGGACTGAATTTTGCATCATTATTGCTTTGGGAAATAAGACAGGAAAGGTCATGTTTCTGAACTTCATATCTGCATTGAACATACCTGCAGGAAGATTCTAGGGTTCCCAGCTCTGTTAGTGCTTTAAACCTTTGATAGGTAGCAGGAAGTATGAGGGAAAAATGAATGTTTCACAAAGACAGTGTCTGTAGTGGATGAACTACAGGACTTAAAAATCAAATTCAGATTTTCAGACTGACTAAACTTTTCAACTAAGCAGAAGACCAAAACAGCTCTTCCTTTAAGCAGGAGTTGATATTCAAGACATTGTAAGTTTAGCTCTGATCTTAGCAATTGCACAATTTTCAGTAGCACAACCAGCAAAGCATCTGCAAATGAAGGGTCAGGGCTATGATTGTTCTTACAGAAATCTACCTCTTTCCAGAAAAACAGGGATTAAGGGGGAAGAAGCTGTATCATTCTCTTCTACATGTTCAGAAATACATCCATGTCTAATGTCACAAGATCTATACCTAAGTGAATCACTGAACACTAAGTTGTTCTAGAAGTGGAATTTCCCACAGAGCCATAACTCTTGCCAACTTCCACAGGCACTTTATCTCTTTATGGACAGTGGGGTTTTAATGATGTTGTCTTCTGCCTCTTCTACACATCCATATCCTCAGTAATGGGTGCCTTTTTTGAAAAGAACAGATCACTGACTGATCTCTGTCCAGTTCTGCTGTATTTGATGACAATGGCTGGCAAATGTCTCTCTGGGCCAGAATGCAAAGTTCTCAAAGAGTTGTCAGAAGGAGAAAGAACAAACTGAAATTTAGGAAAAGAATACTTACTCTAGTGAAGTCTGACCAGCTATAATGACACATTCCATATCATGCATACCATAAGATGGATATCAGAAGAAAATTGCCTCGACTCAACTTTCTTTTGTCCAGACAAAAATCCCTTATTGCAACACCAAGCTTTTAGAAGGATTACTCCACTGTGATTACCTTGGCCATAATGTGCATCTAAAGACAAGCCAAACACCCAGCTACAGAGTCAAAGCCTCTAATTAGAGCTGATATTTGATGAAGGCATGTTAGGATAACTCAGAAAGCAGTCATTTAAAAACAAACCCAACATAAAATGGGAATATCACTTCTACTTTTTATCTAGAGAAATCTTTATTTTATCAGATAGCAGTGTTATGGTCATGCACTGCAGTTCAGAATCAACCGTCCTGCAGTAAATGCATTAAACCACAAATTCAACAGCGGGCTTGCTTTATATCCTGTGTACAGGCAAGAGGGAAAAGCAGCCTGCCTCACAGAGTTCTAACTTTCAGTCTTCTGCCCAGACTTGCTACAGGCTCAGGTCCCTGTTGATTTGCTGCAACACAGTTTGCAACAAAAACAGTAACAACAAAAGTTGAAATTGAAAGCAAGTGCAAAAGCTGCAGAATTCTTTTTGGTTTGTGCAGTGTTACTCACATAGCTCACACTGAGGCAACACAACAAGTACTCACTCAGAAGAGTTTACAACATGGAATGCCAGAAACTTGGTGATTACTAACTGCTAATACACATTTTGAGGAAAAAAAAAAAAACCACTATATCAGAGCAACGTTTCCCTTCCATGACAAAATAACAAGTCCAAGGAACATGGAAGTAGCAATGCATGTAGCATCTGGACTTCAGCAAGGCCTCTGACAGCATCTTACATGCTCTTTCCACAAGCAATTAAGAAAAAATGTGTATTCAGAACTAGCTGACAACAGTGTTTACAACTCATTGAGAAAAATACTCAAATTTTATCATTGTCAAACTGGAACAATGAATCAAGTGATATCTTCAAGATTTTGACTGGAGTCCAACAGTACTCAACAGTGTTATTAACTAGCTACATGATTCAATATATGGCATTGTTATCAAAGACCATATTCCTGTGGGACCTGAAACCCTTTTACACTATCAGAAGAAAAATCAAAATGGTTTTGACAAATGTGGAGAGGTGAACCCCCAGACCAGATTTCTTCTTTTTTCTGTCTTTTTAAATAAAGATAAAGGTAATATACAGTCAGTTCAATAGGGATTCTCATTTATACAGGAAAAAAAAAAGTGCTTGCCAGAAGTTTTGCAGAAACTAGTCTGGACCAATAATGTGTCAAAAAACAAATCAACAATATATGTGCATCAACAATATATTTAAATGAAAGCTTCAAAGGTTGATGTACAAAACAAACATCTTTGGTGGGACAGGTGAAGCAATTCTTTCCCCTCTGGACAACACTGACATGACCTCAGTCACGTCCAATTTTGGGCATCACATTTCTAGAAAGATATGAAGCAACTGGAGAGAGTCCAGAGAAGGAGGAGGGGGAAAAGGGAAAAAAAGGACTGGAGGTCTAGAAAATATGACATATGAGAAAAGATTGAAAGAACTGGGTTTGTTTAGTCTGAAGAAATAGACTAAAAAGAGACATGATAACAGTCTTCAAATATGTAAAAGATTGTTACAAGAAAAAAACTACTTTCCCCAGATACTCCAGATACAACTAGAAACAACAAGCTAAGAGAAAGGCAAATTATGTTTTTAATGTTTAACTAACAGAAATTGAAACATTTGAAAGACTGCCACCAGGGGCTGTGAAAGGATTAAAGGTTTTTAAGTACAAACATGCCTGGAACCAGCCAGATATAAAAGATTTTCACAGGATTGCTGAATGAACCATATGACTTCTTGAGGTCTTATTCAATGCACTTTGATTCTGTATTGTAGGCATAAAAATTGATTCCCTTATTTTTATTTGTAAGCACTCATTGAGTTTACAATGACTAGTTCCTTTTCTTAAAAGAAAATCTCTTCTTTCTAGGAAGATGGGAAATTCTCTGTAGAAAATGCAAGGGACCACTGACATTCCCCCAAAGTGTCTTTTCCAAACCACAAGAGAACAGAAGACAAGCACTGCCACTCATTACAACTGCAGAATTGAACCAGGAATGTGATATATTTCTCTCTCCATGCTGTTTACTTATAAGAGTGGTTTTCCTGTTGTGTATAAAATTTACTCTGTGAGAGGTTTGGAAAGAAAAGATGTAAGAAATTGTAAAAATGAGAGATTATGGAAGTGAAGTTAAGGTCAAAATATAAAGTGACATCACCTACTAAACTAAGTATAGCAAGTCTTACAGGGCAAATGAAATGCAATAACTAGAGTTTTAGTCAGTCTGAGTACTGCCAAGCAATAAACTTACTGGCTAATATATTCATCAGTGCAAATTACTGCAGAAGGGGGGCCCTGGTCCTCTCAAGCCATACCTATATCACAGCTACACTCAGATGCAAGAAAGCTCTTTCTGATTAAAATCTGCTGCTAGGGAACTTTGCATTAAGTCAGGTCCTGAGCTTGTGGAAATTGCTTGTTGATCACACATGGAATAGAGTAGAGATGCAAGTCCATGGGGTATGCTCTAAGGCACCTTTCCTCTCCCAGCCCTTCAGAGCAGGAGCAAATGATTACAAAGCTGAAAGTCAGAAGACCAGAGAGATGCCCTTAAAGTATTATCTCTACTGACTGATTTATGCAAAAGTAATACAAAGTAATACATCATAGTCTTCCCAGGAATTGATATTTAACTGTGGTTTGGTTAAAAGTGGCAGTTTGGTATTTCTTAATGTTTTCTTAAATAAATTAGCTCAAATCAGATTGTAGCTAGGATCCTAGAGGCTTTATTTATTTAAAAAAGCTAAAAAGAGGATTATTAATGGTCCAAGCTTCCATGGTGCTTTGGAACTAGATAAAAATCCATGCCCCCTCTCTACATTTCAGTAAATAAGTTAGGTTTTTTTATGTTGTGCCTTATTTTGCCTCCCTCTTTATTTTTAGACAAACTATTCCCTTTGCTCCAGTACTCTTTTGTTTTCCCCCCTTCAACAAAGGCAATTCAGTCTTGGTTCCTTGTTTTCAGAGTAAGTGGCCACTACAATGAGAGGAGCTGAATTATTAGCCCATGCTTGTCTCTGAGTACAGCATTTAAACTGACATGTCAGTAAAGGCCAAGGAGAACAAACAGAGTATGGATGTGGAGAAAACAAACACAACACCTCACTTCCATTGCAGAATGCCAGATGAGCAGACAAGAGTCATGCCTCACCCAAAGAGCAGGGACAGCTCTGCAGGGGGAGCAGGCAGGAACACTGCACTCTCTGGTGAACGCCTGGGGCAGGATGCTAAGGCATGGGACAGGGTTGGATGCAAAATTTGTCAGAGAGATAAACTACTGAGGTGATTTCAACTTTGACAAGCTGTTGTGAACATTCAGAATACATCTGTTCTCTTACAGCATGCTAGCTGAGACACACTGCTACTCTTGTCTCACCCCTACCCCTCTGAGCCCAAATAAATTTACCAATATTTGGATGCTTTAGAAGTCGGCAAATTCGAGCTTCACGTTCCAGTTTCTGGTGATCTGAAAGAGAATAAGAAACAAGGTGTTAGGTACCACAACTCTGAATTAAGCTCTTGCTCATATTCAACAGAGAGGGGAACACAGTGACCCAGCAGACATCCTGAAGGCTGAGAACTGCTGGAACATGTCTGTCTCCCAAAACTTCACAGGCATTTCAGGAGCGGACTATGCAGCTGAGGCTGCACAAGGACTGCCGCTCACACTACAGAGCCAGCACTAAACTGGTATTGCACCCTTTGATTCAAAGTGAGTAGCTGCAGAATGAAAGGCACTGCTCTTCCATCAGTTTCTCAAATATGCAAAGCCAGTTCCAGTGAGACCCTTTCTGGGAGGTATTCTTTCTCCAAGGCTGCAGAGTTGGAGAAAAAGTCTCAGAAGAAATAACACACATGAAATGGGAAAAGGAACTGCTTCCACTCCAAAGAAACAGTGCAAAAGAAGGGCAGAGTAGGAGGGAGAACACAGCTCCTGCTAGTGCACAGCCATCACATGAAGTAGAGAACTCTGCCAGCTTCAGTGAACTGTAAAGGTAACCATACTTCAGTACCCATGGACAGACTCGCTGGTGAAATGCTGATCACGCACTTAGGAATCTCCAGGCAAGAAATTCTGCTCAAATGCTAAGTATGCTTATTCCAGCCCAAAGGCAACATCAGTTCAAGCACGACATTCATCTGGATTAAAGAAAAATATCAAGGAGAGTAAAAAATGGTTTCTCTTCCCATGTGTGAGTTCAAGGAAAGGAGAAGGACTTAAAACAACTCTGCCTTTCTCAGCCAAGAAGCAAGGGGCTTTTTAGCCACTGAGACTTTTCACTACAGCAGTGGTTGACTCCTGAATTTACACTACAACAGCCCCTTCTTCTCCTTTGAAATGCTCACAGTGGACAAGCACAGATTGACTGAAAGGAACTGAGGGAGACAAAATATTTTAGGCAGCCCTGGCAGCTGCTAAAATATAGATGTTTGTGGATGCAGATGCCTAGAACAAGACAAGTAAGAATGTCCAGTCCTTGGACTTCTCATTCCAGCCATCTAAAGAACATAGCAAAAGGAAGTACCCGAACCTGCCCACTCTTGACAATTCCTCTCTAGCAGATCTTCAGCACAGGTGAGACTCTCTATCCCTGTGACACACAGACCTTCACAGGAGTAAGCAGGATCCTTGTCTGGTTGGACTACTCAGCCAATCACTGGCAGGAATGCAGCACCCTTTGATTTATAGGAACCCCACTGGAGACCCACTTCAACAAAGCTGCACTGCACTACTATGCCTGAAAATTGTCTGTTCAGCTACTTGGTCTCTGCACCATCTTCCCTTCTCTCTGTAAAGGAGGCTTGGGGCAATTGTTCTCTTCCCCATGAGCAGAAGACTGAGACAGAGCCAAATCTCAGCACAGAACACTTTTCTCTCCCAGGCTGGGAATAGAAGCTCAGGGCATTGCACGATTCCTGTCTTCTTTTCCACTGCTGAACTATAGAAAATGTCCCAATTAATACATTATAGGGCTGAGATGTGCTTACATCCTCATCTGCTATTGTTCAGGGATGGGGGAAGGTAAATTACTCCTTTCATCTCTCCTTCTTTCTCAGTCCTGGAAATTATTGTTGTTGTTGCATATATTTTAGAGTTCTGTGCCAGAACCACTCTCCAATAAAATACGAGGCAGCAAGAAAGCCTGGAGAGCTTCCATGCTCCTGAGGCCTTGGTGCAGTGCAAGCACTTTCTCACCTGCATTAGTTGGAAGGGGTGGGGGTGTCTTTGCTTCCCGTTTAGCAGCATCTCTCACAAATGAAGTTTTGCAGAACACAGTAGCAAAGTAACAGACAGTGCTGCACACTCTGCACTCAGGATAGATTCTTACAGCAGGACAACAGTTTAAGATAAACTATCCACAGCCTGCTTGCGTGCTTTGGCCTTGCAAATTCCCCACTTTCCCTCTCAGCTCTACTTGGAACTCCTACGGAAGGGGATCCTTCACCTGCCCAGATCACGTTGCCCTCGTGCACAGCTATACTTGCTGAGAATCTGCTCCCAAGTACAAGGACACAGAGAAGCAGGCAGCAAAAACAGCTGAGCAAAGGGGGAAGAAGAGGCAAGAGCTCACCACGTGCTATTCAGCTCCCAAGTCCTGACAGTCAGGACAGACAGCTGACAGGAGCAAGGCTCAAACAAAATGACATAACCATCAAAATGCCATGGGAGATGTAAATCAAGAGCAATTGCTCCCCTGAAATCCTACACCGTCGTGCAGAGGGAGGGGAGCTGGCAGGGCAGCTAGTGTTCATGGGCAGCAGCCACACCAGAACTTGTGACAAGAGGTCACCACCCCACACTCCATCCCTCCAGCACCACACAGCCTGGCCGGAGACCAGAGGAGGAGTACAGCACTCCGGTCACAAGGTACAGGAAACTATTTCTGGTCGGGGGGAAAGCATACCACACTCTTCTGTCTCCAGGGCAACAAAACAGGCCAACTCAAGCACAACTCACAGAGAAAAAGCACACTCCAGCCCTGGGAGCAGCAGCCTGCAGCAGTCAGCCGCCACAACTGGGAGCAGCGAAAGGTCAGGCTGGGCGGGTTTCCTGCCGCCTGCCCTACGGGATCACAGCTCCCGTTCCTGCAGGAGCACCAGCACACGGCCCAGCCAGTGGCTTGATAAACACGCCATCCCCAAAGGTCTTCAGCACCTGGTGGCCTTTGGCACGGTGTAAACACTTGACTCTTATCAAATCAGCACCAGAGTCAATTCACTACTTATGGGGAACAACCTGGTACCCAAATGCATAAGGAATAAACACAGAACCTCAATTTTCTACCTTACTCTGCTCTAACAAAGGTTTATTTCCAGCAGGAGACAAAATATCCAATATTTTTTGAGTCCAGCAGAGCAGTGAATGGGTTGGCTTTAACACTTTTCTCATACAGGATCTGTCTGAACTTTAAAATGCAATGTAGTCTTAACTGTATTAAAATAACAATTAAAAGATCCCTTCCTTACCAAGAGCTTGCAAAGAAATAATTTCTCCTCCCTCTGCCCTAAAGAAAACACTTATTTCTGCAGGTCATTTCTGGAGTGGAGGTGTTTATTCCTAATGCACAGTGGAACTATACCTCATAGCTAACAGGAACACAACAACACATCTGACCTACCTTGCAGGATTCTAGGCCTGGGATGCTAGGTTGGGCCTATTTCTCACCTTTCACAAAACTGTGGCATTCAACCAGTAATTTCCATAATCTGCCTAAAACAAAGTATATCCTTTAGAAAGCATAAAGGTTCACATTCAAGAATACAAGTGATAAATAAAGTCATACACCCACAGAAATTACTGCAAATGTTAGCTCTCCTTCCTGTTAAAATTCGGCACTGCTGTTCCAAGTCTGAATTCATCTACCTCCTGCTTCCAAATATTGGATTTCATTAAGCTCTTTTCCTGCTACGTTACAGAGCTGTCTAGCCCTGAACAATAGCTGATGCTTAAAACTTAAGTACAGGATATTACAAACACTCATCTAATATTCATTTACTGTTTTCCAGCCAAAAAAAAAAAAATCTTGCTATTTGGAAAATTATTCTATCTGCAGTCTGAAGCAATGAGTATCTACACAGACAGGAAAGTGCAGTCTATGTATCTCTTTTGCAGCAAAACTTAAAATGTAAATGCTTAAGAAGATGGTGCTTAAAAAAAGGACAAAACTTACTTGTGTTTGATACACAAACTAAAGTGTGAATATGTATTTATTTTTATCAGTCCTTTATATAGTATGATTTTTCTATCTCTGTTCAGCATGCAAACTTACATTTAACTCAAGTACCTTTAACATCATTGCCCTGCAAACATAGCACTGTCACTTCAGTGACATTACTGCTTTAGAACATACCTGATGAGAAAATGCCTTTTAAAAGAACTGGGATTTCTTTGGGATGGCTTTTGCTTTTGATTTACTTAAACAGAAAATAAGAATGGCTGTGTTAGCACACAACACAATATGCAGTCCACTCACTGAGGCAGGACTCTTCATGAACAATGGATGGGCAGAAATGGCTGTAAATCAGCACAATCAGTAAAGTCACTGCTGTAAGAAACTCTAACTGGGAAGGTGAAAACAACAACTCTGCCTGAGTACAGAGGACAGCAGACCAAAACCATCATAGTTAGTCCTGATTTTCCACAATGCATCAAACTTCAGCAGGTCTTGTGGCTAAAGCTCACTCTTTATTTAGTACACCTGCCTTAAGAAAGGAAAAAGATAAAGGAGCAGAGGATAACTTTTAGCAGCCTAAATTTTTGCCACTTTAGTGGAAAGGCAGATTCTTTCCTAAAGCAGTAAAAAGAAGCATCAAGAAAACTAACACTTAGATGTGAATCAGCTCTGTGATAAGAATCTATGTCATGAAGAAAAAAAAAAGTGTTCCTCCCTTTACAAATGCATAATATTTCTATTCTCGACTGGAATATACAATCTGGGTGCTCAATACTGCAGTCCACCTGTCTTCATCCTGCATTAGGATCATGCTCTGTCCTTGCTGTTAAAGGAGGCTTACAACTATCATTCCTGTGGGAACACATTCTAGATTACATTTCTGAGAATGGGAAGAGTCCGGAAGAAGAATCAAACTCAAAGCAATAAATTCAGTTTGATTGCTGTCATCATGCCAATTCCGGGAGATAGTCAATTGGTGCCAGCTGCTAAGATACCATTTGAGTTGCTTCAAGACAGAAATCGAATTTACATCAAATACATTTTGTAGTGTGAGACTAGTCTGAAACCTTCAGGTTCCTTCATGCTTGTTTAAATTTAAACTTCCTCTCTGAGACATTCCCAGCAAAAGAGAGTTAGCTCCCTCACCCTGCACTTCAAGACACAGACTTCGCCCCATATTCTGTCATTTTTTCCAGCAAGACTGTACTACAGAACAACTGACATGTCTCAGCATTTGCAACAGGGTAGCAGAGGACACTATGCCATACCAAACCACCACCTTAAACAGGGATACCAGCAAGCCTTAGACTGACACCACTTCCCCATCTGCAGAATTAGTAGAAACAAACATAAAAATCATCCTAGGCCTTAGGAATGACCAGAGGCTCCCATGGATTCAGTATATCCTTTCTGACAAGAGCTAGGAGCAGATGCCTAAAAAGAAATGCTAAGAAAATAAGCATATGATGACCCCTTCCTCCCTCCTTTTCATTTCAGTGTTTCTACACTGCCATTTCAAAGACCAGCTAAAATTAATAAATCTGTAGCACCATACTACTGCCATTGCAGGCAACATTTCTGAAAGCCAGAGTCTGTTTTCTAGCCTCTCAGTGCAGAATGATCCCAGTGCCACCATGTCCCAAGTGCAAGGGCAGAGGGGCTCTCACACCCAAACAGCACCTCCAGCACCTCTGTGGTAGCAACTGTGCAAGAGTCACAAAGTCACCAAGGGGAACACATGTCTGGAGCCACATGTGAGGATGAAAGAGCCAAGCTCCACTCTTCTCAGCCAGTGAAAGCTAGAGAAACAAGACAGTGGCAAAATCCTCATCTCTTGCCATCAGCTACAGACAGAAGGAGGAGGTTTAAGTGCCAACATGACACAATAAAGAAATATAAGATTTCTTTCAAGAAATGCTGGTAAACATATTTTCTGAAAGCCTTTCCTTCAGTAAAACCACTAACATCAACACCTTGTTGAAAACAACTCCGTGTGTAAAAGTGTAATATGACCCCTAACAGTACATATACACACAGATCTTAAAGACAATCTTAAGTCCACACCATCGGTCACAAGCTCTGTTTACACACACCAGTATCTGTGAACCCCTCGGTATTACCGTACAGAGAAACCAAAACAAACAAATTAAAATAAACAACCTACGTAAACTTAGCACAGTCTCTACTTTTCTCTTCAAGTAACACAGAAATTAGACTTTGAACACCACAGAGTAGAAATCAAGATGGTTTAAGTAATTCTATTTGTATCTCAAATGAGCACCCTGAAGAGTGGGCCACAGCAATTTATTCTCTTTTCCTGCATTTCATTACCTTGTACTTACCTTGCAAAGATAATCTGACTGAAGGCAGATATTAATATGTATACAACAGTGGCCAAAGCAAAAAAGCTATTAAAAATACCCAGAAGAGAGGAATCTTTTTTAAAAAGTCATAGTGGGCACCTTTGACATTGCACTTTCTACATGTGGTGTCACTCAAAGCTGCCTTTTCTATTCACGTGTATATTTCTCAGTTTATCAGCTAACAACTTGTCGAAAATTTTTCTTTGAATTATCCAGCAGGTGGACCTGGTAAAAGAAAGAGAATTCCACTTGTTTTCAACAGGAACACATACCCTGAGTATTACCTACTGCACGCCTTACAAAGCAAACCAGCAGCACACCAATGTGCACGTGAAGAGGAAGTGGGGAGCTCGAGCTCTCGCAGCCACCAGCAACTTTCCAGGAACTTCAAGAATCAAAGGAGGTCAAATTAATGAATCAGCACAGGCTCACTGCTACAGGTGAGAGTGATCTCTGTCACAATTAATGATGTGAGCAGATTAAGTGTGCTCAAGCCTAACATGCCATTCTTTGCCTACAAAGGCACAGATAAAGCCATATGAGTGTTTCACTATCTCAGAGAGTATGATAACCAGGTTCTGGCAGGTTCTCACCTCCAGAAGATCCCACAGTTTGACCAAAGCCAGCACTGCAAAGCAACACGAAATACAACTGCATGGGCATTCAGGAAGGGGAGGGAGCAAGCACCCCAGCCATCCACTGCAGACATAGTCCTTGGCTCCAAACTTAAGATAAACTCAGAATCTGGGCAAGGGAACTCCTTCTGACCTTTCTACAGCACTCAGGGAAGCATTTTGTAAACCCCTTCATGAGACATCCCTCCACACCACACACTGCCCCCTCCCCACTAGCCACAGGCTCCTGCGGCCCTGCCCTCCACACTGTTTTAAAAGCTTTACTGTTCCCAGTCTTACTCAGCAAAGTGCAATGAGCCAAGCAAAGCCCAGTGGATTCAGCTGGAAGCCCTGGTGTCAATGCAGCCACTGACAAATGAGCCAGCAGACGACTGCCTTAGGAGAGTGGAGGATACCTGCCTACAGAACAACCGACAGAAGCCAAAGCACCACTGAGACCCAGTTAGAGTCTTCAATAAAATCTGACGTGACATACATGCCATCTCACGCACGAGCCTGTTTGTGGTCCACATTTCTCAGGGCATATCAGTCTCTCTTGCTGGGAAGATAAACATCTCTCCATCTCCCCAGTCATCTTTCCCATGCCACCAGTGGGATACACAAGGCCTGTGCCAACTCTGCTTTATTCTGCTTTATTATCTGTCTTTCCCATCAAATATTTACTTTAGTTGCTAAAAACCAATGAAGAATTTCCAAGAGGCTCTGACTTGAATTTCATTCTTCCTCTTTTTTCCTGCTAACCATCACGTTTATTTCATGTCAACACAATGGAGGAAAGTCATAGAAGGAAGTGCCTTTTCAGGGTTGGTGGTGAATGGATAGGAAGGAAACATTTCAGCTCAGAGATTGCCTGCAAAGCTGTGTGCCAGATTAACACCTACAGCCACCAAGTTGGTACCTACAGTCTGCTGCAATAATTAAGAATTCTACAAACTGACCATTAAAATTACCCATCATTCACCAACTCCACCTGTTCCATTGGCTACTGCAAAGAAGGCCATTTCTTGCTTTACGAACTTCTTCCTTGCTCAGGGTGGGATGGAACACAAGGAAAATCAGTGCTGCAGTGGGAGGGCCTGGCAACCATTCCCACAGCAGCAGATTGTAGCTCCCCTCTGAAGGAATACATCCTCCAGCTGACAAGAACAAAAATGCAGCCACCTTCCTCCTAATCTGAAGCAATGAAGATCACCAACCACAAATTCTGTCAGGCTGATAGCAGCACAGCAAAGGGCACAAATATTATCTACTGTGGCCAGGGGGCATTAGTGCACCCATCATAGCCCTGACACAGGAAGAAATGTGGTGCAATTGCACACCCACTAAGAATGGTGTGATTGCCCTGCTGGCCAGCCTGGCACATTGGGGGCATTTGCTTGAAGGTCCCCACTAAGTGTGAGATGAGCATAACAGCTTATTTTAGCTCTTCTTGGGCATATTAGCTTAGTGTAATTTAAAAACTTTCAAAAGCCTATATCCCAGAGAAAAGAAGAACTGTGGGGTACAAACACAACTAGCAAAATGAATGAAGTTTTCCAAACAGAAGACGCTGAGCTCCCCAACTGTGAATGGTCAAACAAACTTCCCTTTCTTGCACCAAACCAGAACAAAAATGACTACAACTCTCTGTCATGCACATTTCAGACTGTTTCTTGCAAAGAAGACCTTCACTCAGAGTACCTGTGCAGCCCAACTCTCAAAGCCCAGCCCCTCACACCACGTGCAACAGAGCCCTCCCTTTCCTTGTGCCTGCCCCACATGCAGCACGCCCACCTCCTTCCCCGGTAAGGCTGTGGTTCAGCACATTCTGCTCCATTTTGCCTCTTGCAGCTTGCACTTTCCTCTGCAGCCCCACATCCCCCCAGTTTCAGCAACTTAGCAGGGAGACATCCTCGTTCCCTCTGATGGCAGCCCCAGCTGCACCCAGGCAGCCCCAGCCCAGCTCTCCCATCCCTAGTTTCCCATCTGCAAGGGCACCATTTTTTTAAAAAAACTGCATTTTACAAGTAAATCATGTGATCAGCTGCTAGTTTGGGTGCAGAGCCAAGAAACACTCTGGTGTATGGGGGAAGGGAGCTGATGTATTTTTTGTTTCATGTGACCAGCTTACCAGAAACTTCACTAAGACCAAGAGCAGATCCTCCACCCACACCCCTCCTTTACCACAGCCCCTTCCCCCTGACACTCTCACAGCAGAGCTGCAGAGCAAATGCACAACAGGGGAATCTGGCAGCTCACATGCTGTAGCCAACCATCAAGTCCAAAAAGAGATGGGACACCAGCTTTGCATCCCATTGGATCCACTGAAGGCAAACATTCAAGGAGCTCATCTCTCCCACCAAGGTTATGGCTCGCACACAGAGAAAGGGAGAAGTTGTGGCTTAGGAGGCGCTGAGGCAGGAGGCTGCAGCACCAATGCTAACTTGCACAAACACACCACAATATTTGGTTAGAAAGTTGAGGGGGAATGTTTTAGATCCAAGAGGCCAGCTGTAGGATATATGCTTAAATAGAGAGCATCCCAACATGCTCTCACAGAGACATGAGGAGGGGATAAGTGATTTTTTTAAAAAATCCACAGTCTAAATTTTACATGGGTTCCATATGCTTTCTGCAATGAGATGGACAGGATAATATGCATGGCAGCATCTCTTAGCTCACACAGAGCTGTACAATAATGTATTTCCTTAGGTGCCCTTTAGACACCTCTCTTGAATTGCCCCTAAACCTACACAGCACAAGCAGAGATTTGGGAAAATAGAAATTCTGGCAAATTTCTAAAAAACAGAGAATTAAATGGTGGGGGAAAAAAGTTAGAAAACAAAATATGCTCATAAATTAACAACTACTTCCATAGTATCTTTTTTTGGAGAATCTCTAGGTGTATAACAATTATTTACTCTAAGGCCAGAAAACCCTTGAAGCATGAGGTTTCTTTCTCTACCTTTAAAGAGCTGGAGAAGAAAAGTAGAGGTACTGAAACCAGAGAATGTCAGTGACAAGTCTGTGAACAAACTCAGATCTTTGGAACCTGAGCCTTTCACTATGCTGTTTTTCATCCCTCTGCAGAAAGAGAAATGAAGATAGAAACAATGCAGTTCAGATCTAATGGATTTTGAACACTCAAAGCAAAAATTGATAGGGGCAGCATTAGTACTGCTGTGATACCTCATCATGTCTCACTCTGGGAAGCCTGAAAGCTGACTTCAATGGCATGCTAGGACCTAAAAAATTTTTATTATGAGGTCTGGTGTTCAGAATTGGAAAAAAAATACTTTTCTTTTAAAAAAACACACATTTATTCTCTTTGGGAACTGCCGCCCAACAAAGACTGCATTGCACTTGACAAGAGCACAGCCTGAAAATAGCTTCGTTCACATGAAAGCTCCAGATTTGGTCAATCTGGTGTGCACAACAGTTTTAAAGTGGTCACCCTGTTCCATTACCATGCTTGCTTTCAGATTCTCAGGGAATGAGGCACCCGACTTGCACCTTTTTCCAAAAAAGCAGCTGCTATGCTACAGTTTTGATTTATTCTCTGGCTAAGTTAATTTCTTGTTTTGATCAATGTTTAATGCTCCTGGCTAGATCAGTTTAGATCTTGTTTGCCTGGAGGCATTTAATGCTGCTACATTACCGTAATACCAATTTTAAGGTCATCTACAGCTCCCCCACACCAAGTCTCTTGCTGTGATTTGGATCTAAATTATGTGGTACATTTTGGCATTGAATTGCACAGCACCACATCAAGTCAACAGACACTTACTGAATCTCAAGAGATGGTCAGATTTGCTGATTAACAGACAACACACCCAGAACATTCTCACTGATGAAGTCCACCCCACCACAAAGAAAGACTGAACAAGAGGGATTGAAACCGTCTCCCTCACGTTATCTCAGAGCACACAGTTCTGTAAATTGCTGCCTATCTGAGGCAAAAAATGAGAGGGTAAAGGGTGGTTTGTCATATGGAGAAAGAAGATGCAGTGAAACGGTTATTAAAACACTAACACTGATGTCTACAAAGGAACTTTCTCTGTTGAGATTCAGTTTTAATGAGGTGGTGGTTAAGATGTCAAGCCAACGTGTCTGAAGACCAAACCCTCTTTTGTCTACAGAACACATAAATGAGAAGAGTGGCAGAAAAATCTTCTCCACATTACCCACCAGGCAGCCTCAGATTTGACCTAAAAGGAACACTTCTGCCCTCCAAATGTTATTTCCACAAAGAGTTTGAATTTCAAATCCAATAAAGACAGCAGATCATGGTCTTGTCTATGACCAGTGCCTGAGGAGTCTTCACAGTCCAGTATGAGATCTGTGGAGCACAAAGGTGGGCTGTAGACTGCAGCACTCCCTGGTAGAAGAAGCTTCTGAACAGGCACCATTGGCAGCAGACAGCATGGTAAAAAATGTGTCCTTATGCTCACTTTTTTTGCCATCTCTACCTGGACAGCTGGTCTAGCAAAATAAGATTTGGGATCTTGCTCATCCTATCACTGAAGCTGCCATCTTTGTTTCAAGGGCAATGCTAGCAAAGGTGATTCCTGCCCCTTCCTAAGCCTCTCTCCTTTTCTTCAGTTCTTCTGTCAAGAAGGGTATCCAAATAGTGCAGTCCTCCAGCACAGCAGGCAGAGGACAACTACAGGTGTATACTGTGAAGATACTGCTGCAGCCTCAGCACAGAAATACATACCTCACAAGCTCACAGACAGCTGGGGAATGTGGAAAAAAGCAGTATGGCCCATTACCTAAAATAAATAGCTAACTAACTAGTCACCTGTGCTGTAGGACTGGTCTCTGCAGCAAAAGAGGTTCCTGGGTTCTGTGACCCAGCAGAGGAGGGGAGCAGTGGCAGAGCAAGCAGCAGTGTTCAGGACTTAGGAACAGCAAGTCTCCCAAGCTGCTTATATCTAACACAGCCAGGATCTGGAGTGACAGCAGCCAACGGGCAGGAAGGCCTAGAAAGTGTGTCCTCCAGGCCCTGGGAAATGCAAGCATAAACTGTGCTTCTAAAAGAAAAACATTAATGGCACTTGTAGACAGGAAGAGAGACAGGAGACAAAGACAACTAAAGAAGTGTCCAGAGGGAAGACAAAGCCATGTGTATGGAGCATGGGAAGGACAGAGAACCCACCAAAAGAGGCAGCATAAGGAAAATGGGATCATGTGAACTGAGAAGGCCCAACTCAGAGATGTGATTTGTTGGCCTTGGTGAATGGGAGCAAAAGGCAGCACAGTGGATGCCCAGGGCAGGCTGCTCTCCTTCATGGGCCACAACCCTCAGCAGCCTTACTGAGCATGTCACCCACAGTTCAACAGAAATTAAGTTTGGCAACTTCTGATTAGTTTAGCAACTGTTTTAATCATAAATGAATCTGTTTTTAATTTTACAATTATTTAAACAATTTCCTGTTCTTCCCACTGTACCCATATTCAGTCCTCCACCACACACTGAAACATGTTTCTCTGTGCTGGACCAAAGCCATAAGACCCTCCAGTCCTCACAGCCAAGGAGGTGCCCAGAGAGGGCACTCAGCCTAACCACAAGAGCCACCATCCAAAACAGTGACCATGCTGCTGGCGGATCAGCTCAGGAAGTTTCTGCCTCCAGCCCATTTGCTTGTTCTCACCTCCTCAGCCAAGTTCAGTGCCAGATCAGCTGTTTGGGTGACAGCCCTACGAACAGGGAAGGAGAAGAGAGCAGCAAAGGCAATTTTAAGTCTTCTCTGAAGTCAGTTAGCTTTGAAAGCAGTTGATAAAATTAACAACCCCAACAGAAACTGCCCACTGCAAACAGCAACCAAATAAAGCTGCTAGTTCCCAAATGGCTGATGACCAAGGCACAGCTGTGCCGGGTGGGGGAGGAGAGGGGGAAAGCACGCATGAATCCTCGAGTGAGTCACTCACTCCCTGCATCCCTGCTGGCCTAGATAAATGCTGCTGCCAGTCGATGATGGGTGCTGCAAACCGACTCTTAAGCCCACAGCATTCCTGCTGCTCATCTCCTGGTGGGCACAAAGCCTGCACTGAACAGCACCATCTTTGTGCAAGTGGGCAAGCAAGAGAGGTAGTCACAGTCACTATTAGGGCTCAGGTGTTCCCATTTGCCTGGGATTGACTTTTATGTCTCTTCTTGCCCTTGCTCCTGCTTTCAGGAATTGTCCCTCAAGGGCTGAGATCTCAGGCAGATGAGGATGCATTATAAAGTTTGCCCATTTAGACAAGGAAAATACTGAAAAAAGTGTGGAAGCAAATAGATGATAAAAATAGCAATAAAGACACTGTGTAGGATGTTGCTCTGAGTCCCTGCACTGGCATTAGTTTGTTTACAGTGCAGGATGCTCACTCGTACCATCTGAGCAACAAGTCCTAGTGGATCATATCAGAACTGCCTTACCTTGATGCAGAAGTTTAGGGTGAAGGCAGAATTACCCAAAGCACAAAATGCATCAGAATTAAGAGCAAATCATATCAAGTCTGTACCACGTGTAACATCTCCACTACAGATGCACCAAGGTCAGGGAACTGGTCTAAAACACTCCAGCTAGTTAGATCTCTGTAAGACAAAGCCTTAAATGCTGTAATACTGAGGCACCACAGCTGCAAATTCTGCAGTCATGTCATTCATTGTTTTAAGAATGAAGGACTTTAAGTAAGTCCTATGCCCAATGCAATCCCTGTGGCACAGTTATTGAAGTTTTAACTGTCCTCACGCCCTGAGAATGTGAGAATTTTTTTACCCTGGTTTCCCAAGTGTACAAATATACCAGAAGGAACATGGCAAGAAAAGGAAAAGAACCTCGAAGGAGCAGAGTCTCAATTAGCTGCATCTACAGCACTGGTGTACATGCTGGATGCTAAGGATTTCAGAAACAGAAGCTGGCTAGCTGATATGCATACCAAGAAAAAAAGGTCAGGCCACAAACTCCAAGTTTCAAGCTAATGATGCTACATTTTGCAATTTTCTAAATTCTACTTTCTATGTCACGCAGTTCTGAAAACTTCCCTCATGACTCTTGGCTGTGAAATTACAAGACAAATGGAACTCTGGGAAAAAACACAGTTGTACCCACAGTTAAAACTGACCAAGACTGCACTGGTGTCTCCTCCAAATCATTATCATAAGTATTTCACAGAATCCAAAGAAATAAAAGAACAGCTTATCCTTCATCTAATCTATCTTTCCCTCTGACCTGAAGAGAATGTTACAGTGATTTTCCCACTCCCTGTCACAAAAAAAAAAATCCAGTCATTTTAGATGTACCTGTAAAACTTCCTGCCTGCAACTGTTGACACATGGATGGGAGGACTACAGTGCTGCCACGCATGGTTAAAAGCAAGGAATATATGAAGAAGAGAGAGCAGCACAAGGCAGCAAGTAAGGTGCTGCACAGGGCACCCGCCTCAACCCAGGGCATGTTAACAACAAATCCTACCAAGTACCCATACCTGCAACAGCTCCATAAAGGGTCACTGATATAACTAAATACTGACAAAAGGTCAATGGATTAAACTACTTGTGCAGTCTTTATATCTGTTCCCTATGCAGGTGGAATTGTTTGAAAGCTTTGATGCCAGGTTTCTCTAATGAAACAGTCAAGACAAGATTATCTGAGCTCCTTTACTGCATTACTGAAAGTGAAGAGGAAAGAGATGCTCATTTCTACAGCCTTCAGATCAACACAGCATATAGTGAGAAACAGCAAGAGAATGGATGAAACGAGCGGTCAAGACACAAAGTACTGCCTATTGTACCCCAAGACAGCAAAGCAAACTGACTTACACTAGTCACAAGCACTCTGTCCTGTCTACAGCTGGGTACTCCAGCACACTGGTTCTTCTGAAGAACCCAATGCTGCCGCCTGTTCCAAGAAAACACCTGGCTAGCAGTGCCAATGTGCCAAAAAACAGGCTAGCCCAAGATATTGATGTATTCATGAGGCTTCTAAAATCTCCTGAAAATGCCAAGATGTCCTGCCTTAAAAAGTTCTGTCTTCCACCCAGCCCTAGCAAAGGTATCCTCAAACAGCAAATCCTTGCTTTACAAGAAAATGGTGCGGGGACTCAATGAACTATGGAGAGGCAGAGGAAAGCATCTTCCCATTATACTGAGCTCATGTAAAAGTACAGCAATGGACAAATCAACCTGTGGACTTGGAGACCTGGGAAGACTTCTTTATTTCCTTCTGTCGGTCAGCTTGGTCCATCCAATACCACTCTAAAGTAATCCCTGCTTAACTTCCCTAAGCAGATTCGTATCAACTGGCTCAGGTCCTGCTTGTGCAATTAATCACACTTTGTCATATTTAAGAGTGGCATTTCTTTAGCCCAACTCTGAAGCCTAAGGCAAGAGACTGTTCACTGAGCTGTCAAGGAGACCAAGAACTCTAGATAAAAGGTCTGTGGGAGGAGGAAGTCACTAGGAGTGTTGAACCTGTGTGGGATAAAGCAGGGGTCTATGTTCTTTGGAGAAAGAAACATTTTTAGGAGAAACAGCTTGCTGCTACCAGCAATTATGCTACCTTTTATATGGCAAATTTGTTTCCATTTCATGACAGGAGTTTGGATAAACGTGTGATTGATTCCAGCACAGATTTCTTGCTTTTGAAGTCCAAGTTTCCCCTCTTATATTCCTTCCATCTCTTTCCTTACTTCACATTTTAACCAACAGACTTGTGCTTATAAATAAACCTATTTTTCCTTTTGAAATATAAACAACAAACTCAAAAGGCCTATAGAAGAAAATCCATACTTTGGCTCTTCATAGTAAAGTCAGCAAGTAACTTCATATAAATCTTAATTTAGAAGGTACCCAAAAGACAGCTGAGGGCCACTATGGTGACCTCTGAAAGTCAGACAGGAGCGTAAGACTTGGCTATCTCCACTTGTGTGTACAGACTGGGTAATGAGAGCAGTCCTAGAGAAAGAGATCTGAGGGTCCTGGGCAGTGGCAAGCTGAACATGAGTCAGCAGTGCCCTGGCAGCCAGGAGAACCAAGTACCTCCTGGGGGCTATCAGGGACAGCATGGCCTGCAGGGCAAGGGAGGGCATTGTCCCACTCTGCTCTGCACTGGGGCCTCCTCACCTCGAGTGCTGGGGGCAGCTCTGGGCACACTTTAAGAAACAGATAAGGAGCATCCAAAGAAGCACTGTGAACATGGCAAAGGGCCTTGAGGGGAAGGCTTATGAAGAATGGCTGAGGTCACTTGGCCTGTTCAGCCTGGAGGAGACTGAGGAGAGACCCTATTTCAACTCACAGCTTCTTTGTGAGGGGAAGTGAAGGGACAGATACTGATCTTTCCTCCCTGGTGACCAGTGACAGGACCTGAAGAAATGACCTGAAGCTGAGGGGAGGTTTATGTTGGATAGGAAAAAATTCTGCACCTAGCAGGTGGTTGGACCCTAGAGCAGGTTCCCCAGGACAGTGGTCACAACACCAGCCTGACAAAGTAGAAGGAGTCTTTGGACAATGCTGTCAGGCACCTGGTGAGACTCTTGGGGATGGTCCTGTTCCATGCCAGAAGCTGGGCTTCAATGATCCTTGTGGGTGCCTTCCAGCTCAGGATATTCAGTGATTCTATGATTCACTTCTACAAGCACCCCAGAGACCTGTGAGTACAAGTGTAGGCAAGAGCAAGCAGCTAGCCTGTCACAGGAGGAGCAACTAAGGTCAGTTATAAGCTGGATATAAAGAGAGGGTGGGGAAAGGCTGCAGTGAAGACTTGGTGTCATACCAGGACAGGCAGAGAGAGCAACCAAAGAGAACAAGTCATGATTTGGTGGAGGGAAGGGCAGGATGGGAGGTGCAGAGCAAAATAGAGAGGAAAATGAGGAATAATCCTGCCTGACAAAGGACAAAAAAAAATCTGAAAAATTCTTCTTTGTAACACTGCAGTGACAGTTTAACTACTACTCTAGCAACATAGAGCACTGAGGGAAGGAAGAAATACGCTTGATGGCCTCCTCAAAAGAAAACACGTGCTCTTACCAAGTACTGCTCCTCTGTGCTCTTTCCAGAAGGTTCACAAGGCAGAGCTCGCATGGTATTTGACAGCATTAAGATATCTTTTTCTGTCCTTGCTGCCTTGAAAATAGAAATATATCTGGGATGCAAAACACCTGACCCAACTTACAAGCAGTTTTCTAGACTTCTTTTCAGAAAAGGTCAATGTGACAAAGTCAGATAGGCTTTTATGGAATCTACTTGCCAAATCCAAGACAGCACTCAAGAACATTATTGTTCCAAGTCCCTTACAGATCTGTCTCCAATGATGAATAACCTTTGAGACCATGGAGAAAATTCAGAGCAGGGTTCAGAGAACTTCTGTGTGCAATTTTTCTATTTGATATACCATTTCCACCTAAAACTAAGCTTCCTATTGAATTACAAGTCCTTCTTTTTCATAATGCATTTACCACATGAGTTGTATCTCCCTAGACATCTTGGTGAATACTGTTTCTGGTTCTTTAGGGTAGCTTGTTAGCATACTGTGTGTATCTGCGAGGGCCAGACAGCATGGCACTAGCACAGTGAGCTTTCTCCAAGAGCTTTTAGCAAGCCCACAGGCTTCCTAACCTGCAGGCTGGCAGCTGTCTGTTAGTAGAATGCCAGGAAAAAAATAGGCTGCCCCTTCACAAGGATTAGGTGTGCAATCAGGAGCAAGTGTCTGAGTACAGTCCAAATGTACAGGACTAACTGCATGCTGTCACACGTCCAACCAAAAAAATTAAAGAAAGGGTTGATTCTCCTGCTTTGTAGACATAACACAGGTTCCAATATGAGAAAGAAAGATCAGCATATGGAACAAAAAAAACACTTTAGGAGTGCACCATGACCCTCATAAAAAAACAAATACAGAAAGTACCTTCTAGAATTAAGTATCACATGAGAAAAAGGAGCAATAAGCTGCCTTTTGTAAAAGACCTGCATCACCTGCTACACCACTGATAAGAATAAAATAAAACAAGACGAAAGAGAGCTCTGAGCAACTCCATTTATATTAGTGAGATAGGAGGGGAAGGGAAAAAAAAGCCTTCATTAGTCACTGATAGGACTGAGAGGACAAGTTGCATTTACAAAGAGTGCATTAGTTATCCACTGTTTTTTTTTTTCCAGAGGAAGCTGAGGAGGGCTCTACCTTCCCAGCTTCCATGGGAGACAAGGCCTCCGTGCCCCAAAGTGCAGCTGCTGCACATTTCCTTCCAGAAAGTGCTCATAATGGCACGAGGTCTCCATATCCCTTCATCTAGGCACTGCCTTCTGCTCTCTCACAGACACTGACTAGCAAGATGCAGCTGGAAAATGGATCCTTCCAACTGGCATTGGCCCACACTGTCTCAAGGCTTGGTCTGTTAAACACACATCAAAACAGCACCGCCAGCTCTGGTGGGAGGAAGACGCAGGAAAATCCTGAGGCTGCAGCTTCTCTAGTAGCTGTCACTGTTCTCATGAAAGCTCGTCCACAAAGGAAGAGTGCAAGGCAAGCAATTCAGATGTTTTGAAAAGACAGCCACTCCTCTTTTCCTGCCTAAAGTTGCAGCATGCTGCAGAAAGCCCAAAATACACAGAGACTCTCCCCTAGCCAGGGCAGTTTGAGGTGTCTGAACTACACTGTACTTCTGCATGGCTTCTGTGCCTGCTCCAGCTTTCTGAGCACACCTTATCCCCAGCAGCCAGACAGGAATCATCTCTTCTTGCACACCTTCTTGTTCTATGTTGGCTACAGCCAGCAAGGAAGGCTGCAGCAAGAAGGAGATGCCTCTCAGCATGAAGGGAGCACCAAGGAAATGCTGCTGCTGTGCTTCACCAGCACCTGCAGAGAGGCTAGCATTCCAGAGGGCTGGAGGGTCAGGCAGGCTGAGGAATGCAAGAATAGTCACAGAGTAAGTATGCTGTCCCTTCAAATGTTGAGCTGTTATCAACTGTTCAAGAGTTTCTGAGCTGGGGGGAAATCTGCCTCCAGTTCACATGAGCAATTCTAGGAAGTTCTCAAATTCCTGAGATGAGGGCTGCCAGCTCAGTGCATGTTTTACTGCTACTATACCAAAAACCTGTTCATTCCTGCTAAAAAAAAAAAAAACAAAAAAACCAAAACCAACAAACAAACACAAAAATCAAACCTGTAACCACACTCTAGTCTGCCTTTGTAACAGTGATTTTGCTGCCTCCTTCCCCTGCCCAGCCACTCATTCATCTTCACACAAAACAGCAAAGGGATTATGCAGATGTTGCTTTGCTATCCTGACCTTCTTAACCTATGCCCACATGCCATCAGTGATGTTGTGCGTCCACTGTCCCTTCAACCATACGTCAGAGGCTAATTCCCTTCTGGCTGTACCCTCATTCAGAAGCTGGATGATAATTCTCATCTCCTGCCACAAAGCTTCACAGAAACAGAGACAGGAACTCCCTGCATCAATACAACTGAGGTTTGGAACACAGAACTAGTTGTAAAGCACAACAAAGAAGGACAACACAGGCGGTGTATCCAGAGTTGTGTCCAGCTGAGGAGCAGCAGGAACACTGAAAAACTGAATGCTCAGAGAGGCAGTCATGGCATGGCCAACATAAAGCATCTGTGGATGTCTGCCTGGGGAAGAGTAAGTGGGGGAGGAAACTGCACCATGAGGGACAGGATTTCACTCTAGTGCCCAGCAGAAGCAGCTGCTCAAATGGAGCTAAGGCTACTGCAAAGGAGTAACAGAAGGTGACTGAGCCATCAGTTTCCATGCAAGCTGGGTGAGTCTCTGTCTAATCCAGAAAAAGAGGCTGCACAAGTCTTGAAGAACAGGTCAGCAAGGATTTTCACAGTGATTACTTGACCACACTTAGGGACCCAGGAAAGTTGCATCCCATCCAGCAATGATAAATGACCGTCACTGTCCATTTCCTGCTCCACAGAGCCTGAGATGCTAACAGCAGCCTTGAATATATCCATGAATCCACAATGATATCTAGAGTGGGGAAACAACCTTGATTCAGAACAGCATCTTGACAGATCTACAGCTGGGGAGATTCCAAGTGAACAGGAGGAAAGATTCTGAAAATTGCTTGGCAAACTGGAGGAAGCATATAACAGACACAGGACCAGGTGGCAGGGAAAGGTCTCTGGCAGGGACAACAGGGTAACTTCTGCATGGACATGACTGCAATGATCACAGTCAATACTGCTGCTGAACTTTCTGTCAAGAGCCAAGCACCAGAAAAATGAAATTCACAGAACCTATCACCAGGTCTGACAGATCACCTAGAGCATGCAAGGAAGCATCTCTTATTTTGATTTCAAGAATCAGGTAATCTTGGTTTCAGCCCTGCTGTCCCCACAGTTCTCCCCTGTTTACTGCAGTTCTTGAGGTATCTGCCCTGGGGAGCTCTAGGGCTGACACGTCCACTCCACCGGGCAGAGTTGAGTCACCTTTCCAAGAACACAGTTTTCTCTGGAGCTTTGTGACGAGGGAGAAAAACCCCAAACAAACAACAAAAACGAAGGCCTCTTCAAACCACAACCCAACAATCCCACTGCCAAAACCAACATAGCTAATAATTCCCATGGTTGCATTTTCATTCCTTTGGCAGGAAAGGTGAGTGGAGGGGCAAAGTAAGGTATACTGCAGCACACATGGGTTACTAGGCTTTGTGGTCACTTTCCTAGTTTTTAGATCCCTTTTTCACATTTCATAAGCCATGAGAGTCATGGTAATTCCCCGTGCACACTACAGTACTAACTTTCGTGACCTCCAGGACATTAAAAACACTAGCACCCCTACCACACCACAGCTAGCACAGACACAGGCTATCAACATCCTTTGGCTTTCTAGAACCCTCTCTGCTACTGTGCCATGAAAGGACAGATGGATGGCTCCGAGTGTCTTCCATCCATCTGCTTCCTCCCCTCAACTAAGGGGACAGAAATCAGCCATCCCTTGGATCCCATGATGATGATTAATCCAGCATCGTGGACAAGCTGTTGCCTATAAGGACTCCAGTGATCACACAGATTTTTCTCCATAGGGTTAGAGAGAAGAAAAGTTCCAGGAGGCTGGGCCTCAGTGAACAAGACCCTGTGCAAGGGGATATCAAGAGCAGCTGTCCTCTGAGAAGCCAAGACCTTCACTTTAAAAGTACAGCAGCAGCAGAGAGAGAGATGGTGTAAAACTGAAGTGATAAGCAAATTGCATAACAATTTCCTCTGGAACTGGCACTCATGAGCAGGAGACAGACACCCAGCTTCTGATATTGCTCCTGCTGGGCACCTTCTGTCCTTGCAAAAGAGCTCCAATCTTTATGGAGATGTCTAGTCCACAATCAAAGGTTTAATCACAGCATGAACATACATATCCATGTTAGCACTACACCTCACAAGCAGGACTAGTAATAGTGGGATTCATAGACTTGAACACAAATTGTAAGGCCTGCTGGGGACTTACATATGTTCCTAAACTGCTAGCCTCCACTGAAACCCATATCACTGGGGCTTCAATGCTGTTATCTCTACAACACTGAGAATAAAGTTCATGAACTGTGTCCTTCATGCTGCAATCACACCTTCTGCTACACTACCAGCAGAGACTCACCTCTCCATCAGCTTCAGATGTTTAGTTCTTGTGTTTAGACTAGGAGTAGCACAGTAAGAGAAATTGACAGAGGGAGAGACAGAGAGAAAATACAGACACTGAGGTATTAATAATTATGTTTTGCTTGTCCAGTCCTGTGCATTTTCACTCTCAAACACTGAGCACATGCAGAAACAAAATCATACAAGAACAGTGATTGTATAAATAAATAATATTAATAATAATAACATAAAAACACACCAAAAGGAAGAGACACATGAAGACCAGCTCCAGGAACTCATAGCACATGTGGGTGAAGTGATTACACTTCCTGTCTCACAACTCCACTGTCCAAGGTCAATTTCATTTTCAGTGCAATGAGCAGCCTCCAGAGAAGCTGCAGGTGAGTTCAGTCACACACAGGACTGGTTCCCCCTCTCAGCATGCTGGCAGTACTACTTCCTCATTCACTGTGATCACTCCCTTCACTTGCCTTTCTACATCGCGTCACCCAGCAGGATGGGGCAGTACTGGTAGTTAGTGTGTCAATTTATGGCTCAACTCTATACTTGAGTGTGCTTTTCCTAGGTTGAGTTAATGTTCTCTCTCCCAGGTCTGACAGAAAAAATTGCAAACAAACAAACCAACAAAAAAGAGGCCAGGCCTGAATCACCCAGCACTGCATTATTTTCCTTCCAAAAGGTAGGCATCAGAAAGAAAAGAGGTTTTCAAAATTATCATTCTGAATTTTAAAAAGATCAGGCCACCCTCAAAGGCACATGGACAGGAACAAAAATGAGAGTACAGAACTCAAAGAGCCTTTGGACCAGGAAGGTCAGAAGAATGACACCAACAGAGCCATCATCAACAGGACTGAACTCCATCTCAGTTAAGCACGCGCTTTTGTACCACCAACATGATGCCAGGAGCTCAGGAGTCTGAGCCATACTCAAATTACGAGCTGCAGCTGGCTACCCAAGGCCACTGAGTTAAAGAAACGGAGAAGCAGATCACCCAAAACCACACAGTGCTACTAACTATGGATGTGTGTTTTGGGACTTCTGGAACAATGAGGTCCACGAGGGCTCAGGTTATTGCTGGAACAAGAGCAAGCTCCCGCCAGCTGATTGTATTTCCTTCACTTCTCTTCACCAAGCAAAACCCTCAAAATACATAATTTAAGGAAATAATCAACCCTGCTAACAAAACTGTAGAACACCTGAACACACTCCTTTCTTCCCTTAAAATTCACACAGTGTAAATCTGTTTAAGAGTCCTCGAAGTTGGAGACACACGTGCTAACAAAATTAACCACAGAAAACAACTAGCTGGACCCCTAGGGATCTGCAAATTAGTTAATTTTGCAGGATCAGATGTATCTAGGAAAGGGAGCACAAGAAGGACAGAGCAGAAGAAAACACTCTATTCAGTCTGCATCACTACCAGCGAACTACTGGGCAAAGAAGCAGTCACTAGTACTCCCATATCCTCTATCTTGCCATGTCAAGAAAGCAAGTAAAATAGGAAGCCTAAGAATAAACACAAAAACAGTTATTAGAGTAAAATAATATATCAGAAAGACCAGTGGCCTTACCCAAGAATTCAACAGGATACTTTAAAAACTCACCAAAAGAGACAGACTTGCTTAATTGTTACAGCAAGCTTATACAAAAGAATCCTGCCATTTGTAAATCCTGAGTTTGTTTCAGAACTCTTCTGAGGGAACTGAGGGAAAGGCACTTGGGTGACAGGACCCAAGGAAAAAGTGGATGTTCCCTGTAAAGCCCTGATGGCAAAGGTGCTTGGGTGAACAGCAACAGCCTGCCCAGCTTGCTTTGCTTGCTGACACAGCACAGTGGCCTGCCTGCACATGCAAACCCACATGCATGGAAGGCATACCTCCCAGCTCCAGCACTTAATTGTGAAAATATTTGAGTGACATCCCACCAGGGTACACAGGGGACATCGTTCTGCCCAACAGTCCGGGAAAGGCTACATCTTGAGATGCACAAAGGCAGAGAGGCAGCAGCTGAGGGGGAAGGTCTAGGGAGATTAACATGTTTATCTCCTCGCTTAAGTCTCTTACCGGCCAATGGTTTCAGCACGATGGCAGCAACAGGACTAAAAATAAGAACTCGGGCATTACCAGTGACTCACCGTGTGGGCAATGACACTGCGAGGGATCACGCAGATAACCGCTCCCGCAGCCCAGCTCCTCTATGTATGAAATGGCTCGCCACAGAGACAAAGGACACACTGCACAGAGATCTCTTCAGTCAAGTGATCTTTAGACTGTATGACATTCTCTTCAACCATCAGTAGCTTTAAGTAGATAATCAGACCAATCTCAGACCCAAATGTTGGGTTCAGCACCTGACACAGAGGCTTGAGGGGACAGAAAACACCATCAAGACTATGCTTCCAGAACATCAAAATTCCCTGCTAGAGGTGATATTAACCACTGCTGGTCTTCCTTTCTGTCTGGATCATGTCTACCAGTAAATAAATTTCATAGGCATAAGCAATTCCAGGATGTTGCATTAGAAGAGTTCCTTCAGCAAAGTCTAGTGCACATCAGCAAAGCTAGCACCACAGCAAGACAGTGCTTACCCTAAAGAACCTCACACTTCCTCCAAAAAAGCCCATATACTCATAAGATAGTATTTTAGTAATTCAGCTATATAGAGATGCAACAGCATTTCAGATTCTTTATGTAAGCCACTGGAATGAAGGGTTTCAGTGGTACAGCTGTAGAAATTAACATCCCACTACAGCACTGATGTAGTACCCCGATTTCCTCCCCTGAAAGGCCACAGCTAAGATAAAGCCAGATTTTTTTTTTAATATCTCTAGGAAAAAAAGAGATCACTCTTCTGGCCCTGTCTGTGGTGCAGATTTGTCCAACAGCAGGTAAAGGAGATCCCCTTGTTGCAAAGCTGGCACTCACAGCAGTCACATCCTTCCCCTGCCTCTTGCTAATGGCCCTGTATCCTCTTTACTTTTGATGCTGACGCAAGCACTTGTGCAGCAGCGCACTGAACTGGATAACTGAACTGATCCATCATTAACCTGGTTCACCACACACCTATATAAAGAATTTGTGCTAGTGCAAGGAGCGAACAGCCAGAAGAAAGGCTGCCTCTTTCAGCAGCAGCAGAGCTCCTGCTGGCTGAGACTGCTCATGTTGCTATGGGGGACAGTTCAACTACCCTTTGCTATGATACTCCAAGATACTGCTCACATACAGTTCATGTCAGACCATGAGATGTTCTAGTCCCCTGACTGAATTACCCCTAGTTTCTGACCCATCATAAGAGAAAATTGTTCAGATCTCCCCTAATATTCACCCTTAATAACTTCTGCCACCCATAAAGAGGCCATCATTTTTGTAAGTACATAGGGAATATCTATCTTTACCATCCCCACTTCATGTAGTGAAGAAAAATACTCAGTTCTGGAAATCAAAAAAGTAGAGTGAGAATATAGCAATTTATTTGAAATTTGCAAGGAGTCAGATCCTGTGCCTAAAAGAAAGAAATAAAACCTATCCATAAAATACCAGGATATCACATGCAATCTGGATTGTATGAAGGCAAATAGGACATTGTTATTGAGACAGCAGTGCTTAGAGATGGGCTGTTCAGCAGGCAGTGATACACAGCGATTTCCTAAGAAGTAATTATGCAGTTGGCTGCTTACAGTCAGAACCAAGGACCTCTCCCATGAGAACAGACACTGAATGATATCCCTCAGATTGCCTACTGCTCTTTAACAAGAGCAGCCAAAACTACAGTGTACCAACTCCTAAATCTGCATTTAGCCCTCTCTCATTCATTCAATATACTGGAAAACTTGAAGGAGCAGCATCTCCTCCTATGCCCATAAGCATAAAGAGCAATTCTCTCTCTAGCTCTAGCTGGTCAGGAAACCACCAGGTCAGAGCACTGAGGCATTTACAGCATCCCAAGTTAAAACTGGAGACAGCTAAATCTTCCCAGTTTGCCTGACAAGAACAGAGGCACACATCAAGAATTATTCAAATATTAGAGAAATAGGACACTTGACTCCACAACTAAAAGAAATGAAGCTTCAAGGGAACAGCAACTTATCCAGAAAAGCACATCAGTGACTGCTTTTGTGAGAAGCGCTTCTTTATTACAGCCTATACATAAATCTGCACACTAAGAGAAAAATCATTAAGATGGCTCCACAGGAACAAAGGAAGACATGTCTGGGGAAAGCAGGTACCAAACAGCCCAGGCAGATGTGGTAGGAAGGCATTTCAGAAGGAAGAGCCAGGTGACAGCACCAAGAACCATGGCTGGCAGGAAGTGCTGTGCCAGACTCACTGATGGCAGGCTACACTGCTGTGGGCTAAGATAAACCCGTCTTGGCCTCTCTGATCTGCAGCACACAGAAAACGAGATAAGCAGAGTCCAGAGAGGGAAAACACCCATTTTACCGGGAAAAGAGGGGATTTTGAAGAGTTTGCTTTGTTTATCAAATAAGCAGGTCCTCATATAGGAGAACTTGGGGCAGTTTGCTTCCTGCCATCAGAGGTGAAAGAGGGCAACATATATCAGAAAACCAGATGTCTGCTGCTCTAAGGTGCTTTTCCAGTCTTCTTTGCCTCCTGCTGAGTAAACATATTTTGGCCTATCCAGCTATTCTGACAAAAGACAGTCCTTAGGAACTTTTGGTTGCCTTCATAATAACAAGATGCATCATTTAGTCTTAACCACTGGGCAAAATCAGTTTGCAACTCTGTGATCAGATGCTCCCAGGAATATAAGTCAGACAAGAGAAACAATGAGTCATATTTTGGCAAAAATACACCAGATCTTTATTTTGCATCTTCCTGTGTTCGTCAGTGCAAGGCTGCTTCCCTCTGCTCCTCATACTTTTAAAAGAGCAGGAACTATCACCACTCCCCCCCCCCAAGAAAAAAGCTTTATTATTTCTTCTGATTTTATGCTGAACCATCATATTTCCAACATGTTAAGTGTCTTCACCATGCCTGAATTATGCAATAGGAGAATTCAGATTCAGCACCAATTTAAGATATAGCTCTGTTCTGTGATTCCCCAGCCTATGACTGCAATTCAGTAGTCCCACTACCACTGTCAGCTTGGAATGCACTTTGAGATCCCTCAGCTTATGAAATTTTATTACAAAGATAAAATATTTGCTCCTGGTTCAGTTCATAAGATTCTGATTAGCAAAGCTCTAAGGGCATCACTAGAAGAGCTCTAATCATCTACCTCAGTAGACCAGAGTGACCCAAAACATGACAGCTTATTAGCAAACATTTCATGTTATAGGAAAGATCCTTCTGCTCAGCACATAAATTGTTAAAGTCTGTATTTACTATGTAGAAAATGGATGTTAACATACAGACAGGTAATGACTAAGCATCAAGAAGAATTTGAAACACCCTTCAAACAAAATACAGATCTAGCATTTCATACTGGCTGCAAAAAGAACACCCAACATTTCCTATGACAACTTCTAGCACTAGTTTTTCAGATGCTTTGAACAGCAATTAACTTAACCTAATAGTTCCAGCCATAACAGACTACCCCATTTTACAGAAACACAATCCAAGACTCAAAATTGTCTGCATTCTAAAAGGTTGAGGCCCAGTATGACTCTCTGCTTTTCCACAGATGATGCCTGCCCAACAATCTGACTTGCTTTGACCAGACATTAGCTACTTCTGAAAGAATGGAGACAGACAGGAGAGAAAAGGATGAAAAAAAAAGAGGAGGTATTGGGCTTTCTGTCTGAATTGAATACCAAACCTCAGCAGACACCAAAATGCAATGACTGCCTTATCAACTTATTACAAAAGCTATGAGTAAGGTTTCTAAGGAAAAGGACACTATTGCCCCAGAGATACCCATTTGCTATAGATGCTTCTAATAAAGGGCATTTCTTGGTGTCTCCTCTTCCATGCCAGCTACACAGAAACTATGCTCTAATATCCAAACATTAAATGCACTTTGAAGTGGCATCCAGCCATTTATCCCAATTCACTGTAGTCAAAAGACATTCTAGACATCTTGGAAGTGATGGCAGATTGTGATAAACTGCATCTTTGTTCACCATGCTCTTTTGATCTCCATAGAAAGGGAGACAGAAGGAGAAGTGGCAGCTACTGCAAAAGACACGATCTCCTAGCAAAGGATTCATAGATGTAAAAGCCTTCCTTCCCTACCAGCCAACAGTTAACCCAGGAGTGGGAATAATAAAAAACTGGATTGCAGCACTGAATGACCAAGTCAATTAAGAGAAAGAGGAAGAATATTTACATAGATCCAGTAGGCAAAACACACATTTTTAAAAATGGAATACCTAAGTTCTATTCCAAAACACCTAGAAGTTAAAAAAATAGCAGAATTAACATTGTCTGTGCAAATTGGTAGTGATGCCACGTCACAGATGTGATTAGAGAATGCATGAATAGATGTTTGATCCCAAGGAATGCTCGACAATGGGAATGTCAAGATAAATTATGCCCAGTAGAAGCATGGGTGCTCAGTGCTTCCACCTCAAAAACAGACAAGCTAAGGAGAGCAAGAGGCAATTAATAAAGTCCAAGTTTTAGCACAAGTTTAAATCAGGGTATTCAGGTTTGCTGAATTACTTTTCCCCTTCCTTCTGTTAACACCTTATTAGAAGATATGAAATTCCAGGGGAAATCATCTCTGTTTTGATTTTTCAGTAAGGAAATCCCAATCTTTTCAAACACACCAGTCTAAGAAAACAGAGCAGAGACTTATCCTTGCAATTCTGGGTCAAACTCACAAATCTTGGACTTGTGGCAGTGTACAGCAGGAGAGAGCAAGACCTGGAAAAGAAAATCTGGCCAAATGTGCATGCAAAGCTGGCATTGGTGGGTGGCCTTGGCCATCAGGCCACAAAACACTTTTCACCAAGAACTAATTTCTCCTCTCACCTACAGAGCAGCACTCTGCACACCCCCATCAGTGCTCTGCTCCCCACTTCACTGCCAGTCACCTCCTTCTTCACGCACTGGCCTGCTTCCCGTCTAACAATCTTGCAGCTTCACTGGGGATGCAGAAGCTCACCATACAGCATATTTGTTGGCTCCATTTTAAAGCAATCTCCTAGCCAATGCTCCTACATGCCCTAGGTATCCACTGGATTCCAATTTCCACACAGAAACAGCTTCAGAAGCCTGTTTTCAAGAAGGTGATTGTCTCTCCCAGATGGCTCAACAGTCTCTACAGTAGGGGTTGAGTGCTCTATGGCAAACACTCCAACTCCTCTCTTCCACAAAGGACACATACATTAGCATATAAAATATCCTGAAAAATTACATGAACCTCTCAAAACCTGCTAGAAGCAAGGACAAAGTGGTTTGAAATGCTTTCTTTATAGCACAGAAACAGCTCCTCTGTAAGCAGACACTGACACCCTTCTGCTTAGTACCAGAGGATAAAGAGACAGAAGAAATGCCACTGAGCTGGACACTGTCTATCCATCTAGGACTGTTTTGAGCATGTGATCCTGCCACAGATGGCAGTTAATAGGATGGTGCCTTCTTAGAAGATGTTCAATTAAAACCCCAAGGGGTGTGGTACCATTAGCTTTAGTTGGCAGCCAGGGTACAGAACCAAGAAATTAAGTCTGTCTTCACTAATCAGTGCTGCCCCCAAAGTGGAGAAGAAACATCCCTTTTACATGAAAATCTCTCCTTTGTCCTAAAATGTGCCCACTTTGTCCCACAGCATGGAAGTTCTCCCAATATACAGAACCTATAACCACAAAAAGCTGCAATTCTTAGCATAAACAGAGCAGTAACAGAACCAGAGAAATCCTCTTCAGTGAAGATGGACAAGGTGGTCCGATACTAAATGAAGCTATTCCAAGTCTGCTGGCTGGCATGACAGGCTGTCCTGGCTGAAAAGGGAATTACTAAAATGTACATGGGAGTGCAATACTGAGTGGGAGGACACCAAGGCAGAGATATAGGTAGCTTTCACTTCTCTAGACTTTCCCTGTAATGCCTTACTATTTATTCATATGAACAGCCATCATGCAGGCAGTCTCCTTGTGTCCTTTCCTACGCAGGAATGTAGGGGTTTTTGTATCTCAAATCCAATAAAATCATTGCCAATCCTCCCCTTTCCTTAAGCAGGGTTATTCACATATTGAAAAGCAGTGTATATCTTGTCTAACTAAAACAGCACATGATGCGGAGGTGGCAACACACTACAATACAAACATAGCCAGATGAATAATTATGTAAAAAAATCACTTTTCTACTCCATGCAACTGCTCTGTGTTGTTGACTCAGATGTGTTCATTTGAGCAGACAAAAAAAAGGGTTTTACTACTGCTGCTCCCACTGAGGCTTGGGAAAGCAAAGCCCAACCTACATGCCCCAGTCTCAGCTATGCTCTGGGAAGCTCTTTAGCTCTAGAAGTCTGGGAAGCTCTTTAGCTCTAGAAGCCCCAGCTCTGCAAATCCCCAGCAGGAACTGCAGATCACGGGCACATATGTAGAAGAATAATTAGTTTCAGAGCCAAGACTGTGCTCCTCCCCCACCCCTTAAATTAAATAAGCCAAGAAAGAGTACACAGCCATCCAGTCATTCTTGAAGAATTATTTTTCTGACTAGCTCTGCACTTTAAGGATGCCATTTTTCATTATTGTTAATAGGTCTCATTAACTAGAAGCTCTTAAGCACAAGACCATTACTAAATGCAGTTTACACTGCACAAAAGCAATGCCCTTATTGTAGCAAGGGCAGGAGGGAAGGAAACAGTTTGCCTTTCCATAAATACCAATAATTCAAACCCAAGCTTTTTTTTTCTTCATTTGGGTTCACAGTTACTTCAAATTAGTAGGCAGTTAAGAGAAGGATGGTTTTAAAGATCTCCAGTTTGCAATTAAGCTATACCTCATGACTTAAAAATGAACAATAATTCATTTTAAAACAGTAGCTTTACTCAAGCCAAACTTTCAGACCTTTCTGGGGTTAATGATCACATCATGGATTATAAAGATATGCAACCACACCCTTAAATTTCAGGCACATAAGCAACCTAAAGAAAGAAATACATATTTCCCCCCTTCCCCCCATCTCACATACAGACAGAACAGTGAACCTCTCACTTCTGCTGAAAGTCTGAAATAATATGTGTATTTGGAAGCCCAAAGAGGAGCATGAATAAAAATTTCACTTTTATGAAGCTACAGAACTACTGAGGACAGGGAAAGTTGGCTTCTTCCTAGAAGAGTCAGCCTAGGCTGGCCTTCAGAGGGACGTGGATAAGTTCAAGAAGCGTGCCCATGGGAATCTCATTACGTTTAACAATACCAAGTGCAAGGTGCTGCATCTGGAAGAGGCAACCCCAAGCATCAATCCAGGCTGGGGTATGAACCAATCCAGAGCAGCCCTGCCGAGAGCTTGGGGGTGCTGGTGGATGAGACGCTGGACATGAGCCAACAACGTGCACCTGGAGCGCTGCCTTCAGCTCTGCAGCGCCCAGCACAAGGAGGACATTGATTGGTTGGAACGAGTCCATAGGAGGGCCAGCAACTTGATTAGAGGGATCTAATCAACTTCTTCCATGAGGAAAGGCTGAGAGAACTGAGATTGTTCAGTCTGGAGAAGAGAAGGCTTCAGGGTGACCTAATTGCAGCCTTCCAGCACCTGAAGGGAGCTCACAAGAAAGACGGAGAGGGACTATTTACAAGGGCATGTAGTGACAGGGCAAGGGGGAATGTCTTCAAACTGAAAGAGGTTTAGATTAGATATTAAGAAGAAATTCTTCCCTGTAAGGGTGGTGAGGCACTGGCACAGGTTGCCCAGAGAAGGTGTGCCTGCCCCATCCCTGGGAGTGCTTGAGGCCAGGTTGGATGGGACTCTGAACAGCCTGGACTTCTGAAGGATGTCTCTGTCCATGGCAGGGGGGGCTAGAACTAGATGATCTTTAAGGTCCTTTCCAACCCAGGCCATTCTATGACTCTGCGATTCCATGAAAATTGAAACCCACTCAAGAGTCAGAGAAGTACCTTCCCCACTTGTTGTAGTGTTTCAGAGCTTCACAAAACTTGTAGAATCACCAGGGCTTTCAGTTAGTAATATAACTGACACCACCACAACTTGTGCATTGAAACAGCTAGCAACTTTTAATATCATTTTCCATGAAGAAGGCTTGACATCATGCTCTTCACACTTTCAATTCAAATACTGCTTAACTCAAAGTGAATTTCTAATCATGAACAGACACCCTCTTTGTTTGGAGGTGATCAACATATCATCCACACAGAGAAGCAGAACAATGTTTATAGCTCTAGCGTAAAAAGTTTATTCCAACCATGCACCGCATCGAGGTTGTTCACAGGACTGAGCCTGGAAGAATAGTGCTTCACATCCTCCTTCACAGTATTAACATTCTTTTATTCATAGGAGGTAAAAAACTGGGGGTGGCAGGGAAATGCTTAAGTGTCTTTTGTATAAACCTGCACCACAAAGAATTTCTAAAAACAGCATCATGGAATGCTATATTTTCTTGAGGCTTTTCTTTTCTCCTCTGTCCTCCATCAAAAAACCCAACAAACTAGCAGAAAAATTCTTTGCAACCTGGAGGCCAAAACATTATGTGCAATAGTGCTAACACAGGTCCATGCATGAGCATTAGTCCTCAGCAGCATTACACACTATGCAAACCTGCTAAAGATGAAAACAAAGCTCAAGCACAAAAAGACAAATACAATTTCCAAAAGTGGAGAAAGTCAAGTCATGATAGGCAGTACCTAAATTTAATATACACGCATTGCCAGACCTCTAATTCATTTTCCCTTGTGTTCAGTAACCAATGGTGTCTGAAACTTGCTAATTCAGGTACAATAGCAACAATACAACTTGCAACATGCCAGAACATTAGGACAGCCAGATGGCAGAAAGGACAGACTGAAAAAGGATAATGTCTGGATGTACATTGCTTCTTTTTTTCTGCTGTTGTTGTTTTGTTTTGTTTTCATGGTTTTTCTTGCTTGTTTCTTTGGGCTTTTTTGTATAAAGACATCGGATGAATCATTCCCAATGCTGGAGTCAAACATCCACCCCTTCCTCCATCTTTCACTCTCCTGCTCTGGCGTTAGGAGAGCACCTTTCTCTCCAAAGGGAAACCTGTATTCTTTGCTGAAGTTATGATGAAAACAACTGTTGATTTAAAGAAAAAAAAAAGACAAGTATCCATGTTTCAGGATGATCCCAGTCATCCTGTACAAAGGAAAGAACGGATGAATCTCACAATGCAAAACACAACCTGAAGAAATAAGTCTGTAAACCCTTTCCTTTTTTAAAAGCATTCCTCTTCTAATATGCTGACTTAAATTACACACAAGTATTTAATTCTTTTTTTCTAATCTACAATATTTGTCTAAAGGCAACAAGTTTGAAATTAATTATTGAAAAGATAAATTTTCCATGCATTGCCTAACCACATTTGTTTTTATTACAGAAAGGGCAGACCAGAGCCTCTAACTAGTTTTCACACTACACTTTAATTAACCTTAATCACATTCCACCTCTCCCTACTATTTTCCTTTTCTCTCTACTCTTATATGGCTATTCCTTGCAGCACTGCCCCAGTATGGTTTCTGTCTTCTAAACAAAACGTGAATCACCCTACTTGAAAAGTAAGCAGTATCCCCAGCATACACATTATTAAGTGTAGAATAGCTTTCTGGTCATTCCCTCATGGCTTTTATTCCTTCCCCTGGCCTGGCTTTCAGTTAATGACAGGTCTTCAGCTCTGTCCCATAACTTCTCATTATTCCTTCCAATGAGCCAACAGTAATCTTCTCAAACACACACAAGATTTTATTCCTCCCTGGGTGGTAAAGGATGTTCTGCTCTTGAAGACTTCATATTAGTTTGACATTATCATATGGTCAAGAGGGCTTGCAGTAGTATACCTTGTGCACCTACAGCTGTTTCCTGGGGATAGATTTCAAATGCCTAAACCATGCATTAATATGGAGGCTTCTAAATTCTTGAGGAAGGCAGAAACCTTTGCACTTACAGACAGATTATTAGCCAAAAGACAAAGCAAGAGCAGGGCAGGAAGAGTTTCCTGACAGCATCCCATAATCCAAATTTTCACAACCTAATCAATTACTTAGATCTCAAAATGCAGACAATTTTAGAGTTTACCTAAATTCTTGTCATGAAATTGGGGTTTTCTTAACTCTTAGGTACAGTTGCTTATCTTAGAGATTTAAGTTTTCATTTCTGCCACCTTACTTTAACACACTTCAGAAAATAAACTATTGCAGATGGCAATGTCCCTGTAGTTATGACTAATACAAGGTAATAATTTTACATCTAAGTGACCTTTAATTTTTCTGATTGGTTTTCAAACACACACACATACACACACACACGCATACACAAAACCATTGTGTGTTTATTGTCATGTAAGAGCCTTCTGTACCAACAGTAGTTAGCTCTGATTGAGTTTTCAATCCTCTTCACCTGGAAAAATCACAGAAAGGGAGAGAGTCCAAAGGCATACCAAATATATTTTGAAGTTGTATCACACAAACAGTAAGCAAATGAGAGTGAATAGTAGTACAGAAAATACATCAAAATATTATTCCTGTAACCAGCAAACTATACCACAACTCCTCATACTACTACATGCTTTAGCCCACGTTATTTTCTGCCAAATGCCCACAGGTTTTTTTCTACCTACACTCTTCTTATCACTGTTACAGCAAAGAATATGACTTGGACTCTTTTCCTAACTCATCGTGGCTCATTGCCAAGTGTTCTGGAAAGCACTTGAAAATGTGCATCTTTCTCAGTATTCCCAAGTGTAAAACAGAGCTAATACTTCCCTGCCCAGTAGTAGTACTGGGAGGATCAAGGATACTTAATGAAACCTGTTGAAGTATTACATAGTTGACAGGGAGAACAACAAAATAAGACTGAGGGTACATGGTTAAAAAAAGTTGCAGGAACTCTTTCCTGGTGGTGCAGAGGAGCACATTGCAGTGGAATTATGACATTCCTTCAGGTAGGGGAATACTAATTTTAGAAGGGCAAAACAGTGGGGGCAAAGAGAACCAAGCTCCTGGAAAACAAGACTAAACACCGACAGGTGAAAGCACCCTGAGAGAAACCCTACTTGGAGGAGGAAGTTCCTGTCACTGACTCCACCTTTACCAACATATGAACAGAAACCATCATGCTCTCCCTGTGCACAAGGGGCTACAGAAGCTCCTTCTCAAACCCAATGTGCTCCAATTCTGCCATCACTGTCAGAGCTATCCTAGCCTGCATACCTACTGCATCCAGTTCCAGTTTTCCCGTGACACAGCTGTACAATGTGGCTCTTGAATAAAATGCTACATGATAATGCAGCCACTGGTCACCAAACAGCTGGATTTATTTTGAATGAACCAAGGAAATTTATGCTTGAATGAAAATGACAGACACTCAGGAGGGAAACAAAACCTCAGAATTTCTGCACACTCCTAATAGTGGTATTCAGCAGAGCATCATTGTTCAATGCATAATGCCATCCTTCACTGCAGGAGATGCTGGGGGGCCTGTGTCCATGCAACACCAAGTTTACATCCTTTGCTTCTTTTTAGCTATTTCAGTCAGCTGGGAGAAGGAAGGATGCTGGAAATGCTGCCTTGATTTGATATTTGAGAGACATGAATGAGAGAAGTAAACTAAAAAGAAAATCTTCTTAAAGGCACAGATGAATGGCACTGCACCCCAGTGCTGAATGACTTCTCTCCGAAAGAGATAATACCTCCGCTAAAATACCCTCTTCTGACAAGAAGGAACATCAAGCCTCAGGGGATTAGAATAATTAAAAAAAAAAAAGGTCAAACCTTCTATTTTAAGGCTAAGTTCCCCTAGCAATGCTAGGAGAACTTTAAATTAAGCAGAGCAAGCAGTAAATACAGAGCAGCTAACCAGACATTTAAATGAGAAAAGACTTAAAATGCACACATGTGCCACAGCAGATACCACCTGTAGCAGAGCCACCAAAATACTTCTGTACCAAAGAGCAAAGCTCACCATGTCTCAGTAAATCCATGTGGCAGCAGGGAAAGAGACAGCATGGTTGCCTCTGACTCCTGAAGAGTCCAAGAACTTCATCCTGTTCCTTTAAAGTGCTCAGGCTCTTCAAGGTATTGTATGGAAGCGAGACAGCAAGGAGACATGATAAAAGCTACCACTCACTAAAACAACTTCAAATGTCAGGATTACTTAAAAACATACACAGGGTTATTTATGCATGTATGTTACACACATAGAAAGAAACTCTTTGCATGTAAAAGCATAAAGACAAGTTGCTAAGCACTGATAACTTTGAAGATGCTATCTAATCAGGGAGGAGTCTCCCCCAATCTTTCTGTAACTGGCTTTTCTTGCAGGCAGCTCACAAGTGTCTGTTGCACAGGCACAGCATCCACCCACTCGAGACTGCTGCCACCATCCCTGCACTGCAGACACACAGCTTCCTGATCCCAACAGCATCAGGACTGAAAACCAAGTTTAACTTCTCTGTTACCTTGATCAGAAGCCACACAAGGGGCTCTGCTTCCTATGCTCTCTTCCAGGAGTACAATACAGGCACAAAAAGCTATTTCCACATCTCCACGTCACCAACAAAACACTCCACATGCACTTTTCTCAGACCCAGCTGCAGAAGATCCTGGTTTCCAGAGCTACACTAAAGCAGCCCCTTCTACAGTTGCTCCAAGAAATATGAAGATCTAAACAGATCTCCAGTCTACCCAGAGACCAAATAACTGCCCATCCCCACCACTTCCATAACTCCTTACTGAATGGTTCTTATGAACTTGTTTTCCCGATTCAAGGCATAAGACTGAAAAGGAAAAGAAACGCGCTGCAATACAGAGGGAACAGACATCTTCAGAGGAAGACACAGGTGCTCCTTGAGCCAAGTATTTTGTCAGCACACAGGCTTGGTCAGTTGAGCTTTGTAATCTGCCTCTATTACATTCATGCTTTGTTAGCTATAGTGGCCATAAAGATCAACTTTTTTGGGCGTTGCAAGCCACAGACCTGGGGGGTGGGAGAGGTGTTTCAAAAGAATAAGCACACACCTCCTCTAGCCTAGACCAGCCATTTGGCAGCAACCCAGTGCAACATAATACATCCAGTACAAGGAGCAAATTGACTGTGAGGGACTGGCCTGTGCACGGACACACAGCTCTGCAGCACTGACATCCCTATATACAAAAAATAAAAAGGACAGAAACAAACTCCACTGCAACCAAAGAAAGGCTTTACTTATTTTTAATTTCTTTTTTCTTGTTTTCTTCTTTTCCCCTGGGCTAATTCAGAAGCCCATTATACTTTTAACAGGGAGTTATGCTGTACAGTCACTGGGGCTGTGTCCCTGAGTGCTGGCAATGTATTTGTAAGGAACTCATGATCTCCATGGGCACCCTTACAAAAGAAAGATCAGGCATGCTATCAATGAATTGGGAGTCCTTTCTGCATCTCAGTGACATTTTCATCACCATAACTGGCCACGGGTAGAATATCCCAGGAAGCAAACCCTAAAAATAACTTCTTACAACAAGTCAGACAGTCCCCCAGCAAAAGGGGAGGGAACATTGCTTACACACAGTAAGCACAATTTGGTTATTACGAGAGGGACAACAAATGTCCAGAAAACAGGAGAGGCAGAGAGGAAGCAGAGGAGGAAAAGTTGGTGTTGAATCATACATCAATTTTTTCTGCATCATCAATGACTGTCAATTGGAAATGCTTTCCCAAGTGGAAAAATAAAGAAATTGAAATAGAAATATGGAACCAAGTCTGCCCAGAATACTTTTAAATACAGTGAAGGAAGAACCCTTGCCAAAATGTACCAGAATGAAAAGCATTATGCACTCCCCACAAGCTGCAGCCACCTTGGAGGAAGGTCCTTTAGGGCCCTCTCCAGCAATGGCCTAAGGGGCCCTAGCAATCCCTGTGAGCTACAAAGGAATTTCTTCACCAGAATATCCTCAGAAACTTGTGGATGGGGAACCAGGAAGCAATTGTACAAGTGCTCCTGTCATAGCTGATAGCCAGGCAGCTTCAAGGAGCTTCTACTTCCTGGGGAAGCAGAGGAGAGGCAGGGGAAGAGCAGAATAACAAGTGGTCCACTCCTCAGCCACATGCTTAAAGCCACAGGCTCCCCAGCCAGCCTACCTGACATGTGCTGGAGGGGCTGCAACCCTCTCAGAGTTCCTCTCAGACAGCTCATCTACCCCCCTTGTAGGAGGGCTACTGCACACATGGCTCTTCTCCTCCCCTTTCCCCTCATAGCAAGTCACTCAGCAGCAGAGCCAGCCTGCCAGGTGTAGCACCTGAACAGCCAGGGCACTCCGACTGACTCCACCTGTGGGCTCTCTCCCCGGCATCATCCCTTTGCACCAGCACATGGTCTCTCTGACAGCCATGCAACAAAAGACAATACAGTTGTAAACCTGCAACCTATGGGGCCTCTGTGCACTTCTGACTGGCATGCAGAAGCTCACAATCAGCTCCAAATTCTAAAAGGACTTCCTGTGTAAGAAGGGAGTGTGCTGTAAAGACATCCTGACAGGACTGGCCCTAAGCAAACACCTGGTTAGACTGTGGCAGAGTGAGGAGGGGAAAAGCATGACAGGATTTTCCAGTTCCAGGATTGCTCCCCATTGTGCTTTTCCATGTTTTCCTGCTCCTGAGCAGCTGATGCATACACAGGCACAGAAGGGAGGGGCTCCTACCATCAGCACTGTGCTGCCATCCCTTTCTCCTCCTGCAAAAAGTCCTTTCTGAACAAGTTTCCCTGTGCTTTGGGGAGGACCCAGCCACAACTGCAGACACTGGGCTCACTTGCACTCACTCCCTCTTGATTTACAGAAGTTTCCTGCTAACAGCTGCATTGCAGATGAACTCTCTTAAAGTGGACACGCAGTGAGACAGTAGGAGACAGAGCTGCTCCAAAGGCAACACAGCCATATCAGCACCTTCTCTGCTGCATTCACAGCAACTGTATGTGTGCAAGAACTCCAGCAGCTCTGTCTTACTATGCACAGAGGGTCCTGAAGAACACAGCCTAACAAAGGGAAACCACACCAAGTGAGCTTATTTCTGGACATAAGTTCCCTTCTTCTCCCCATCAGCTGACCACATCAGGTGTCGTGGTTTTGGCTGAAGCAGCTCAGTAAGTATCAGACTACAGCTGGTGAGCAGACAAGGTAACAATGCGACAGGGAGGCAGATCTCAGCAGTGTCAAGTCACTGCAATGCAGGATCCAGGAATTCAAAGATGCAGAAGGAAGAATTTAAGTTACTCTGGCTCAATCAAGCTGCATGTTGCCTTGTTCCTGAGCCAACCCCTGCCACCCCTTTAGATAAGGTAACTGCAACCATGAGACCCAAGTTTTGTTTTCAAGATGGGAAGAAATTTTGGCTGTGCTTTCAAATGAGAAAAAACTTCAGCAATTAACACTTCATAATTCATCAGGGAGATAAACTTCTTGACTATTTGTGAAGTGGTGGGAGGGAAAGCTTTTTAAGCTCAGCTTCAGGACTGCTGAAGAAACTAAATGTACATAGCCACAAAGAGTTAAGAAGGCATAATGTGCTTCCTTAAAACTGTAACCAGTTCTGCAGCAACATAAACTGCTAGCAGCAACCAGAGTCACCTGAACTTGTTAGCAAAACAGCCAACTGCCTTGGGTCTCTTTTTTCATATCTTCTTGCTGAACTTGGCTGTCTGGAGAAGACAAATGAGTGCTCAACTCCTGGCCTACTACTGTAGAAGTGCTTCCACACAAAAGACAAGCTGACCAACACTTGAGTCCTCTACATCATCCTTAAGTGCAAGAGCAATTCAGACAGACAGAGAAGGCTGTGGATCATTGCTCTGCATCGAAAATTTTAATCCAGGCAACTTCATAACAAGCGGCAGACACAACACAATACCCTAATCTGCAGAGCGGGCAGGTTCTAGGCCAGATGACACACAAGTCAAACAAAAATGGGCAGAACTGAAAGCCACTTTTCAATCTGCAATCCAAAAATCAGGAATATTTAAAGTAACACAAGAGCTATAAATCACTACTTTAACTTGTACTGAAGAAACACATCATCACAATCAAGCTTTGTCTCTGCACAGGCACCAGTTATGAAATAAAGCTGTGCAACTTCAATGCTCCTAATCTCTCTGACACAATCTCAACAGAGGACATTTGATACCCAAAGCTTACATGGACAGGCCCTGAGGCAGACAAAATTAAACTTAACAGCACATCAATTCTTTTGGCAAACAACAGAAAAGTCCTGCTTGGCATCACCAGGCCATACTCTCTAGTAGCTTCCCAGAAAAACATTCCAGGGGCCAGTAAAGACAACTTCCTCCTTTTACATCTATTTTTTTCCTCCAGCCAATGGGCAATTTCTTGGCCCATTACTTATGAAATGTTATATGCTTTGACATAAAGGGATATGAGGAAATAATAAAGTTTTTTAAAAAATGAAAAAAACAACCAAGATACACATGGACATTTTCAGAATGACAGCTGCCCTAATACAGTAGAAACACAAAGTTTATTTGGCGCTGGAGACCAATATAGGATGAGTTTTAACCAGCTGTTTTCCCTGAAAAAGCTTTCAGGGTACCCATGTAATTTGAAATGTGCATATAGAAAGTGCATTGCAGAGAGAGCACTGGACTGTCCCCTATGAAGTCACATTTCAAGTCAGGTGTATGAGATCAGGTCTCTAGCAGCAAACAGAGCTGGATAAACACACATATCTCACCCATCTCCAGAGCTGCAGGAAACTTTACAAACTAAATTCTGCTGCACAGGCAAGGAGACCCCTTGTGAAAGAGAGGTCCCTGTAAAAGAACAGGGAACAGAGGAAGTACGCTAAAGTTTAAGGATTTAGCTCTTCAGTCTCCTTTTTTTTCACCTCAGACATGAGGCTATGTCAGACAGTTCTCCTTTTCTCACTGCTCCCCTGGGATTGAGAAAACCTCTTTCAAAAAAGAGTTGTCTTCAACATCAAGAAATGACATCTGTCTTCACAGCTATCACTTACCACAGTCTACACCAACTGACTTATCGGGGATGACACAGTAACTGCAGAAGATAAAGCACATCCAAACACTGAGTTGCTTCATAAGACAAGCTGCAGCCTACACCAGCTAACTCAGGTGCCTAGAAGAGGAGTAGAAGTGAAGGAAAGGAAAGAATCCTTTCCATAGGCTTTCAGGAACTGGCTTTGGAGGCCTAAAATCCTTGTCCTCACATATGGCTTGTATTCACAGGAGCTTAAAAAGTCCACTGGGATTTGGCCTGGTGGGAAAGACCATATATATATATCAATAATTTCCATAGATATTAGTGTCTCATTCCGTAAATAAATGTTTTAAGTTGAAGAAGCCCTTCTAGAATGAAACTAGTTTTTATTAACACAATTCTATCTTACTAAGCCTTCAGACAAACATTTTACACTAGTATATTGCTGTTCAGAAGTTTTCCAGGCACAGTCAAGTAGGTCTTTCCTGAAGCTGCCTGCAAGTAGGTATCATAATAATTTGCAGTACTGCAAACAACGAAGTGATACCATAATAATTTGCAGTACTGCAAACAACGAAGTGATACCACATTTTGCTGAGCAAAATAACAGCACTGAGATTTTGGGCACTGAGTGCAGAGACCCCCTCACCAGCTCTGTGCTCCCCAGCCAGCTGCAAATCACTAATTCTTCTAGGACCAGTCCTTATTGCTGTCAACCTCCACAAAGGAGGCTGCAGCACAGGGTCGTAACAGGACTTCCTTAGACTCCAGAGGAGGGAAAACTGCCAAGCTTAGCCTCTCTCATGCACTGCCTGCCCACCATGCTATCAACTCTGCTATGCAGGGACACTGCCTCAGCTCTGGGAAAGGAACAAAAGCATATGCAGGGTCAAGACCACTACTAGCTGGTATGGTTTTGCATCAGACATTTTCAATGACAACAGTCTTGTTCCATCGATGATAGTAGTGCAGGCTGGTTAGCACCATGTTTGATAGTCTGCAACCTGAAGGCAAAACTGAAACTTGATTTCCGCGAACTCTAGTGCAGAAAATCTCTAAGCACAAAGTAAAGAACTAGACTTACTTGTAAGTATACGGAATAGGGAGAAAAAAGACTAAAAAAGAGAGACCATCTTTTTCCACTTCTTACTTTCCACCTGCCAAAGCAATGCAAATCCCAATGACAGATGCAGTGAAAGGATGGTGCATTCACCCTCTCTTCAAAGAGGAAATCTATTAGAGCAGTGTTGCTCAGAGTTTAGACTGGAGGAGGAATGCCAGTCTGCATTCCCCCCTGCCATCCCAGTAGTATAGCAAAGTGAGCCTGGTATTTCTCACTAGGATACTGCTCTTCGTTAATTCATCACTCACCCTCCTCCCCTCCCTTCTCTCCTATGAGAAAGTTTAATCCTTTGGCTCACATGCATCTGGTAAATTTTTCAGTCCCTGTTTGCCACTGTCATCATGGCAACAGCCCCCAGAGATAACCCAGCAGTTCTGCCACAGCAGGCAGGCTGCCACTCCCTGCCTGATCTGCCATTTAGCCTTTGGCTCGTAGGCCCTCAAAGAGCTGCGGCCGCTCCCAGGCTCATCTTCGCAAGCATAGTCCTTCCTTAGAGATAAGTTTACATGGTCTTTGTTCTTCTTTAAATTAACTGTGTCTTCATTCCCACAATGCCTGAGACAATTCTCAGCTCAATTTTTGGGACTCTGACAGAATCACACAAATAATAGCTTTGCTAAAAGAGATGCTACCTTTGCTGTCCCAGAAAGAAAAGTTTTGTGTTTAACAGTGAAATCACCTGTGGCTTCTAGCAAAGAGACAAGATTAGCTAGCAACCTTCTCTGAAGCACCACACTAACCTGGACTTGTCCCAGCATCACAGGTAAGCACAATCCAGGCACAGGTAAGACAAGGGCTCATGGCTGTAGAGGCTTGGACAGCAGCTAACTCAGGATGGGAATTTTGGACGGAGCAGCAGGACAGGGGGTCACCAGACAGACATGTAACTCGTGCTCTCAGGAACAGAACGCGAAAGTTATACGTGCACACATTCTCTGAAATGTCATCGCATTTACTCAACTCACATCTCAGAGATGGGGAATTCTCTCTCTGGCTCTGCCAGGAGCAGAGGGAGACAGATCCTGGCACCAGAAGTAAAGCCACATGGTGATCTCCTCCTCTCCTGATTCCATCAGAAAAAGGCAAGGTACAATATTGACCAGCTCTCCTGGCATCTCTGTATTAGTCCCAGACATGAGTAATCAGCCGTTTGCACCAACATCCACACTTCCCAGTCTGGTCATCTAAATTGTGGGAGCAACAGAAATTGTACAATATTCTCTGGGAGGGAAGGAGAGTAAAGCAGCATTACTAAAGGGCTATTTTCAATCAAAGAATTATAAATGAATATAATTATAGGTTAAAGTAACTGATCCATGAGAAACAAATGAACATTCAAACTGAACTCAAAATTAAAAAGGAAAGAAAGGCAGATGAAGTGTAAAAGGTGAAAAAAGCTACAAGGAAATAAAATCTAACAACTGTAGACTCAGTTTCAGCAGAAAGTTAAATCCATGCTCCACTTATCTTTGGCTACCCTTAGTGTTCAGAAAGCTTACTTCCAAGATACTGCCAGCCCATTTGTTCAGAGGTATTCTGCAACTGGTCTCCAAAAATCATGCAGGCAGCAACACCAGAATGTTTGGGGAGATGTTGCCAAAGTATAAAGTGGTATTTAAATTTAATAAGGTATAAAAAGGAGCATGATGTCAGCCTAATTCATAGGGCCCCAATTTTTGAAGCATTAAGCTTATTGTCATAAAGATCAGCAGCAACTACTGCGGTTGAAGTTACAGGGTCACATTTCCTCCATACACTAAAAAAAAACCCCAAAACATCTAGCGAGCTACTCAAAATTTTAAGGATGCATTTGCCCATCAGAAATCAGTGCACCTCTGTTTTCTCGAAGATAACTATTCTGAGCACTGACATCACTTCAGTTGCAGGCAACCACACAGTGATGTGAGATACTCCACATTTCTTTTTTACAGCATTCAAGGCTTCTTTCCTGTGCTGGTGACCCTGGTGCCAGGCAATATTGCCCTCTTCGCCCAACCAAGCCAACAGCAATAGTTCACTTTATAGTCAAACGCTGGCAAATGAATGTGAGTTTTTTTTACATCTGTTATGTTGGTAAAAATCAGGAGATTTCAAAAACAGAGGAAACAAAAAGAAACATCTGAAATACCAAAACAGGTGGCAGGTCAGAAAAAGTGGGAGGTGATGCCTTCATTGTCAGGGTTGTGCTCACAAACAGCACAGCGGAGAGAAATTTTTGCATTAGCATGCTTCCCTTTTAAAACTGTCTTCACCCAATCTGGAGGGCAAGAACAACTAGAATACTTGCAGAGCGTGGAAAGGAACAAAAATATTGTCATAGTACTCCCTTAAAACAGTGGAACAGTGGTGCTAACCCATTGTTGGGAAGGAGGGCACTCTTTAAAAATTTCTTTCTGATCCACAGATGAATCCCCCTCTGCTAGTGATGATTTTGCTACTGTCCAGAGAAGGATTAAATTTGGAGACAGTGAAATCTCTTTGATACACTGCAAAAAAAAGCAAGTAGTTTTTTCACTGGATCCTTCTTACAAGAACTCAAAGTAGCTCTCCTTACCCAAAATATCTACAGGCTGCTCAACACCCTTCTCTTCACCGTAGGGACACTTAGAAATATTTCAACCATGGCTGGCTGACCAGAGTAAATGCTCTAGAGCCAAGGGCTTTGGGACACGTGCAGGAGTTAGTCTAATCACATTTCTGCTATACACAAATCCAGTTTATATTGGGAAAACAAGAAACCTGACTCTCTCACCAAGCTCCTTTCTCTAACCTCGTGCAGAGGCAGTAGGAATTCCTGCCCAATCTGTGTGCCCACTTCCCCCCCCATTGTTAATGCTGGAAATTTAATACTCAATGTGACCACTGAGAAGACAGACACAAGCTGAAATCCTGTCTGCTCTGTTCCAGCTCCTTTATAAAATATACAGCGTAAACTGAGAGGCAACCTGGGGTAACCCCAACCATCACTAACATCCACAGTGGGAGGAAGCCAGCTTCTAGCCGTAGTGAGCCACAGTAAAGCAAGGCTTCCACCACTCACCACCCTGACAATCTCTGCTGGCTCTCACACCAGGGCATTTTCCTGCCTGTACTGATATGTTGGGGCAGGCAAAAAGCCAAGCCGACCCTCAGCAGCCCCCGCTAATTTCCCAGGTCCAGCCTCTCCTCCAAGGTCAGGGTCTCCTTTTTGGCACAAGCCCTCCTCTTCTCCAAACACCTCTTCCAATGAAATTTCCCATACTGGTGTATACATACCATTTGAACCCCTCTTCCCCTCTGCAAGGGACTGCAAGCAGAGGCAGGTAGGAAGAAAAGGGGGAGGCAGGCTGCTGGTGGGAGGTAGAGGGTTGCTGTTTCTAACATCAGCTGAGCAGCCTCACCACCAGCCCCTGCCACACTTGTGTGCTGTGGTGCAGAGTGATGAGTTCAGCTGCTTGCTACCCGCAAGTCCACTCCACCAACTGATTCCTCCCCTGCAGCTCCCATCCCAAGCACCCAGACTCTTACAGTCGCTCCACCAGGCAGTTCCCTGCCTCATACACTGCTCTGGGGGTGTGCAGCACTCTGCTCTCTGCTTCTCTCCATGAGTGCAAAGACCTCCTAAAAATTTCCAACCCACTGCAGCTGGTCTGCTATATATGCTCCCAGCATCTCTCAGACTTCTGCACACAGCAAAGGGGAGGCACGGGGTGGAGCTGGGGCGCAGGGAAGCTCTTCACTCAGCCCATGCTGCAGGAAGGAAAGCTTCTCTCCCAAACCAAATCACTGGACCTGATTTGGCTGCTCAGCAAGTACGGCTGAGCAGGCACAGTTTGATTTGCCATCCTCTGCAAGACAGGACATTTGTCCTCAACCTGCAAACACAGGAAGACGCAGAGGACACCCATGAGAGGACATTTCTCTGCGAGTCTGGCTTTGCGCTTGAGCCCCCTGTGAGCGGGCGCTGGGTTCGCCTGCCCCGGCAGAGCCGGCGGCCCCACTGCAGTGCAGCAGCCTGCACACCTGCACACAGCCGATTCCAGCAGCGTGCCCTGCCCCACAGAGGCTGGAAACCTGGCAGCCTCAAGAGCGGGCCAAGGGGGTTTTAATGCAAGCAGCAGCTAGGAACACGTACAGACCAGATCAAGAGAGATGTTAGGGACTGATGCTGCTAGACTTCCTCTGCAGCATTCAAGCTCAAGTTTTTAGTGTCCAGGGGAACTATTGCTGACACTTTCAACAAAACATATTGTAAAGCCCAAATCTGCAACCACTACAGAACCAAAAGCCCAGACAATAGTGGTGTGGGAAAATAGGAGAGTTGGAAGTATAAAGAGTGTATTTTTCCTGTTGGGGTTTGATACACAGAAGTAATTCCCTCCTCCTCCCACAATCCACATAATCTCCTAGAGGAACAACAACAAAATAACTTGGTAGACTGCAAATTTTTATCTGGTTTACAAATTTGGAAAGATGAAAAACAGGGAGAGAAACCACCTCTATTTCACAGTCAAAAACAAAGCCACAGTAAGGACAGTGAAGTGGACTAACTTACAAGACAGCTGTTTTTAATTCATTCATCAAGAGATGTCACTTGCCAGAGTTAAAAGATACAGATTTTCAACAGTAAATTAAATTTAGCAATAGAGGTAATACACAGAGATTTTTCCTTCCACACCTAAAAAAAAGGGCAGAAATACTACAGGTGGTGGCAGATCACTAAATACTATTTGGTATAAAAAACATCCTAAAAATTATCAAATCCTAAAGCTCTGCCTACCTCTTTCAAAAGCCAGACTCTCTCTTGAAGTATATGCTAGCAAGTTAAATTGGGGATATCTCCCTACTGCTACTGAAGCTGCTGCTTCTCTCTTGATCTTTTGATCACTGCAAGTAATTTTACTTTATTTGAACTTCACTGTAGCACTACTTGCTATGAATTTTCACGTTCAAAAAAGTATTCTGGTGAAAGCCACAAGACAACTTCCAAAAAATTACAGTTATTACTTCCCTCAACCCATAGTGCTGGTAAAAGTCTGTGCATTCAATCCCATAGGAACTTCAGGTGACTGAAGCATTGTATTTCCTCCATGTGTAATAACAACTGCTCTTATGTATCAGCTGAACGCTGACTAAGGTGAAGTTCCTCTCCCTTTCCACAAGCATTTGGACCCTATTTAACATTACACTTCTTGGCATGTTCTTCACTGGGCAGACTTTAGCATCAACACAACATGAATAATAGCAAATACTTCACTAAAGCCAAAATACGAATTTTAATTTAGACCAGCTCTTACTGACAAAACTTATTAAAAGAGAAAATAGGCATCCAAAAATCACCGACAATATAAAAAAGAGACTCCTCTCAACTGCTGACTTGGCATTTTATGATGGGTGACATTTACTAGACTGAAGCTGTTCGGACCAGCACTCCATCCATCCTCCTTGCTTTCACAGAGAAACACCATGCCTCTTCAAGTCTTTCATTGCATATAATTCACCCTGAAGCATTCCTCTTCCCCCTTGTCAGCCACATACAGTAAGCTTTTCAGCACTTCCCAGTTAGTTATCTAGTATTTCTTCATCACAAGTCTTGAAAAACAAAGGTAACAAGAAGTACTGCAGGAGGAGGGCAAGGCTCTGTTACCATTGCAGATTCAAGGAAAGCACTAGAGCAGGCAAAACTGTGAAGCAGCAACGGGCTATACCTTGCAGCAGCAGCAAGACGCTGACTCTTGAAGTAGCAGTTACTGCATCAGGTGTCCATACTGGTTCAAATTCTGCTAGAGATAGTATAAAATGTTAAATGTACCTATGCTTAAATTGGACAGGGGCTGGCTGTCCCCATAATAAGGGAATATTCTGGCTCTCTGAGCATGCCTAGAAGAAAACCAGCAGTGTGGGAGGAAGGTCAGGAGGGTGAGTTACCCTGCACAATGGACAGCGTGCAGCTGGGTGCACAGGAGAGCCAAGGACAGAGGTACTGATGGGCAGAGACATGGACAGCCCAAGGAGAAGCGCCAGCTTGGGAAAGGACACATCAGGCAACACATATCCAAGATGCTGCAGAATTAACACCATAATTCTGCTCCTTAGGGAGACAGCTTTCTAAAACGCCTTTTCCCAAGACTTTCCTTTTCAGGTTGCTGAATTGAATCTCCCTAATCACTGATTTACAGCTGCAATGTCTAAATAGCACACATTTCTCCTTCGATGTTTTAAAGACCTATTCCAAGGTGAATTCACTAACTTCCTATCAAAATACTCAAGTCTTTTACAATAAGTACTTTTTGTTCTTACCCCTTGAGCTCTCAACAAACACAGCTGAAATAACTGAGGAACCCACATATTCAGCTAAAGTCACCATCCACTTTTCACAGATTCCTCAGTTCTCAGTTAAAACTTCAACATAACCTGACCAGTACCTTGTTTCTGATACTCCTCTGTAGTAGCAGAAACACATTTTCTTTCTTAGTTCTCCTCACATTTTCCCTACCTAACCAGTACATTTTAAAGTACATCATTGCCAGCTGCCTCGAGTTGAGTAGCCAAGGACCAGGCTAGCAGCTCAACGTATTTTATTTATAGGAGGGTATGAAATCTAAATAGTAAGTATAGATCAAAACATAGCCTATATTCACCCATACTTACTTTTCCTACTTGTTGGGTCATTAAACTGTCATCACCTTACTACAAAAAACAATTAGAATCTATGCCTTTCTCCCTCTGTAACTCATTAAATGACCAAACACTTAAAAACTGACTCAATCAGTTTTTCTGAGAGTTTTGGCCTTCAGCTAATATATTCTTGAATTTTCAACTACGTTCAGCATGCATTTTTTTCCCATTTTTCTTATCTCCAGAGCTAACTTCAGTACCCTGTCCCTTGTATGATAAAGGTTTAACCTTCATGATCAGTTTATCAAACTGCCCTTCCCTTCTCCAAGAGCCTGGTGTCCACTAATGTCTGAGAAATGGCTCTCCTGAGCTTTAGTCCTCACCACAGGATGGACAGGGAAGTCTGGGCAGCACACAAGGCATTAATGGCTGTCAGCAAAGCAAAGCCACTCTTCAGACCTCTCCCATATTAAGTTGAACTAATTTTGAACTCAAGAGATTGAATATCCCACCTACATCAGCAGGCACTGTCACGTGACCATTGAGGGGACACTGATTCTCAGAAGATCTGCAGCCACTTCATTAAAAATCCAGGGCTCCACTGCTTGGCCCCCTAAACCACCTCACTCAGGCTAAATACTAAACACCTTAGCAGATATGCTTGCTTCCAGAAGTAAAAAAAAAAGAAAAAGAAAAAACCACCACCACCAACAACAAAAAAAAAAAAAAAAAAAGAAAAAAAAAGAAAAAAAAGAAAAAAAAAGAAAAAAAAAGAAAAAAAAACTAAAGAAAAAATCACTGCTTCACATTTCACAGCACACTACCACTGACATTACTTCTTCATACAAACCACACAAACTACAGTAAATGGAATTTTTTCACTATTCTTCAAGCTGTCTTCTGCTCTTATCATCACATTTCATATTCTGGCAAAAAGGAGAATACATATTCTATTTTTCTTTTTTGTAAGGATTAGTAAAACATTATTCATTTCTAAATAATTTCTCAAGATCATTTGCTTTCTCCTCATGCTTTTCCCTTTCATTTCTCAGTCAACCCCCCCACTAAGCCCTCTACTCAACTAGCAAGATAGTCAAGGGCTTCATACATTAACTTTGTGAAATCTGAAAGGCCTCTAAAGACTTACAACTCTTCTTGCTCACTTTTTCTAGAAAGAGTTGCCTCTGGCATCTCAACTTGTTGCACTCCCTGTTTTCAGCACCTTTCATTGCAGGTCAATTTCTCTCGTTCTCCCCCTCACCCCTCCACCCCAGCCACGCAATCCCTGTAGTGATTCCCTACACACCAGAGGATGCACATTCCCCTCATTCTGTATGGCCTACTGCCCTTTATGCGTACCTATGTCCCTGGAAAGCAAAAGACTCACAGCTTGGAAGAGTTAGATTTTTCTTCTTTACATAACACTACAGTTTAGCTTCAGGTTTTGTAATTCTCCAGGAGTAATGAGAGCACAAGCCCCTTGTTCTAATATGCTGAGAAGTCAAATTGGCAAGATTTCTCCATCCTATTTCTGCCTTTGAATGCAGACCTCTTAGCTTCCAAACACACCACCTTTAACTACAGCATGAAAGGAGCAAGGCATATAGCATCTATCTTTCAAAAAAATAATCACATCTGTTCTGGTAAGACAGACCTCCTAGGTAAAAAAGACATTCAGCAAAATAAGTCTGCAACACTTCTCTTTATTATGAGTGATTGGTACAGACACACACATAGATGAATCTACCTCTAGCTCAGGTTGAAGAAGAAAGATCTCAAGAAGAAAAAAGACAACATCACTTTACAGAGTATCCATTTCCAGACACAGGAATTTTTCTATCATCCCACACTACCTTCTTTCAGGCTCCTCTTTGCCACACAACTCAATTATTTTGAAATGCCTAAAAATAATGACTGAAACAAGCAACTCCAGATCCCTTAAATTTATTACAGCCTCAACTCCAGTGAAGTATTTTCCTACTAATACAGGGAAGAAAGGTAGATAGAGACACTAACCTCTGGCTGACAGTTTTTTGGTGTTGATGATTTTTGCAGCATATTCCTGGGAAGAATTTTTCTTTACACATCTGCGGACCACAGAGAAGGCTCCCCTGGAAGAAAAATAAAGAGGGTAGGTGCTATGAAACTGAAAATGAAACTATAATAGCAACAATTCCTGTTCCCAGAGTGGACCAGATTAAGGAGAGGGCAGAAGACATACTGAGGAGGGACACAACACCTGAGAATCTGATGAACAATGTATGCTGTCTGATCAGCATAAAACTTAAGTCTATATGGTACTCAAGCCTCCTGAAGACTCCTCAAGCTCCCTCACAGACAGTGCAGTAGGAAGAGCACATTGTGTGGGGAGAGAGAGACCATATGGGCACAGAAACAGGACATGAAGGGATTGATAAACAAGAGACAAACAGCCCCAAACAGTGCTGCAAACACTAGCTGGGGTAAGGCCATCTCCCAGAGACAGCATCCCCGGCAATCACAGCACAAAGGACTCGTGTCTCCCATGCTCAAGTGCAAGCTCAGTCACAAAATCATTACAACACTTTGCAGAAGTTACTAGCTCTCTTATATCCCTCAACCCACTTGCAAAATGGGGATACACATGTAACTATTAATGAAGTGAGGAGAAAACTACAAGGCTTTCTACATTTCCTCAAGCTGGAAATATTGATATTATTATAACTATTCCAAAGATAATTACTCTTGGAGAAGAGGTCTGAGAGAGAGGGAAGAAGGATTTCTGTGAGGAAAAAGAGTGAATACAAGAGACCAAGGTGAAAAGACAGAGACTGAAAATCTACAGGACTACACAATTAGCACTTGGAAACAGCCCCTTATTTTTTAAAAACAAAAAACACCATGGCAGGTAAAGAACAACTACTAGCTTTACACGAAAGATCTGAAATGAGGAAAGGACAAATATGAGAAAACTAGCAGAAAATTCCAAGTCCTTCAGATTAGGAATGCAAACCCACGTCTAGGGACAAATGTCCATGTTTCAACTATGAGAGAGGGGAACAGAAGCTGCACAAGGGCCCCACAGACAGTCAGTCCTACAGGGAGCCTAAAATAGCTTGAATCCTTCCAATACTGCAGAGTCCTGCCTTTTTATCCCCTTCCTCAACCTCTAGATACAAACCAATGAGCATCAAGGTGAGCACCAGCACTGGGGCCCGGGCTTGGTGACACACAGCTGCAGCAGCCTGGGGAGGGACAGGGACACCGGGCTGGAGAGAAGAGATGCAGCAGAGCCCAGCAGTTGGTGCAGGAAGGGAGGGAGCGAGCAGTAGCACCCACGAAAGCAGTCTCCCCATAATCCTACTCTAGCCCTTTCTGCACTGCCTTCCTGCCCAACTGCGCTCCCCTGCAAAGCCCTGTCCTAGGGTGCAGCAGCAAGTCTGCCAATGCGGAGACAAGTGCGGAGAGAGGGAGGGAAGAAGCGAGGAAGCGGGGAGGGAAGAGAAGCGCGGTGCAGCAGCACCTGGTCCTTTCACAGGGACAAGGAAGTGGGGACTGAAGCATCGCGGAGTGGCTGTAACAGTGCCGCGTCCCAGCGCAGAAACAGTTGCAGGGAACGGCAACGTGCAGCTGGGAGACGGTGCGGGAAGGAGAACGGGGCAGTAGGGTCCTGAGGAAGGAAAGGAGGGAAGAGAGAAAATCTCGGGGTGCAACAGGAGCGCGCAGCCCGAGACAGGCTTCAGGGACACCCGCTGCGGCGGGGCGACCCAGCAGGGCAGGAACACCTTCCCCTCCGGCGGCTATGCCGCTGGGGTGGACGGGGGGCTGGAGAACGGGATTACAGCGCGACAGCTAATCCTTCTCCGGCTCCCGGGAGAGCCGGGTCGCCGGCACAGTGCTCCCAGCAGCGTCGGTGGGTCCCGGGGCCGGGGCGGGCGGCGGGGCGCGGCGCGGGGCGCACAGCAGGCTCCGTACTTGCCAAGCTCCTCGTAGAGCTGGTACTCGTCGGTGAAGCGGGTGCACGTTGCCGTGGTGGCCATGTTCGGGCTGCGGGAGGCTCAGCGTCGCTGGGGCATGGGGCAGGGCGGCGGGGACGGGCCGGGCGGCGCGCTGCTCGGCGGCCTTCCTCCTGGCTCGGCGGGGCGGCGCGGGCTCCCCCGGCGCCCGGCTCGGCGCTCCCCGCTCCGCCGTGCACAGTCACCGCTCGCCGGGGAGGGGAAGGAGGCTGAGCCTGGCCAGCACCGCGAGAACTGGCTCGGAGACACCCCGCGCCGGCCCCCTCCCTCCGCCGGCCCCGGCCCGCCGCGGGGTGTGGCCGCCGGGGGCGCTCCCGGGGCGCCCGCAGCGCCGTCGCCCGCCGGGGGCTGCAGCCGGGGCGCGGCCGCTCCCCCCGCCCGCGGGCGCGGAGCGGGCACTGCAGTGAGCGCCCCCGCCCCGCGCCAAGGGCGGGCGGACTGCGGCGGGCGCGCCCCCTCCCCACACGCTCCGCAGGCGGCCGAGAGCAGACCCCGGCCGGGGGCACCGCGGGTATTTCTCTTAATTCCCCGCGCGAGGGGCGCCGGGCCAGCTGCGGCCAGATAAGCTTCCTGCGTGCGGCGGGAGGGGAGAGAAGAGGGAGCCGCCGCCGCCGCCGCCCTCTCCCGGGCGCACGTCAGCGGGGCTAACACCGGGCCACCCGGCCCCTGCGTGTCGCGGCCCGCCGGCAGCAGCCACTCGGCTCGCTCCGGCCGCTCCGTGCGCGGGGAGGGAGAAGCGGCAGCTCCCGCCGCCGCCGCCCGTCCCGACCGCAGTCAGAGCCCGGCGCACGGTGCAGGGAACCCGGCGCGCTGCGCTGCCGCCCGCGACCCGGGGAAGCGGGGCCTGAAGCCTTTCTGCGGATCCACCTCAAAGTTGGGCCCTGTGCTCCCGAGCGCTGTCAGGCTGCCCGACCTTGGGGACGCGTGTGGAAGTCCCCGGGGAAATGAACCATCTGGTGCAGAGGTAAAGCGGTAACACGCGAAATGGCTTGAAACTGTTAAGAGAGTGCGAACCGGCATTCGCACACACGCGTGGTTTATGGTGATGGGACTTGGACGCAGAAGACAAACAGAAATCATCCGTCTCCCAACTACAAAAGAAAACAAACCAGCCTCTGTGCTGTCTCCACTAGCACAGCATCTGAGCCTGCTGCTGCAGTGCCTTCATAAGCAAGTTTGTTTTCTCTTTTTACTTAAGTGAGCCTGTCTCTGTCTGAACAATTGCCAAATCTGCTTAATATGCAGATTTATATAGGGCAGTCACTGATCCAGCCAGAGAGGGAAGGGCTGCACTGGCCTCTCCTGCGTGATTGGGAGCGCAAGCTGTGTTAAGAACATTCAGAGAGACAGATGAGTGTACCATAAGCCAGGAGGATCACATTAAACTGATCTGAAAATTAAGAGTACTGTATAAGTACCATATATTTCTGCGCCATGTCTGGACTATGAAATCATCATGTCATCATGTTATTCAGTCATATGAAAAGCAGTGACAGCAGCCACCTGCATAAACCCCCCTGCTCCCTGTCTCCAAGTTAAATGCAGCCAGCCCAGTGCTGCAAAGACTACACCGAAGTGATGCAGTGGGCAAAAATTCCCTCCTCCTATGCAGAAAGTAGATAGCAAAAGTAGGACAACATAACAGTAGCATTACAACAAAGCAATACCTCTAGAAGGTGATTATGAAACAACAGCATTCTGCGTCTTACACCATGCCAGCATTTAAACCTGGAAACCTGCTGACACAGCTGTATAATTCAGGGAACCAACAAATGATCTATCCAACAGGTATCAGTTGATCAGGCTCCTGCCAAGATAAAACTGTTCCAACAACCTCATTTGGTGGTCCACCAGTTTCTTTAACAGAACAGTTGCAGCCAAGGAGGAAAGCAGTTTGACAACCCATGGTCCTTACCAGGGGAATTGGCTGATAACATGAAATTCAAGTGGGAGATTATATATACAGAGGTGGGCAATGTTGCTGATACACAACCAGCACTGCATTTCCACCACCCAAAATGACATTAGATGTCCTTTGTGCAGGAAAAGTGAGCTGTTAAGTTTGTGCTGTGGTTGAGCTAGGCGAGGTCATCAGGAAACATGCGACCCATTCCCCAGTGTTAAGATGCACAGAGCAACTGGAAAAGGGCTCTGTTCCAACAATACAAAACTGAGAGGGGAGGATTAGGACTAAATTTTAGCATGCTGTAGTGAATAAGCAACCAGAGGGAGTGAATCTTACTTTTATGCAGAGGAAAGCAGCTGAGCCATGACCAAAAAGTACAGCAACAGGAGAGGTTTATCTAAAGCTATGTATTAAACTGACAGCTATTCTGCAGTTTTAACTGGACTCACGGCGTGTTCTATGCTCTACACAAAGCACCCCATGATATTTAAGAAGCTCTGATAGCAGTGGTCTTATAAAAATACGCGAGGAACGTAAAAAGAGGGAGACAGAAGAGGACATTTCTCATCTTCAAGTGCTACAAGGAAAAGTGAGGTCTGGAAATCGGAAAGGGAGCAGAGGAGCAAGTGCGTAAAGAAAAGCTAACCATGTGTTCTGCATAGCAAGTGCTACAGAAACAGATTGCTTACTGAGAAATTTGTGTTAAGTGAGAAGTGGGATATAAATTGAGTGACAGACTTGATTAAACCAAGTACTGAGTGGGAGACTAAATTATGGGAGTAGAGTTTTTAAAAGGAATGTAGACAAAATGAAGCAGGAGGAGGGGTGGCAATATGGATAAGAGAGTATTGTGTCAACAGAAAGAAATATTGATGTTCTGGCTGACATTCCAGTCTACTTGTACTGAGAGCAAAACTGCAAACAGAGGTGAATCTGGATGGTGCCTGGTCAGAATAATGTTGCAGGGACCAGAAAATATCTGAACAGTAAGAAATGGTTTTGAGAGCCTGTGCACTAGTAATGGGAAATTGAGCTAATGAACAGTGAGCTCCTTGACCTGAGTAATATGCAGGATTGAAATCAAAGTAAAGCTTTGCTTTAGTACTAGCCAGCTGCAGATTTCACATTAGCAGAGTGGCAGTTTTGGTCTTTATCTTTGAAGCAGCACAGTTTGGCTTATATAGTACTCTAAACTGTCAGGAATCTGTGAGCTAATAATCTGATTTTAATAACTGGAGCTGAGTAAGAGGCACTAAAGAAAGTAAGTAAAATGCAAAGGATTTAATGCAAAGCCCATGGGCGTAAATGGACATTTCCTCTGATGTTAATGGACTTCGGATCAGGCCCCATCTGTCCATGGAGCCTAAGGTCAGCTTTGGTATGTTGAAGAATGTCTGTGGGAAGGCAATTACACAAAAACGTTGGTCTTTAGGGAAGCAGAGTGAAGGACTAAAAAAATATTTCACAGAAACTAACTAGAATTCAGACCACTGTGGAAAATGGGAAGGATGCTGGAGAAGATGCATGATAGCATCTTTCCAGCAAGGTTGAACAAGCCCATGGGCAGCATGTATCCATGTGCTGAGTGCAGCAGTGCTGGCTAGTACCAGATAGGAAGAAAGAGTGTTACCAAAAGTAAAGGACTTGGGAAGGGTAAGAATGGGTGGAGTTAGAAATCAGTTGAGGAGGTTGAAAGCAAGTACCAAAAAAGAAACATGCAGTAAACAAAATGAGTAGGCATATTTTTAAACAGATATTTTCTGGATTTCTGCTGTTAACTTGGGGTCGCACAAAGAATCAGCCAATTTTTCTTTCTATGTCTCTGCTCTCCAGCGTGTCTCTTGCAGGTAGGTCTTATTTCTCACAGAGATATTACAGGGCATAAAATTCAACCTGCCCTGCTATTGTGTGGGGCTTCCTGACACTACTTCATTATAATAACAAATGAAAATGCAAAAGAAAACATCCAAACATCTAAAATTGTGTGAAATATTCCATAATCTTAAAATGAGAGATTTTTTGGCAGGTGAGGAAAAGTTTTGAAATCCTTAACTATTCTTGCTTCTGAATCTAAAAAAAAAAAAAAAAAAAAAAAGCAGAGTTACCTAAATGACTAAATGAAGCATTACTGTTCATGGACTCACATGCTCACAGAAGAAAGCCCCCTTATTTTCAAAGGTGATCATTCATGTTGGCTATTAAAAAATCTTTTTCTTTTCTTTTATTTACGCCATTGTTGAGTATCTACCAAGAAAATCAATTTTCTTTAATATGTCTGCTTGTTTTCTTCCTTCTCCCAAACTGACATTCTTTTGCTACCTCTGAGGATTTATAAGTGAGGCTGATAAAAATAAAAAGTAGCATGCATAGAAAGAAGATTGGAAAGAGAGGAACTTTTTAGTGAATGAATATAAAATTTATATTTGAAATAAACGATAGAGTTCTGGAGAGAAGCAAATATTAAATTACCCTATTAGTAGGGACTATTCAGCCATCCATCTAGTTTAGTGTCTTGTCTTCAGTAGTGACCTATTCCAGATGATAAATGTGAGAGAGGGGGAAGAGAAGGGTATGAAAGGAAGACAGAGAAGAAAAAGGGAAAGGAATCAAAGCAGGCCAATAAAGAAATCCATGTAACTATGACCCATGTGCATATTGCATGCTTCTTGATTAGAGGCTGGCTTTCCTCCTGACCCCAAGCTGATGATCAAAATATGCCCTGAAGCACCAGGATTGGTAGTCCCTGTAATTTTGATCCTAGCTTGTGTCAGTGCACATGCTATTCTGTTTCATGTCAACGCCTAATCCTTTTTGATAGTTACTAAGCTATTTAAGTCAATAATATCCCACGGCTCTGAGTGTCGCATGTTAATTATATGGCTCATAAAACATATAACCTGATCTCATTGCAAATTTGTTCTATTTTAATGTCTCTGAGTGCTTTCTACTGTTATGAGACAGGGTCAGTATAGGTAGTGTGACCAAGTGGCCAGCCCTGTTCTGTACATCTCTACTCTTCAGTGCTGTGGGTCACTGCCCCAGGAACTCAGACCAAGGAGGGGGCAGCTGTGTCTGGCAGGGTCTCAGAGCCTGGGTGCTTCTGGACAGGCTCTGTGTACCTGCTGGCAGCCTGCCTGCTTCCCCAGCCCCCCTAGTGAGCCATGGGGGCACATGCCTTTCCCTGGGATTTTTCCAAGTCACCTAGACACCAGGTATTTTCCTCTCAGCTTGAAGAGTTTGCAGCTTTGGATTTCAGAAGCATGGGCTAGGTCCCCAGCTAGGAAGTGGAAGCATTTAGTCCACATTTTGCATATTTAACTGGCAAAAGCTCACTCCACACTGTCTTTTCTCTAGAGCCCTATCCTACCTTAATAAGGGATCAATATCAGGTTTATTGACTGATTTCACAAGCTATTATGGATTCCTGCACAACTACATATAATATAGGCAAAGCCTAGTGGAAGACAACACGTGGATAGTCTGGAAGAGCTGAGTACTTCACCCACAAAGCAATACAGAATGGGCTACAACAGCCTGATTTTACGTTTCTCATCTCATGAAAATCCAAGTCCCTTCAATAATAGCATGAGCTCTGGGTTAGAAACTGAGTGAGCTCCAGAAGACTCACCTTTACGGATTCTTCTTGGGAACTTTCTTTGCTAGAGAGACATCACTAAACAATTTTTGAATGCTGAGCTACACTGTCTGCTGGCTGCTCTCTTAACTGATGAGTTTTACAACATATTATGCTTTTATCACATCTAAATTATCCTTTGAAACTTATCCATAGGACCCTATAGAAAACAGTAAGGATTATGAAAGCTGGACAAATAATGTGAGCAGTATAAACTTCCTCTAGTTCTGTATCTGTAAGAATATTAATGCATTAAAAAAACGCAAGTTTTCACTTCTATCTTCTTGAAACTGGCCAGTGTCAATTGTTAATCGGGTGAAGAGCAGGGTTTCCCACCAGTTATATGGCAACAAGGTCATGTTCCACAAACTCCTTTAATAACTGTCCAGTAACAGTAACTGGAATGCTAAAATCACTATCAGATGAGCTTAGCCTCAAAACATTTAATTTCTGTTGCCTCCTTTGGTGGATGAATGACAGAGAAACAGATTTTCCAGCTTCACCAGAGAAAGTGGACAGATCCATATGATCAGTGCCCAGTTTAGCTTAATAGTGACTCCAGGCAGCTCTGCTGTCACTGAAGGGTTACTCTGTGGGTATACGATAGTGGGGAAACATCTTGAACATTCATTTGAATATGGCCATCGCAGTGGAATGTTCAGGGCTATTTTAAGATTCACACTGTTTGTTTAAACAAGATGGCATGACTCAATGACTGTTACGTAAAGGATGAACACAGATTTCTCCCTATATCCCAAATATCTCTACCAACTTAAAATATTGTATGGAATTATACATACACCATGCTGAATGGTATTGATTACTGAATGAATACTGAAAACTAATGCCACATTCTGGAATGGAGAGTCCCTCTTTTTAAGGTAAGGTCCCTGTCAAAGGAAAGGCTAATATTGCAAAAAAGATGATGCATGGACAGACTACAAGATCTGAATGCTGCCTTTCAGGGGGTTGAGAAGAATATGAACAAGTAACTCCCTCATTACTGGGGTTCACCCATAACCAAAAGGAATGAGAAATGAGCATTTGGTTTCCAGTGATCGGTCAATGCGATCTATTGCTACTGCTGAAAGAAAAGACTTCCATTTAGTGCCAGCTGCAACAAATTTTGTTTCTTTGCTGTTTAAAATGGAGCAGAGATCACTGAGAAAACCTCCAGTTTAACTCTCAACCAAAATCATCAAAACATTTGGCTATTACTAGTTCTATTTGAATTAAATTCAAATTAAGATAAACTAATGTATCTCACGCTGTCCATTTTGTCATCTTGTCATCTCAGTTGAATTTATGGCACAGTCCTTGGGGAGATACTAAACTTCCATTGAGTTTTCTGTTAGTTCTTGATTTAAATGGTTGTGGATTATTGCCCCAGAATAAAAGTGCTTAACACCAAAGATACCCGTGAGTGTCTGCAGACTCTTGAGATTACAAAGAGACCAAATCATTCCCTTGGGGAATTTGCTGTCATATAATATATTGATGGATCAATCTCAAACTGCAGGCTGTTCAGAACAAGACATCTGTCTGGTCTTGTTTGGTAAAATACTGTGCATATCTGGTAGCATGTCATTGAGAGATCAGTTTTAAACTCTGAAATCATAGCACCCTACCAATTAAACATCAAACCATGAGTGGAGTTATTTAATGTTAGCACAAAATAATAGAAAGCTATTTAAAAAATACAGGGGTTTATTCTTAATTTTGTTAAGCTTGCAGTTTGAAAGTTTTTGGTTTTCACTAAGAACACCCTGTGCTCCTTGCCCTCATGGGAGTACTGAATATGTAACATGACAGAATCATCCAGCACTGGGATTCTCAAACATTTTTATCCTAAGAGATTACTCTGAATCTGGGAGACATTACAAGCAACATTTAATCATCAAAGCTCCTGGTCCATTATAAGCCATGAAGTAGTGTACTTCCACAGCACAAACGTCACTGCCAAAATTGGCATGAACTGGCCTCTCCTGGCAGTCTCAGGAAATCAACATTTACAGAGCCTGTGCTTCCCTGTCATCACCAGGCAGAAGTCCTTTCAAATTTAGGACTAAGGCAGGAAGGGTGTATTTTCACTAACAATGTCCACAGTACAAATACAAAGGAGTAGATGAAGAAGCAATATCTCCAGAGTATTTCACCATCACTTTCACCAGCACAAAACTCTCAAATAACACCTGTTAGCAGAAAACACTGGTTTTCATTTTTTTCATCTTTGAATTGTCTTAGTCCAGTGTTTCACCTCCTCAGTTTAAATAGTAACTGTTTAAAGATGACCTTGATATTTTTAAAAGAGCCTGTAAAACCTCTCCACTGTAAACAAGCCAGTTTAACATTTATGCATAATTTAAAAAAAATAAACATTTTAACCAAAATTGCCTGAATGTTTACACGACGGGAGAGAGAGAGAGTCACGGGACTCTTCAAAGAGCATTGGCTGTAATTTTCTACCTTGAGTAAAATAAATTAATTAACACACACATCCTGTTTCACATCAAAAGAAAATCTTGCTCTAAGGAACAATCCAAAGGAGAGGGCCTGTGAATGTTTACAAAAACAGCCTGAGCCAACAAGAGCAGCAAGAGGGTATTTGGGAACCACAGTAAACCCTCCACCCAGCAGCTGGACTCTCTGGCTTCTCCAGGTTTCAGTTCTGCCTGTGTGTAACGAACAGGGAACACACAGTGAGAAAGACAGGCCTGATTTCCCAGCCAGAGCAATAGTAAAATAATGATTTAAACTCTCCATTACAAATGGGGCCACAAAACCTGTGGGAATAAGTGAAGTAAATCATGTTTTACAATGAGAGAAATGAGCCAGACAGTGGGACAGTGACTCTCTCATGACCTCATGGGAGTGCATCTGTCATGGAAGGCAGAATTCAGGTTGCTCCTCCAACATGAACAGATACAGACGCTTTCCTGTGGATCTTGATTTTGGGTGAAGGTAATGCAGTAGTGCCACTCTGAATTAAACGTGCAGCTCTCATCAGCTTTCTCCCCAAAATTATGCATGGAGTGCCACCCGCAATTAAAAACTCACTAAACCTTTCTTATGTTTCTGCATCTTTTTTCTATGGAATAGCTGTGATTGCCACTGCCTTCTACGCCTCCTTCTGAGTGCACTTTGTTCCTTGTATCTTGTTAATAAAAATAAAATGAAAAGGAAAAAATGATTCTTGACAGGTTAAAAAAATTACACCCAACATCTGTCAGTTTGGGTTGGGATCCCCATTAAGAATCCACTACTGTGAGTCTGCAGTGACACAGACTTCCTGCCTTTGAAGGGCAGTAGGCAAACACACCTGACTGTGCAGAAACACAAATATTTGCACATTCAGAAGCCCTCAAGTATCTAATTTCTATACTGCAGAGAAGGGTGTTATTTCCATGTTTAATGACCTTATGTTACATTTGAGAAGTACCAGTGGAAAAAATATATCCCAGCAAGAAAATAAGATGCTAGCTCGTGGCTCCTTGTTTCTTGAATACTTGCAAATCACAGAAGTGTGTGCAGGTGCATGGAGCAGAACCGTGCTTCTGGTCACAAAGATGTGGATAAGGCGACTCATGCTGAGGCGTGCACCTGTACGTGTGACTGGATGGTGCAGAGGCCAGGTAGATGTAGGCACTGCAGTCCCACAAATGGGAACAACAGCAGAGACACCATAAACTGCAAGGAAAGATGAAAGGTGTTTTTAAATATATATTCCAAGACACACAATACGTGCAAAGGCCAGGGACCCAGAAATAATAGGGAGGAACTGACTTAGAGTGAGCTCCGTGCAGCAAACAAGAATAGGCTAGGGTGTGTCAGAGAGAGAGTGACAAAGCATTTTATGTTTACATGAGAAAATAAATGCTGTCAATACAATTAAGAGCCAAACTCCATTTAGCTTTTGCTTCTGAGTGAGTATCAAAGAGGATGTGCACTCTGTGATCCCATGCAGCTGAAACATTTGGCTGTCATTCTTACAGGAAAAGCAAGCTCCCTGTGGAAATCACACCTGCTGGCTATAACTAAAATTCACAGAACTAACATCTGCCTCAGCTTTGGCATCTGTCTCTATTCCTAGATATGCACAGGAGTAGCTGAAAGCACAATCTGGACTGTCCCTGACTCCACTGGATGGTCCTCAAGTCCAGGAGCTGGGGGGTAATTAATTTGAGGAATGAATGATGCCAGTTAAGGATTTGAAAGTCCTATTCCTAGCTCACACTTCCCTTTGGCAAGAGAGCATGGGGGAGTTAAAAACTTAGTTGTACTGTATGTCACTATAAATACCATTTCAGAGTGAAACTCAAGAGTTTTACAGGCACACACAAAATGTTTGGAACTCTCATGTGATTCCATTTCTCTTGCTTTAGAAGAGCTTAATATCATATTCATATTTTTCTGTCAACAACTTAGATGCTTTCTAAAGCTAAATATTGCCTATTTATTTAAATCTATACCTTCATCCTTTTGTCTCAAGGGTCTAATCCTCTTGTTTTCTTGGGATAGTATGCATTTCTTGGTAACTAAAACTTTCTTTATTATTTTCTAAAGCATTTTTACCAGCACTGATATCACGAAGGTGACTGCCTAGATCAGCAGTTCTTTTCTGTATGTGAAACATTGTGATGGACAGTTTTGAGCTATGGTTACCACCCAGCTGATTTAGAGATGAGGTCTTCTTATGGACACCATGCACACTTTGAGCATTAAATTTATTATTTATTTGTCTCTGTCCACCTGCTAACAGGCCGAACCTTACAGAAATCATCTCAATGCTGGAGATTAGAATCTAGCCTGCTGTATTTCCAACACCTTTCTCAAACTAGGACTTTGTTAGTTATAAAGTTTATAGCCAGAAGAATAGCAATTGTTGTATTAAGTGAAAAGGATATATATTATGAGTGGTTTTTGGTTGCCTCAAGTCTACCTTCACAGCACATTAGCATAAAGATTCGCTCAAACACACAACATGTGGTTGTTCTGGCCTTAGGCTGGTACAAAGACAAGGCCCAGCAACAGCGACATTCACAATTCAAGTTTGCAACATAACTTCTCCAAATGCCAGCACAGTCAGTAACATGCTGCACATGCTGGGCTTGTGTGCCACCCTGTCAATGTGTGTTGCTTCTGGGACTATTTTTACTTCTGAAACTGTTTTCGGAACAGGAGCACAGGACAAGTGACATTCAGGACTCACCTGCAGCTTTCAGCTCCACCTTGGAAGCAGGCATGCCCTTTGGGAATAGTGCTTTTGGGGACCCATCCTCACCTAAGTCCACCAGCACAACTGAGAGGGAAGGGAAGCACTGCTGAGTACTTACTCCATATGTGTTGTATAGGGATATTTCCTAGCAGTAAATATTTAAGAAGCAGCAGGGGAAAAGATGCAAGCTGCATACAGCCAAAACAGATGTGGGACATCTGAGTGAAGGGTAAGGAAGAAGAAAAGTATCAGTGACTATTGGAACAGTCCTGCTACTACTGAGTCATAAGTAAAAAGAGGCCACTGTGGGAAAAACTGCAATCCATTGCCAATGCAATTTAGCATTTATAGAACATGCATAAGCATGGCAAGATCTCAAGACCTACAGACAGTGAAAGTCATCAGGAGATCACAGTACATAATACCATGAAAGACAGTCCAAATAGCTTCAAATTTCTTCCTTAACAGTTAAAAAGGTTAGTAGAAAAGGAGCGCGTCGGCGGGGCTGCGTGCTGCGCTGGAAGAGTTCTGATCGCTAGGCAGAACTCGAGATGCTCGGGCGCCCTCAGGAAACACCGTCGGGAGACGCCGCGCGGAGCGGCCGCGCTCGCCCTGCAGAGCGGCTGCCGAGCCCGGCCGCGAGTGCGGCAAAGGGGCCCGACCTGCGCCCGGGGCGGGCTGCGGCTCCCCACACACGGAGCCGCCCAGGGGCAAAGACCCCAGCTGTCAATATCCCTACCCTGCCCGGGATTAAACCCGCGCCTACAACAGCCACTTTAATCCCGAGGTTTAATTAGCTAAGAAAACACTTCCAGTTTAAGGAGCTATGAATTACCCACATGGCAAAACTACATTCCTTTCAATCAGCTACAGCTGTGTGTGTGTCCAGCTTTCGACACCACAACCTCTGCTTTTGCTGTCCTCCGCTCCTGTAAAACTCTTTGTGCTCATTTGCCAGTGTTCCCTTGTTAAAATCAAACCTTACCAATAGGATCTTGAAGCAGATGATCCTGCCTTCTTTTCATAAACAATTTCCTCTACTGAACAGATTTTGTGCCTTCTTGGTAGCAAACAGAGCTCTTTGGAGATGGGCTTCTTATTTGCACAGGTCAGTAAGTATTTACACAGAGATGTACAATAATACAATGAGATAATTAGAGAGTTACATTAATAAGTCATGTCTGGACATCATTACAGAGGCAGAACTCCTAATCAAGGCAAAAAAGTGTTTAGAGAAGGGACTCAGAAGAAAATTCTCTCTTCCTTTCCTATGTCATTTACATCAATGGTGAAATCAGAAACCATTATTTAGATTCCATTTACCAGATTAAAAAGATTTTTGGCACTTAGGAAATTATCTTTATCACTTGGTATTTTTAACTATTTAGAGGAGAAATTACAAATATTCACTAACATATTTGAGGAGAATACCTGATTTATACAAGATAGCCAAGCACACATATTCAAATTTAATTTCTAAGAACCTATTTTAAACAGCCCTTTAACACTACATATAAAAAGGAGTGGAAAAAGCACAAGAACAAATGCAGAAGCATACCCCACGATGCCATCACAATTCACTTAAGTAATTTTCCCTAAAAATTACTGCAAATTTAACATCAGTCTGGGCCAGCTATGAGGTACTCCTTCCTTTTGTATTTATCTCAGACAGCACCTTCTGAAAGACATTTCTAAGCATTGTACTACAACAATCAAACCTATGTCAATTAGCAATTTCTTGTGCTTTTCAGAAATTAACGATGCAATATATTGTATATATACAGTAACAGGAGATATCAAAGACCCCAAAGGCTACATTTCAGCACCCAGTTTAATGTGAATTAAAGTTTTCCAGGCTGAAGATGCCACTTGCTTCTGCCACACAACAGGCAGGAAAACCTCTCATCACTGGATTTGGCAGCTTGCTGAGACAATCTTTACTGGAAGTCTGGTCTCCACACAGGGTATCCGAGCAGAACCCCTTAAATAGCCCTCTACTAGGAGTAGGTAATGGGCCCATCGTGAATGGGTGGGGCCCACCTCTTTACGGAAGAGGGCTAGAGCCTATGGGGAGGTAGTTCCAGCATAAGAGGAATTCTTGAAACAACCGCCGCCGTGAGTTTGCACATGAGAAATCATCACAGTTCCTGTAATTACACAAGCGCACACTGCCCCCAGAAGGCAGCATCCCACACTTTCCCACTCATGTTGCCTTTTTCTGCTCCCTCTCACTTGCCTGCACCAAGGATAGTTAAATACATGGAACACCACTCTTACAGAGAACATTAAGTAAACTAGGACTCTTCCAATTAGAAAGGTAACAAATTAAAGTGATGTGAAACTTGTGTATAAAATAACAAGGGGATTCAGAGGAAAGGAAGGAAGGAAGGAAGGAAGGAAGGAAGGAAGGAAGGAAGGAAGGAAGGAAGGAAGGAAGGAAGGAAGGAAGGAAGGAAGGAAGGAAGGAAGGAAGGAAGGAAGGAAGGAAGGAAGGAAGGAAGGAAGGAAGGAAGGAAGGAAGAAAGAAAGAAAGAAAGAAAGAAAGAAAGAAAGAAAGAAAGAAAGAAAGAAAGAAAGAAAGAAAGAAAGAAAGAAAGAAGCAGATAAGTGTCATAAACATATCCTGTCCATTAAGTAGCTAGTCCTGGTATTGTCCCCTGGAATTCAGCAAGCCAGGTAGCCTTAGGCTTGCAAGGTGAGTATCAGGCTAGCAGGCCTCTGAACAACAGGGTGACATGGTCCTCCAGAGTTCCTCACATTGCTGCTGCCACCCTGGGCTCCCCAAAAGTACATCAGGGCCAGACAGAAACACCCTCCTACCCCACAGCCTGAACTTTGAATGGACTGGACAGAACTGAGCTGGTACTTTCTGAAGGAATCGGGTAAGATTCTCAATCCCAAGCAAGGTTCTGAATGCTCCCTCCAGCTGTCATCTGGACCTGCACAAATAGATCACAACTCTGAGCAGAGGTATGCAGACCTTTAGAAAGCCACAGATATTTAAGTGGCTGCCACCTTCAGAGAAATTTTTTGCATGGTTTTCTCACTTTGTTTATATTTATTGAGATACTCTTTTCCTCCAATGTCTGGAAGAGCTTTAAAGCGTTTTCCAAACTTCCCCTTTGCAGAACAACACACACGCACAACTACAGTAATATAATTCCCTCTATCATTTCCTAACAGGTTAAAATATTAAATTCTGATCCCACAAGACACTTTGCCGTAAACAAAATGAAATTTATGCTTTCATAAATCAACTGTTCAGTGACAGCACAAGCAGCACACCTGGTACTGCAGAGGGGAGTGATCCAGAGGGATGCCTGGCACAGGCGAGCCAGGTGAGATGAAGACTAAAGCAATCGGAGGATATTGCAACTTACGACAGCGAGAACATTTCACGTACCTGGGAAGAGTGATGGAAACCCTCGCTTGAGAATGCGGAGCCCGCCGGACACCGGGGAGGACAACGCGGCGGGGCCTGCGGGGACGGGCGGCTGCGGACGCCAGGGGGCGCCCCCGGACAGCGCCGCGGGCCCTCTCTGGGCCCGGGTTGTCCCGGGACATCCGGGGTGTCCCAGAGTACCCCGGGCTGTGCCAGAGTATCCCGGGACATCCCGGGGTGTCCCACAGTATCCCGAGGCATCCCGGTGTACCCTGGTCCCGGAGGGGCACGGCCGGGCAGCCGCCACCGGGCCCGTGTGGCCGGGTGCGGGCACTGGCCTGCACTGGCTGCAGACTCACTGCCTGCTGTTCGGCTGCGGCCCGAGACACAGCAGCAGTTAGTTTTAGTTTTACCGGTGAGGGGTTCAAAGTGTGACACGGACTAGATTTTTTTTTTTTTTGAGCCATAGTTTGTGTCCTTAGTAGTCTCTTAAATTTGACTTAAAGATTTTAAAGACAGGACCTGTTCAAACGTCTTCAAAAATTTACACTTACAGAAAAAATTCAAATAAATCAATGGGTTTATGCAGGCTGTAGGAAGTGCCTTTGTCTGGATTTTTGGCTATCTGAACAGCAACTCATGATTGCTGTAGATGTACAATTGAAGCTGTGCTCAGCTCAGCCCCAAGCACAGGCTGTAGTGCAGGTGATGAAATTCAGCACTTACCCCACTGTAAGGGCTGCTGTGGCTCTGAGGTGTGTGAGGGAATGGCTGGGTGTAGTGCTCGCCCTCCTTGGACAAATCACCCTCCTGCAGTCTAATTCCTGCAATGCCCCAACAAGTAATCAGCAAACCCAATCAAAATGGGGACTCTCCTGCAAGACACTTAATTGTAAACACAACAAGAAGAAGGAATTTATCAAAGAGCAAAAGGATAATACACCATGAAACATGACACATTTCTGTGGCAACATCTAGCTTAAAATTAACACAGGCTCTGAGAGCTCATTATTCTTGAAAAATTATTTTCAAATATAGACTCTGTTTGTGGCCTAAGGCACTTCATAGAGTTGAGACCAGTAAGAAAAGGTCAATGCCACCAGACACTTTACATTTGTAAATATAGACCTGGAGCTGTCATATTTTAAGTCACTGGCTCCACAGTAGCCTCAGCAAGCCCTATGCTTTTTCCTTTTATCTCTTTATTTGCAAGATGTGATAGCAGTTATCTCTCCCATAAATCACAAACAGGGCTCTGACTGACAACTGGTATATAAAGAATGAAGGCTTGTTAACAGTCACTGAAGTTATGCCAACTAACAGCCCTGCAAATTCATGCTGTTTGGCTATGGGTGTATTCATTTAGCCAATGAATATCAGTGTGTGGGATTAACCAGATAAACCTGTAGCCAGTGAGAAATGAATACTATGTAGGGTGTGCATCCCTCTCAGCAATCTATGATTAATAGATTCTACTAGAGTCTATGCTTTTCATAAATTCCAGAATAATGAGCCCCGGTTTGCTCAGGGAACTTAATTTTTCTAAATGTAATACTCTGGAGGCTATGGCTCCCCAGGTGACTTAAAAAGGACAAACAAAAATTCAGGAGAGAAACAGTTTTTGCAGTTGAACCTAAATGTGGATCCCCATTGCAAACAGGAGGAGGGGCTGTTGTTTGCAGTTTAGGTTCCCAGGGCTGTTTGCCATGGCCAAGAGAAATGTTTACTACAGCTGTAATCTGTTATGTGCTGTTGATTTTAATTGCTTTTCAAAATGTGAAGACAACTGTGATATTTGGAAGAGACTGGCAAGCTGCAGTAATAAGCTCTGTTGTGCAGCAGATTAGTTCACAATGTGCTCTGCAGGCTTCTCTGCAAAATCTTGACAGTATCCTGGGAAGTGAGGAAGGAAAGGAAGGATCTTAGACATGCCCTACACAGCCAAAGAAGTGAGCCTGATTCACTGCTTCTCTTGGGTCTGTATCCACAGAAGCCTAAACCCTTCCTTAGAAGACCCTACAGAAAGCAGCCAGCTATAGCCACAGAGCTACGGTGATACTAATTAATTAATTCTTATTGTAAAAGCAACACTGACCATCAGATTTACACAAGTTATTTGGTCCAGCAAGAACTGTCTTGGAAATTAGTAACATAGTACTTGGGTTAGAAATGGGTAGCCAGCAAGGCACTTTGATTGAGGGCTCAGAGGGGTTCCTCAAATATTTGGGAACACTCCAGTTCCAGGCTAATGACCATCTGGAGGCTGTTCCCAAAAGGTTTCAGGCCCAGGTCTCAGCTGGTGATGTATAAAGGAAATTCTTTGCTTCACTCCACTAGGCAATTGGTATTCTTGACTCACCTAGAAGTGTGTTGGAGGTGCAGTGTGGGTGCTGGTTACAGCTGGGTGCTCTTGTGATGGGAAATGGTGCGGTTTGCTTCATCCAGCCCCTTGGAGTCCAAGAGTGTGGCTTCTTCCTGAGGCTTGTGTGGTCTCAACCCCAAATGCAGAGTGGGTTTTCACTAGCAAGAGATGAACCAAATGAGAATGACATGTCAGAGGGTTAAGACTTATTTCGGCAAAGCTGTATTGTATAGACTCCACAGACAGCTTTTCTTTTGCAGCTGTGAGCTGGAAAAATCAGAAAATGAGGAAAAAAACATCAGCCAGGCAACTAAGTATAAACTGGCAGATTCAAACACAGTAATGGAGCAAAGCTATTGATCTCATCCTGTCACACCCACGTGCCCAGAAACTTCAATATAAACCTGATTGTAAACATGATTTTCAGTCATGGACCCCAGTTTCTAATCCTCCAGAAGAGCTAGGTGTCAATTCTCTGTATGCAGGTGGCTTCGTTCGAACTGCAGCACCAGAGGTTACCATGTCTATTTAGAAGTGGGTAACAAATATGAACTGATTTTCAGAAATGCTTGAGGTCCTGGTAATTTCAAAGCAAGCTGTAGATGTTCAGTATCTCTGGGGGAAAATAAAATTAAGATACCCTCAGTTGTTTTCATGTGCCAAATATTAATTCTTGGAAGACTGACCACACACATGCTGGCTCACTTCTTGTTTGACCTCACTGAGACCTGTTTTCTTCTTCTGGATTATATACATAATAATGATATCTGTCTTTATAATTTGTCTGAATAATGCTATGCAAATAGTAGATATGATTAATTACTGTCCACCTCACACATAAGGAATAGGCAAATTGGTAATTTAACCTTTTCTAAAGATTTTGGCTTTTGAACTGTTAATTTGACAAGTAAGTGAAAACCCCAAACACTTGCACTTACATACCTTGTTAAAATCAAAGCCAAAGCCATACCTTACTGATATAAACAATATCTGCAAATAAACAGGCACTTCAGATTTTCTTGCATAAACAACTGGAAACAGGTCTGAGCAAATGGAGGCAAGTCCATACCTTCACCACCCAGTCCCTGGAGCCAGGGCAACACGGGACTGAGCAAGTTCTACCTGCCAGAGCCCTGCCTGCACCTCCCTTGCCTCAGGGTTTCTGTGTCTGTGCTCCAGGTCTGTCCTGATAGCGTTTGACTGTAATGTGGATTCAGATTAGGAAACAGGGACCTGCCCTTTTATTCCAGGCAACAGGAGGAGCGGTGCTGAAGCGAAGCCCCTCAGCCCCATCCTTGCCCAGGGTGTGGCCATGCCTGGTCTCCCCCTCCCTGCCCGCTGTCCTCCTGGCCCGAGCACCCACCCCTGCTGCTCCCTGGCACCCCTATCCCTTTCTCACAAAAGGATCAAAGGTGCAAAAAAAAAAAAAGGTCTCTTTATTATATTTCTTTATTCTGGATGGAAAATTATGATTTATTTGATTGCTTTGGGTAAGCAGAGGGCTGTGGGATCTTGCCCTGCTGAGGTTTTTACCTCAGATGCTTTTACAGAGGGATTTGGCCATAGAACATGGCAGGCAGGGCACTGAGGGGAGGCAACCTGACCAGGACACAGTAGGAACCATAGGTTCTTGGGAGCCAGTATGCTAATAGAACCTTACTATATTTGGTCAAGTTTCCAGTCTTCCTTCACCGTTGGTCAAGACCTTTTTCTTATAAGGTCATGTTCTAAGTTCACTTTTCTGATTGGGCCTGTGTCCAATACCTGGTTGTGTTTGCCCTGCCCCCGGGTCTTTGGAACCGAGTCTCTGGCATTTGTTATTTTTGCTATTAAAGTTTTTTATTTTTTGTCTAGTTCCATTGTTCTCTTTCCTCTTTATTAGCCAGCTCTTCCCAGCAAAGCCGAAGCAGGGAGACCTCACAAGGCTTCAAAGCTCATAGAGGCCCCTTCATACTTCTGTGCCTATGGTGACCTAGCTTTAATCTTCATAGTGAATTGATAAATCTGTTTGGATGGATAGCTTTCCTGGAAACTCTGCTCTTACAGGACAAGTGCCCAGCTGGGACTCACAAATGAACCAAGTATACCTGGAAAATTCACCCCAAAACTTCCTATAATCTAAAATGGAAACTGCTGAATGCTTTCAGCACATGCACATATCACCAGTCCTCACCATACACACAGGTGGCTGCCATTCTGCAGAGGCCTATGGAGGTGTAGTGTGAACAACCCTGACTCACCCAGAGAGCCCAACTTGGTCTGAAACAAACCTGCCTTGCCTGTGACACTGGCAGGGCTCGGGGCGATGAACACACCGCCTTGGCATCTGAGCCACACTGGCCTGCCTTTGCTGAGGGGCATGGCAGCAAACACCAACAAAATTCACTGTGTGTCATACAACCCCAGTAAACATGCTTGGGGGAGAAAGCAAAAGTGTAGCTCAATGTTGTAGCCAAAGAATTATGTATTATCTAAAGAAAAAAAAGACAGGCAGAAAAGCCTCTTCACTGGCTTGCAAAAGAGATACTCATTGTCACCATCCTGTACACAGGTAAGATTCAAAACAAATGTGCTACCAGCTGACCAATTAGACATAGGCACTTAGAATGTTACTCCACTTAGCCTGTGCTTTTTAAGGCAAAGCATTAGGTCCTCTCCTTGTGTTCCTTAGCATAATGGGGCTTTGGTCTATAACTGATATTCCTACAGCTGTTCAATAGTTGAGGCATTTAAGGGATATCAGAAAACTGCCCAGTACAACTGGCAGGTAGTCTAGCTGGTTGTTACAGGACAAACTAAGGACAGGACAAAGAAAACAACTTTGAAAGAAAAGTAGAAGTAAAATGGTAGGATAATTTTGCACTGTGGCTACACACTAGATAATCTGAATGAAAAAAGAAAGCTTTTGAATAGTTGCTCAGTTTTAAAAAGCAGATATTAATTACCACACTAAGGTAAAGGGAGAATGATGGAATCTAGAATTACTTTTTCCAAGTAGTTTAACTTTAAAAAAAGCTAGTCTTTCTTTTGGGTAAATGCAGCAGTAAATAATCAAAACTTTATCATATTAATGCTGTAATTCTAAGCAAAAAGCCCCATATTATTTCAAGCCCACTTGTGCCTCTAATATACTTGAAATTATCCCAGCCATTGCATGATGATTGTTTGCTGAGATTTTTCATTTGATTAGTTTCTCTCTGATTTATCAATTTTCCATATTTATTTTTTGTAACACATTTTAGTTTTTCTAAGGCCAAACGTTTTGTTTCCAGTGTCTTCTCTAACCAGCAATAGTTGAATGATATGACCAACTAAAAGCAGATTACACTGCATGGTGTATTTCCATGATGTCTTCAGCCTATGCCTAATAGCACTGTTTTTCTTTCTACAAAATATTTTGGTTTCCTTGAAGAAGTCCAGTGACAGAGATGAAAACAAAGATTAAATTATCCAAACACAGATGCTCAAAAGCAAACATATAAGAACCCCAGTACAAGGATCCTTAGAAAAGTAATGCTTTAATTTGCTAGAGAACAAATATTAAGAATATCAGATTAGGGGACATGCTGAGCCCTGGTTTTTGAAGGAAGCCACTTCAAAACATCCTGTTTCTTAAAATGACTGATCTTATCTGTGAAACAGTAACATGCCTCATTTCATCATTTGGGAAGATGCCCCAGACCAATAGCAGTGATAGTCAGAGGATTTCAATTTCCAGCCTAAACATACTTAGAACCAGTGGACACAATCTGAACAGTCTGTTCCAGGGATTCCCCTAAGTGACAGGTTTTTCACAAGTAACTTTGGTCATGTAAAGGCCAATGGAGACATACATCCCTTTCATCCAGTCATCTTGTGCCCACAATAATTCTCCAAATCTCTTCAAACAGATATTATACCCTCCCCTTCAGCTTCCTACAGACTCACCTACAGGTACCTATTGCTTACTGCTTTTTCTTTCCTTGGATCCTCTGCTCTTGTGTCTGTATTTTTTAGCTTTTTTTCTGTGTAACATACAGTGTTAGCAAATTCATCAGCCATGTGCAAAGGAAGGAAAGAATCCTCCTTCCAGTCTTCACCAGTGCACTAGGCCTTCCTCCTCATCTCCTAGAGGTGAACCTGCAGATGACATGGCACATGAGTAGAGGTCAGCCAGGGGGCAGACCTTCAACTCAACAGACTGACACTTGCCAAGCCTGACAGACAGCTAACTTTTCTGACTATCAACAGAATTTTCAGGCACTTGCGGTTAAAGAACATATTTTAAGGTGTTGGTTCAGGGAATTAATTTGAACGTATTTGAATAGATTTGATTGGAACTGAACATAAATAACTACAAAAGATCCAGAATCATAAGAAAAGCTTTAAATAAGTGGGCTGGACATTTTAAACAATCCAACAGGAATGAAGATTCTTAGAGCCAATGTGTGAGTCAGTGACAGAGCTGGTACTAAAACTTAGCTTTGCAACTCATGAATCCAGGGTCCTTCTAAGGCACTACAGTACTACAGCTACTACAGTAAAGCAGCTTATGTGTATTTTCAGTGTGAGAGAAGAGACTGGAAACTGTGCTGCTCACCTAACTCTCAGTTAACAGCCAGGTCAAAAGTCAGGAGGCCAAATTAGATAGATCACATATCTATCTATGCTGACATTGCTAAAAGCATGTGAAATATAGAACTGCATTAACAGATTCTGTAGTGGACTAGACCTCTTGTTATCCAGGCAGCTCGAGTAGGTGATCATTTATAATTATGTATCGGTGAATTTCCCAGTTGATGAAAAGCAATACTTATTTGAGCTCCTCAGCATTCTCTCAGTCTTGTCTTAGCTTGAAGAGAAAGAAAACCTCTCACTGATACATGAGAAAGCAGGAAAGCAGACACAACAAAAAGCACAGCATTGCTTAATGAATTGGGAAAGGAATGAGAATATTTGTCTTGTAGCTTTTTGCATACAAGGTCCTTCCCCCAACATCATGTAGGGAGTGTGCACTTGGCTTGCTCTTCCAATAACCGTGTACCAAGTAAGCGAGGAATAGATCAAGCAAGAAGCTTGAAGGGTAATTTTTAATGTCTACTCTGAGGTTTCCAATAGGATCTGTGTCCCTGTGTTTTGTCTAACTATAGGCTAAACTGCTACTTGTAAGCTAACTTTGTATAAATCAGATTTAAAGTAGCTTAATCCATTTACACTTGCAGCTGCAGCAGCTTTATTCAATGGGTTCATCATTAAGGTAAGCTAATTGTACTTCTCTGGTTACCGACCTTTTCCAATACAGATACCCTGCAGTAAAGTGAAGCACCATAAATTCAAAGTGATTGAATGCAGTGAACATATTCTTCACATACCTATGTTGTAAGGCACTTCTGCCTTAGAAAAAGAAAATAGAACTGAAAAATCCTTCACAATTCACTACAAATTAAAGAATTTCAATTGTTCACTCATTTTAAGAATATGATCCACATGTGGTGGGTCAAATAAGTAGGGATTCCTTCTCAAAGGCTGTTTTGGTATGAAAAATTACTTGATCACACCAAAGTGGCTTCTAAATGCAACTTTTTTACAGCAACCCATAGCCTTTCATGAGTTCTATAGGAATGCACTAACCCTCACCACAAACACAAGGCCCGAGAACGAGTGTAAAGATAAATTAATTAAGTAAATAAAGCTTTAAGTAGCTGATCCATTGAGCACAGGGGATTGTGGTTTCTCTGGAATCACTTACCCAAGCCATTGTCAGGAACAAAACTGTAAAGCAATATCACATAGCATGTGAATCAGCACCTTCAAACCTGCTCACCTTCACATTGACAGTGGTGTACAAAGGTGCTAGCCTGCAGCCAGAGCTTCTTAGTCTCTGCAGAAGAAAAGAAATCATTCATTGCTTTTCTCATCAGAGATATCTGTCCCTTGTAACATTCAGGCTCAAATTTCAGTTTCAGACATGCTAAAGCACAGAGTGGTGATGTGCTTGAATTTCTCCATCAACAATTTGCAGGAATAGAATCAATTATATTCCCCACCAACATTCTTTCCAGCAGGTGGGTGGGAGTAGAACCGCTCTTCTGGTTGTTTTCCATCCACAGAACAGAATGAGAACCCCAAGATATTCAGAATATTATAATATACTGCTACTCTATATTCATGATGTCCTGAAAAGGAGCATACTTCCCAATTTGCAAGAAACCAACTCCTTGAAGGTTAAACATTATTCAAGGGAGGAAGGAGATAAGCCATCCTATAAAGGATGTCTGTAATTATTAATAAATACAATGAAGGAAAGTAAGACCATCCTGTTGGAAAGCAGTGTGAAAGGAAACAAGGAACCATTTCCTCCTAAAACCACACATTCACCATGCTGTTCACTCCCAGTCACTGAGAGTGTCATTATCAGTCACGTTATAAGGTGAGACTACTGAACTCCTACTGTTCTCAAGGGAACTCATGCAAAAACTTGATAGAAAACAAACTGAAGGCAAAGGTATTTGAAAAGTTGGAAGAGAGTTTCCAAAGATACATCTGCATTTTGGTACTTCTTTTCTTAGCAGTACTCATGACATAGACAACAGAAACCTATGCAAGCAAGGTAAGGCTACTTTACCAATTATTTCTGCAAGCAGTGACACAGAATTGAGCAGGAAATGCACTGAGAACTGGTAGGCAGAAAAGCCATCTTCCTATGCAATGAGAGTGCTGCCTGACACAAACACTTCAAGAACCCCATGGATGCAGAGATTAAAATGCCCCAGGGACAGAAGGACACTGAATAACATAGGGTTTGGCAAATTCACCTCCTGAACATTGTTGGTTGCCAAGAAAATTCATTCTGACTCACAAGAAGCCATATGTATTGTTCCACAAAAGGATATGAACAAGTGTAGTACTGATGGCCCATAAAAGCAGTTAAAAAATACAGCAGCTTTAATAGATTTCTATCTGGTCTGAAGAATAATTCTGGTCTGCAGACCAGAAGCTCACTGAATGGCACTTGTCCAAAAAGACCTGGCAGGTGGCCTGCCTGGGAAAAAGAGAGCAAAAGGACGGAAGCGGAGGTGACCTGGTAATGTGTCAGCAAGGAGTGGCAGGCCTGAAAAAGACTTTATGGAGCCAAAATGGGATAGAGGCATATAATCAAAGCCTATTTTCCTACAACAGTTCTGCCCTGCAGAGCCCTTTTTCTTTTTTTTTTTTAGGCCTGTGTGACAGGAACCCTGAGGAAACCCCACCTGACCTTCCCAGGACTGATGCTTAGTAATTGATAGTGCTGTTTACACAAGTGTCAGGATATTTCATTACAAAATTTGGTCCCTTAATTGTTAGATTTAGTTCTGAATTATTTCACAGAATGGTTGACTGAAGATCTGCACATTTGTCAAAAAGATTTACAAAGCAAAAAAATCCAAGCCATAGTACTGTGGATGTTCAGGCTCTCATCTGTTAAAAACACTTTTGGCTTTGCATATCTGTAAGATCTATCTTGGACAACAGCATACTTCTCACATAGTCATTAGTCAAACTGCACAGCATGTCTGGGCAGTAACTAAGGTTTATAGTCCACTAAATGGATATGTCAGTCAGAAACTGAAAAAATCTGACTCACCTAAAGCAACAAAAAGGTGATAGCAAATAATTCAGATCTACACAATAACATTTTTCTACGTTGTTTGATGTTACTCTTTTAGGTTAACTAGCAGAACTCTTCAACTCTGTTTCCAAAAGTAACTCTCTTCATTCCATACCTGTAAGATCTTCCCATTCTACACTGACCAGGCTGGAAATAACAGGCTTCCTGGTATTAAAAAACATACATTTCAAAAATTGTTTGCATGTCACAAATTTCCATGTCTCCACTACTTTCAAGCTTTTAAAAAAATTGTAAAATCACATCCAATGAGGATGTGCCCCTTGCATCTGGTAACTTATCACTCCCTTAGGGTCCACATCCTAGCTGTTTATATATCTGTCTAAAAAGACTCAAGCATGCTAACAGTATTTGAAAGAGAGACACAAATTGACAAGACACACCATAAACAGCCCAGATCCACCAATAAAAAGCAGGGATAAAGGAGGTATCAACATCTCTTCAAAAGCTGAAACTGAGAAAAGGTTTAAGAGCCCTTTTTTCTTACTGTCATAGGCACCAAGGCAGGATTGCCCAGATTTGGAGCCCAGAAACACTGCTGTTCTCTGTAAGTAAAGGAGTTCAATCTAATTTTTTGCTGAGAATTCACTATTTGTTTTAATGTCCCCACAAACTATTTGGCAGCAGCACAAAGGTTTCTTCAGACAGCTGTGGGATATTACTGAGCATTTCATGCTCCTAGCAATGCAGTAATTCCCTAACCACTGTATAATTAAGGGCTTTGTTGAGGTCTGGTGACATATTTGAGTACTTGCAGTGCTGCACCTTGTTTCATAGGTCAGACTGACATGCACCAAGAAAAAAGCCAAATTTCTAGCCAATATATTTTTCTGCAAAGATGGATTCTTCAGCAGTCTTTCACACCTAGTAGAAGTGTAGTCCATCCCCAATCTACTCCACTTATCCTCCCCTTGGAACATAACCATTCTCTGCATTTGCTTTTAGTCACCATTAAAGCCTCAGTGCTCAGAGAACTGACATGGCTTTCTCGAGGTCAGAGCAGCTAAACATTGAGCCTTTTGTTCTCATCACCCAATGAAAGGAGAACAAAATTCCTGAGTAGATGATTCTATCTTATTATTGGATCATAGTTTATAATTTATTCCTTTGTTTCCTGTCATGGACTTCCCTGGGAAAGAAAAGAAGAAGCTTTCCCTGCCTAGTGTGTGATTTCCCTGCCCTTCTGCTGACAAGCCAGTTGGCTGGTGCTGACTGGTGATAATATTACACTCTATGCAAGAGGCAAAGGGGAAGTGACCTGTCAGCATTCAAATAATAAAACTTGCAACTGCCACATTTCACTGCTGATGACTTACTCATATTTGTCTTTTTAGAGCCTTTTCCACCCTGCAAAATCCTAAAAAAAAAAAGGTGAAAATACATTGCAGAATTAAAGACTGATTCTGACAACCCTTTTTCATGCAGGTGCTTCATGAAAGTCTTCTGTAAAATCATGTGGATGACTCATACAAATGTGTGCAAAAGCAAGCACCGTTCTTCTAAGCTAAGTACATTTACTGAGAACAATGTATCATTGAGTGCAAGATGAGCAGTTACATCTCTTAAACAGGCATTCAGAGAGCTGATAAAAGCTTTAAACAACTTGAGTGGCAAACATGGACTTCAATTGCCTAACTTGTTTTAAGTTCCATTTCATGCTTCATGTCCCAGCAACATAAAGATATGAGAACTAATTGAGATGCTATCAGACTTCTGCATTTTTCCAGTTCAACACTATCTGTTCCTTTCATGTACGATATTTCAGATTTAAGGAATTCTGGCTCAAGCTGTGATATATGTAGAGAAAAAGAGAAAATGTTATCTCAAAGGATTTTATATGAGTTTCCAAAATCTCACATATAGAAAAAATGTGTGAAAAGCCACCTGTATTTAGACATTAGTATGTTAAATAAAATTCAGAAGGTGGTATAATAGAGAAGTGATATCCCGGGCAAGTATGGGCATTCCAACCTGCTAGTATAGTAGAAACTACAGACTGATTTTTCTACAGTGACTAAAACCCCTTGAGGCTTAATGTAATTTAACCTGCTTTTCTTGAGGAAGTATGTTCAATGTAGGTTTTGGCAACATTTTATTTCTCACACATGATGAAATAACCAGCAAAACATCCTGCCCTTTCTCACACAGATGAAATAAACTCTATTATTTTCCATGAGAAGACTTAAAAACAAAAACAAAACCCACAGAATTAGCTCTGATTTGATCTCTGTTGAAAACATAGTTTTTGGTAGAATATACATTTCTATAGGACCTGAGTGGGGTTTTGCATATCCATTTTATCAGAAATTTTGGATGTTTTCCATAACCATTAGTGCCCCCATTGAATAGGGTGACTTAAATCCTTCACTCACACGCTATTCCATGTCTTTCTGGCATGTAACAGAGGTTGGTGAGGAAAGACACAGGGCTGAAACTCAGGGCATTCCCAGAAAACAGTCCTGATTGTCTCATGGTAAGACATCAAGAAAATCATTGTCAACCTGCTGCAAAATATGAGTCTGGATTTGGTTTATGCCTCACCTTTCTATCTATAGAAAGGGGACTTTTTAGAATAGAAAGTCTTCAGGGCAAGGAGGGTGACTTAGCAAGTACTTGTAAATTTTCTGGCAGGCTGGAAGTCTGATTTCAGCACTGGCCTCCAGGCAAAACCTTAAAGGTAAGCAAGAGATAATAAACTTTGCTGCAACTTCCCTGTGAAGCACCTGGATGCTATCAGTGATCATTATCTGAGTGCCTTGTCTATTTGACGGCTCTGCATTGCTTGCAGAGGGCTAAGAGTTACATCTAATGGTGTTTCATATATGTACCTGGAAAAAGGTAAGAAATTTCACATATTTAGTAACAAAACAGGTGTCAAAGGCCTCACATATTTTGGGTAGAACATTGCTACAGGACATGCAATTGTGAATAGAATTTCTGAGGATCTGTCCAGAGTACGAGAGGCAAGAGCTGAAATTTTGCTTCCCTGTGAGTAGTGACACTTGATAAATGTCTGCTTCAGTGCAAAGGAAGGTGCTGAGCATGCTGAGGATAATTTGCATGCTGGCCTTTTATTGTTATGTGCTTCCTCTGTCTTCTAGATGTATACATAATAAGGAAATTTTTCTGGGTCTTTGTATTAACAAAAAATTACAGCTCTCTTCTAAACAAGTTGTTTAGAAATGGTCAGGCAGAATGAAGCTGAAAAAATAACACTGCCTGGAACTTTAGGCTGAAAACACCTTTGAAACCTGTTTGTACCCAGAATAGAAAGACTTGGGACTGTTATTCACATAGCAAGATCTAGAGAACAAGAAAAGTCTGTAGATATGACTAGTCCTGAATAAGTTGTTCTAAAATATTTATTTCTATCATAGAAATATAGGAAAATTATAGAAGAGTGTCATTTTATCCTTTATGTCTGTAATATTCTTTTAAATCCCAAAGGGCTAGGGAGAGTGGTTCTGGTGTAAGATGGTATATATGAATTCTGCTGGTGTTCTAGTTCAAAATAAATGGGCAATGTTGCTTTAAATTACCTGTATATAAAGTCAGTCTTCACAATCTCTGTCATCCACCTTCAAAACAGATATAGCATTTCCTCTGAAGTACAAGGATCAAGAACTGTTGAGTAGATAATAGTCTAAACATGAATGTGCTTGTAGCAGCAAAACCAGTTTCTACAGGGACATAGACATTCTGTGGGTGCTGCCAATGAATATTTTAATTTTCATGGGCTTGCTAACTTGGGAGTTTCCCCACCCTCTGGCTGCTTGCTGAAAATATATGTCACATGATCCTTGAGACAGTGAGTTGATTTTTTTAACTTCTTTTCAAGATATCTCCCTTAGTCTGGACCAAAAGATAATAAAACCTACATTTTTCAGATTTTGGAAGTTAGTATGCTTTAACATCCACTATGGTAGCTGCTTTCTGTGTGACTTTTTCATACAGATCAGTGATCAGGTGTTACAAATACATGGCAATTTAATTCTTATTCTCTTTTGGTGACAGTCCCACCTGCAAGCTGTGATGGTCATGTCTTTTCTGGAGTCATTGAAAGAGCAAACCTTGCTTTGTGACCCTTCACTGACCATGGGCTTGTACCCACACACATGCTCCTGTTTCTGTTTCTTCCCTTAAGTAGTACTAATGAGAAGCTGAAGGGCTATGCCCTAAGATCATAAACCACAAAGATTTCAGGTTCTAAGAAAGAAAAAGCAAAGAGAGTAGTGGGCGAAGGGAAGTACTGGTAGCCTGATTTGACAGCTGAGAATCAGTTTGAGAAGACATTAAGTTTCAAGAACTACACATGCATGGCAAGACCTTCAGAGTTAGGTAATCTAGTTAAATTCTTGAACTATTCAGTGAGAGAGAGAGAGAGAGTCAAGTTCCAAAACACAGTCCTTCCACATCCATAACTGGAAGCCAGATCTGGGCAGGTTAAAATCAGAACAGGTCTCTTATACCTGTGACAAAGAGAAGCTTAATATAGTACTTGGGGTTGGAGACTGCTGTTTGGTGCTGAGACTGGCTTATTCTGTACAGCAAATTCTCTGGCTGGTTAACTCTCTCCAGCTGCATTAAGCAGCACACACCATTCTCTTCCTGAAGAAGACCCAGCCTCTTTCCTCCTTAAGTGTTAGTAAGCTACAGTTTTATTATTAGAAAACTGGGCCCATGTGTATTACAGCATAGTTGCTGTAGGGTAGCAGGTCAAATCAATATGCAGTCCAAAGAAAAGCAGCAGATGTCTATTTTCTGGCTATTTTGGTACATGTTTAGTTTAGGTGAGAATCTTTCCATGTTCAAAGATGCAAAATCCTAGAATCTGGAATCCCTTGAAACTCTCAGTTTTTAACTATCTGTACTCCTTGTCCTATTAATTTTTGTATCTTTTTATAATTTCTTCTTCCCTCCCTAACGTCCTACAGGTATTGGGTATTATTAGCCCCAGCCACAGCTCTACAAATGTGAGTCTGACTGCCTTGACACCTTGCAAGTGGTCAGTGGGACAGCCTGTCTGCCTCTGCACAGCAGGCTCTGCTATCTCTGTGCCACACACCCATGAGCTCTGTTTCCCAGGGTGGCACCAACAGACTTGCCTTATATTTAGCTACTACCAGTCTCATGATGTTTCAGAATGTCCTCAGGTAAACTTACTAACTCCTCTGTCAAACCCATGAGTCAAGCCAGACAGCTTCTGCTGTCTCACACATTTAATAAGAAGGCCAGTCCTCAACAGGTTAGAAAAGCCTGTGCATTGAATGAAAGAACAACACCCACCTTAACACATCTGCTTGTTTGAGCTTTTTCCAACTGAACAGCCAATAAACCTCCAATAACCAAGGGAAAGAAACAAATATTCTCCAAAGAGCTGCAATACTCTACACTGCAAAGAGAGAGCAGATTATAAGGTTTCTCCTTTAGCAAGATTTCAGGACACAAGGCAGACAGCCAAAAAGTCAGAACTGCATTCTCTTTGCTGGGGGGCCTTCCACAGACAGCCAGAGTTGGAAGAAGAGCTACAATCTCAACAGGTTGTCGAGATGTTTCAAGAAAGAAGGTGGGGATTCTGTCTAGTTTCCATTATGTTGCCATTTTCTTCTCCCCCAAACCCTGTAATCTCAGTTCTCAACACAGAGATACAGCTAAAGATAGTGAGCAATTTATATTAAAAGTGCTGGCTTGGATGTTGCCACTATCAAATATCAGCTTGGTCAGACAGACCGAGCAATGTGGCATCTGGGAGAGATCTGCTAAAAGGCAGCTGCAGCTTGGGAAGAGCTGCATGCAGTAGGAAACAAACCCATTGAAGAGCAGGTGTAAAAGAGTAAGATACAACAGAAATAGAGGAAGGTGAACTTTCTCTCTCTTGGCTGTGAATCCCAGCTCATTTGTCGTTTCCCCAGCCATGCCCTGTCTGTTTGCATGATCCTTCCATACAACTGAGAAGGATGTGGGTGCTCCTGAAAGGCAGAGTACAAGAGACAATAAACTGGAAAAACATATTGAAGTGTCTGTAGAGCAAGACAGGATAAGACCATTTCCCTTTTTGATGGGTAATCTAGCTGTGGGAGAGGCACACTCCTGTCTCTCCACACTCTCTTTAGGGGCTGGCTGGTGTGTTTATATTCAAAATTACACAAGCAGCTTTCTGCAAACCTCTGTCCTATTTCATGTATGCAACACCAAACTCTGCTTCCATCACAGCCCTCTACATTTCCTCTGTTCATACTCTCAGGATGTTTCAGATTCCCAAACCTCTTCAGCTCCCACATAGAGCCTTTGAGTAGTCTTTCCTGGAAGCTCACCCTGGCTTTTTTGTTAACTTCTCTCACCTGGGTGCAGGGCATGTCTGCATGAGTATGTTCTCATTATCTTATTGTTTGCTTTCCTGTTTTGTTCCTGATTTTCAAAATGGTTTCTGAAAGATCTGGCATCTCTGGCATTCCCTGTGTACCTTAATGTGGACTTTGGCTTGTGATGCTCAGACCCCCTCATAAGACCCAGGCATGCTTTCACATTTCCCTTCTACCCACAGGGAGGGTGTGTTAGGAGATGTCTCCACTACAGCGTACAGTACTCTGTAGGAGGAACAACTCCTTCATGTGTTAGTAGGGCTACTAAAACTGTAAAAGGGAAAAAGCTCAACAGGAAAGGCAGATGTGACCAGTTCCTGCCTCAGACAGTCTCATTGATTTCAGCTCTGCCACTCTGAGCCACAAAAGGCAGTGGGGAAGGGAATTCAGGAGAAGTAAAGTGGGGCAATGAGCTGCAGAATACAAGCACAACTTACATGTTGCAGAACAAGACACAGGCCCAGTCAAGTCAGAGCATCACTCAGGCCTATGAACAACAATTGGGTGTTGCCAAAGTCCAAAAGCAGCTGCAGGCAAGTCTGTAGTGGTCACAGAATGGCAATTCAAATTTCTTAATGGCAAAGGAGGTGGGATTGAGTTAATCAGTTTGTGAAACATGTGAAAAAAAATCAAGTATGCAGGACACTCTCAGAAAAAGAGTACACAGCTGGTACACAATTGAAAAAGTCTCTATAGTAGTGTAGCAGTCATTAAAAAATTAACACAGTGTCTTGGGTTAAGTGAAAATATGGACCTTAGCCAAAAAAGAAAAACATACTTTAACCATTTGCCAAATACTTGTGGACTGTACTTTAAGACTTAGGTGAAGACACCACTGGACACCTTCGGACAAAACTGATCTCTCAGGTAGTGCTAATGCCATATTTCAGGAGAATGTCTACATCATCTCTACTGATGTTGACATTCCCTAGCAAACTCCTAAAAGGCATACAGAGAGAATTACATTATTTTCCCCAAGAAAAGTATTTGGCTTTTTTTACTCTGGCTGTACAGGAGCTAGCTCACTACCAAGCACTTGCACATGCAGAGTTCTCTTTCTCTGAATTGTCTATTAAAGGATTTCTAAATTATAAACTTTATCTTTTACTATTAGAGGACTCTCCAAAGCCATATTCTTAAATGGCCATTATCTTACAGTTATGGGACAACTGGTGTGTATTCATGAATTACTTGGTACAGCCAAGTGCCCTCTAGCTTGCTAGCATCTTTCCTCAGGAGTCTAGAATCAGAATACCTGATTTCAATCTTGTTTCCTTGTTTAAAAGGGCACAAAAATATGAACAGGACTTCAGTGGTATCAAAAGTGTTTCTTAACCACCTGGTGATCACTACCAGCATTCCTGCTGATAACTCAGAACCAGAGTTCTCCTTTGTTTCAAAGGACCTGAACTTTACTGAATCAAAACTTAGTCCCAAAGACTGTGACTTTGATCTTTTTTTGACATATTCATATATTCAGTGCACCCGAAAAGGAGATAAATTTCCTTCAGAATTGAAAACCCAGGACTAAGCACTCTGCATAGTTATTTGCTTAACTAATCCAGCCAAAGGAAAAATTTGCCTGAAGGAACATGTCAGCAGTTTGCTGAACAAAGGCTGCTTGTGCTGCAGATGAATTTCCAGACTTTTTCTGATTAAATCCATGATAAATAGTCCACAGACCAAATCCATGATAAATAGTCCACAGACCAATTCCAGTTTGTGAAACACGTTCTGACTATTATGGTTCATCAGTAATCTAATTGTTAGATTCCTAGTTCTATGTAAGAGCTGAGAATATTATGTACGCAATTGGACTTTCCTTTTCCCTAAGTTTCATGTTTATTTGACCACAAAACATTTGTTAAAGGTCACTTTCATAACCATCATGAAAAAATCTTTGGATCTCATATAACTCAGGCCAAAATTGTAATGGTGATTTGCTATTTTTACTGCCACGTGACAAATGCCAATCCAGCTGCTCTGTTCTCCCTCCCCTCCTCCACTGCCACCAGGAGATGACACATACAGAAGAGATTGTAGGAAAAAAGTCTACTGTGAGCCAGATACTTGATCCCCCAGGCTCACAGAGCACTATGTGAGAGAGAGGTATCCAGATATTGCCTTTGAATGAGCAGCACAAAGCTGCAGAACTCTCTGACTCTCCTGCACAATTCCTTTCTGTATATAAAAAGAAACAGTGAATGAGTCAGAAACAGAGAGAATATGGGAAAAGGGCAGTCATGTTTCTGACCAGGAAGAGAATGGGGATGGAAGCCAGCTCTGTAGATTGGAGCAGTTTGTCCAGCTGTCCGTGCCACACAGCTACACCCACAGCACGCACTGAAATGGTTTCCTGCAGCACACTGCTAAAAGCCAGAAAGGCACCCTGGAAGCATCAGGGTGAACAGTAGAATTACCTGAAGTTTCTGTGAAATGGAACAAATACTTAATCTCAGCTCATCAGTTATTCCAACCTAGCTCACCCCTCTTTAATGTTGTCTCAGGATTCTGGTAAGGAGGAAAAAAAATCACATTTTCCTGTACTAACTACAAGTATTCCAGAATATCGAAATTCCAGGTATATCCCTTTACACTTGATTCTGTATATTATAAAACACATTTATAAATGACCAAATCTATTCTTACTCTATATGAACTTGGAAAAGAAATCTTGAAGTGTTTGGCTTTTTGGTTTTTGGTGTTTTTTTCTGTCATACATTCACACTGGCATATTATTGCAGAAAAGCAGGCAAGTGCTGAGATGAGAACATTGGTTTACCATTATCTGAATGGTCACAAAGTGATGAGTTTTGCACAAAATAATTTTTTACTTCAAAGTTTCTCAGAAGATCTGAGTTGTTTGCACAGGTTTGCTATTCTAGGGTTGCTCACAAGTGCTGAACTGTAGAAATCTTTGTTATTGTGTTAAAGACACTAAGTGCTAGACAGTTGTTTGCATTTTTTTGGTTGGTTTTGGCTGGTTCGTTCTTGAGGTTTTTTATAATACCAAGTATCAATTGTACTGAAAAAACCCAAACAATTAACCAAACTCCTAAGCCTCCATTAAAGCTAATGCCTTAATTATTTATCTGTTTCATTTCTTCACTTCCTTGTAGCAAACAACTGTAAAACCAAGTTCTGAGATTTCCATTTAAAGTACTAGGCAGTATAAAAGAGTGTAATTGCAACAATTATATGTGAATTCTTTAATGAACAATTTCTTAAACTATCAACAATTAATGACATACAAATCTTAGAAGTGATAGTGTTCTTAAATATATATATATAAAATCTTAGAAGTGATAGCAATATTTTTCTGATGTAATACATAAATCTCAATCATGTCTCAGCTGCAGGTAAATTTTGCTCCCATTTGCACCATGTAAACAAAATAGCTCTGCTTAATTAAGTTCCTGTGGTATCCTGAGACCATAATTTGTTAGTCAATTAAAAGACCTGAACATTATAGATCAGATGCAAATGACTGCCATATTACTTTACAGTCTTTCATCCTAAAAAAGAGAAAGTCCAGCACTCTTCATGCACTGTTATGTATACCAACAAGCACAACCTTTGCCTTCCTCATTTTAAACACCCTTCAAATAAAATGAGAAACAGAACAGGAATATGCAGGCAAGAAGCTTCACTTTGGATCTTTTGAACATTGGAGTTACTAATAGAGGCAACAGTTTTTACAGGAACTGTGTGCTCTGGCCCTAAAGCATTTCAATGCAATTTGGGCATTTAAATCCTCAGCCAAAAATACACATTAAAATATCATGTTTAAATAAGAAAAAAATCAGCCTAAGAATAATTTACTTCAAGGATAATTACACTATGCAGTAAAGTTAGAACTGACACTAAAGAAGCAAAACACTCCTATGGTAAAGTTTTAGGAAATCCTTTATAAAATTCCAAAAGAATTTTATGAAACATTATTTGAAATTATTGCTTCTTAATGGACAGATGCATACCTGTGAAGAAGCCCTGCCTTACACACAGACAGCAGCTTTGAAAGGCATATTTTAGATTTATGGCTGCTGAACAAGTCTCTTCTGAGAGATGCAAACACTACTAGCAAAGCCTATCTTAGAACCCAGAATGCTATTCTTTCCTTTTGCATTATTCAAAGTTATAAAACCTGAGCCTTTTCCAACTAATGATTTCCTATTAATGTTGTCAACAAGAAATTGCTGTCTCTATGCTGTGTTCAATTAGTGGACAGTTGGAATTAATTATTATGACATCTGGTTGGTCCAATCTGTGAGATTCACTGAGTTCACTGTCTAGCAATTTGGTGGTCAAGCTGCTCTGTGAATGGGCACCACACCATAACATTCACCCTTTGACTGGTTTTGCAACTAAGCCCTTTCTTTTCCATGGTCTCTTCTTTTCTGTAAGCCCCTTGCTATCGGCCAGTCTCATCTCTTTCATGGTCTCTCCCACACCAGGGTGCTGTGCAGCTTCTGGTACATGGCCTGTGCGGTGCATACATTCTCACTGCAAGTTTCCACATTGCTCTTTTTCATTGAACATTTTCATGGAAAGATGCCTGGAACTGTGATCTTTCCACAGTGTTTCTGAAATACATTTCACCCAATTCCCAGTGGGAAATGAGCTTAGAGACAAGTAAACAGAATGTAATCAACCCTTTATAACAACCTTCTGGTTTACATCAAACTTCTACCAACACCAAACATATGTCTGCAACTGACAAAATGCTTGTCCATCATTTGAGAAATATTTACAAGGGGAAGTGATGGGTCAGGAAGAAAGTGACCTATACACAAGGGTGAGCCTGCCATTTTGATAGCTGACCTAGGCTGCTCTCTCCCTCAGTATGGTAAGTAGCTCAGTATATTGCTCAGTATAGCTCAGTAGATGGACAGCTGGTTGAACCACAACCATACAACCTGCCTGACAGCCCCCTCTGGCTGTGTTCATAACTGTCCTTAACTTGGAAAACACCAGGAGAACACTGTTGGTGGTGATAGAGCACTGGTCAGTGTGCTCAGGACTGTAAAGATTTTGTTGCTGCTGGTGGCAATCTCTAATTTAAAGTTGATGTGGCATTTAACTTCAACCTGTGGAGAGACTTTTTAGGACATGCTCTGTGATCCTACCAGTACCCACCATGCAGGGCCACATCCTCACTTTGGCACAGTGCAGATGCCAGTCTGAGTGGCAGAGGGAAGTCTGACCCCATTTTCACAATCCCGTGCACTACAACTAGGTCAGTGACTCATACCAGTGACTCACTACGGTGCCTGCTGATTATAAACATTTCACTGGATGCCTGTTCTTTAAAAACCTTGCTGCAGAGGCCAGGACTTCACACAATATAGTTGCATGAAGTTGGTGGGTTTGAATTTGAGATGGAATACACAAAAATTAACCAAAATCCATAGAAAAGCAGATTTATCCCTGTCATCTCATTTTTTGGCTCTACTGATCAGTGGCCAGGAAAGGAAGACAAGCCACCAGCTTGAGCTTGAAATCTTCAGTGGATCAGAGTTTGCATCATTACTTTATCTCGACATGGCTCTATGTTTAGAACCATGGCTCTGGGTTCTGTATTTAGAACCCAGCTGTAATACATGTATCACATACTGCATCAACTGGGAGTCTGATAATGACTGCAAGAAGAAAAATTATCACCTCAAATGCTTTAAGGAAAGATTTTGCTTCAATTAATGACATTTTCAAAATACAATATTTTGTGGGTCCTATGATTTCCTCTATGAAATCCATGCTCCTGTGCTTCAATTCTTTTTTCCAATAATCAGGAAGGTATAAAAAGGTAGCTCACATTCTCCACTGCTTTGATACACCAGGCAACCTTGAAGTATTAAAGCAACTGCAGAAAGTCTTGCCATGAAATTGTGAAATTTGGCAATACTGACAAACAATAGTGGCTTGCAGCTCCCTTATAATTAGCTCATAGGAGCAACCAGCCAGGCAAGGAAACAGAGTTATTACACAGACTCCTTTGGGTCCACTTTGTGACATGGTGTCTATGTAACACCTCAAATGTTTCCATGAATTTATTAAACATGACCAGCATGAACTCAAAATTCTTGAATTTTTCTGCGTTCTTTATTGAAACTTTCGTAATTTCTGAAATGACTCTAGGTTTTTCCTCCTTGTAGTGTTCCCTGAATCTGTGCTGCTGGGGTGGAGGTGAGGCTGCAACATTGCTGGGCAGCTAACTTTAGGAATTCTTCAAATTCCTTATATTCAGCCTCAGGAGAAAGGTGTGGCTTGCATGACTTTATTGTGGCTGATTTAATTTGTTTACTCCTTTACCTAGTGCCTTATAAGTGGGTTTGGGTTCAGCACCTCTGCCTTTCTTATGCAAGTAAGAATTATGACATGCTCAGAAGGTAAAGAGCAAAAACAAAACAAAACAAACAAACAAACCCCCAACAACAACGAAAAAGGTATTCTCAGCAATGTGGTGAATTAAAAATTGAATTTTACGGAATGGTTCTGAACTGACAGCTGCAGTCCTGATAGCTGTCCTCAAACTCTTCTAGTCAAATCCTTGGACTTTCAAACTTGTGACAGACACGTCACTTCCCCTGCAGACCACTTCCACTTATTAACTTATTAACACCAGGAAATGGTGTCTGAGACGTGCTTTGGTTGGAGCGCCCACTTGGGCAGACTGTGGGATGGAACACTTCCTCTTGACATCAGAGCTCTTCAATATCCTGCTCTGCCATGCTGGCTCTTCTCCGTTTTCACCACTCTATCTGCTTCCCAGGCAAATTACCTGCACTAAAATAGGTCCATCACTGTAACATTCACTTCTGGAAAGAAAAAACCCAAGCCCCACAAACCATTAAAATGCAACATCCTTTGGAGCTACTCTGAGCTTGCCTGCATTGGTTGGTACCAGGTTGTCCCTCAGTTTTGCTCCAGCGCACGGTCACGGAGGGCAGCATTCACACATCTCCGCACTGGGTGGCGCAAGGCAGGACATGGATTCCTCTCAGGAACAGTGCTCAGTGACCAACAGTGCCTGCATCATGGTTTGGATGACGAAACTCAGGGCAAGCAAATTTGGCACATTCTCTGAGACTTGTACATGGGAGGACACATGGTCTCTTAAGGGTCATGTTCTCTCAGCCTTATCCCTAAGCTCTTCACTAACAATGAAATAATGAAACAATTACTTAGAAGCACCACCTACAACACCACTCACAGCCCAATGTTACATCTGACAGCTGCACTGCTATTACAATGGCTTGTTTTTAATGACTGGGTTTTCTTGGCCAAGGTCTGATTCAACCCATAGGGAAAGGAAAAATTCTACAAATTCTGAAATACTGCCAGCTCTTTCTGTAAAAATATGTCCTTGGGGGATGGGGAGGGGGTTCAAATGTGTTGTGATTTGATGTCTTCCTCCTCATTTCTGTGAAAAGAAGTGACAGCCTGTGACTAAGGAGATCAAGATATAGACAATGTCCACTGTGAAAAGGTGGTGGAGCAATATTTGGAAATAAGTCATTGATGATACAATGTCTATTCTCAAAGGAAAGGGTGGCAGGAAAGTGAAAAGTGTTTTTTTCTAAATGTGACCTATGAATAAAAAAACTTGAACATGAACTTAAACCAGAAAAATCTTATCCATCCTTCATTAAGCTGTTTTATTGTCTCACCTCCTGTTTTTGTTTAGCTGTCATGACTGTGAGAGGGAAATATGGAAGAAGACAACACCAATTTCCCCAAATGCAAACCCTCTATTCACTGCATTGTAACCACTCTACAATAAATTACTTTCACCCCGAATGTCAGGCTGCCTTCATGTCAGTGGCAGTTCCAGCACTTTTCCATCTGCTGCAGAATCAACTCCATGGTATTTATGTTTAGAAGTTTTGACAACTTTATCCTCTAGATTTGCAGGATTGTGTGGGCAAGCTGCTAAAAATAAACATATTATTTCCAGTCTACCACAGTCAGTATGTCATAAACAAGAATTTGAGGAGAAATTTAGAAAACTGCCAGGGTTACACAGTATCATGATGAAGTATAAACACCACAGATATTTTTCTTCCAATTAAAATACTTCAAATTCATGAACTCTGGTTAAGAAATGCATTTAAGCAGATTTTTCATTTCCACCATATGTGACTTACACACAGATCTCACAAGAAATGATTTCTTGAATCAAGACAATTTACATTTTAATTACAAAGTGCTCTCCTACCATACTGACCTGATTATAAAGTAATTACATCAAGATGGATACAAAAAAGGTAAATCTCAACTTATTCAAAATTTACAGTTTCATTGTGGATTAGACAATGGAGGTGAAACTACAGTGCTTCTGAATGCTTGTGAAGAACAATATGTATTGCTTTGAAGACAAGCAAAATAAAGATGAAGGCAGAGATCTGGACAAAGACCAGAGAAGGGCAATATGAATGCAGACTCAACTAAACAGCATGGCCTCAAAGAAAAGGTTGAAGAAATTGGGGTGACAGCATCTGGAAAAGCTATAACCCTGAAGGACCATGAGGAAAAAGCCAGGTCTAAGGTTTGTAAGATAAGAAAAGATGTTATTAGAAGAATAGCGATGCACTTTTCTCCAGCTTTGATGGTAGGGAAAACAAGAAGTATAATATGTGGAAGCTGAGGTTTAGTACAAACACTGCATTACTAAAGAAAAAGCTCTTGAAGAAGATAGCTGTGGAGGTTTTAAGTCCCATTCACAGGAGGTTTGAACACAAATATGTCTCAGGAATTTATAACTAATGTAGTTATTTATAACTAGGAATTTATGTAATGTAGGAATTTATAACTAATGTATAACCTCCCTAATAATGTAGGAATTTATAACTAATGTATAACCTCCCTCAGTAGGGAGGTTACATGACCTCTCAAACCTCCCCTTCATTTTCACATTTCTGGATCATTTTAGTCAGAGAAAAAAAAAAAAAGCACAGAAGTATTAACTTCCCTAAACTGAGAAAGTCTTGAAAGAGCCAAGACAGAACACAAAATTGGATTTCAATTTCTCTCTATAAGAGAAATCCCTGCTATGCACACAGCACTGAGCAAATTGGTATGCATTCCTAAAACCATCAGGGAAACTCCCAGCTCCCTCCTCCTCCTTTTTGTCCCTCATATATTAAGTGTTAAGACTGGTAACTTAATGGTACTGAACATCAGATCAACTGGAATAACAATGTTAAACAGTCCCACTTTTTAATAGGGATTATGGATAGAGAATGTGCCCTTGTGGGGCCTGTGAAAGAATACGTGACTCGGTGTCAACCTTTGTCACTCAGCCTGCCCACCCTGAAGAGCAGGGCCATGCAGTGGCCATCTAGAGCCACACCTCACTTCCCTTTCGTGCAGGGAGGCTGCTCTTCACATTCCTTTTCTCAGTCATAGATAGCACAGCCCCTGCAGGCTGGCCTGCATGATCAACAAGTACCAGATTTTTATCCTGGCACACTAAATGTTCTTCAGAGCAAACCAGAGAAACCTGCTTTTTTTTGGTTTTGTTTTAATTACCATAGGGTAGATATGGGTTGGGGTTTCACTGGATGGGGTTTTAAAAACTAGTTTGTCTTTGACCTAGGACTGTTTAATGTTTTCAAAACAGCAAGAAGGGTAGAATAGAGATTATCATTATTCAACATGTAAGACTCAAATAGTAGGGTATGAGGGTGAAGATCAGGTTATAATTTTGGAAATTTAGGCAAACTAGAAAAACAATTTTTAAAAAATGCTAATCCCTTTTGGCAAGTACAAGAAAATGAGCTTCAACGAAAAGATGGCACTGGCTGGGATCCTGCTGTGCCAGCAGCAGGTCTGTGGGAAGAGATCCCAGGGTTATAATCATTCGCAGATGAATCAACAACATCATGGCATTGTGAAAACAGCAGGGACCGTACTGATTGTCTACACTGGAGTATGGCCTGAACAGCACAGGAAATAATCCCACTTCACTATCCCCTTGGGCACTTGTAAAGCCTCAGCTGCAGCACTGAGTGTGGCTCTAAGTGCCAAGAAGGGCACACACCAGCAGGAGACAGAAGGAACCCAAGTAATGCATTCAGGGGCTCAGGAAATGCTGCCTGTGGGCAGAGATCAGACACACTGCACCAGGCAGCAAGAGGTGGGGGCCATACAAGTCTTACTGTACATCAGGAATCTAGAAATAAAATGTTTAAATGCCCATGGTAGACAGGACAAAAGCTAATGGATTCCAGTTGCAGTGCCTGATTTTCATCAGAATAAATTGATGAGGAGCATTTACTGCCTCTGTTAGCATAGGTTTTTTAAAGCAGGTGAAACAATGTCACAGATAGAATGACCCTGCTTTTGGACAGAGGGATGAACCCAAGGTTCCTCTGAATATGATTTTTATAATTTAATAGAATTAATTTTTATCTCTTAATAATTTATTGCAGATGGATCATTCCTGAACTTAAGACTATAAAATAAAACAAATCTAAAAATTTATGTACAACTCTCTGCCTCTCAGATGACATCCTTCTCAAGACCATGTGGATGTGAATGTCACCAATTCCTGTTATGATATGTAGAAACAAAAATACTAACATGGCAAAAAAAGAACCTCAAGGAAATCATTCTCTTCCTCTTTAACACAAGTTCCTTCTCTGTCCAACAATAAAAAAACCTATTCTCTGATTTATGCCTATTATGGAAATGGTTAAGCCTTTGACACACTAACCTCAAATCTTTCTAACAAACATTATTCCTTCCATAAATTAATTCCTTGCCCAACATTATAATCCATCACACAGCCCAAAGCCTCAGTGAGACACGGTGCCTCCAGAAGCCCAGGAATTAGTTAAACAATTTAATTTGCTATGACTGCAGGTTTATTTAATTTCCCTAAGCCTCAGTTTTTATTTCCTGGGAATATTAAAGCTTAAAAGCATGACTGTCAAAAAAAGTCACTAAGCAGTGATTTTTATACATAAAGGTCTGTTTTATGTACTTTTCTACATAAAAGTATATTTTCACAATATACTCAAAACATTATTTTCCTTGTCAATACATAACAAAATAGAGACTAGGTTAAGTAGTATGTTGCCTAGAAAGCATATAAACTAATCCTAATACACACAGCTTTTAAAATTAACAGTATTTTATTTGGTATTATTTGGAAGATGCCTCCAGTAGCCATAAAATTTCAAAAAGATCCAAAAACCAGGAAAAAACACAATCCTAACTTTCTTTCATTTTAAGAAATGGCTTCTGTAATTGCTAAAAGATCTTCAATGACTCACAGAAGGTAAGAGGTATCTAGATTCAATAAATACATTTTCTTCATGAGAACATCTGAAATTAAAGATCTGTTTTCCCAGGTGGAAGTATTACTATAATGAAAATCCTTATGAGAGCATTTTTATGATGACTGAGGATTCAAAATAAGAGATAAATAAAGTATTCATAAATCTCATCCATACTCAGGGGTTAGGATACATGGATCAAGGGATTGAACCTCATGTCCTGATTACAATCCTGCAAAGAGTAGGCTGCAAAAGAGAAAAAAATAGACATCCCCACCATCTGCTAAGGAACTAGATTTACACAGTGCAAGCACTACAAGCAGTAGGAGAACTTGGATTCTGATAGAGAACATGGACACAATCCTGCAGCCAGGGAAATCTTGGGTTCTTGGCTGGATAAGAGAGACAACCAGCATAGAGCTTTTACTGCCTGTAAAAATCTGTCTGAAAAGGCAATTATCCTTCATTCAATTTGATGAAGACACTTGTAAGACACAAAATACTGGTATGGTAACACAATGGCTCTTGCTCCCCTTTCTGCATCTGACATAATCACTCAGAATGAACTTTCCTATCTGCCTCTCATGATTTGACAGAATTTGTTAACATAAAAGAAATTTCAAAGATATGCTAAGATCTTAAAGGCAACATTATTAATAGACAAATTGTCAAACAGGAATGGTTTTCTAATCGAGGCCTCCAAAGTAATAAACCACAGAAAACCAGAGGTTACAGAGGATGGACCCAGCAACCTCAGCTCTGAAAAAAGGGCCAAGAACAATACTGGGGACACTGACTCATAGAGAGGTCTTTAAAACCCTGAGTAAACCACTGCACATCTGCATTATATCCTGCAGAAAAGACAGACTTGGAGACTTTATAGACTCCTTTTAAAAAGCCCCTTGGGGTTATATAAATGATTCTCGGGCAATCTCAGACAAGAAGGAACCGAGTTTAGGAAATATAGAACTGGTTAACGTGGCTGAACTAAGATGAAGACAAGTAACTTATAAGCATGTCAGCTTCATCCCAGAATGCCATTTGTGCCTCTTGAGATTCACTAAACTCAGGTTCATTTGACAAAGGCAAGGAAAAGTTGCTTCACTTGCACAGGAATTCAACTAGTAAAATTCAGATTCGTCTCAGAATTTTAAGAGCATACCTTAGCTTTTGACAGAGTATTCCTGAATTCAATGGAAAAGGTCTGAAACTTCTATTTTTCCAGTATATCACTGGTATCTGGTAACAAAAGATGCTACAGGGGGGTTTATCATAGTAACTGTATCAATGGCTACCCCAAAAATCCTATGGTTTTGCATACAACAAAAAGTCTGTTACAGCCCCATAAAGGACAGACTGCACTGTAAATGGGTTTGGTTTTAACATTCACACTGAAGGCTTCTTTGATTTGCAAATACTTCATGAGTCACTTCTGATTTCTTCATTTCTAGTAACTGGGTCATGTGAACATAATATTTTCACAAGTATCTGAAAACTATTTGAATGAAATCTCACAAACGATTGTGCTTCTATGTCTTACAGTATTTGCAATGTTGATTTACCAAACTCCATTTGTCCTTTTCAACATATTTTTTCTCTAGCATAGTGTTATCACAATACATTTACATTGCATAGTGCCAGAACTGCACTCAAGGTACTTCAAACTATCACACTGTATCTAATATAAAAAAGAAGAAGTCCTGTCTGATCAATACTATTGAGCTTTTAAAACTAGTCAGGAAAACAATGTGACAGCTTTCTCCATATACTCATAATTTATGGGAGGATTATTTTACTTCCTAGGTTGGGCTAAGTTTCTGAACATGTCCCTGAATTATGCAGCTTTGCCATGAATTCCATAAGCAATTATCAGAAAAACAACAGCTGAAGCCAGATCTGAAAGACTATTTCCATTACAGAACAAACCAGTATAATCATGGTTTAGTTCCACATCAGTGCCATCAGAGTAGCCATGCCAATATGCAGGAAAAACAACAGAAGGTCCAAAAAGTTACTTATTTTACTCCATTCCAAATTTTTTTTGGTTCTTACCCCAAGATTATTTGAGTTCTTTAGCAGATTAAAATCAAAATTCTAAAACATAAAACTAAATAATCTCATTCATATTCATTCCTCATTATACTGACATGGTCAAATAAGAGAAGATTTACCCTTGCAAAACCTGTTTTCTGTCTTACTTTGAGAACATCATCTTCCAACATTCTCTCTATTGCAGCTACAGGTTCAAAAAATTGTTGGGAATAAAGGTAAGGTTTTGTGGTATAAAACACTGAGTTAACCTTGGAATATTTTTTTAACACAAGAGCACTATTATGAATTCTAATCCTCAGCAGCAGCAATTTTAATTGAGGAGCAGCATGGTTTTTAACATTCTTGTACTTCAAATTAAAGTCAATTCAGAAGCTTGAGATACTGCTTACCTCCTAACAGCACTACTTCTTTCTGAACTACAGGTTTGATCAGGCACCCCTCTTTTGGATATCTCTTTTTTAATGTACATTACAAGGAGAAAGCATGTCTAAGACAGGTGCAACTCCAAAATTAACAGAGAAGATAGATACAGAAAGTTGGTTTGCAGTCACAGCAATTGTCTACATTTCCTCATGTTTCCTAACATCTCGTGATCCTCTCGGCTAACCAAACCACTGCCTTCTCTTTCCCAATAAACTTAAGCTGGCACAGTATTCTTTCATTTGATTTTACAGCATTAACCCTTTTCTTAATTATCTGTAATATTTTACCTCTTTATCCCTGAAAAAATTTGTATTTCAATTTGTATTTGTAATTTACTGATTTCATCCATCAAAGGCTGCTGTGTGGCTTTAATGGGTTTTCAAACCTCGCCTTGTAGCCAAAACAATTCTTTGGAATTGAATGGAGCAAATGTTTTTTTCAAACTTCTGGTTTTTTGCTCCAGTTCCTTTTAAAGGAATTTAAATTAACTGAAATTGAGCACACATGGATACAGGATCAAACATGATCCATCGTACCAATGCAATGACACTCTGAAACAGCACAAGTGTCAAATAATCCATGTCATAGAAGTGGGGCACAAAAAAAGGCAGGCCAGAGGGGAAAAAACCTGAAACAAAATCACAAAATTCGTGAAGGAATGTGGATAGATCAGTCAAGGCCTGAGATGTAAAGTCAAAGGAAAAAAAAAGCAATTTGGCTGGTGGTTAGGAGTCATTAACACACTGCACGTAAGAGACCAAGAGAGTCCTCAATGTACGGAATGCAGTATCTGTGCAGAGGAAATGAACAAAGATGACCCTACAAGGCTGACAGTCTATTCAGTCTAAAAGGCTACTTAAGTCACATCCTACTTTGTCAGGAAAGGCAGCCCACAGTTATGTAAAGCAAGAGAGACTTAGCGTCAAGTCACAATTGCATAAACTTATTTACAATAGCGTAAATAAAGGAAGCAGCTGAAAAAGATGTTGAAAACCTGACTGATGTTAGGCAGTCCTCTTGCTCATGCTATTGCAACCCTTTCACCCCTGTGGGGATCAGCAAAGTTACAAAGGGGCAGGTATATCTAAAAATTGTTCCTTGCCATCAGAAACACTGAACATGCAAAGAAAGGTTAGTTTTATGTTGGATCTGAGGGATGAGTCATATGGGTTGCAAGCATGTGGCCTATCCTCCTGTGTGGCCTCAAGTTCAGATAAGGTGACACCTGAGAAGAAGTCACATGGTATGGCTTCTAAGGAGGAAAGCAGATAGCATAATTTCAATTTATGTTTAACTTAATCCTGGCAAAATCATAAAGATTCTGGAAGTCAGTACTTAACCTCCATGGTCCAAAAGGTTTGAAAATTCATCCAGACTTCAGAATGATGCTGTTTTTATTAAAATTAAAATATTTCCTCCCAGCAGGCCCCAAACATACTTCTCTACTCTTTCTAGCAGGCACTAGCATCTCTATTGCACCTCCACTTGTCCCAGCAGGATGATATTTGCCTTTTCCAACATGCCCATCTTAATCCCCATTGACTTTGAGAAATCTTTGAGTACGTAGAGCAGAGGAAAACTGCTCACTTTATATCTCCTAATTATCCTTGCATTACCCGTGTTAAGTGCCGGGGGAAGTGTGTTTTCTTCTTAAGGAAAAAGATGTTGAAGTTCATTTAGTATTTCCTATTAGTATCAAATTAGCTAAAGGGCAATCTTCCGTCATTCACACTTCGAGGGCAAGCAGACCCTTAGCCTTTTCTCCTTCCCTTCCAAGACATATAAAAATAAGGGACTTATGGCAGAAGAATTGTTGAAATTTATTCATCCCTTTGGATATTTGGCACATGAGAGATCTTTGCTGAATTAACTTCCTCTAGGTTTAAGGGTGTAATGATATAAATTTATATGCAGGATAAAGTTCTTTAACCATCTTTCCAGTCTTGAGACAGGAATTCTACAGAAGTTCAGGGTTTTTTGGTACTGACTCATGACATCTATCATCATAAACCAGCACATGAAGATGCTTGTCATTTTCTTTTTAAAAAATGGGCCTTGGTTACTCTAACATCTGTGTTCTGTGGCAGTCCTTATTCCAAACAGTTCCAGTTTTAGATTTGTTCATAATTTCACAGTAATCAGATTAAGATACTGTTACCATTACCAGCTGCTGGACTCTGTCTTTCACACAGAAAACTGTTTTTCCTTACGGTGCTCTCTTTTTTTTTGACACTTCAACTTAAATTAACAACATTTTGCTTGAAAAATGCAGGATTTGTAAAATATCATACTTAGAAAAGTGCAACATTATCAGTACTGACTGATGCTAGTTCAAAGAACAATAAGCCAGATTTTCTTCTGGTGGAGAAATTAATTCCAGGAATTGACAGACAATGGCTGATAATAGCGCTAAAGCTGGGAAGAAGCAGATGGGACTGCTGCTGTTAAGTATGCATATATTGTTTTTAAAAGTCTGAAGTTTCACTTCTCAAGTGCTCTGTTCTGTAAAGAACTAGCATATAAACACATTTTTGGCTGCCAGTAAACATTCCAGCTGGAATGCCAATACCATGTATCATTGGAAAGTAAACAATTCTTGATTTACTATGTCTCAAATGGAGGAACGCAAACACAAACCCCTAATCTCCACAAAAATTACCTCCAATCATACCATAGCAAAGACTGCTTGTGATAGACATATCATCTTTAAGACTGAAGATTGCAGTTTGTCAATATTTGTGATATCTATTAGATGGGCATATGTCTATGAGTTAAGAGGACAGAGATACACAGGAATTGACTTTGCAGTTGATGGAAATTATTTGGGAAATCTTTATTTTAGTGTCATTGATGCCTTTTGCTGTACTTCAATTTTATTATCTTGCTCTGCCAGCTGAACTTCCCATAACTTAGTTTCTCATTTCCTTTTCTACCAAATAATGGTATATAAGTTGTGTTGCAAATTTATTTTAGAACATGACTTTCTATGCATCTATAAAATGCTTAAAACCACAAAATCTTATTCTACTGTAGGCTTTTGAAGGACTAATAAAGAAAATATGTATAGATTGCGAGAGATTTCAAAAAATACCTGAAAACAAAGTTTTGGGGTGGTCAGCTTGAGATACTTAAGTCAACATCGAAGTTAAGTGCAAACTCCAAAAATCATTAAAAGGGTGAACTGAAGGAGCCACATTTTTAAAAACCCCTCAGCACTTCAACGTACTCAAGGTAATTGCATACACCTTATGGACGTGAACCCCTTGCTAGTATGGCACGTGACTTTGGCTAGGTTCTTATTTCTAAATATAGAACACACAAATTGAGGTCCTTACGTAATCTTAAAAACTACTCCACACCCAAACTAAACTAATGTACCATGAATGACCCAGAGCTCCTTTGACTCCATCAGAGGCATCAGATGTGGGAGCAAATGCAATGTCCCAAGTGCTGCGGGAAGAAGAGGATACTTTGGCTGACAGGCCACTTTAATTCAAACTCAATGAATAAACAAAGCTGTTCCAATTAGTAAGTACTAAGGATTCCTGTAATAGCTTGTATTTATAAACTGGAACACACTAAATGCTAAGAAAGAATGTGGATTATGCAACAAAATAAAAACACAAATATTTATCATTTATTTTAAATCATAAGGTTGTAATTTTCAAGGAAAGTCTGGTATAGGAGTCAGAGAAACGTGGGCATCAGGAAAGGTCTTAATTTCAAAAGGGTTTGTTTTTATTAATGATTTTTTTCATAACTACCTTGTGTTTTCTAGAACAGGAGGCTACTTTTCTAAATATTATCTGACAGAAATAATGGTTGAGGGGATTTATCACTGTGGAGCCATTAAAAATGGAAATAGTGAAACCAAAAATATCTGCACAGTCACACACACGGCCCTCAGGGCACTTCAATGTTCACATGATTTCACTTGAAGATATCTAAATAGAGCCCTGGAATGGAACTCAAGACTTAAATCTGCACCCTGTTTTTCCACTGACCTATAAACCATGTAATTTAAACTTTTGGTGCCTCCTGCTGCAGCTAAACCATTTATTTATGCATTCATGTATGCAGAATATCAGATGCAATTTGCAGCAGGTGTTCCCCAGAAAGGTAGAATGTTTATCAGGGTTTTTAATCTGGATCATGTGTTATGGAAAATTAACTCTGAGACTATTCAGGGGAAATTTAAAACTCTGCAAGGAGACTTTGTCTTACATTTGAGTGTGGGATTGGTTTCGGTGCAGGCGAAGTGCCGGCAGTTGCACAGAGCAGGTGATTTCCAGGGCACAGCTGGAAATGAGTAATGACCAGAGCTGCAAGAAATCAAACGTGCTCCTGTGATTGTCTTCACAGGAAGGATCAGGGTGTGGGAGATGACAGCTCCAGCTGGCAATTGGTGGAATATGTACCCTTAGCCATAGCTTCTGCCACAGCTTTTCTTCTACCTCTCACCTACGCTGGAGAGCAGGAAAAAACACAAGTTGATCTCTCTTCCATTTTTAAACTGTATTTGCCATTTTTACAGACATGGGTTTAATTTTGTCTTTTGTTCTTAAAAAGGGCTGATCTGCTAGCTAGGAAGCATTTAAATACTTTAAATTTTGTTTAATGAGAAAGGCAAATAAAATTCTACTTTTACTTCTATCTTTAGTAAGAATAGTAAATATTTTAGTAAGAATTTAAGGACTGAGGGAAAGCTGGCTTGAAAATTGGATGCCCTTCTCCCCAGTTCATATCAAGTGACTAAAAATAGTTGGCCCTCTTCCTTATTGAAAAAAAAAAAGAAGAAAGAAAAATGGAACACCTGTTGACCAAAAGCAACACAGAGAAGTATTTGCTTGCTGTGACTACTTGTGCTACTTCCTCCTACTAATTGTACCAGAGCTCTCACTATTACAACTAAAGATTCTGTAAAAGTAACATACAATACCACCATCATTACATTTCCTAAATGCATCATTGAAAACACTGAATACAACTGTTTGAAAGTCACAAACTGTGACGTCAGTGGCATTTTAAGGGTGTGGCTTGGGACATATTTTGACTCACTATTTGTAAATGATCAGTATAGTGACCAGTCCGAAACTGAGCTACTTCATCACAGTGTAAGATGTTTACCGTTTTTCAGAAATTTTTCTAATTATTTAAGTAGTATTCATACATTAGTAACAAAAATGCAAGGCTGCTTTCTTCCTATATGCACTGAATACTTTTCTTTTAAAACACAGTGTGACAAGCACAATATCTGGTAGTACCACAGTATCTTTGCAAAATTGCTGTCAGGTGTCAAGAGTGCACAGCTCTAGGCTGTATGTTTGCCCATGGGAAACAATAAACAGGGACTTGCAGATAGAACAGCCTGAGTTTTTTTGAAACACCTGAAAGTTAAAATGGGAAGATGTTTATGTACTTCTAATCACAAGTATTAGTCAAGTCTGTGAAAGAATTTGAGAGTGAAGACATTGTGACAGTTTCTTTAGTCCATCTGTGAATACTGATTTTTCACTGAAATCCTATCTGGGGACTCAGTACTTTGGTGTTCCTGAGTTTTCAGCCCAGATGTTAATGTGAGCAATTTCTGAGTTTCACTTCTACCTCAGCAGTTAAAAAACAGCAGCAAGAGTTCTTATGATACATATTTGAGAGAACTACACTGGTTATTGACTGTGTAGTTATCATCAGATAGAAATGCTCAGACATAGATGGAAACCAAGATGAATAGGAAGCTTTAAATTTCAAATTCTTTTGTAATTTAGGAGAAAACAGCAACTTGACTTACAAAACCAGGCTACTTGCAATTTGTGAACCCCTCACTCTTGTAGTCTCTCTCTTCTGTGAATAAATTGGTGGGACACATAGTCAAATCAGCAGCATTTACATACAGGTAAAAAATAAGTAAAGGACTCCACACAGCACTCAGACCAGAAAAACAACCTGTTTCAATAACCACATGACTGCCTCAAACAGCAAACAATCTGATGAGAGGAGGTAAGCAAAACCCCAAGAGGTGTGAGGAGCTGACAGAATAATGGTTCCCACTGGACATGCCTCTGATGGTACAAGGGTAGCTTTGTGGGAGGATACTCTGGCCTGCTCAAGGAAAGATTGCCCCTCATGAGATACTTGGGGAAAATAGTTGAACGTGGTAAGACAGAGCACAGGATGGAGGTAGGAGGAAAATGGACAAGTCACTGATACCTTTCACACAAATTTCTCAGAGTACCCTCATCTATCTTAGGAACACATCCTACTGTAAATATGACATACTACAGTAAATATGACTAATTCATGGTCCTCCATCAGTCAGCTACTTTGGTCATATTACCTTGCTTTTCCTCTTCTGGGTTAGTGATTCAATGAAGAGCTTCCTGCACTCAAGTGCAAAGTCAACAAACAATTTTATGACAAACGTCCTCAGTACAGTATGTTTCATGCACCGCAGCAAACTGAATGGCAGAAGCACATACAGCTTCAGAACTAAGATACAAAAATTACATAGGACAAGGAAACACATACTTTAGGTGAGAACATAATTTGTCTTACTGCCTTTATGCCTGGAGGCTGGATCATCACCGAGTTGGCACTTGAGTGGGCAGCAGGATAGTGCTGCTCAGCGATCTGTCTGTGAGCCTTGGCAAAAAGAGTTGCAAGAGAACTGGAGATCAATGAGATTTGCTCTGTGGATTTGAGACAGTGGTGGATGTCACAGAAAAGCAGCCTGGAAATGGTTGTAACTTGGCTGGATGTGCAGAAGAGATTTGAGTGGGCTTCACACTTTTGATCTGTCTAGAGGGCAATCCAGTGGCAATACAACTTGTGTAAACATATCCCAAAAGCTTTTAGCACAAGTTCTTCACTGCTGCCAGCATAGCTGGGGCAGCCTGAGCTCTACATGGCCAGAAGGGACTCCAGGCCTAACACTGGAACCTCCCTGTCCCTGCAGCTCTACTAGATGGAGATAAGCTAGCAAGTGTAAAGCTGCCTCAGGAATACCAATAGTAACTCTACTTCACACCTGGATTTCAGGAAGTTCCAGATACAGTTTGCAGGGAGTTATATAGTTCTTTTTAGGTTGTGTCCTAAAATAGCTATGTTCCTTAATGTGTTTTTAGTTCAAATCTAGCAAGAACTGGACATAGCATGTGGCAGCTACAAATCTTTCTTCCAAAGCCTGCTTGTTTTATTACTTTTCACAATAATAAAGAATTTACTTGCCTCAATCTTCCTATATTTAAATGGTCACTTTGGTTATTCAGGTAATAATTAAATAGTTTTAAGAACTCTTTTGTTCACTACTATTTTATTTCAAAAATAAAAAGCCTGTTCTTTCTTTTTTTACCCAAGAAGATATCTTAATCAATTTCAGCTGTGTTTACATACTTCTTGTCAGGATTAATTCTAGATTACAAGATAAATGAGCAATGACTTTGAACTCCACAAGGCATTTATTTCAACACACTGGACTATTCTTATCATACTTTAAAAATCTTGAAAATCTAAACAAAACTGTACAGCCCCCTCTTGTTTATCCCAAATCAGTTCAAATGTAACGTGACCAAATGCCCATGCAATGTCACGCAGCAGGATGCACTGGTAAGTTCTGAGATGTTGCAGATCAGCAGTAAGAACACAAAAGACACTGCATTGAGAAACTCATACTGCTAGCATCTCCTGAAACATATATATTTGCAAATTTTGGCTTATTTGGAATAGTGAAAATAAACAGTTTCCGTAACAGGACAGAAGATAATATGCAGTACACCTTGCTTTTTAACACAACGTCAGGAATTAAGCCCCTTGCTTTAGAGTTTGACAATTTCTTTCATTATGTTATCACAGACTACTTTTAAACATATTACAGAAACCTTACTTTCTGCATATCTTTGGAGTAGCACAGAATTTCTTCCCTGTGAGGACATGATGTCATTTCAACCCACCACTCTATCATGTCAGATAAATTTTAGAATTAATATGGGAAAGATAAACTTCTTTCATTTATTGCTGCTTGAGTGGTTATATCCAGCTACACCTTACTGTCAGGTGAAACTGGTTTTTTGATCAGCCTGGAATTCTGAGAAAAGATGCTTCCTCCCAAAAAGATCCTACTGGCAATAGGTTTAGTTCCTATCCTACCAGTCCAGTGCAGTGGAAAGATGATCTCTAGCCTTCCTCCATGAAACTGTTTCTCTTTACATCTTTTCCAGGTGGGGAAGATGCTTTTGATCTTCATAAAATAATACTTTATGAAACATTCTGCTACTTTTGAGGCAAGCAGCTGTATTAAAAATATTTGTTTTTCTTAGAAGACCTTCATGAAATTATTTCCATGAAAGGATTGATGTTTTAATTAAAGAAATGGAAATTATTAATTGTGCAGCCAAAAAAATTAATCTTACTAGTTGAATTGAAGCAAACTAATTTCACAATGTGAAATTAATTCCTGTCTCATTACCTCAAAAATTAAATGGGCTTCAGGATGTCTGCTACATCCTAGTTCTTGTAAGGTCAAAACTATCAACTTTTGTTCTCCTGTTTTAAAGCTGATAGTTCATAAGCATTTAAAAACACAACTTGGAAACAGAACTCAATTCTGACAAGTCAGAGAAAAAGAGTTAAACCTGGACTTTCATTTCTAACATTTTTATTTTGAAACAAGAACACGGAAAAGGAACTAAATTTGCATGAAGTTCCATCAGAGACAATGAACTTGCCTTAAGTTGTTTTAATATCATCTATTCTAAGCTATTTGACTTTTTGTCCATGAAACACAGGCAAAAACTCTTCAGAAATATCCTGATCAAGTGCATCACACCTCAACAGGGAGCTTGCCGTACATTACTTCCTTTCATAGCTGCAAACATATGCCCACCTCTCATTTACATTCATGACCTCCCTAGCAAGCCATGGAAACTCAAAAAAGTAGTAGAGAAGTGCAGTCATTGGTATGAATAAATGGCTGTAATGTTAAAGATATGGTTGTTTCCAGCACCTGTTTCCATCACCAGGTTTGCTGTCTGTGGTACTCCTGAAAATTGTTGATGAGTACATTCACCCTGAAAATTACTTCTCCCTGGAAGGCTTGGAGGGGAGATGGTTGAGCTTATCTTTTTCTCACATTGCTAGGTGTCAAAGAGTCTGGGTTTTTTTCAGATCACTGGAAATAGCAGAATGGGGACTTGTAGTAAATAATAACCTAGATCTCTTCAGGCAATAGTTGGGGAAACCTCAGGTTTAAAATTCAAGCACTATAATAATGGCCAGGTCTCTGTCCTACTCTTCAGTCTGAATTCTTACGACCTTGAAAAATTTGCTTTACCTTCCCCCTGCACTTATAGGTAAGAAGTTGAGGCAAATGAATATGTGAGGCAGAGACAGGCCAGATATGAGCATCTTCAGGTGACAAGTAACAGGCAGGTGTACTGAGGCCTGCATCTGACAGAGGTCTTCATCTGGAGGCTACTCCTACTGCCACACACTTAAGAATGAAATCTCACAGCTAGAAAGGGACTTGTGAAAATGTATCATCTTCCTGCACCTGGAAACAACTCCATTAGCTGCTTTCAAGGAATGAACTGTCAATCATTTGTCAGCAGGCTGAACCTGGAGAAGAATCTGCTAGCAGAGCTTTTTTCACTACAGGGAAAAAAAAAAGTCAAGAAAAGTACTTTCCCAGAAGTGAAAGAAACAGAAATTTCCTGTGCCACTAAACATTGTGTTCTTGTTTATGTGTCTGAAGGAAATGGGGAAGTTGCCCCAATGTACCTAAAAAAATTTGTGGGTGACAGACATATTTCTTTTCAGTATTTGACTTTTAGTCTCTTAATCTTCATTCCAGAAAGCTGTGTGTACCCTGGCTAATAAGCTTACAGTTAGGGGATACAGCACCTAATTTCTCCTTGCTGATCAGGGCTGGATAAAGCGAAGAGGTCCACTGTAAGCCAGTGAGTTTTATAAGCACAATGATAACAGCCATCAAGGAGTGGTGCCAGCTGTTCATCTTGTTTACTCTAACCATTTTACCTTCAACCTGCATTTCAAAGCAGAGGGTGAAATAATTCTGCCCTTTCAACTCTTAAGCAGATAACATTTTCCTGTTCACAATACCACGAGGCTCAGAAATAGCAGAGTGCAGGAAGGGACAAAAATCCTATTCATAAACCTGGCTTAGTACAGGAAAGGACAATGCACTTTGTTCACTCAATGACTTTATACTGATACACTGTAAAAAACCTTCCTAAGGTGATTGAGCTGCCTTAGCTACTTGGCAATGCAAGATCTTTCCAATATGTCTTCAACTACTAACCCTTCCTTGCAACTTGAACTAACTACTTCAGCATGTATTGATATCTTCAGAGTTCCCCAAAGGCTAGGAACCATTCTATAATGGTTTGGGTTGGAAAGGACCTTAAAATCATCTTGTTTCAACCCCTTCTGTCATGGGCTGAGACACACATCACTAGATCAGGGCTCAGAGCCCCATCCAACCCGGCCTTGAACACTATCAGAGCTGTGGGGCCTCCACAGCTCCTCTGGGTAACCTGTTCCAGTGCCTCACCAGCCTCACAGCAAAGAATTTCTTCCAGCTGTCTAATCTAAATCTACTCTCTTTCAGCTTGAGGTCATTCCCCCTTGTTCTGTCACTACATACTCTTGAAAAAGTCTCTCTCTATGTTTCTTATTTACCCCCTTCAGGTACTGGAAGGGCACAACTAGGTCATCCCAAAGTCTTCTCTTTTGGAGCTAAACAATCCCAGTTCTCTCTGCCTTGTCTTGTAGGCACTTCATCCCTCTAATGAGCTTGGTGTCCCTCCTCTGGACTTGCTCCAACAGATCCATGTCCTCTCTGGGGACCCCAGAGCTGGACACAGCACTCCAGGTGGGTCTCACCAGAGTGGACGAGAAGGGGGCAATCACATCCTCGGCTTCCTGCCCATTCTGCTTTTGATGCAGCCCAGGATGTAAAAGGATATCCAAAAGGAAGTTCAGGATAGGAAAGAGGTAGTCAAGTCATAAAATCTAAAACTGTTACTATTTTTTCACTTCTTTTCTGGCAGCCCTTAAGAGCAGAATTTTTCAGGAAGCCTGTGTGCTTACAAAGGCACTCCACTGTCTGTGATCACACAGCTCTTGTCAGCTGTGAGCTTCCATGCTATGGCAATACAGGTGTAGGATACCAGCATTTCTGACTGAAGAACTTTTAAAAATTTTTCATTTTCTGCACTATGCAAGTCTTTTCAGCATTATAAAATGAGAGCAATACACTTACAAAACCCCAGCATGCTCACAAGCAGCTTGGCTGGCTCCTATAGATGCTCAGAGAACTATGAGAGAAGTGCTAGTTGAACAAATACCTTAAAAACAACACTTAAGCCAAGAAAGATCTGAAAAAGAGGGAAAAACCTTAGGACTGGCCAACACAAAATACATTAATATATGGTAGCACAGTATAAATACCAACAATTCCTTGGTTTTCTAACTAAACAGATACTAATAGACACAAGCAAAGTACACTAATATGGTAACTGGATTATGATATTATCAGTTTTTTGTGTTGCTGTGGTTTTTTTAAGTGTTAGAATGCAGACAGCTTAAATCATCATATCTGAGAGAGAGAAGCCACAAAGAAAGGTGCTGCAAGGATATGACAGATGAAGGCATCAGCAAGGATTCCACTCAAAATGGAGTTATGGTCAACCAGACTGTCATGTGGGTGGTCAACCAGACTCATAGGACAAAGTGGTCCCAGGAGTTCCATAAAAATAGGCATTTCTGGTACAATACATAGTGAGAATCAACACTCTAATTCATTGTTGGCAGTTGGTCTCAGACAAGATCCCAGGCTTTGAAATCTCCATTTCCTAGCTGCATATGATGAAACTGTTTTGCATACATTATTCCCACTTCTCACTTCTAAAGAAATGTTTCCACATATTTCTCATCCAAATTAATCCCGTATTTAGAACTTTATTTTTCAATGATCATTTCCTTCTCCTCCCCTTTGCTTGACTAAGTCACCCAGCCCTTCCTCTAGCTTTCTCCCTTGGGGTGGCATCCAGGCTCCCTCATTTCCTTCATGACCAAGCGGAAACTTTTGTGTTGAAGGGTGGAGGAAAGATAAAGGAAGGAGAAGGGAAGAGACCAGGATTGATTGGTGTGCTGTGCATAAACCTTGTGCTCTTCATATGACACCATGAGAACTCGATGTGTTTCAGAGTGAAATCTTGTCACTGTTTCTCACACTGAATAACCCTCTATTCCTCACTCCAATGGAATGAAGAACAAAGAGGCTTGGACCTGCAAGTCCAGATCTAGCAGGTAGTACTGCTGTGTACTACTCTAGAGGTAGTACTGCTGTGTCCAGGGAAGTGAATTTTGTGTCCTTATGTCCCTTAGTCTGCTTGGAAGCTACGGCATCACTGGCTGATGACTCCCTTCTAGCCTAGATGATATGTGTAACATTTAAACACATTGCCAACATTAATGGGGAAACTCACACGTTGACAAACTTATACCCCTGCTAAATGAGCTACCTAGTATTTAATATGTTCCATAACCCTAGAAATCATTTGGCCATTGCATACAGTTTACAGAGTCTAACTAAATGGTTGAAACCACATCTGCCTGCTACAAAATTTGATTCATTTATATGTACCTAGCAATGATTCTGATCAAAATGTTAGCAGGTCCAAACCAAGTGTTACCAAAAATTTTCTCTAAATTTCAGTCAAAAGCAGGTAGATATTATTTCATATTTACAAAAAAATTAAAATTGAGGCAAGTATAAAAATATGTTTGTGAACAATTGACATGAAAAATATTTACAATTCTAAGCACTATATCATCAATAATATGCAGGGTCACAGCACTTAGACTGCCTGTTGGAAAACTTTGGATTTGTAGCTGTGATTTTTCACAGCAACTTTTGGCATTATTTTGGAAATCTGGATGCCAAAATTTACTGCCACAAACCTTCACATAAATTAGTATGTGGATGAATGACATTAAACATCTGTTTTGAAGACTTATTTTTGTTACATTTTAAAGTATATATAACAACTGGATTAAAAAAAAAAAAAAGAAAACACCAGAAAACCTAATGAGTAGAGAACAATTCTTGGCATGTGAAAACCAGTAGGAGAGATCAAATATGTGGAGCATCTTTGCTTAAAACTTAGCTGAGGTTTGTTCAATTCCTACCCATGAATTAAGGCTTTGTTTAGAAAAGGCTGTTCTGAGTCACTGTGCCCATCTAGTGGGTCATGAATTGGAGAAGAAATGTACTGCAAATGCCTCAGCACATCCCTTCAGCTGCAAAACTGAACTAGCTGGAAAAGCTCAGGTAGGTTATGATGATGGTGTCCATTGACATCTCCAAGTGGGATAAGTAATGGAATTGCAAAACTGCAGGTGCCACACCTGGTATTTCCAGCATAGCCCATAGAAAGACAGACTGCACATCTGAGTTGCGGCACTCATCCTTCCAACATGCCTAGAGGATGGTGATCTGTTAAGTACAGAAAAAAAGTACAAGGCTTAGAGAAAATTAGAAGAATTATTCTGCCAGTGAAGTAAGTGGGGGAAAGTTGTCATTATCCCTGTCTGGAATCTGGGATGTTGCGGTTAATATCCCTGTTCTCGTCAATAGTTCAGTGAATTTCCCAGTGGCTGCAGCAGTCATGACTTCAGTTTTATATTCCACACTCTAGAAACGCATTTGGACTTTGGCTCAACACTGACTCAGTGGGCAAGGTGCCGCTGACTGAATCACAAATACCACTTCCTGCGGGACTCCTGCTGCCTGTAGTATTTCCAAGGACTGCTTGGCTGGTTGGCTGAAAATCAGCCTCACAACTTAAGACAATAACATCTCAAACACATAGAGTTTGTGTAACATTTGTTCAAAATGCACTATTCCATCCCATAATCTTTGAATGAGGTTATTCAAATGCAGTAACATTTTGTAAGTGTTATACAATATTTTTTCTTAGGAAGATAAAATAAAGAGTTTATTTCAAAAGAAATCATGTCTATCTTTATGTTTCTTTTGCTTTATGTCCTTCTTCAATGGCATGGTGAAGCATTTTCTTACGGATAGAATGAATAACAATTCATAAGAATGGACATCTTATTGATTAGGATAAATTTTTCTTATCAAGGAAGTAATGATAGCTCAAACTTTCTGAGAGTCAGAGTTCCATATCTTTGGCTGAACAACACTTTTAGAAAGAGAAAAAACCAAAATAAGCAACTCTTAGGTCGCTGTAATATTACAAATCTTTAGAACAAATAAATTACTAGTGGGAAAATTTTACATGGTACTCTAATCAGAAATTGCAGAAATCAGCTCATAAATTCATTGCGAAGTCTCTGGTCAACACGGCTGATAAATATCCTTGCCCTTATGATATCCAAACAGAAGGCAGCAGTCTCTTCCTCTTGGTGATAAACTGCTGGCTACAAGTAGCCAAATGATTAATTCCTAGTGAGGATCAGTGAGTTTATCATGAGGTCATGCCTGCGTGCCAGTCCAAACCACCTCAGCTGTGCATGGGACAGCAGAGCTGTTTCTGCAACCCTGCCAAGCCTAGGCACTCTTCTACAGTTTTGTGACACTCCTGCTATGATTTCCATTAGCAAAAGTTTTGGCAAGTTGTGCTTAGATGTTTGTCAAGTCCTAGGAATATGCATGAAATCAGGCTGATTAAGTAAGTAATAGATCCTTCTGTTTAGATTTCTCATTGTTAGACCAGCTCTAAGCTCTCCCTTGAGAGCTTATTTAAAATATATCTGACTTGTTGCATGTCTGCCAAAGTAGCCAGTATTTCACATCTTCTTTAATGGGCAGTAAGTAACTTTTCCTTCTGAAAGATATTACTACTCAAGCCTCAATTAACTACTAGATTTCTGAAGAAGCTTGTCTGAAAGGAGAGTAGTGGAATGAGAAGGCAACTGTATAATAACATTCATAACCATGAATGCTAAAACATTCCAATTTCTCTGAGATTTAGTGCTCAAGGAATTAGGACATTACTTTTGCCAGTAGAGTAACAGCACTGACACCCTATTCTGTACCTGAATGACAAAAGAACCACTGTCAAACTCAAAAATTCAAATCAGAAATTCCAAGATGTCATATGTGCCAGGCACTAAGAATTGAAACAAATCTTTTGAATTTAATATAATTTCAGCTCATACAGGCAGCCCAAACAGATCACAGCATGCCTAATATACCTATACATCTGAAACTGCAGCTTCTAAGTATTTACTGTGGAATTTCCCATAGCCATAATCTAACATTGTGCTGCAAATAATTGCCCTGCTGTGAAATACAGGTTTCAGTAGAGACGAAACGACAATCATACTTTACAAGAACTCAGGAGTTCACTGTTTCCTTCAGTCATTCATAGGATCTGCCATTCCAGGGCTTTGAAATAAGAGTAACAGATAAAGACACACTCCTATTGTTAATCACCTGTTTAAAAGCAGTGCTTATAAATATTTTTTATCAATAGCTAAAAAGAAAACACAATGTTGACTTCCAGCTGCTCAGATTTTTGCTCCCTTCTTTTTCTAGAAAGACTTTAAAAGAAGTGTTTCCATTGTTTCAGAAGGTAATTTTCATGCCAGGATTCAGAGAACTACCTGTCAAATCAAAGGTTTCTCAGCACTCCTGATGAGTCACAGCTCCTGGGCTCTGCTGGCTCTAATAGCACTGGTCCAATGAACATCTGAAAAAATTGTCTCCTAAATGAGTTGCACCAGATGTTTAGGTATCTACTCTTATTGTCACTTAATGAAATTGCTGTAAATGTCCATGTCATTTGTTAATAACCAAAGCATAGCTTATACTATTTCTCTTGCCTTTTGAATTGTCAATACTATTTACATATGTAGTAGAGCTTATACTTTTATTCTAAGAGTTTAATAGGGTTTTTTTGAAGATGCTAAATGTAAAGTTTGCCATTGCCTAGCCTGAAGTTACTTACACAAACTGTTTCAGTTTTTAGTACTTGATATATGCTTGCACAGGCTTGAATGTCACATGCTCAGACTGTGGTTTTCTTATGTTCCTTAAATTATTGTGTCTTTCCTCTTTAGTGTTTTGGCTTTGGTTTTTTTGGTTTTATTTTTTTTTAGGAATCAGTCTCGCAGCTAGAGAGAAAATGTCATACATGCCTATAGAAGTCAATGCACAGAAACACAGAGGTCCAAGTGTGCCAAATTATCTTGCTCCAGAACTGACAGCTGTGAAACTGTAACTGGGCAGCACTGGAAGTTTAATGAACCTCACTTTGAGGAATGATCTCATGTTAATGTGTTAACATGCTTTGGGGTCAAAGGAAACACCTCTGCCTGGCACTGAATACTATTGTGGAATCATCTACTAATATATCACCATACTGTGAAAGACATGATAAATGCCTTTTTCATTATGAATCACATAGGGGGAAGAATGAAAGGCAGAGGAATAGAGGAATTAATCACCTAAAACTATTTGAAGCAAGTGACCTAGTAGCCTACATTACCTTTATTGGAATTTAGTGAAAATCATCACTAATACCAGCTTAATTTCCGTACGTATCAAACTTAGGAATTGAAGCATTCAAAAAAAAGTTGCGTGACCTGGTTCAGAATGCCTAGAGTAGGTATTTGATGTCCTTATGTCCCATGAGAGCATCCTCTAAAAACATTAAACAGGTCCTCTGGTATATTTGTAGAATCATTGCATTCAGTGCCTGCACCTTCTCAAGGCATATGAAATTATCTTCTCAGAGCAGGAGTTTGACAAAAGAGCAGGCAGTAGCAGTACTCACTTTTTGCACTTACCCTGAAAGGAAATATTTGGATTCCAGGCTCTTGTCAGTCTAAGGCATGGATTTCTAGCTTTTGTGAAAAGGGTTGTCTAGGGCAAGAGTCAATCTCCACCTTTTTCTGATGAGACCGACCCTGCAGAGAGAGAAACATATCTGAGGCCCAAGAGACACTTGAATAACCACGTAGCCTTCAGGAAAAGCTGTTCCATTGGAACATATGTTCTATAGTGGGCTTTTTCCATAATTTGGTGGATACAAGAAAACAGTAAAGAGTTATTACAGGCCAAATGCTGACCCCTGTTAGAGTAGTATAAAGATGCTATGGAGCAATTGAGCTTATAAACATGTGTTTCAGAAGAGAGTTCACATCTCTGGTTTAGTAGGTATTTTGGACCTATTCCATTGAAATGAACAGAAAATTAGCATCTACCTAAGCTATTTTTATTTTAAATAATATTCAGTGCAGCTCAAGGTGAATTTAAGTAATATTCAGTACAGCATAATACAGTAGCCTAGGATTTGTCCTGACATTCCTTACACCCACTGAGTAATGCTTATTCATAGAAGTAGTTCCATATAATGAATTGTATTACACAGACTGTGTTAGAAATTTCCATTTATCTCAGGGGGTTTCACATGGGCTACAAAAGCTTTCCTATTGGATGGCAACATGAATGTTCATCACCAGGCGCCATGAGGGAAAATCCAGTTCTTTCCTACACCAAGTCTTACCTTAACAATATCCCACTGCATACTCGCAACTCCTTCACATGGTGATCTCCTTAGAGCTTACCAAATACAAACTTAACAGTGGAGTTTCTCCTCCAACTCCAGTTTAGGCTTCCTCCAATCTTGTTCTGTCCTTTACATGGAATTCAAACTATCCTCACAGAACTGCTCAGAGGCAGAGTTCTGTCCTTGTTTTTCTGAGCTTGGGAAGCTTCCTTTACACATCACTGGCCACATTCCTCAATTCTCTTCTTCACTGAATCTCTCCATACTCTTCTAACACAACATTTTTTACTTTGAAATGGCTCTCTTCTGGTTTTCTTTTTTCACTTGGAAACACAAACTAATTTGCCATCTCCATGTGGGTGATGTTACATATCTACTGAGAACTTTCTGTAAACTCTGTCAAAGACTAAATTCAAACATCTCTCTGGTATTACCTTTTCATAAGACCTTTCCTAAGATCTAACTCAGTTATGACAGAGCTCCATCTTTCTTAGTCCTTTTGGGTCCAAAACAACCGTCTTCTATTTTCTTTGGCTGTCATTTGAAAGCAATGTAACTTTTCTGCTTGACAGAAACCTTGAAAATTGCAATTATGTTTCTCTTGTCTGCACACAGACAAGCTCCTGAAAAGGCATCTCTTTGATCAAGTCATCCTGTCTGTATCTTACGCCTGTTTTTCACTGAGTCAACCATACATAATTTGTTTTCACTCTCAGAGCACCTCATGACCCATGCCCTCTAGGCCTATCCTCTCACACTCATTCTTTGGATGCTAAGTCCTCCTGAATAACTCATGTGGCCAACCTACATTGTCCACATAGTAATTTTTCTGATATTATGTCCATGGATAAGCATCTTTCCACTTTTTGCAGCAGTGCCCTTGTCCTTGCAAGTGGCATTTAACACTGCCTCTTCCCCCTTCTCCCCACTTCCCTTCCTATCTTTCTGATCATGACTACAGCAGTACCAGCTTGCAGCCCAAGATGCTGAGCCTCACAGCAGATTTATTAGCATGGAGCGTGCTCTCCACCTTGCCTTAATCTCCCCTCTAAATGATGGTCTTCCTCACTGCTTGGTCCATAGAAAGAAGCGAGCATACTCCTGACACCTCTTGGGGAACAATGGGAAGACAAACTCCAAAAACTCCACATGATGGAGACTTTGTTGTATCTCAAGACAATTTTTATCAAAACCACATATGTTTCAGAAGAAAGAAAACATTGTCATTTCCAACCGTTCTAACCAAAATCACAGAATGGCATAAGTAGTAGCAAGTAGGGCCAAGAAAAAGCCTTGGAGACAAAAGGGAGAAGCAGAAAGTAAGTATTTCTGTTTTCTGGCAGGAATACTCCTGCTGGAACTGATGATAGGTCACGCTATGCCAGAACCTCCCTCTGGAAGACTTTGCACAAAGAAGAAAAAAGGCCTATTTTGCAAACAAAACATATTTTTTAAAATTTTGTTTTTCTGTTGGGCTTATGATATATGAGAAGGCTCTGCAGTCTCTCTTTTACTTCATTTTTTGGGGGTTTTTTTGGTCCACCTCATTTGCCCATAAAATCTGCAACTGCTATAGACAGGATAAGAGGAATAAGCACAACTTTCTTTACAGATGTATTTACTTAAAGCTTATAAACTTGAAACAACAATCAGCAAACAAAGATTAGGGAAAATAGTACATTGTCCATAGTAGAAATAAGTTACAGGAAGTGAACTAAAAAAAAGGAAGAATGCAGCCAAAACATCCACAGGAGTGGTGGTGGGGGGAAGATAAGCGCTATTATTAGAGCACACGATATACACACTATTATTACCAAGAGTACCCAAGTTAAATCTGTTTCTCCTTTCTTTTCAGCACAGTTTCTTTATGAGCTTATGCAGGAAGAATGCAGTTATTCAACAGCACCCAGGAAGCAGCTTCTTTTTTCTCCTTAAAACTCTTTATCCCCTGATCCTCTGAATTGTTCAATAGCTGTTCACGTGCAAATCTATAGAGACATCCTGACACACTGGGCAGAACTGCTTTATGGGCTCTCTACCAATTTTTTGCATTTAGTGACCTTTTCCTTCAACTATAAATTCACAGAGCTGCCATCATTTTCCCTCCAGAGCTTCTTCAGAACAGTCCACTACTAATGTCATTAATGTCAAGACATAAGAAATATTCTTCCTCTATCTTGTATTTATTTAGATAATTAATGCTTTAGAGGGAGTGGAATCCTAAATGATCTTCCCAGGCAGCCTTTCACAGAGATGAACAGTGCCAGTTTTCTCTCTGGCGCTGTACTGCATAGGGGGTTTAGGGCATGCTGCTTCCTTGGATATGCCATCACTGGGACACAGCTTGCAGAAGTCAATCCCCAGAATCTGCTTTCTTCCAAGATTTTAGCAAATCTTTTTTCTCCAGAAATATGCTAACTGGCATGCTTTCAGTTTGTTGGGTTTCCTGTGGAATGTGCATCTGATTGACCGATGCACTGCAGAAAAAATAGTCCAAAATCAGTTCTTTCTGTAAATTTCCAATGTTGGATTTCAATGTGCTATTCCAGACCAGTAAATGGTTGGGTAGAAAAAGGATTCCTTTGAAAATATAAGATCACCAAAGGAAGCACAACTGAATCCCTAAAAACCCCTTGTTAATTGTTTTCTGCCTTCTACTTTCAGACTCAGAAATCTTTTTTATGTTTTCCCCAGTGCTATCAGCACTTTGATTTCAACTAAAAACAGGCCTAGACCTATACACAAACATGATATTCAAGTATTTATGATCTGGATGCAAGATCTGTAGCTCAACTAATATTTAAATTTTAGATATTAGCTGCCCCAAATGAGCAATTTGATCAAATATCAGAGAGATTGCTGATTTTCATAATCAATGAATTTTCATAACTGCTAAATGAGATACAAAGCATAGTTTAAAAGCAGGTGCATATCAAGCTGATGAAGAAATCCTCAGATGTGATCATCGCTGATCTGAAAAACACCCGTATCCGGACAGCTCACTGAAACAACAAATCACTGTATACAGCAAGAAGAGCACTCGTGGGGCAGCTGCTCCCTGGCTTGAATGCGAGGCTGGTGGCCGGGATTGCACAGGCGCTCAAGGTGACACTGCCTCAGGCCAGAGATAAAGCCTGGCTGCTCCCTCTGCCTGCAAAGCCACAAGCAGCGCTCACAGGCATCCCAGAGAGCCCAGTGGCCCCCAAGTGAGAATGCTCTGCTACTTCTGCACACACGGATAACAGAGATAAGAGGAAAAGCAGTAGGCAGCAAGGAAAAGGAAAGAAAAATTAAATAAAGAAACCTGAGTAGCTGAATTGTACCTAAAGGAAATGATATCACCACTTGCTTCAGATTCCAACCACAAACAACTGACAAGTAATCAAGAGTCATTAAAGTACAAGAATTTTTATGAATCACATTCAACTTAAAATCAGCTACTCTGGAAATTCCTGGGACTCATACAAACAGTAATTTGAGAAAATAAGATTAAAGAGTGAGCTGTATATTTTTAACTTTATGAATAGCGATAACATAACATTTGAAATCTAGTTGTTTACATTTCAAAATCTAATGGTTTATTCAGTAATTCCAGTTATTATCTCAAGAGCTAGAAGCAAACTGATTAAAAAATTTAACTTGGATAACATCAGAGAGAGAATACAAAGTGTTTTAGTGTAAAAGTACCCATGTTTTTCAAGATGAAGACAAAATAATCTAAATCAACTTTATACTGGAAAATTTCCCTTAAACTCGTGACACACTTTCTGACTGATGTAAAATCCTTTCTACCCTAATCCCCAATTAACTGTAACCAAACACAGTTCGAGTTTGAAGCTACACTCCAATACACAAAGAAATGGTAAATATAGCTGTGTTCTGTAAATTCTATACCCATAGCTAGGGCTACTTAATTCAATGACAAACTAATTTCTTTAACAAAACTGACAACAACAAGCCATCATTGTTACAGAGATGACAAGTCACGTCAATCTTTTGTCATGACTTCTAGGTGTTTTCTTAACTTTTGTATTCTTAATCACTAAGTAAATACTCACTGTGTGGTTTAACCCTGCTCTTTCATTTGAGATGACAGAGGTTTAAGCACATATAACTGCTTTTATGCAAATTTAAACTTCTCCATTCATAATGTACCACGAGTAGAGAGGACTTGAAATTCCCGTTGGCAAAGCACACATTTTACTAGTCAAAGGACTAATTTAGATGTTACTTATGCTGGATATAAACCAGAACATGCACCACATGACCATCAGACTTCAGGCAATAAAAAGCCTCAGGCCTAAATTTTCCTTGTAGAACAGCACTTCTGTAGCAGTTCTTGCTACTAATATTTACAGAGTTATTTAACTCCCTGAAAAGTTCTAGCCTTTTGGGGTTTACTGATGGACCATCAGAGTCAATATATGGTGGATGGTATTTCTCTTGAGTTTTAATATTTTATCATCAGCTGTGAAAATGAACACTGTTACCAATAATACCTCCACCACAGCAACTTCTGCAGAACAATGCAAACCTCACAATCTCTTTCAGTACACCACCATGAGATAAAACCCCTGTATTTCTCTGAGGGTCAGGGTTCTCATCTAGCTGGAATGGAATGTTATCTTTCCTAAATTTGCTAAGTCAGGCTGGCCAACTAGTCTGAAACATTCAAGTTACTTCAACAATAAATTAAAAGAATCAGCAAGATTTTTATTTGGAACTGAAAACTGAAACATAAAATCACAGTAACCCAAGAACTGTCCGGCTGTGGCTCTGATACTACTTGTTCTTCAGGGTTAGATCCACTGCATCTGACTTCTATTTTAGAGAAGTGCTATATGACTGCAGACTGAAATCACATTAGGAGCTCATAATAGGTGTATACATTTTCTTTACTCTGTGATATAATCCAGGTGGACACAAGAGAAATATATAAAGCGCTATTATTAACAGCCATAACTAAAAAAATAAGCAAATGACTTGAGATTTTGTGAGTAGTTTTTTCTCATGTAGATGCTGTACTCCTACTAAGCAGGTAAAGTACTTTTTACAAGGTCACTCTAGCACTTCCTTTATTACCTCTTTCTTTAGAAGTCTTTCCTCCTTCCATCCTGCCTACACCTCAGCCAAATTTCGGTAAGAGATCAAAGTGATGAAACCACGCACAGGTAAAAGGAAAAGGAAATAAACTGTGGAAAGCACAATGTGGCTCTCAAAATACAAAACTTGTTCACGAGTCTGTACAAGTGTTTCTCTCTTAAGCCTCATGACTTCTCATAATCAGTATCAACTGAGCAAGTAAGTTCCACTTCCACTGAGAGTCTTGCAGTAGGCATTTAACTTTATTCACTGTTTTTCCCAAACAACTTTGCTTTTGAGTTATAAAGACCTGCTTTTCCTCTGTCCTATCACAGTCTTGTCCTGGACAGAAGACATGGCCTGTAACCAGGCCCTTCTAAACTCTTGAGACATGCAGTGGAGAACAAATGCTGACCCTGAAGCTACCAAAAATCCCTTGGTAGCAGAACCGGTCCTGCTTCATCCCTCCCACTCCCTGAGCATGTGCATTTCCCATCTGTGCTGGCAGGTCCAGCTCTGAGGTCAGATGGAGGACACGGCAGAAGTGCCATGCTACAGATTTTCCAAGGTCTCTGCCTTAAGGCAGGGCACGTGACAAGGTTCCAAGGATTTATTTTACCTGAAACTTCACTTCAGCTCTTGTTGTGCCAGCCATCAGCCAGCTCAGTGAATCCAGGCACTGGAAATTATCTCCTGCATCTCTGCTTCCCTAAGAGTCATTTAATGCTCATAGAGATAGTGCAGCTGTGAGGTTACTTGGAACACCAAAACAAACTTATTTTCAGTTGGCTTGGATATCTTTCTACTAAACCATATTGTCAGTTCAGTGGAGTCCAGTGCCAACTATAACTCATTTACCTATCTAGGTAGTACAAATATTTAGACCAAAGGAATTGGATAGCTTTAAAGCAGCACTGCAAACACATCAGAATTTCTGATCATAGCTGTCACAAGTCTGATTGAAAGACAGTGACACCTCAGCCCAAGTCACTTCTCCTGGGGGCCTTCTAGATGTACTTAAGTACAGGATTTCAGTAAAACCTGAGTATATCACAACTGGCAGAAAAAGGGAGATTTGAATCTTGCTGTATCTTGTGTCAGAGTGAAGACAACAAAAGTTTTTGGTTCTTGGATCTGGAAAACAAGTATGAACCTGCAGGTTTTAGAGAGAAAATTAGGAACAGGGGCATCTGCAAAGCTTGGTCAAAGGTTCAGGGAGAGGATAACTGATCACACTTCTCAGGAAACAAAAATATCAAAGAGGAAACAGTTGCTCTAGGGGTTTTTCCCAGAAGGATAGTTTGAGGAAGGCCTAGAGACTCTTCCCTGGGAGCATGGAGGAGGAAGGAGAGGTGCTGCCCAGGCCTCCTCTTCCTGCATCCAGGCTTCTCTCTGCTCTTCCTGTTGAATCAAACTATGACCTATTTCTTAATTTATTATGTGTAAGGTTGGTGTATTAAAATTAATTGGGTAAATGTTCCAGACTGCTGTTAAAATCTGGATTATTTCCCCCTCTGCAGAATTGATTCCCTAAGATAAGTTTAGTTGACAGCCACTCCTCTGAAATAAAGAGTGCCATGGGGATTTTACCCTCATACCCTGTTTCTTAGAGGGTCTAATTACTTGTGATGTTATATTAAGTCACCACAAAATGTGAGCCACATTTCTCTCCTGAAATTCAGAAAGGCTTATTGCTTACCTATGCTGACTTATGGACTTCCAGCTTGAGCTGTTTCTCTTGACTCTGTTCCTGCCATTCAGTGAAGTGAACTCCATGTGCTTTCTGCAAACGTGAGATCTGTTCTGATGTGAGCCTGAAGATGCGAACAGAAAGAAGTAGAGCATGTAAGCAGAGAGTAGCTAAATAAAGGTATGGTTATACCACAGACTTGACACAGATAGAAAATGGGGAGGGAAGAAGAAAGCTGAGCCATAGTCACACCAGTTGTTACATGGCAAACATAGAAAGGTGGTCTCCTTAAGCTCTGAATTGTCAAGTTATGAAAACATTTCTCTTGAGGGAATTTCAGGTCAGCTACTTCTCTGACCTGACCTCTAAAGAAACTGCTCTTCATCAGCTACACAGCCTGTGGACACCTACCTCACCTTAGTCACCAGCACTACCTGAAGCTAGACCCTACAAATACACACACAAATATTATGTATTGGTTTGTTGTTATTCACCGCATTGCTATAACATCACAGCATAATGTGAACAAAATCACATTTAACTGGGCCAGGAAAGACTATCTGTCGTGCTGGGTCTGCATTCTTAGACATCTGGCACTTCAAATTTCCATCCTCATTCTCATGAAATGAGCTGCTTTGAATACTTCTTTGGGAGGCAGAAATTATAAGAAAACCATGACCACTTTCTCATGATTGCTCAGGCCCAAGGGAGCATAAGTAATTTGGAGGAGATGAGTTTAGCACCTGCTGTAAGCCCCGAGTCCTAACACATTCCAGCTGGCATGAGAACTGCACCCTGCTCACCCCGATGTTGTGTGTTTCAGCTGAAGACAGCTCTCTGAAAACACACCCAGTGCTTCAAGTGCATTCTGACCCAATACTCCCTCCCAGCGGGCTGTTTTATCCACACCTGAAAGAGTTTAATCCTCTATTAGTTAAAAAATCACTTGTGCTTCTCTCATTATGGGTAGTACCATATGAATAACACACCACATTTGCATGTATCTCCAGGTATGTTTCACAGTCATTTTATGTTTATTGATAATGCATACATACATACATGTTATCATTGTTATCATTCTGTCAAGTCTCCAGGCATGTTTCTAGTCATTCCTTTCATAGCTCGCACTCACATTTCTCTTTTGATTTTATAACTGTCCCTAAGGAATTGCTGACTGCCGCAGGGAGGCCAAGGAGCCCCTTCCAGAAATCCTACCCCATACAAAGCTGTTTACTCGCCCTGACCGTACTCCCTTCCTCGAAACTAAAAAGCAGCATAGAAAATTCCCCCCTTGAGTCACGCCGCAGCTCCGGCCGCAGCTCGCTGGAGCGCCGCGGGGCGGAGCGGCGGCGGCGGCCCCGCCCCGGGCCGGCCTTTATAGAGCCCGCAGCGGGCAGCGCCCCGGCAGCCGCCGCAGCTCCGCCAGCCCGGCACCGCCGCCGCCGCCGGTAAGTGCCGTGCCTTTGGAACCCAGTCGGCAGCTAAAGGCACCCGCGCCGCGTCTAAATCGATCGGGATGAAACGATTACTCTTAAAATTGCATGGAAATTAAAAAAGAGAAATGCTACTGCGGTGCAGTATCGCAGGTGCGGGGAAGGTCAGGTCTAGTTGCCACGGTATAGCAGAATTTTTAAGGGAATCAGCAGTACTGCCGTTTATGGTGTGGAGGCTGGGCCTGAGAAACTAATTATAGTCGCAAAGAATAAATTACTTTCATTTCTGCCAAAAATGCTAAAAATAATTGTCATAATAATGTTTAAGGGAAGTATATCTGCTAACGTTTCATCTGAATCTGAAAAGCATGCACAGCCAAGTATCTGAGGCATGATTTGCTTTCTTGCATTATGACACCTGCTTACCAGCAAAGGTTGCATCTGCATTAGCATTTTCATTTGCATTGTGTCTATTTTCCAAATGAATCTAGTGATCTTCTCTTTACCCTGTGTTTTGGTCCACACCACTGAGTGTGTGAACATGTGTTAGGAGTGTTCAATAATGAGCTATAAAGTACTTGCACTCCATTTCTTCCAAATGAAGTAAAACTAGAAGGTGCAATCCACATATCAGCAGGCATTCAATCTACAGGACCAAACTGGAATTAGTCCACTATAGAAACCTGAAGCAGGTACAGTGTACAGCTCAGTTGTGCATCCTCTTCTACTGCATTGCTTTTTTTTTTTTTTTTTTTTGCTAATATAAATATAGCTATGATTCCCATGGAATCTCTTAAAAATCAAGTTTTATAGTGTTCTAGAAGTGAGAGAGCACTAAAAGAGTCAGAGCTTAAAAAAAAAACCTCCCATGACTTTTTTTGCAATTTAAAAAGAGGGAAAAGACATATGGGACTTTATTGTGCCCTCATTGTTATTACATGATAATTATTTGCTTTTGGAAAGATTGCTATACCTGCTTGGCTACACGATCCAGCTGTATATAAGAAGTTGAGACAGACTATGTTGTAAACCTCTAACACTGAAAATAAGTGAGGCAACATCACCAGCAGACTTTTAAGAGGTAGCAGTGGTCAGAGGCTCTTGGTCAGGTGGCCAGGTTTACCTAAGTGCTGAGCAGCAACAAAATGCAGCTGATAACTACAGAGGGACTGAAAAACGGAGCTTTTCCTTTCATACCCTGAAGGTGCATGCTCAGTGCTTTCGTTGAAGGTAGCAACGGTCAGTTCAATAGGTAAAAACAGTTGGGCAGCAGCTAAATACGTCTGCCAATTTCCAACTTAGTCCGTACTGCAAAAATGGAGTATGGATTTTTCCAATTTCTCTTTCCCTGCTTCAATTACACTCTCAAAAAAAAATCTCATTTTATTGCTGCCTGTACAAAAAAAGCTTCAAAGTATAACCTCTAATTTAATATATGGAAATAATAAGCAGATATCCTGCTGCAAGTAAAAGCTTCCTTCTTCATCAGTTGTGTTGTTGTGTTGTAACTGAAGACAACAGAAGCAAGAAAACTGGCACTGCAGGCTACAGCATGACACTAAATTCCTCTTTTATTTTCAGAATTAAATAATACAGATAGAAGAAGAAGAAAAAGGGAGAAGTTAACTAACAACATGAAGTTACTCATCTTCCTCACAGTAATGTTGGGTGCCCTTGTCACGGGACTCGAGTCTGTAAGTTTTAAGTATATCAAAACCTAATCTTATTTCATGGAGAAAGGCAGACCCAGCCTGCAAAGCAGGAAAAACCCTGAAGGACAGAACAAGAATCTTTTGTTGAATAAATTTTCTGGCTTTCGTTTTCTGGCACAAATGTGAAGCACCAAGGTCAGCAAAATGATAGGGGCAATTGATGAATGTTGCATCTTTGCTGCACTGCTTGGTGGAGAGGGTGAAGTTTCCTTCCCCGTTTTAGGGACAATGACCATTAAGAGCTGCTTATGTTCCTACAGCATGAATAATTGCAATGTTGACCTGATGCAGTGGCACAGCTCAGTGGGGCTTTTCTGATCCTGGCATTTTTGGGGTTTTTTTCGGTGGTTTTTGTCTGCATGACATGGGATTAGTTTTTATTCCCCATTCTGCTTAGCTTAATTAGAGCTGCACTTCTCGTTCATATCCAGATTCCACAGAGTAGGTTCAGCAGGTAGCTACATGCAAAAAACTAAACAGTTGAAGGTGTGCAGTAGGGAAAAGATGATCAAACCACATAAAAGGAACTGCCTTCTTAAAAATCCTTTTTTTTTCTTTTCCTGTAGATTTATAGCTGGAAATACTACAAGCAATATAAACGCAGATCAGAACACAAGGGTAAGCATCTACCTGTTCTATTTGAACCTAAAAACAACTTATTATCCTGTACTTGTACAAGAAGAAAGACCCTTAATGAGACCGAAACACCTAAAACCTAATTTTCAATTACATTTCATCTCCACATTCAAATGTTTTGCCTATAATCAGTGATGTCTTTGACTTACAGAATGCCCTTGTTTGAATGGAGGAACATGCATTACCTATTACCTCTTCAGTGGAATTGGTCGTTGCATATGTCCAGATGGATACACTGGGCTTCACTGTGAACTAGGTAGAGTATCTGTCTTCCTCAATGCTAACTAAATTGATTGGAAAGGTCTAAAAGATAGCCAAAGAATTCATATGAAATGCCAAGTGATGAAAGCATTATCCAGAGATATGACTGGATAGCATTTAGCAGTTTGTACTAACAGACTAAACGAGGAGAAGTAAGAAAATGCTGGTGTAAGAAAATCGGGATCTCTAATTTCTTTGTCCCTGCCTCCTCATTAAGGTTGCTTACCTCAACCTTACTTTTAGATTGGGGTGGAAAAAATGAACTAATTTGTTGGTGGTCAGAAGCAGAAGAACTTATTAGACTTAATAAATTCACTTAAACTGTTAACGAATTAATATGCATGCTTTAAAGTGTAAGATACTTGATGCTCAAAGTCCATACAGAGCAAATTTAATAACAGTATCTAGTCAGTCTGGATTTTGCATCTGATTTTGAGTGTAATGCAAGAACTTTTTTCCTCATTTGAAGGATTTGTCCATGTCTGTCACAGAACAATTGTAAGCAAGAGCATGCTGCTAATAAAATATTTATTTTCTCAGACACTGACAGCACATGCTATACTGAAAATGGGGAGAGCTACAGAGGGATGGCAACAGAAGACAAATGTCTGCCATGGAACTTGCCCTCACTAATCAGGAGGGGTCGTTACCACGCTTACTCAGAGAATGCTTTGCAGCTTGGGCTGGGCAAACACAGCTACTGCAGGTAAGAAAAGCAGCACTCATCTTGTGAAAACTTTGATTATCACAGCCCCAGAGATACTTCACTGAGAAACATGCTTTTAAAAAATAACATTACAGAGCTGAATTATTGACTAAAAATATTTGGAATGTGAGTTTCTGAAGCATTATTTCCCTTGGCATATATTACAACAAAATATTTTTGTTTTTTCCAAAACACTTGGAAGTTTTAAAATACTATGACTGTCTTTATGAAAAGAACACTCTTTTTATCTTTCAGAAACCCAAATGGAAGGAGCGGACCCTGGTGTTACACCAAAAAGGGATCTGCCATTCGAGAAACACTTTGCAACATAGAGAAGTGTGGTAAGTAATATTAGTTTCAACACAATTGGGGTTTTGTTTGTTTTTTTAATTTTATTTTAATAGCACAAGTTTGGAGTTTATTTGTAAGAACATCTGAATGAAATTTTTCTTTTCACAGGGCCTACATGTGGTCAAAGGAGCATCAGTAAGATGTTCAAGATTGTTGGTGGAAAGCAGGCAGAGGTTGAGTCTCAGCCTTGGATAGCAGGCATCTTCCAAACCATAAGGGGCATGGAGCACTTCCTGTGTGGTGGCAGCCTCATCGACCCTTGCTGGGTGCTCACAGCAGCACACTGTTTCCACACTCCGTAAGTTTCCAGTTCCATGGCCTTCTTAGTTGACACTTTCTTCAACTGATTTCTTGGTGTGATGCTCCCTGAGCAACCCTTTGGAATGCACCAGAGTAAGAATGTTCCTTTGATTGAACAAAACAAGAGCAGCAGAAGAAACATTAAGCCTCTGGGAGCCCACATCTAGCAGAATGAACTAGCAAGATGTGGATGGCTGGGTGGGATGCAATTTTAACAATTCAGTGTATATTGGTGCCAGGATTTCATTTTTACCTCAGCCCTTCCCTAAACGTAATAGTTGTACTGATGATGAGCTGTGTAATACATCTATGGCTGCTTTTTGTTGACTTTTCTATGGAAAGCTGATCCTTTTGGCATCCTGCAGGGGATTCTTAAGGCCAACGCCTTTCATTAGTAGCAACTAGTTAGGCATGTTTCAGAATGTCTGAGTACCTATTTAATCCCCTCAAATGGAAAATTAGGATGCTTTTCTTCAGAATATTGGATCAACTTTCAAAGCAAACTAAAGTTTACTTTTTCTTATCAGCATTAAAATAAATGTGAAAGAGACCTGGACTGGATCTCAGCTGTTGACCTTACTTTCAGAAATCAGTAGTCCTCATCAGTCTCTCTACTCTCACTCAGGTCAAGAAGACCAATAAACAAATCTGTTTACAAAGTTTTCCTTGGAAAGTCCATACTGAATGTTACTGATGATAAAGAACAAGTATTCATGGTTGATGAGATCATCTCTCACCCTGACTTTACAGATGAAACAGGTGGCAATGAGAATGATATTGGTAAGTGTTGTCTTAATATAAGTCTTTAAAACACTGGGATAGGTGAAGGCTGCATAATTGTGGCATACATTCAAAAGAAGTAGAACCAGAGATGGGAAGAAGGGGAGCAGGAACAGTCTGAAAACTAAGCCTGTGCTGACAGGTTTTGCACTTGTTAAGTTTTGGTTGTGGTGCATATCTGGTGCATTACCTGAAAAGCAGTTTCTGGACCTGTGGAAGACATGGCTTTTCCATAAGCACTGGTGGCAGCATTGCATTTCTGCCATTTTATTATGTGTCTAAAGATCAGACTGTATGTATAGTAAAAGATGAAAAAATGCATGCGCAGTAGGTTTCATCATATAGCATGGGAATGCCATATCAGCCACCTTATTAGCTGAAGATTATCCTGAATTAATTCAGACTTTCATAAAAGTCTGGGTTTCACAAGCCTGTTCCTAAAGCAACTATGTCAGAGATGGGTTTTTGCCACTTGAAGAGACCAGACTTCTCACTCTTGCTCTTGACATTTAGAACTCTCTACCACCCCTTCCAGATTCCTGCTGCTGCTGAAGTAAAGAAAATCCAAGAATATCTTTGTAAGCCATTCAGGATAGTGGGTACTGCCCTCTACAGCCAGTCAGGAAGTTGATCTTTTAAAACATCTAAAGATAGCTCAGGCAAAAGAGTCTTCTGCAAGAGTATCAGCCCCTATCCTTTGAGGAAGCAAGCTGGAACACTTGTCAATTTTAGTGTTGGGAAACTAATGTTGTTGTTATTAAGTAATGACTCATTCCAAAAACAATGAGGGGAGCCGTCTGGAACCAGAACTAAATATAATTGCAGCTATTCTCATTAACGGTACCAAGTACTGCTATTGTCAGAACTTGATGGGAAAACTTTACAAATCTAACTGTATCTTTTCTGACTTGGTTTCATAGCTTTGATAAGGATAAGAACAACTTCTGGACAGTGTGCAGTAGAATCCAAGTATGTCAGAACAGTCTGCTTGCCAGAGAGGGACCTCTCCTTAAAGGAAAATACACACTGTGAAATAGCTGGCTATGGAAAACAAGATTTTTGTAAGTAAATGACTTCTCTTTCCGAAGTTGGTCTTCCACAATGGTGGGAATGAGGTGATTTTTACTCCATGATCTGTGAAGTGTTAAAAAAGGATTCCTTTCCATTGTATGTATTCCATGTGCATCTCTTGAAAATGACCTTTGCTATCATCTTCTCTAGTTGTCTATGGCATTTCCTATCTGATGCTTCTCTCTCATATCAACCATACAAAGTAAGGCAAAATATAAACCACAATTTTTATTGTTCCTGATGTGATGAGGAGGAGAAGAAAAATTAAGTTGTGTAGGAGGATTAGCAAGGGGTTGTGTTTGTGCAGAATGTCCAGCAAAAATTATTAAACTCTTTCCTTCTAAAAACTAAACTTTGTATTTTGTGTTTGGACCATTTGTTTTTCTCTTTGAAACCTTTTTATGAACAGTAAAAGCAAAGGTGGAAGTATAAGGTGGAAGTAAAAACCTCAATGGAGAATTGGAATGGTTATGCTAATTTTAGTGCAGTAATTGTGTTATGGGGGGTTTCTTGCTGCTTTTTGTTTCTTGGAGAGTAAGAACAATGAAATACTTTTTGTTTTTGCAGATGACATCTTCTATGCTCAAAGACTGATGTCAGCCACTGTGAACTTAATATCACAGAGAAAATGCAAATATGAATACTATGACAATATTAGAGTTACTGACAACATGGTCTGTGCTGGGGATCCCACATGGCAGATTGATGCCTGCAAGGTAAAATTGGTTTGGTTTATTTTCTAAATAACTTCAAATACATGTACACTACTATATGGATCAGTTGGCAGCATCTTGTAACTCTACTAGTCACTAGAGTCTCTAATGTAACTAGAAATTACTATGTCAAGTGGAGTTGACCTGTCGTGTGGCCAAATATCTGGAATAAAGTTGGAATCCAGAGTTAGGTTTTACCCCCTCCAGGTCTTCCTTTGGAGGTGCAAGTGCAGTATCTTAGCTACTGTTTTTCCTCAAGACCTTATTTTCAATCTATTCAAACAATAGCTGATAGATATCCATCAGAGCTCTATAGCAACTGTTCTAATCTCAGTTTGCACATTAACTATAGCTTTGCAAGGGTAGATTAAGGGGACACTGAGCGCCTCCAGGTTCCTCAAAACTAGATTTATTTCGCTGCACCTTAATGGGCAGAGTGACCATAGGAGCCACTGAAAAGAACAAGCATCCTCAAGTGTAAGAGTGCCTTTGGACAGGGAGACAGGTGATTCTGTGATGAAGAATAGGGCATGTTGGCCTTGACCTTGTATCACTAGTCTAATATATATGTTTATAAACTTGGGATGGGGATGGAAGGTTATTTTCCAAGGTAACTATTCTCCTGGTATCCTGACAAGGGGAACTAGAGATCTCAGCTTTAGAGACTGTTCAAGTCACAGCAGATGCCAAACCTTCTGTTCCATCTAAGCAATGTTTTCAAAGATCAAAGCTTTAGCTCATAGGTCCTCACTAGCTTGCTTAACTCTAGAAAAACAATCACAGCTTCCATCTGCAATGACCTAATATGTTCTCTTTCTGTTGTCAGGGAGATTCCGGTGGTCCCATGGTCTGTGAGCACAATGGCAGGATGATGGTTTATGGCATTGTCAGCTGGGGAGATGGCTGTGCAAAGGAAAACAAGCCTGGTGTTTACACCAGAGTTACTCAATACCTTAACTGGATTGACTCCAGCATGAATGGGTTAGCTGCCAAGAGTCGTTTTCTTCCTGAACCAAAGTGATCTGGCTTAGACAGCTGGACTGAAATGAACAAAATTTTGCCTATACTGACACCAGGACAGTGAAGACCTGAATGTCATAAGAGGCTTTCATTTTGAATGCTTGTGTGGTCAGTCACTCAGATGAGTGTTCCTGAGGCACGAGGCAGAGAGAGGGTTGATATTTTATCTTACTACTCTGAGTTACTTGGAAACCACTCAGTGGGAAGCTAAAATATTTAACATTTAAATGACTATTCCCATGCATGATACTATGCATAGCAAGTTAGCTGTCTACTCAATTTATGAACCAGCATTTGTTCTGGAAATACTGATACAGTTTCAACTAACTTAACTCAAGTATTCATTTTATACATGACCTGAGTCTAAAATCTCCCCTGATTGTACTGAATAATACTAAGTCTCAAGTCCCACAAACCTAGCCTGTTAAGACCCCTACTGAGAGAGTGATCTGACTTGGCATCAAAAAGTTGGGGGGAAAAAAAAGTAGTAGCATTACAAACTGGTAATGTATTTAACTTAAGAATTGTGCTGCAAGGTGTCGAGTTGGAAACTTGCTTCCAGGTCATGTGTGAAGGTGTCCCCTGGAAAGTCTGATTATGCAACTTCTACATCTATCTATACACCCTGGAGAAGATTTAAGGACTTGGCATTTGTCAAATGCTGCAGGCATCAAAAGTCAGAAATTTATTTCCATTCATTTAACTGATATTATATGGAAGTGATTTTTTTTTTTTCTCAGAGACTTATTCTGGGTTTATTTTTAAACTTGTCTTTGTTTTGTAGATTTGGATTATTTGCATGAGGGCTGGAACCTCAAACTTTATTTAAATTATTTTTACTGTGTTTAACTTATTGTTTGTATTATGGATGTTAACTATCATTAAAAAAACTTTCTTCTTATGTGTGTTTCTCCTCTCTGGAAAATAGAAGGGTGACTCAAAAGAGAATTGTCATTATTAAGTTCTAATCTCACTGTAATCTTCCTTAGTAAAACATAAATATTAGTGAAGAATTTGACATGCATAAGCTAAATTATCTTTTTCCAAAATGCACATGGGTGTCTGTGAAAAGGCTACTCCAGCTGTAGCTTCATGTAGTCTGGGTACATGAACCTTGCACATTGGTGATGGAATGATAGGAAGAAGAACCTTGATGAAGTCTGGTCCTTAAGACTCAAGACTGAACTCAGTAGCATCTCCACTCTTTGCAGTGCTGTTCTTGTCATCATGTGTCCTTAGACTTCAGTCCCCTCCCTATAAAAGGGGTGGGACAATACTTCCCCTTTCCCACAGCTGTGCCTGGCTCTGAGCTGTCAGGAGTGAGAGTTGACAACTGTGTGACTGTACTGGGACTAATGCCCTGACAGCCCAGTGGTGGACAGGGACACCAAGCACTGCTGAAACATGAAATGAGTACTGGCACTGCTGGATTGCAATCTGTTAGGCAATACAATTTGTGGTTGGGATCTGCAACTAAATTTATTAGTGGAGTTTACCACTGCTTGTGGTAAAGCTATTTGGGGCAAGTTTGTGGACTCCTGATTCAAGTTTGTGCAGGGAGCTGGTTACAATTGCATGGTTTCTGGAGTTAGAGATCTCATGTGAGAGACAGGAGACTGTGAGAAGAAAAGTTCCTCTTCACTGCTTCTTTTGACAGCAGCTACCAGGGCCGCTTGATCAGTGCTGGCAGAGAATGCTTCATGCCCAAAGTAAGCAATAGTAATACAGTTTTAGACAAAAATATTCTAGGTTTTAAGCATGTCTTTTGGCATGCTACACATTTTTCCTTTACTATTCCACTTTAATACTTAGCAAAATACTTAAATCAGTGAATCTTCAACAGGTGGAGAAAAATAAATACCTTCATGGCCATTGCATATGATTTTCATTGCGATGAACAGCACATTTATCATCAATTTCTCTAGGCTTTTTCTATGCAGAGATATAATTTAAATTTCAACTTCTTTCCATCATTATGTATATAAGTAAGAATGAAAAAGGAGTGAAAAATCAAACTTGCATTTAGGTGTCCTTCAGTCTGAAGACTAGGGAACTCTAGGTGAACTATAAATAAAGACAGGATCTTGAAAGCAGAGAGCATTTAGATGCTGTTTGGGTGTGCATCTTATTTGTTTAGTTTATATTGGATAAGTTATTCCAACAAAATTTAAATTTTTAGACAAACATACACTATACATACACATCTGCTCTGGCTGCTATACCATTTTATGTAATCTCCTTCAATGTTCTTTGGCCCCACAGCTACACTATCAGCTGCCTGGCTAGTTATCAGAGCCTGGAAAAATGAAGGGCAAAGATGAGAGCACAGTTTGGCAAAACATCCTCTTCCTGCAACAGAATCCACAGGAAAGACTCTCTTTCCATGTTACAGAGAGTGAGCAGGTGTTGATCCAGGTTGAGGTGCTGGTGAAGATGGAAACAGCCCAGAGAACTCTGCATAGAGGCTGGCAAAAACTCCTGCAGAATGACAGGAGCATGACCAGAGAAAGGATGGTTTTGGAAGATATTAGATATCTGCTGGGTACAAACATACATGCAAGACAAAATTTGGTATCATAAAGCTACTCGTAGTTAATATGGTTCATTGACTTCAGGTACTTGCTGTCACTAGAGAGGAACAGAATAGGAGTCCAACAAGTATTTAGAAGCAGCTCAGAGGTGGGCATCAGCCCAAGTGAAGAGATCATACTCTTGGGAAGCCTTAGAAGCATGACTAACATGATCTCAAGTTCCTACTTATCTTCAATCCTCCCACAGAAGAAAGACATCAAATAAAGAGGAAAAAGCAGTATCCAATGTGTCCAGAGCACAGAGGAAGCTTGTTTAACCTGTCAGCTCTTAGGAGGAAGTGATGCATCCTGAACGAACAGACCACTTGACCTTATATAGCTGAAGCTTTCTTCATGGAAGTGAAACTAAAATGTGACTCAAAGCACTTAAAAATAAAATCTGTTATAAAAAAAACTAAGAGATGAGGAAATGTAACACATCATCATCCATTTGTTATACCACTTCCACGTGGAATTGTATGCATGAGAGTATTTTGCTTGTGCATATTGAAACCTGAACTAAAAACCCAACATAATTATTTGGTCACTAAGCCTTTGGCTCACTTCTGACACCTAACCACAGCTCTTGTTTTAGGCCTAACAAGCACAGAATTCATCCATAAAAAGAGAATCAAATCCATAAAAAGAGAATCAACAAGCATCCATCAGTCTTGTAATTTCAGGTTTCAGATATCTCCATCTTAAGCTGAAGTTAAAAAAGTGACATATTTGAAACACTACATATTCAGTGAAGAAAAAATCTGGGTTCAAACTTGGTCTGGAATAACCCTTCCAAATCCATCACATCTCATAGAAGTGGGCAATCTGAACAGAATGTGGGCTGTGCTGTTTAACCTTTTGGCAAGTGAATGAAATGGAACTATGAGAAATGGAAACTTGTGCATTTGAAGGCACAAGGGCTATGTACTGAATGAACAGCAAAATGAGATGCAGACCCACATGAGCAGTATGCTCAGCTCCTGTGTGCAGCTCCATAGCTACAGCCAACAAGTTGATTCATTGGGATTTAGGCAGCATCTGCCTGGTAGGATACACTAATGATCTTTGAAGCTGGAAAGGGCTGTGAGAATACCAGCATCCAAACAGAATCCAGAGTGAATGCAGCAATCCAGAGTCATCGAAAATGAACAAGATAATGAAGACAAAGAGGAATAACCAAATGCACAGAAGGAGATGAGTGATGACTGGTATTAAAACAGATCCAGAAAGCATTGCAGACCACAGGCTGGATTTAAGTCAACAGTGTTGAGTAAGAAACTGTAAACATACTGACACGTACCTAAGAGCACAGTTTGTAAACATCAGGACAAGGCAAACACTGCACTGTGTTTCGTTTTGAGTGTCATTCTTCTTGATGAGAAGACAACAGTAATCAGTGGTCAAGAACATGACAAGGAGAAAAGACTGAAAACATTCCAGAGAAGCAAAATCTACGAGGGACACTTTCTTCAAAAGAGAAAAGGCTGAAGCAGAGAAGGGAATAAACTGTTCTCTGCATCTTCTGGAGTTGGGGTGAAAAACAATAATCTTGTTTGCAGGGAGGGAAACTGAACTGAATTATTATGAAATTACTCTACTAGTAAGAGTAGTGAAGCATGAAATAAATGGAATTGAGTGGTGCTGAGCCTCAGTCACTGGAATTTTTAAGAAAAATTTAAACAGAAATAAAATAGTTGGTTTGGATTCTTGCAATGCAACTGAAAGGTATTTTGAGAAATCATCTAACCTCCGGTTCCCTGCTTTATTATGAAATCAAAGAACATGCTCAGTGACTGAGATGACTACATGAAAATAAAGACATTGCAGGCAGATTTAGAAATCATATTACACAATTTACCCATCTCTTAAAAAAGCGGCTTTAAGAAATGGGTCTATGAAAGAAAAAAGTCTGGATTTCTGAATTACCAGTTAAAGGCAAACCTCTTAATGCTAGACTAATAACTATAAAGAGTTTTGAGCAAACCTTTCAGTGACTCTTAACAAAATAATATTCTAGAAAGGACTAGAATCAAATTGTTTCCATGTCCCACTGGACAAAATAATGCCAATGAATAACATGTGCAACTGGCAAGAGAGTAAAATTATTATCCCCCATTGGATAGTGGAAATGTTATTTTTTCTACTGAGTAACTGAAAAGTGGTTTGTATGTAATGCTGTGACTTGGCATCATACACATGAATTACCTCAGTATGCTTTGAGCTAGAGGCCTCTGGGTGTATGATAAAATCTCCCAAAGCTCAATATTATTGTAAGAGGCAATCATGGACGAAGATGAAAATTACAGGCAACCATGAGACTTTGCTAGTCACAGACTTGTGCATTTTGGGACTTGGTACCGGTTTGGTGACAGTATAATTCCAGAAAACCAGATGGACACATTTACACATCCACAAGCAGCTTCACATTTATTAGAATTGAACCAATGAACTCTGCTAGTCACTGCTGGGATGTTCCAAGTGCAGTAAATTCATAACATCAGCAGTAGTAGTTAAGAATTACTTACCACAAATTCTTCCCTAAATTTTCTTGCCTTGTGGCACAAAACTTTAGCCTAAGTTAAAAGAAAGCATGCCCAAGTGAGATAAACCAGAACATCACTACAGCTGTTGAAATTGCAGCTGTTCCATGAAGATCACAGCATGTACTTGGCATTACTACAGCATGCTAGCACCCATGATAAAAAAGTCTTCACTAACGTTCCAACTCCTTCATCTTCAAATGCACCTGCAAAGTCTGACACATTGCAAATTTGTGTGGTTGGATAATATTTTTATTTTTAAACATGCTTACGTGCTGTGTTAAGAGCAGCCCCAGCCACATGAAAGATTGCCTTAAACAGTTGCCTGTGACCATCTCAGTCAAATTTTGCTCTAGAACTTGCTAGACCATACCTGAGCTAACACTACAGGACAGCAAAGGAGTTTAAGTAGCTGCCATTCAAAACTGAATTGATTTATCTCAGAAATTATTTTCCTTAGACATCTTGTATTTGGGAGCAGTGTATTTGACTAAAGACATCACATTCCTCTTAAAGAACAAGCAATTGCTAATTTAATTTCAAATTAGACACGCACAGATAAATTAGAAATATTTTTCCAGAACAACTGAGTTCCATCTAAAATAACTGCAATTAGGTTTATCTTACATATTAAATCTTTTGCCCTCTAAGATCACTCTGTCTTACAATAACTGTATCCTCTATTTACAATGTTTTAATACACACAACATCAAGAGATCTTGTGTTTATTACCTGGAGATCAGGTAATTAAAAAAAAAAAAATCAGAATTTTTTAACATTCTGTAGCTGAAACCAGGTTACAGAAATGTTTTCTGATGGTCAACTTGACTCAGCCTTAAAACTAAATTAAAGGGATTTTAAAACATTCACAGGGAAAATTATACCAGCCACAAGCTTTACTCTTAAAAATTTGTATCAGTTGTTATTTTTACAATCCTATTCTAGACATAAAATACACATATGTCCTCCTTAAGCACAGAAAAAATTATATGGCCAGGAAAAATGTTCAGAGGCAACATGGCTGTCAAACATATGAGATGATAAGGGGTGGAAGAAGATAAGGAAACAAGGGATTTCAGCCTCCCAAGTTTATGAGTGCTTTGAACTGCATAGCTTAAAAACAAAGTTTGTCACCTGACTGTGATCTATGTCAGCAGTCTTTTATATCAACAAACCTGCAATAATAATAAAAAGATGCATTATTAATATATTGAAAATGCCAGGAGAAAGCAATGTTTAAAGAACTCTCTTATGTCAAGGGCTGGAGTTTTTATATATATGTAATGTATTTTACTGACTTAATCCCAAAGAATCCCATAAATCTCCAGCATCTGAGCTCCTGCATTAAACCTGAATGAGAAAAGAGCTATATCTGCTGGTATATTCTAGTTTCTATAGGGACAATCAAGATTAGATGCTATTTAATTATTGGGTTTGCTTTGTCTGGTATCTGTTAAACTTGCCTGAGCACTACCATTAACATTACAGTCTCCAATGGCAAAGAGCATTTCTGTAGGAGCTTTCTCTCATAAAAGGTTACCAGTAACCCAACCATGTTATTGGTATCACTGCATAGGAGCCAATGGCTAATTTTTATTGATTACAAACCCACTGCCAAACAGAGCTTTTAGTGTTGTATTTTTATTAACAGAATCTTGGAATGGAAACAAAGATACATCAAGACAGAGATTATACATTAAGCTTTACAGAAAAGAAATGTAAAAGTCTTCAGCTCAAGGATACAGGTAATCATATCCATTTGGAGACTTGTGAGCTATTAGAAAAAGAATATTTTAAAGGGAGAATGTAAATATAGCACTGACAAGCACACCTTTAATACCGAATGATCTACAAGAGTGACTGAATTCTTATCTCCAGATTTAGTACTAAGTGTTTGGCCAGCCTCATCTCTCATTTTACATGAAATAATCTCACACCTGCAAAGCTCACAGCAGACAAGGTGATTTCCCTGATTTAAATCCCATTTTTCTCTATTACAAGTTTTATGAACATCTGCAGAAAAATTAAGTACGTCTTTTATTGATTGGTCTAGATAGACTCCAACTTTGACGGTTGCCGCACTTGCTGCTGATCAAATCCATGAATAAGCTGGGTGCCTACGGCGAGCAGCATCTCCATCCCTGTACCGGCAGCCAAGGCACAGACCTGCCGCTAGATGGGGGAGCAGCCTCGGAAAAGGAGACGCTGTCGCTCGCAGCCAATGCACAGGCCATTCCTTGAGCACGTAAATCACAGGGAAGTGGTTTTATTTATAGAATAACCTTTGTCCCCCTTCCACCCCAGTACTTATAAAAAGGTAAGCATAGGACAAACAGTAGTTACTCAGCCATTTAAGTATACAACTTGTCACTTCTAACTATGACCATGCCAGACAAGTCTGGGACTCCTCACTGACATTTATAATCCTGCATTTTCCTGATCTATCTAGACTTCAGGTAATGCTAGCAACCTCTACAGCAGCAGAATGGCCAGAACGCTCTCCTTATGAGAACCCCTTGCCACAACAAAGACAGTTACTTCGCGAACAAAACATAAACAAACAAAAAACAAAACCCAAAACACCCCAACAACCAAACCCAAAACTAATCAAAACCAAATAAAAGCAATTATTTCATGTCACGTCCACAGGAAGTCGTGGAAGGCATGGAAACAGCGGGAAAAGTGTTTAAGAAGAACCTGCAAAAGCATACTACACCCCATAACCATTTTCCTCCAACAAAGCACAAGCTCGACTGAAATAGCACAGCCAGAGATAATCTGGCAAACAAAGCACAAGCAAACGCGGCAATACTAAGTCTTACCTAAGAAGAGTAACAGTTATAATTGTGTTGAGTGGGAGCGCTGACAGTGATCCTCCCTGAGCCGCTCCAAAGCTCTGGATCATTAAAACGTGCCCGCCAACCGCAGCCGCCTGAGAGCATCTGCTGAGAGCATCTCCCGCCGCCGCCACGCTGCCGCCTCCGCTGGGGGCGCCCGTGCCCCGCGGCGGCGGGGCCGGCACGGCGGGACGGGCACGGCGGGATAGGGACAGCGGGATGGGGACGGCGGGATGGGCACGGCGGGATGGGCATGGGAAATGGGCACGGCGGGATGGGGACGGCGGGATGGGGACAGCGGGATGGGCACGGGGAATGGGCACGGCGGGGCCGGGACAGCAGGATGGGCACGGCGGGATGGGCACGGGGGATGGGCACGGGGGATGGACACGGCGGGATGGGGACGGCGGGATGGGGACAGCGGGATGGGCACGGCAGGATGAGCACGGCGGGATGGGCACGGCGGGATGGGCACGGCGGGATGGGGACAGTGGGATGGGGACAGCGGGATGGGGACGGCGGGGCCGGGACGGCGGCTGCAGGAAGGCCCCGGCCAGCGGGGCGTGCGAAGACAGAGCCGGGCGGCGCAGACTGCGGCAGCTGTGCGTGCTCTCATACAAACGCCGTGGAGAGCGGATGGTGCCCTACCCAAGGGACATCCCGGGCACCCGCAGTGGTGCGAGGCTGTAACCCCGCCTAAGAAGGTAGTAATTCCCATATTTTTATAAGAATACTAACTTCAGGCCGTGTGGCCACGTCTAAGTAGGAGCCAACTCGCTGCTCTGGCTTGAGAGATGCTGACTCTTCTCCAGATCGCTTCTGTCACTTGCTACACACAGAGACAAGTACTTTGCTGTTCCCCAGTTAGAACAACACAATTTGCTTTGAATTGATTTAATCTCCCGGATTTTGGACGTTTGAAATTTTAACTTCAAGACAACACCCACAAAATTTCTACTCAGCCCTTAACTGCTTTCTTAAGGTAGTGCAAACACACTCAGATAATAGGCAAAAAGTTTGTTTACAATTTACTTTTCATGAGTCTTCACATCTGACACGTTCAGACAGGGAAGCAAAGTATGGTCAAGTGATTTCTGACAATATGCTGCCACTGGAAGCTGCATCAACATTATCAGAACCCAACTGATCTTACATTGACTAATTATTGTGATCTATTCAGGCATCAGTGCATAGCTAAAATGACAAATCTTATCAATTTCTTCAAGAAGTTGTCCTGTTCTGAAATCACGAATAGCATTACAATATCAAAACAGGTGTAACACAAAGATTAACAGAGCATCCAGCCAGAGAGCATTTGAATGTGTTTAATAAATAAGTCTGCACACCCCTTTGCTACAGTTGTCTGATTTGTGTTATGACTTGTTACCAAATTTTAGGAAGCCCATGACCCAAACACTATCATTCTGGACCTTGGAAACAAGAAACTGTTAAAGCTTCCATGACTGGAACATTTTAAGATTAAGAAACTTTTTCAGGCTCTGAATTATCAAATTAACATATTTTTAAGACATACATAAGGCAAATATTAAGAATCCTAATTCATCATTCCATTAAAGATTAAAAGATTACTTCAAATATTATTTTCTTCTTTACACATGAACAGAACTCATTATTGCTTAAAGAAGCAAATTAAAAAAAACAAACAATTATTTCATCTCATTCTGCAGATGGCAAACAAACATGACATCAGTCAGAATGCTGAGATATTCTGCATTTCTCACAAATTACTCACCCTCATTAGAAACAGGTTTTGTAACATTTAAATAGGTTTGTTACTTACTCTGTTAGACTATTACAAGAGCACAGCACATAAGAATTACCCAGTTTTTAGGTTACTATTGATCTTCTTTATGCACCACTTAAGTTCTGAAATGATGCCAAACCCTCCATTCCTTTTAGAGCTATTTCTGCTACAGATATATGATGTACTGTGTTTTGACAGCAAATGTAACCAAGCTGTGGCAACCGGTATTGATTCAGAAGTTAAAGGAAGAGGCAAATAATTGTCATAATCTTCAGTGATTAAAAAAATATTTCTATAATTTATATCTTTTGCAAAAATTGGTGATTTAAATGCCAAGGGTAAGTAAATAGCTTTGCCTTTTTTTTTTTTAAGGGCTACATTCTACCTGAGAATGTGAAGATAATTCAGCATAGAAGTCTTTCTAGAAAATTCAGTTATGAATTAAATGAACACTATCCATCAAGTAATAAATTTCCTCAACAAGATTCGTGTGACCTATTAACATATGCTATATAAATTCAAGATTGCATTACACAGGAAAGATGTCTCTCATGCAAAAATGGAAATTAAGTCACCACCATTCCCAGGCTCTGCTGAAGAAGGGAGTCTAATGAAGCAGCTCCTGCTGTTACTGCCTGGGCTGCACTCTGTGTGGCAGCCCCCCAGCATCTGCAGGAAGGTTATTAAAGCCCCAGCAATGGCAGATACTTAACCTGTGTCACTGGGATAAACACGGTCCAGAGAACTGATATCTTCTAGCATATGTATGAACACAGAATTGTGCACCTTCGTGCAAACACCCTTCTTGGCTTGCATAATTTATTTCTTCTACCAGTGTCATGCATCATGGGCAGTTCCTGATTTTTTAATTCTCTAACACCAAAGCTTATTGAGCCTTTCAAAGCATGAACACAGCTGATAACTTCTTCAGATCTTTTGGAACACGGTGCAGATACATCACTCTTCAGCTATCAAACATTCAGTTCTCAAATCTCAACATCAGATGTTCAGTCTAAGAGTAGTTACAGACACTTCAAGAGCCTGGAGTGAATTTCCTGCACTCTTTGGAGTGTACTCCTGGTCTCTTCACCACAAACCCTACTCTAACTTGTGTGTTCCCTTTCTGTTTCTGTGCTTGTCCTTCTCTAAAAATAGATTTTAATAGTTGCAACATTTCTCTATTCACTGGGTATGTCCACCTTACATAAGGAGGCATATTATGCAAATATATATAGAACAGATTTTCTTACTATAATCATAGAATCACAGAATAGTCTGAGTTGGAAGGGACCTACAAGGATCATCAAAGTCCAGCTCCTGGCCCTGCACAGGACAGCACCAACAATCACACCATGTGCCCAAGAGTGTTGTCTAAGCACTTCTTGAACTTTGGCAGGTTTGGTGCTCTGACCACTGCCCTGGGGAGTTGTTCCAGTGCCCAACCACCCCGTGGGTGAAAAACCTTTCCCTAGTACCCAACCCAAATTTTCCCTGACACAATTTCATGCCACTGCCTTGGGTCTCATCACTGGCAGCCAGAGAGAAGAGATCAGCACCTGTCCTTCTGCTTCCCCTTGCAAGAAAGCTACAAAATTCCAAAGAAAGTGCAGAATTCCACTAGAAGAAAAGTGCTACACAGCATGAATAGAGGATCTTAAAAAATCTGGTCATTTTCTGTCTTTTCCTTTTATCACAGCCCAGCCCAGCCCTCCTCTCCCCCCACCCCCTCAATAGCTCATTATAATTCTTTCTCAAGTAATCATAAAATTGTAACAATTGCTTTATTTCTTCTGTTGAAAATGTACATTGATAAAACCCATCATTCTTGCTGGAAAAGAAACAACTCAAGTCAGGGGGTTTTGTTTCTATAAATGAAGACTCAAAACATTAAAAAATCTAAATTAATAAAAATAAAGCCAGCCTTAAAACCATTATTCACTTTGTCCCAGGTCTTAAATCTGAATTTCCAGTTCTTTATTGTCTCTTTAAAATTATCTCTGTGGTCAGTAAGGAATTTTGTGATCTCTTGTAATCACACATAAAGGATGTTACTGCAACCAGTTAGAGGACACATAAGTGAAGTTAAACTGCAGGTAAGCAAACAACTCTCAAGGAGTTAGACAAGTGTCTATTGCTTATTTAGCAACCAGTTCAAATGCCAGTGTTTAGTCTGGCACACAGTTCAAGAAGTAAAGAAATTAAATGGGAACACTGTCACCTCCCAGACCTGACGTACTGATGTCCCTTGTGAAATAACTGGACAGACAATGTAAGAAAAAGGAGGGGGATTCAGAGGCAGCAATTAGGATAGAGCTACACTTTGCCAAAAACCTTTCAAGAATGGATGGAAATTTTGCTCTGCCAAGGAGTTATAAAACAATGGTAAGCTCTAAACATCTTATTTTGTGAGATGTGATGGGCAAAGCTGGAATTCTGACCCAAATTTACAGAGAAACTCTTTAATTTATTGCTATCGTAGATAATTTTTAAGTATAGGAAGAATCTATAACCTCTCTGCAGAGTACAGGGCAAGGATGACTTTCCAAAAGTTTTATTAGGACTTCTAAATAGCTGAAGAACATTGTGACTCTACTTCTAAAATAGGTATAGACCAGCACAAATTTGTAGAAACCAACAACTTCTATACTGTATTTCAGTATTGATTAGTCAGACTGTCTGGGTTAGCTATGGAAGAAAACTATTTTAGGGAAAGAAATTAATATCCTGAGCTTGTGCCATGAAGCACACCAACACAGGAAATGGCAGAATATTCACAATGCATGGGCTCAGTTCACCCAAGATCCACGCTGAAGGAAAAGCTTTTCCTTTCACAACAAAAAAAAAGGAAAATCAGTGCATTCACAGCTTAATAAAATAAAAGGAAAGGTAGTAATTCTTTGCTTGTATTTTACTTTTTCATGCAAATTATTCCCACTGTTCCAACAAAGTATAGATGTGTGTCTAAACAAAGTATTTCCTACTTATAGGACATTTTCTGATTTGGTCCATAAATATTACAACTATATCACAGTTGAAAAAGTATTTGAATTTTGTAATGAAACATGTCACAGCTTTATTTTAGCTGTTGTAAAGGGGTTAAAATCTGCTAAATAGGAAAGCAGTGCTTCAGCAAATGAATTCAATTTTCTTCCCTAACTATACAAACTGTTGCATATATTTTCCCCTCTAGCAATCTCATTTTCATTGTTTCACACTACCATCCAGAATAGCAATTTAGCTTTGAATAATTCCTCTCATCATAATGCATATGTCAACACCAAATGATAGAGGCACATGCTACAGCATATGCAGCAGCTCTGGATTAAAATGCAGACTCTTGTATGCAGAGCCAGTGGAGCATGTGGTTTTTATTTTTCAGCTGTTTCCATCAGATTGAAAATTCCACAGACTAGAGAGTTTTGAATAATTTAGAATGCTGCTTGGAATACTTTTTAGCTAGAAAAATATATAAAGAGAGGGAGAAAATTGCTTAATTTTAGTTTGCCGGATAGATTTGATTCCTAAATAATAGTGTCTTCCTGGGGAAGAGAGACTAAGTACATAAAACATGCCAGTTCAGGAGAACATATTGATTCACTTTATTAATGAGGCTCCAGAGCAATTTCATCTTTGACCAAGCCCAGCAGCAGGGCTATTTCTCTGCCTCTGTGACAGGAAATGAATAAAAACTAAGCTGTCAACTTGCTTGACTTCTCAGAACTGACAAGACTCAGGTAGGTGTAAAATAAATTAGCCCACAATTGCTTTAACAGCAATGTTGGGGAACCAAATACTATGGCAGCTGTAAGTTGCAAAGAAATGGCTAAACATGTTTATTCAAATGCATTGATTATTTAAGTTTTTAAAAAATGTTAGTTTTAAAAATTCTATTACTTATGGTTATCTCTTGAGTTAAAAAGCATGAACCCAGCAAGGGAGTAGGTTAAGATCAGATTTCCCATTATGCTTTTTTTTTCCCATCTCCTCTGCATGTGTCTTTTTCAGCTGGAGACAAATTCAGAAATGGTATTTATGTTGCATCATTTTTCAAACAACTATTTTACCAAATATAAAATACATCCTAAAGAATCTCACATGAAATAAAAAATAAAATCCTCTGCAAATCCTGTTTGTCTAGATTATGTCCCAATGAATAAAACAGCAGGACTTGAAATTGTTCTTCAGGGTCAATCCCAAATATTCAGCCCTCACCTCAATGCCAGCAGCTCCCACAGAATCTGCCAGGAACCATGCACTGATTCCAGAAGCAGAATCTGGCAACTTGCTTTTACCCTAAAGTCCAGTTTGCCGTGAAATAGAAATATACTGCAGCAAAATCAAACTCCTGCAAAGACAAGAGATTCAGAACTACAAAATGCCCAAGTATGAATTTCTTATGCAGTTTATTTTTGCAAACATTTGCAAGTCATAGTTCCAAGGCTAGGCTGCAGCTCTAGCAAGAGGCTGACAAGGAACTGAACTGTGGTAGCAATAGTGTTCTCTCTCTGAAGAGCCCCTCCGGGCCTTTCCTCACTGAGACGTGACAGGGCTCATTGCTCCGAGTGATGACTCTCTCCATCAGACCTCAGCTTAGGCACTTTCACACCTCTGCCTCAGTCTGCATTCTGTGCATTTGCAGGGCTGGGATTCTCCTCTTTGCTGTGCCTTGTCCGTGGTGTTTCAGAAGGAGCAGACGAGGCAGCAGTGCACATTTTCTGGGCAGCTGCCTGCAGCTATGTGCTTTCCCACAAACACATGAACCCGTGACACGACCTTGAGCACACCAGATCCACAAAGCTCACAATCCCTCATCAGCTGGAGTCCCATGAGTCAGTGGCAATATCTGCTGAGAGATTCCTGCTCAGAGCAGTGACCGAGTGAGCAAAGGGAATAGAATTAAACAAATCTCTTCATGGCTAATTAGACTGTGCTTGCACTCAAGTGGAATCTACGAGAAGCAAACAGCCAACATTGCCAGATTCATGGGGACTGGTAACAAGTCAACAACTAGACTGTAACTTTCCTCTGCTCCAAGCAACAAATGGAGCTCAAACGCTGAGGGAGGAATGTCTGTGGCTCCAGCTTTACTTCTGAGACTGAATGAGATTGGAAGCCCTGCACATCATGAAAAGCCAGATAACTCATCTTCTCTGTTTCTCAAAGCCATTACTGAATCAAAAGGCTGCACCTTGTGTAGGTTCTCATCTGTATTCCCATTTGAACTAGACTCCCATTTCAAGGCATAGTGGAAGACTATTCAGTAAGAACTAATTATACTTATAAATCACATCCTTTACTGACTGTAATTACACAACTTAAGCATTAACTTTCTGCACTGGGCTTTCATGTTGTAGGTTACTTCATTTTGTGACGCATTCCTAGCACAAATGGAAATACAAAATAAAAAAAGCTGAAAACCATAAACTCAGGGAAGCCACATTAATTTATGCATCCATCTGGTAAGTCTTGCTATTGTTTCTCACATGGTACTTAGCAGACAACAATAATTTTCTATGGTTCAAACCACTTCATTATTTCATTAGCACTTACACTGATTAATTAAAATGTCTTGTCAAAAAGCATGAAAGCATAAATTCTGTTAAATAGGGAATTTATTATCATCATCACAGTCTAAAATTGATGCCTTGATTGAATTTCCTGCAAAAGCTGCACTAGTAATCAATTCTGTACCTGGCTGGTTGCTTGTATGTTCAGAAGGAAATGAAGCTTAGTGCTGTATGAAGACAGAAAACTCACTAAAACAGGTAATTCCAACAATAAGGAAATGTGCAGGAGATGAGTCTTCATTTGGAATCTGTAAGGGCAGTTAAAGCATTAAAAATGACATATTGGTTGTGAAGATAGATATTAATATAAAGACATTCTGACACTCATGGTTAGCCATAAGTAATTTTTTTTTTAGTTTAAAAAAAAGCAGATAAAACATATATAAACCAAAAGGAATGAGGTACTTAGATTTCATGAGTGGTTATTCTTGTGTTGGGACTGCAAGACTTTATACCAACAATCAAAGCAAGCTCTGAGTATGAAAGCTGTCCTCACTTTCCTTCAGCAGACATTGATCTCAGTGGACTTAGGGTAACAACAGCTTTTGGAAACAGCTATGATGCAAACCTACATGATGACAGGAAGGCAAACGATGCCAGAAGATGATGTGCAGCAGACGTGGTATTTTTTTTTTTATTGTCTGTATACAAAGAAGTGAAAGGGTGTTTCTGCATCCCTGACCCTGACAAAGGATACCTTAGAGTCCTTCCTAACATAACTTTGTGAGGGTGTCACCAAGCTGCTAAATGCTTATTATCATACTGGGAAAGATCATGGCACAGCAATTAAATCAACTGAATTGTGTTTGTCACCTGGTGCTTGTGTGTCAAGTATAGGAAATAAAATTAGGTTCCCATTTTGAACCTGCAATGTTCTGTCCTCCTTCACCTCAGCATCTTTCATGGCCAGAGATAAGACTTGATTGAAAACAAGCAGCCCAGTCAACAAGAATCCTGTACTGCAGAACAAGCTAAATAGGCTTTCTGTGAATTACCACTGGTATTTAATGGGGTCAATAATTAGAAATGATACCACTCATTCAAAGTGGAATAAGAAAAGCTATGAGAACTTCTAATGAAAATTGTTGTTTAACTCAGATGCCAGAGTCAAAGGCTTAAAGCTTTCACTCACAAGAAAAATTGCATTCCTCATGGCTAGAGAGAAAAAGGAAAATCATGACTCAGATGTTTCCTTAAACAACAGAAAGAAATAAGTGAAAAAGACCCATGGATCACACAAAAGAAGCCCATGATTTTACAGGATGGTGGGGAAGGGGAGAGGAGAGATTTGCACACAAAATTACCATCCGTGAATCCTGTATAACTGTATTTGTGATGCAGTGTATTTTAAAGATTATCCACAGGGAAGCCTAAGCAAACAGAAGACAAATCTGAACGGCTCTAAGATTGCTAACATTTGCATTTCACTTTCACATGCTGACCAAAATGAAAAAAACACAGAACAAGACCAGCATATTTAATTCTGCCTTGCAGAATCTTTCAAAATTATTTTCCCTTTGCAATGGTAGCAGGAAAATAATTTCCATTCTTTTGTAACAACACAAGGGTTCAGGACAATCTAAATTCCTGCTCTAATATTTGAATATAGATTATGAATATTTACTGTGAATTTTCATCCTACACGATTCTAAATATGGTAGAGTGTGGTTTAAATGGGCTTTTTCACACACCATGTCTGTAGCCCTACTTTTCAAGCTGTAGCCAACAGCAGGCTTTAATTCAGTCTTTAAATATCTCCTGCCTATTTCTAAGAATGTTCACATTAACCAGTAATTGTACTGAAGAACTAATTTCCACACACTAGGTCTACATATTACTCAGCAATATTACCGCTGCCTTTTAAGAATCTTTTTTTTTCATGTGGAAGCAAGTTTTAAGTCCTAGAAGAAAAGCTTTTCTAGGCTTGTATGTAGCAAGGAGGATGCAGTAGACTTCCACATCAGTGATTTCTTCTTCATTGAAATGCCAGCTTGGAAAGACCCAATACCTAATCACCAGAATCTACCAGGATAACACATGAAAATATGAAAGAATAATGTATTTTCTTTCCTCTTTTTGGCTAGGCAGCATTTCACTTGACTGACACTGTATTCAGAATGACCAGGCTGAGCAGAAAGTCGAGAATTTTAGCCAGAGTGAAGACATACACATTCATATAACTGCACTGCTTCCAGCAGCCAAGCTACATTGCCCAGGTCTAGCAGGGCACCTCCATGCAGCAAGGCACAGGATCTGGTGTGCATTGAGTAAGTACCAGTTATGAGAGAAAAAAAACACTTAGACAAATCTTCCTCTTACAACAACCTCACTTGCTCATGAGAGTGGCTGAAATAGCCTTTTCAGTTAGATGGGGCAGGATGAACATCTTTGGTGGTTTTGGGCACATAGTCAAAGTATTCTAAAAATGTAACAAACATGAAGGGTTACCTTGAAAGCAAACAGCAGCAGCCAGTCTGCTACTAAGCCACAAAAGTACATCCATTAAGGATCTTGTAATGTCTTATTTGGAAAGCTGGTAAGTGCCAAATCAATGAAGATATAACTTTAGATCACTGAGTAAGAATGCAGCAAAAATATTCTTGTCATTTTTTTAAAAAACAGGCAAATTCTTAAAAATAGCAAAAAGCAGTTTGCTGTTTTATACCAAGATGCCAATTTTTGAGTAATTTATATACAGCATCAGATCACAAAGAATTTCACAATTCCACAATGAAGATGAAGTAGAAGCTGAAAACATAGAAATTAAACGCAACTGCATCTCACAGCATGAAAATAATGTACATGAGGGGTCTTTCCTTGTTTGTGGCCCTGCAGAAGAAAGGAAGAACACTCTGCACCATCAGCCTCCAAAAACTTCTCCAAGAGGTGAGGACCCAGATGGATTCCACAGAACCATCATCTGTCCGTGCTCTATTCTTCCAGCCACAAAACTGTTCCTTGCCAAGGTAAAATAGATCAAGCCCTCTGGCACGACTGCAACAAGTAAGGAATAGATTCTTTGTGATTTCCTGACCTCAGCCATGATTTTCCCCTCATCAGATGGCACAGTTTTAGGGTTAGTCTAACCAGCATTATGAGAAAGCCCCAGATGGTTTTTACAGCTTTCAGAAAAGCACTTTGCCTTATCCTGGCACAGCCATTGTGTCAGTATCTGAGAAAGCTGTGATGTAAAGCTGACTGTTGTTTTGGCAGCAATAACATTTGCCAATATTTACTCAAGGAAGAGGAGTGGCAGATGGTTACATATGAGTCATTGGTAAATAATGCAAGAATATTTTTTAGCTCACCCTGAAGTAATCCCTTGGGATCGCTGAAGATCCCTAGGAGAGAGACAATATCAATTTCATGGACATAGATTTAAGGAGAGTCTTAGCAAATTCAGAGGTAGAATCTTGATTTGGAGTAAATTTTATACTGCTTCTTTGTCTCATCGCCATCTATGTTTCCAAATAATTTTTAGTAACTACATTTGCAAATGTTTGTAGTCCTTGAAGTCAGTGTTCCTGAAAGCTCAAATCAGGCTCCATAGTATCATTACCTCATAAATAATTTTCTACATATAAGTGAGTGTAATGCTTTTATTCCCCCCTAAATTAGACATTGCAACACATGCACACTCAAAATCAGACATAATAGCAGCTGAACCACTGAGAGGAGCAAGTAATTTTGTCAATGTGATGTGACTCGAACCTAAATAAGAAAATTCTTATAGGGCCAGTATTCTTTTCTATTGAAGTGCATTCATTTTCTGTCCTCCACTGCCATGGTGTAGCTATTGCTTGTGGATTCAGGTTTAAGGCAGCATAAGCAAAAAGTCAGAAAATCTAAAAAAAATCTACATGAGTCGAGGATTAGGGAGTGGATTTTACTGGGAGTCTCCATTCATTGTGACAGAAAGATTTCAAGAGGAAGGCAAGGCAAGACAAATAAAATGTCAATTATGATTCCTTTTTAGAAGCACAGTATAACTCATGAACATGCCTTCATTCCACTTCCTTCAGCAGACTGACACACATTACCCTTGACTTTAAGTCCCATCCACGAGGGGCTCAGCTGTGTGCTGCACTTCCCATACACCCAGCACCATCTCTAACCACAGCAATCACCCAGCCACCATATGGCTTAGTCACTTCCTTCCAAGCTTGTGTCTTACCAACAGGATAGATCCACATAACAGAAGATTTTGCAGCAATTTTCAGAACCAATAGAAAAACAAGTTTATGTAATTGGTCATTGAAGGAAGTAGTAAAGTTTCTCAAAAGCTGAAACATTCCTTCTTTTAGACTTCTACTCCTCACTTGTGCTTCAGTCTGAAGAGCTTTAGACCTGAAATTTGGTGCAGCTGCTGCCTAGCAGCATGTACACAAGACAGCAACAAAAAGGAGTTCTGCTGGTGCCTAGAAAGCCCCAGCTCAGCATAAAGTCATTGTAAACTTAGCCAGATGAGCTAGCATTGCTCATCAGTCATCCAGAATTAGCATTGCACTGCTGAGTGGCTGAAAAACACAATGGCTCATTACCAGACAATATATAAAATCAGAGCTGACAAATAGAATCTGAATTTTTCCTGCAATCAGAACTGAAATATTATATTCTACAGGTCATGAGGTGCATCAGTACTATAAGAGCACCCAACAACTAAAGAGCTATATCAACTCTATTCTTTTTTGCCAGGACTAACACCTTGCACACGAAATCTTTAGCCATTGGTGAGCAACAAAAATCATGAAGAAAAACAACAAACTGCAGCTCTGCTTCACTGCTAGTTTGTTGTTTTTTTTTTAGTTTCCTTTACTGATCCTATCTATCTACTTTAATCTGACATTTATGTACAGGCACATCTCTCGTGTACAAGTGCTACACACACACACACACACACACACTTTTTTGCTGTTTCATGCTTGCCTTTCTGTATGAAATGGAAGTAGAGCTCCTTCTACAAGCACCAAGCCTCTAATCAGACTAACAAGCACATCACAACTTGATTCTGAGGATCTGGAGGACAATGTCACTTAGAATTATGGTGCTGATTCATCAATGTGAAAAACAGTATCACATAGTCAAGAAAAATGTATTTCCCAAACTATGAATATTATTTTGAAATTTTTCAGCTTACACTGTCCAAGCACACTCAGATTTCTCCCCTCAGAAGCACTCTCCCTATTGTATCTTTCTCTAGATAACTAGGAAATTACAGCTTACTGGGTGCTAAGCAAATTACTGTACAGATAGGTCTCTGGTTGGAGAGAGAAATAGTGATATATTTGCTTTAGAGTTGCCTAGCCATTGACCACCATGACATGCTGATTAGTGCACAACCTAATTTATCAGCCAGATGTTCCAGGCTGGAATTCTGTGCCTTGTAACGTGTGCTCTAAAAATGCTGTATTTAACTGCTGTCGTTACCTGCTAGACAATAGTTTGAAATTTCAAAGTGCAGAAAGTACCTAAATCATCAAGAGCAAGGAAAGACGTTATCATTAATTTAAAAAGATGTCCATTTAAACATACATTCCTACAGAGCAAAATGTAGTCAGGTAGGTTGTTAAAAACTGCTAGATAGTGATCACAAGGCCACGTGTTACATCCTGTTGAGACTCCAGCAGATGTTATTTGCAAAGTGCCCCTGACAGCCCAGCACCATTACCAGTACAATTTGCAAAGGTGTTGTGTTATAAAAAGCTACAATTTATGGCAACCACGTGCAACAGAACGATGCCAGTTGCCCATCATCACAGTAAACCCACCTAATTTCAGCAGTGCTTGTCACAATAAGGATTCCAAATACAACTTTGAATAGAAACCTAAGAAATTTTGACTAGGTTGTGTCCTGCCTATTCCCCTTTTATTTCTGTTCACTTGGTTGTGAGATGGAAACAAAAAGCAGTGCTGTGGCCTGCATCAGTAACTAATACAAGTGTTGCACTTCTGATGCAAATAATTTTATAGTAAAATGAAACACTATGCAAAGAGAAATTACACTAATGAAAAAGGTTAGGAAAAGGATACAGTCAGAGTTCTATAAAGAACATTATAGCTCAAGAAAAAAAAAAAATAATAAAAAAGAATGTTATGTTCTGTTACATTGTGGTCACTAGGAACAACATATGAGAGGCAGAAGTGAGAAAGACCAATAAATCAAACCTTTTGCTTTGCTACAATTGATTTCTAAAGCTTTTTTCTTTCTCTGGTACAACAGACAGGCTCTTAATTTAAAATTTATAAGCTAAATATGTATTTCAAAGCTGTCCATCACTATGGCATTTGGATGGCGTTTGAGAAATACACCATTAAAACAAAATTGCTGCTCTGGCCACTGCCCTCCTGGTTGGTTCAAAACTGTCTCAGTCATCAGCAGACAACATCCAAGGGCTAAAGCAGCAGAAAGACTCTTTTTATTAGGGAAAAAGAGACACCTGAACAGACTGTACATAATGTCACACAGCCAACACCTTGCAATCTGGGGCCTGTTGTCTTCAGGGCAGAGGAAAGTTAATGGAAAATTAATTTTTTTCCAGTAACAATTAATAAATCAGAACCAGTCATAATGAAATGGCTGACACTTTGATAGATTTGCAGTTGAGACACTACAAATATACTTTGATAGTGTAGCTAAAACATGGAAGAGTTTTAGTTCTAAGATGTTAGCAGTAGGAAAATGCAAGACTCACGTTCCTGGGTGGGCCAGATGACTGCTGAAAATTAACATATGTGGAAAAAACATTTCAGTGTAGCACTGACCAAATGAACCACCACTTCCCTGCCATCCTTCCCCTGGCTGCATTCTGTTTTCTAAGAATTACAAAGATTTAAAAAAAGAAAGGGGAACCTGAACAACTAAAACCAAGTTTGTGTTTGTACTTAAAATGCCAGCATGTCTAGAACCATTCATTCGGAATGGCCTCAATGTAGTGGTTCTGGTTTCTGTAATTCATGTTTACAAAACATCAACATTTCCCAGTTGTATTACAACTTTTTCAAGGCAGGGTGACTTGGAATCAAATCCTTTGATTCTTGACTCTGAAACTGCATCATAATAAAGCATCTCACTGGTTGTCCACAAAACTGTGTTTTCAGAGTTTTGCACTAAGTAGAGTTTAGAATAAAGTAAACAAGATATGAAAAATATTTCTGTGCATTTTTGGGCTTGGGTCAGGAGAGTAAAGAACTGGCAATGTGAGCTGGAGACTGCTGTGCTGGGCACCAGGAGTGAGGGTGCCCTCTCTAATGCTGATGGAGAGGGTTTGCTTGCTGCCCCAATGTAGGCATTCAGAGCATTTTAGAGACTTCCCCACAGTTCAGTCTTTGATTTGAGACACTGAAAAAATTACCCTCTCCTTTCCTTGGAGTAAGTGACCTACACAGTGTACCTCGTTTTTCCACTTCTCTCCATGCCTTGTACTAAGAAATATCCTGGTTTTCTACACAGGATAAGCATTGTGCCTGCTCTGCCATAATGCCTGTCTGAAGGCAAGAAGAACTGGCAGGGGCAGGGCATCCCTAATCAGCTCAAACCTTCTGCCTCTTGTCTCCAAGCCACCAGCTCTTCTATTTCTGTACAAGTGTCATGCCCTCTGATGGCATAATGTAGCTGTGCTGCCTTCCTTGGGTCTCCAGATGCTTCATATTTGTGGTCTGTCTGTTACACTGGCCAACAGCCCATTTCCTCATGGAGCTTAGCCTGATGAAAACACAAATATTTGGGGATATATGCAGTTGCATTATATGCCCACATTAGCATGTGCACTCCTGTGATATCTCAAATTTTAAAAAACATTGTATTTTGCTTGAATAATATATTTCATAAGCTTGCCAGTATAAATAGTGATGTTTGATAGGTACTTCTCATTTGCAAAATAAAATATGTATTACTGCATTTAGAATTAAATACATAATAATAACTAAAAGCAATAAAAAGCTCAAACTCTGTCCTGAGTATGATTGACACTCAGCAACAGTTTGGAAGTTTAAAAAGCAATATTATTTACATAACATCATTGCAGAGGCATTAAACACACTAGAAATGGAAGAAGAGGTGGGTACTGTATTTTCCCTCAATCACAAGAAGTGGATTAAAACACTTACAAACATCCTTGTTTAGAACTTAGAGCAACCTTCAAAGCATCCTACCACAGAAGTCTCTACTAGCCCATGTGTGCCACAGAAAATTATTCTTCAGCACCAAAAACTAGACTTATTTTCCTCTGCTGTTAACAGTGGGCATCCAAACCCACCCACCCCCAGAGCACCTTGCATACAATGTTCTCTCTTTTACAGAAAATGGATTTTTGTGTCTGCTTTAGTCATGTCATATAGAAAAGGACAAACAAATTTCTGCTTGGGAGTTCCTGATAAAAACTGCCTGCATTCATATGACACTGTACTTGACAGTAGTCACCTGCTTTTAGGACATGCCAGAATTACTGTGCATGCATAGCTGTTTCACTCAACATTTTCCAGAATGCCTGTGACAGCAGGCCCAGGGTTTCTGGAAGTGCAAACCTGAATCAGAGCTGTTGGGCAGTTACAGCATTGTTCACCTTGGGAATTTCATATATATTTGCATTTTGCTTACTTGGAAAAAGCAAAACAGGACAGAGTTGTTATATGTTTAATTGTGTGTTACTTTCAGGTAAAAATAGAATTACCATTTTTATCTGTATATTTCATCCACACACCAAAAAGTTCAGTACACAGTCAGATGCATTGCATCCAGATGATGCTATTCTCAGTGCTGAAATATTTACTTACATGTGGACCTGCTTGCTTATATTAGTTTAAAATCAGCTGGGAAAAAGTGCAAATTAACAGAATATAGAGAAAAGTATAAGGAAAAGAAAACAAAGAGAGACATTCAAGAAACTTCTCCAGGGCACGCAGCAAGACAGTGTCAATGCTGGAGTCCTAAGACTCAGCATTTCTTTTATTTGGAGCTCCCAGCTCAAGAAGAATATGCTTTTATCTCTCACCTCAAAAAATTGTAGACTCAATTCAAAATAATTCATACAACCCTCTACCTATTATCAGGTTTTCCACTGTACAAGTTATTCAAGGCTTTGGAATAACCTAGCTGTCTTAGCAGTGATTCATAAAAGCAACAAGAAAAATCATAAATAGTAACAATTATGGTTGATATCATTTGGCACTGATGCCAGGAGGCGGCTGCCTGCCAAGGGGAACATTCCTTGCAAGTTAGTCCTACAATGTGCTGGCAGGCAGCAGTGCCTGGAACCAATCCGATGTTCTGCTTAGTCGGGCTGCCCCCAGGGCACGAGCGAGACAGGGCAACACAGGGGTGTTTCAGGAAGCCCTCAGGGCGCATGGAAACGAGGGCATTCCCTCTTTCTGGACAAGGGAGGCTTTGCGATAAGTGGAAGCTTTTTCTCAAAGTTTGGGAGTAAGATACAGGAAGAAAAAAAATCACACTAGAGAGGTCAGGCTCTGCTTCTCAGGAATTTGTTTGCATCTGTTAGCAAACCTTAAACTGAACTATTCTCTTTAATTCAAAATACTGTGTTTCACAGAGAGGAAAGTGCCAAGTTTTTAGCATCCATCTCCATGATAGAGCCAACAGCAAGCACAGAGGATTGTTTCAGGATTTTAAAGGCTATTGTAGCTTTTGGACCTGTATGCATCATTGTGTACTGCAGGAGGAGAGGCAGTTGTCAAGGGATTTAAAACTAAAGCAAGTCCATGTTCAGTGCAGTTCTTTCTAGAACCCAAAAGGTTAAGGGTTATTCCTTTGAACCCTTGTATTCCACCACAGAAAAATGCACCTACTGTGTTGAAGGCTGAACCACCTCTCTATTTTTGATATTTCCGGATACGTTTTTAATATCTGGTAAGGCATAGGATGTGTTTACCTAGGAATTTAGAAGCAGATTAAGAAGTAGATGCTACCAACAGGCCACCTCACTAGAGTACAGCAACTATATGAGTGATTTAAAACACTTCATGAAGTTTAGAAAAAAATTAAGTATCTTGCATCTCATACTGTTCATGGTAGCTGTGAATATTTTTATTTCTCACTAAGCAAGCAGAGTCTCTTATGCTGACAAGTTCAGGTAATTTCAGATTCTCTCAGATACCATTTCCAGCATAATTGATTACTTTTAGCTCTCCATGACCTTAAAAGAGTATTCTAGGAGCAATTTCCATGAGTAGCTGAAAGTTGTAATTTGTTCAGTAAAAGATGGCAACTTCTGCTGTGGAGAACTTCATGAAAACATATATTATGTTCTGTGATGCTCTGGATTTTCACTAAACGCAAGAAAAAAAAGGAAGAAAATAATCCCTTTCATGTCACAATCTATCTTTAAATTCAGCTGAATTAATGATCACCATCTTGATTCAGTAAGCTTTAAGATAAAGATGTGGACACTTGCTAGAACATCTTTAGTATCACTGAAACTGTAGAACTCCCCAGATTTAATAACCATACTTACACTTTCTTTATTTATACTTTTTTTGGCTGTTGAAATCATCAAAGGTCTTGGTTTCAAGCTGAAACAAAATAAGAACTGAAAATAGAAAAAAAGCAAATCATAAAGGAGAAGCAATTTTTGAGAAGTTTAGATAGACACTTAGAGCTTGAAGTAGCTTGGTGCTGGCAACTCTCACTTTTCTGCAGTGTGATAGTACAGAAACAGTGGCCACTTTGATTGCCCAGGTCTGGAAGGAAGACTGCAGTGCCAAAGTCTGCTGAACATCTGAGAGCCCGTGGCACAAAACTTTCTTCCACCATCTCAAAGCCTGTTTATATGAAGCCCTGACTATTCTGAAGGCAGACACCTTATTCCATTTCATTGCTATTGTCCAGTAACCCAGTCTCTAGTTATGTAACCTTGAAAACCATTAAATCATTTCTCCTTTGTTGAAAGGACATTCTGCAAGCCAATGTTCAGTCCATGTTTTATAAGTGCAGAATTCTTTTAAGCAACACATCAGATAACCTGACTCCATGCTTTATGTCTTTTCCTAGAAAAGATGATTTAAATCTATGCAAGCAATAATATTCTTTAGTTATTAAGCACATCTATACCTGAAAAAAATACTAATGTATGCTGGATGATGTTGCAAAAATCTTTGCTTTAAAAAAATTCTTTACAGTTATCAGTATAATCTTAAATACAGGAAGAGCCTTGAAGCCTTGAAATGCTTTTTTAAGTCCTAAAACCAGAATATTTTAAGCGTTTGGATAGGGATGTAACCCTCTTAAGCCTAAAAAGACAAGGATTTAAAAAGACTGAATAGCTCAAAGGATTAGCAATGAAAGACAGACACTTTCACATATAAACTTGTCTGGGTTCATCTAAATACAACAGTTACTGAAGTCATCAAATTAAAAGAATGTTTGGTGGTTCACTGGAAGCAAGTCTGTGGCTCTCAGCCCAGTTTCTAAAGAAAAGATACTCATCAAAAACATGCCTCTATTTGGCATTCTGGCAAACTGGGTGCTTCAGAAAAGACAAAGAAATGAAAATACACAGAGCAGTTCTCTTACAATAAGATATATTAGTGGCCTAGCTAGAAGCATGGTGGGGGGCACAACCTCCTTTTTTTCAATTGAGGATATGCAATGCAATCCATAATCCAATAAAAGCAGATTTTTATAGTATTACTAATGCAGATTTTTCTAAAAACTTGTAATGTATTCAGAAGTGGGAAGGAGAGTTCATGTGATTCACCACTGAATTTTTCATTTCTAAACCTAAACTCTGTTTACACCACAATGGGGCTTACCATTTTACATTGCTGCCAAGGGCATTCTTTTCTACAGCCCTTCCCCACAGAGCTGGACCTGAGCAAAGCTGGACTCCTTTCTCTCAGGAGCACACTGGGAATGCATTATGCTTTTATAAGACGCTGCTGTCCCACATTCACAGGGGACACTGATGGGCCTCAAGTACTTCAGCAGACACTGCTGACAAAGGCACTGAAGTCACTGGGATGAGTCTGGACCAGAGCTGCCAAGCCAGGGGGAGAATGCAGGTCACTGCCCATCCACGTGGGCTGAGGCAGGGGAATTCCACAAGTGATCAAATCTCTTCTTCCTCAGCTAAGCAGCCATCAGACAAGACTTTTGCACTCAGTACCAGCTCAAATTTCTTCATAAAGTTCCTCAGTTTTGTAGGCATGCATTTCTTCAAGTGTTAAAAAACAAAGCTAGACACTGGGAAAAAAGCAAAATTTTCAGAGAAGCTACAAATTAATAGTCATTCCTCAAGCAAAAAATGAATGGAGGGAGAAAATTACCTTTTTTCTCAGATGACTTCTTATATATAAGCATATGAAATTCTAGAAATGTTTACATGGCTGTAAACTTACTGTGACCAGTAACCTCAAAAAGATAAGCTGCATTTTAATGAAAAATATTTTTGCACACTGTTTTTTATCAAAGCATCTATGGACTCGATAGCGGGTACTCTCTATTCATTAGCCAGTTCTCAAAGTGATCAAATTAATTCTGTGCCTAGAAATCAAATCATGTCCTCATGTAGGTGTTATGAATGCACAAATGCATAGACATTATCAGACTATTTGCCTCTTCTGCTTTAAAAATGGGGAGGGACATGGCACTCCAGAGCATTCCAGCTATAAATGCTTTCTGTATATCATTGCATGGTACACTTGCACTCACCAAACTCAGGCTGGTGGTAAAAATAACCCTCTCTTGAAGAGCAGACATTAAGTTATCTACTAGGGCTTCCACCTGTTAACATTTTTCAGAGAGGGGCCCTGTCTGGAAATAACTTTGTATTTCATTATGAACTCTATGTGCTTTACTGAACAGAACCAAGATGTGACTCATTGCTCTGAGCTGTGTAAATACTAAACCTGTTTCAGCCATGGAGGCTCAGATTTGTCTGAAAATAGACAGATATCACAGGTGGAGCAGAAAAGAGACAATAAAACCCGTGTGTGTGTGGGTGTGGGTGGGTGTTTTGGAGAGGGTGTGAGGGGTGTGGGGGTTTGGTTGTTTGGTTTGCTTTGTTTTTTAAGGACTATTCCTAACCAGACCTATGAACACTAGTGAAAAATTTGGAGTCTTTTATTCCTATAGTACCTGCACATCATATGCCACTCAGAGAATGTGCTCTTTATTCTGGCTCCTGATTGAATACCAGGACGGCAAACACAGTCTTTACAAGGGTTCTCACATTGGGTCTTTCCTAATCTCGGTTCCTAACTTGAGTTCTTTACTGCAAGGAATTAATGAACAAGAAGAAAACTTTTCTTGGCTTTCACTATCCAATCAAAATATGTAGGAGTAGCTGTCAAAAATAGCATTTTATTTATAAGCAGATAAGATTTGAGGTAGGTACCAATGTGGAAATGGAGAGCATTCCAAAGCCACTCCATAATTCCTTCTGAGACTTGAACTGCACTATAAAACAGTCATTTTAAAAGTATGAACTCTCTTCAACCATCAAATGGCCTGACACTTCAAAGAAGTATTTCCAAACGCCATCATAAAGATGACTGATATATTCTATACAAGTTTAGCTATTTAGCCACCACACAGCTTTAAGCTGGAGAAGCTAATACAGCTTCCCTGACAGTATTTGTTACAGAAGCACTGGAGGACCTTGAAGGCCCCAACAGAAACCAGGAACTTCTGCAGAAGTAGAATTCATATTTATGAACTCCAGCATTCTGCACTGAAAAGCTCATTTCCCAAGCTGTAATAATAATGTTTTAGGAGTCACCATCTGTGAGATCATTAAGTCTCAGAAGGCACCAGATTACCAGTAACTTTCTTTGCAATAGATTTATAGGCATAATCTACAGTACAAAAATATTTGACATTAAATAGAAGAAAATCTCTTGCTGGGCTGGTGCTGGCCACTAATAAAGATAAGCCCAATGCAAAGTAAATACAGTAATGAACTACCACATTTAATGGGGACAACAGAAAGTAAGTTGGATCCTGAAAAGTCATGTAGTATTGTAATTAAGAGTAGTCTTTTAATTAAGGGTTATGGCTCGAACTACTCTCTGGGGTTTTAGAATTAGAGTGCCCCATTCCTGAGCTTTTCTCCCCAGATGAGATACAGAAATTAGGCATATTAATTTTAGAAATATTAAATAATTAGAAAACTCAAAAACTAGTGTTCAATTAGTAGTAATACAAATGCTAAGACAAAAACTGAAATTGTAGCCAGAAAATCTTAATGTTAAATTAGCTGAGATGAGAAAATTACCTAAATTGATGTAATGAAAGCAGATTTTTCATCAGATAATAATCAATCAGACAAAATTGTGCCTCTCAAAACAAAATCCTGACAACAACACTCCAGCCATTAAACAAAAGGCACTACTGAGTATCTGAAGACAGTGCAGACACAGGGGAATTCATTTTAAGCTTGCCTAGCTGACCACGGACTTTGTGGGTGTGAAGAGTTCTCTGCATTAGTATTCAGTTTCAATGCCTCTTTTGCATCACCAGTGTCAGGTCCAGGACAAAGCTACAGCCCAAGCAATACAGATGTGGGTGATGAATTTGTTTCAGACTGTGAGCTATTAACAAGAAGATTAGTCAATGGGTTAGATGGGAGTGATGATACACAGGGTGTGAAGAAAGCCTGTCACTGAAAGAGTTATGAACTGCATTTCTGAACAGATTAAGGGTGATCTGTTTTTAAAGGGGATTTTAAACTAGCTTTTATGCACATGAATTATTTTTACTTCTTTTTAAAAGTCTTTGCTTCATATAAATACTTTGAAGTGAGAACTCTTGTCTCATTCACAATGAATTGCACACCCTGGGGTGCTGCTCTTCAAAAACTTGACCTTGTCACAGCTCACATTGTTGCAACACTGCAGATCATTTGAAATCTAGGGCGCTGTTTGGTCTGTAAACCACAGTTACAGTTTCTGGCGTCCCTGCACAGGGTAAACTCCCAAGAAACAAGGACAAAAAATAAGGTGAACAGAGATGACTCCAGGATGGAGAAAAGCACCTGTTTGCTTTCTCTCTTACAGAACTGGAAGTTGTACTGTTTCCTCTACCTCAGTGTCGGCAGGCCAAATTCCAAACAAAGGCAAGGCCCTTGTGTCTTTACAGATGACAACACATAAGTAAAATACATGTTTACACCACCTTACTGACTGTTTTCATAGTAACTCGATACAATTTCCACTGCAAGAATATCTGTGTTTCTGCTGGTCTTCTGTGTGCTACTTGGTATGTCCAGTTCTTCAGCAAAGAAAAAATTAATATTGTCCCACATGAAGTGGGCAGACTATTCCTAGAATTACTAGGGGAGATGGCATAAACGGTCTGCCAGGAAAAGTTTACAGTTCTACTCTGCATGTTGGGATAATCGTTAGCAAATGAGCTGCATTGCCCTCAACTGCTGCTCCTGTCAGGGATAAGTAAGGGGATATGTTCACTTTTCAGAAAAATGATAATAGCAGTTTTGTAACAGTAATAGACAATTCTTACCAAAAAGCATGTTGGAATGTCACAGACTATAAAAATTCTGTCTGAGAGTCCTATGTGAGCTGCTTGTCATCTCCCAGAGTGTCTGAAAGCTTTGCAGACGCCTGGAGATATTCCGGAAGATGTTAAAACTCACCAGCAACACTCATGACTGAATGGATATTCCCCAACTTCCATCCACAGCTATAAAGCCTCCTATACATCACTTATTCCTTCCTGACCTTATCTATTGCTGAACTACTACCTGCAACTTCGACAGAAGAAGAAGAAGAAATTTATTTGGTTCAAGAAGCTGGATTTAGTTTTAACCAGACTAAGTAACATTCAAAGTGTTTATGTACACAGTCCAAGGGCAGCTCCTGCTCTGCTTCACAGCTCCCTCTGCAATACCCAGGAGCATCTCTGGACTGTCAAGAGTGTTTAAATCTAGACTGAATATGTTGGGGAATAATGTGCACATACCTAAAAATATTATTCTGTTCCATTAGTTCTGGTAATGTTATAACAGGGAAATAGTCTCTGGATTTTTTTTCCTGGTCACAGAAGTCCTTTGAAATTCAGGGGTAAATTCCTTGCTCTATAACAGTATGTGTGCATTCTATTACTTAATTCAGTGACATGAGGATTTCAGTAAAGATATTTCCTTGGGTGCTTAGGACTTGGATAAAATTTTGCAAAGTTGGGCTAAGTACTAAGGAAATCTGGGTCAAATAATGGCTTATGCAGAAATTACAGAAGACTGAGGTATAAGCTGCACTTTTTTTGTCTTGTTTGAATATATATAAAGTTGGTAGCTTATATTAAGTACTCTTCCACATGTTCAAATGTTCATATAACATATTGAGAGATATGCAGAAGTCTTACAAGAGTATAATTTACACAGAGTAAATACCCCCCCCCCCCCATGTAAGAAAGCTTTAACTATGCCAAACATTTCAAGAATGGGAGCTCAGAGAAAAAGACACCGCCAAGGCATAAGTAGTATCACATCATCTCTAACTGAAATCTAACACCTATAGTTAAGAATTTAAGAGAATGGATTCTCAGCATGTATATTACTGGAGCCAGAGAGGTCAAAAGAATTAGCTTAAAATACCCAGAATTGGAGACTAGAACTAACAGTGTTGAACACCTTGGGGTGTTGTAACTCAGGTGCTTATTCACAGATGTATCCAAGACCATTGGCTAAAACTCATAATAGGATTTAATTCTGAGACCACTTCTTGACACCTCTGAGTCGGATGTGTAATTACCCTGTTCATGTCAAATTATGTAAAATAAAAGCACAGAGACAGTGCTCCCAAGTATTCCAAAAAGAGGCAGTACAGACAAGCCTAAAAATATGACTTAGCAATTTCAGGCACTACTAAAGAAGGAAAAATTGTTTATTTTTAAAAAGTCTCAGTTCCTTCTTTTCTAAAATAAGAATGGCCCATGCCAACCTCAGAAGAGAGTACCACAATTAGCTAATATCTAAACTATCCTTTGAAAAATACAGTGATGAATGAACTTGCAAAGCATACCAGTAGAAATAAGCAATACCATTACTTGCAGAGAAAACAGATAATCCACAACCATGGAGAATAATCTACCAGCAGATAAATAGATATTATTATTACTACTAAACAATACTTCCAGTTTCTTAATAACTGTAAATTTTGACAGCAAAAAGATAGGAGTGTTTACTGTTCATAATCTCAAATCATTATGTTGTATCTGTATTTCTTGAAGATTACAATGGGAATTTTGTGAGCTGATCAGTTTTGTAAATCCACATACTTATGAATGTCATTTTGCCAGTATGTGAATCATGCAGCCGGTGAAATCCCACCCTAATGGGATTTTAATGTGTAGGGGAATGAATGTATCTAAATTCTGAATTCAGCACTATTTCACATCCAAAAGGAGTTTGCTTTATCTTCAGGTTACAACAAAAGTAACAGTAAGAATTCACTGCCACATTATTGGGGTGAAAAGAACACCCAGAGTCTCCTACCATGGGCGGGAATTCTGAAGTGGAGTTTCTTAAACCTTCCTCTGAAAGTGTCAGGACTGGCCACAGACTGAACTTGGAGGGGTTAGTGGTCTGAGCTGTGACAACTGCTGCCTTCCTGTGGAATGCCTGTGGAAGTATTTGTGCTCCTAGGAAAATGTACAGAGAAAGGACTTTCTATTTCTCATCTCAAATGAAGAGATCTTTCTCTGCTTTTGGAATACTAAGAAGTCTGAACTCAGTGTGGCTGTAGGATGCTAGCTGGGAAAGAGAAAAGAGAAACAGCCTGGAGATTTTCATGAAGCTCTGGAACATTCCATACACATACATATTCATAGATCATACATTTGCAGTAGCACCAGCAGTAGTACCAAATTACCTCTTCTCCCCACAGAAGCCATCTTCTGGCCATGGTACCTGCGAGAGAACACATTTCTAAGGTGTCAGCTGCCATCTGTTGGATTTTGCAGACCAAGGGGGCAGCAGCACCTTATTTCCCATGTATTGACCTGGTTGAAATTCAGTATACAGAGAACAGAAGGTGAAAGTAAAAAGAAACAGTAAAGTAGAAAGAAACAAAACTCCTTTGATCGAAGGTGTGGTGGAAGAGCCACTCCCTAGATATGGAGCAAAGAAGCAGCACACTTCTCCATTCAATAATTTTTATCAGCTGCATGGTTAATTCCCTGGGATGCTCCTACAGTGTCTGTATATTCAAATGCACTCAATGTAATCCATAACTTAAGAGTATTTAACAGTTTATAGCAGGCTCAAAGCTCATTGGAGACAATTATCACCACTTTGAATATAACTCAGTTTATGTTTGCATGCACTTTTAAATTGTTTTGTTATCAGTAAAAAAACCAAATTATTTTATCATAAAGACTACTCCTCTCCTTAGGTCTCCTTTTTGTTCTCAGCTTGTGCCAGAGTTGAATCTTTTCTAAATGACTCTTTCCAAATGAATGTCATCATTATCATTGCTGTCCTCTTTTTTTTTTTTAACCTTTTTACCCTTTATTTGCTTTTATTTTTTCTTGTTTTTTCTTGATTTATCTTCCCCCCCCCCCCAATA